>NC_071088.1:32830000-34030000 GCF_027358695.1 Spea bombifrons
TTAAATAAATAACTCTGCTTCATAATTTTAAACGACTCCTGACACTGGCAGGACATGCATTGTATATTCCATGATTAAAAAATGAAAGTACTTCCATCTGCATATAGTGCATTATTTTAATATAACAGGAACATCTATTATAAGTTTCCATTGATACTGCATTCTCTTCAGTTTATGAGTGACATGTTTTTGCTATGGTAGTTTTAAGAATGGTGAGTGGATAAAAAAAATTAAAAAAAAGTTAAAAAGATCACACAGCCTAACTGCCACAAATGCAATCCTTGGGTATTTTGCAGCTAAAGGCTGCTTCATTAGAATTGTAAAATTTATTTTATCATTTTAGCAAACTAAAATATTTTTTTCAAATTACAGTATAGTGAAGTACAATAGAACAAATACTGTTAGATCTGGTGGTACAGGATCACCAAGTTCTCAGGAAAGGCACTTTGCAGAATACAAGATTTTTCCCTATTATAATACAGATTAAGTATGTTTTATGAAGTTGAGCCTACCTCCAAAATATACCTCTTGCATTGTAATGGTCCTTTTGTTTCAATCAATCCTCTGCTCTTCTTTCCTCTCCCGTTGTCCCTATTTTTTAGGTGTTGCCACTTGTTGATGTATGTAAAATATATTCATTGATTTGATTGTATTAGCTCAAAAAAGGCTTCCTATTCTGAACAGCTTAACTAGCTACATCAGTATGTTATAAAGTGCCTTTGTAAAACTCAGCTCCCCAAAAATCTAAAGTGTCCCTCTTTGGTCTCCTGAAATTTGGAAGATAAGCAAAATTCATACTACAGAATAGGTGTCCGTTTGTATGTAGACAATACCACTTCCATAGTGTAAAATGTATCAGGCGAATTTCCACATATGTCTGGAATAAGAAAACGTCTTATAGACTCTGGATTGTGAAGCACCAGTCATATTATATGTCCATTGACGGGTCTGTTTTGTAGTTTATTTTCTGTACTTTTAGTTTTCAAAGTTGTCGCCGGATTCATCATCAGCCTCAATGTCATCTAATTCTGGCAGTTCATTGGAAATGTGGATTTCAATAGTGCTAGCTTCAGAACCTAACAAAAGAAAAGAGAATGGTTTCATCTTCTAGTTCTTTACCTGACGTATCGTGTTCCATAGCTTTTCAGAATCACATAGAAACACAGAATTGGACGGCAGATAAGAACCATTGCGCCTATCTAGTCTGCCTATTTTTCCTGATTCTTAATCGGTTATTGATCTTGTCTTCGATTCAGGATAGCTTTATGCCTATCCAATGCATGTTTACATTCTCTCACTCTATTAGTGAAACATGTGCCACGTTATATGTGATGATCAAAACTTACTGGAAAATAATCCTTCTACCTGCTGTAAGGACTCTGTAAAGAAGTCACTGTCTTCTCTTCAGCAAAAGATTTAAATGGGGCTTTGCATGCATGCTGGCCTCACAATGTAGGACCTGTAATGAATGATGGTCATAGACTGACCTTGACTACGATGGGGGTACATTTAGCAGGCATCCAATTTACTAGTACTAGTTCACTAAGCAAGACATACATACAGAGGGTCATTCATTGAATGTATAGAAGCAGCAGGTACAGTAGATAGATGCATGTCATTTTTATAAATTACAAAAACATTTACAATTTTACAAAACATTTTTAATCATATATTATAGTATAGCATATATATATATATATATATATATATATATATATATATATACTATTTGTAAACAGTGGCATAGGAGTGATGAGCTTCCAGTTTGAAGTACCGTGAAAAAAGGTGTCAAGACCTGTGGTTATTATATTATATTTGATAAATGATAATGGTCAGTGTGAGAATGTTCCTCTGTAACTCAACACTTGCTTCCAAGTAGAATTTCAGAGGACAAGTGATGAAGATTTGTATGTTCCCAACTGCGCCTATTAAAGACTAGGTTGCTTAAAGTGAGGAATAATCCAGAACATTTCATTTTCCAACTGTACCACTATTATGTGATGTTGGAAGAAACACCCAGAGGGAATTACTCTTGTATTGCACATCGGGAGAACCCTGAGCAGTCAAATAAAGTATTCACCTGAAGATTTATGGGCCAAAACTCATTTAAGATGACTTGACTGCGCCTGGTTGAGCATGTCTTAACATTTGTTGGCATATACTCAACAGGTAATCACACACATACAAAAAATACAATAAAATGTGTTTAAAGTTTTATTTTTTATTTTATTACGATTGCTAATTCACATTTATGTGAAAGAAATGATGGCACTTCAAAAACAGAAGGTTCTCATCTTTTTTTTGCTGTTGTTTCAACTGGCTTGACTCTTTTCCTTCTTACATAATTTCATCTTCTTGCTCTAAACAATATTTTTATAAAACGATATAATCTTTACACGTTCCCATTTTTAGTCAGTATGCAGAAAGTAGCCGAAGCACCTTTTGTATGTTTAAAAAAAAAAGAAATTTCATGGTGGTGTACACAAAGCATATCAGGAGTTTATGAGAACAGGATTTTTTATCATGCAAATGTGCCAATTTTATATCAGTCAATCACTAGATGACAATACAGTAACTCTTTCATAACCTTTATAGCCTTTAGTGGAACTAAAATAAAAAAAATGGATGAGAAGCCCGTTTTATTCAGCAGTTCTACTTCAGTTTCAGATTGTATTTGGACTGGCTCCATACCTGGAAACTTCCCAGGGTGGGCCATCCAGAGCTCTCCCTCTTATGGGAGAAGTAGCATCACATTGAGGTAGGAAAGTGACCCGGAGACCTGAGGTCAAACCCAGGTATGGCTATCTCATTTAGAAGGGTTTTGGCAGCCATTTTGTTCCATGTGCAACACATAAAAAGCTGGAGCTATTGGTGGTTAGTAATGAATTTTGAAGGTTTGAAGGCTGCGTTTTATTAATTTGATAAAAAAAACCCATATATTTTCCGGCCATGCCCTTTAGTTGCGAAATTTTGATTAAACCTAGTTGGATAACTAATATTTTTTAACTTGAATTCAAAAACAGACCTCACTGACTGTATAGAAGTTGTTGCATTCGGTTTGACAGCGTTTACCATCACACCTATTATTTGTTATTCTCATGTTCATCAAAGTAACATTGAAAATGTAAATACTGGCTATATAAACCATTTCAACACAGAGATGGGAGGTTGGAATGGGTAGGTATGAATACCAAAATATGATGTGATTACTACCAGCCTTGGTAAATTGGGGAGTTATTGTTTAGTCTCCCATATATACTCCCATTACCTTCAGAGAGCATGCTCAGGGCTTCGTCTGTTTGCTGGCTATTTTCCATTGCAGTACTCTTGGGGTTCTGGATATAGCCAGGATAGTTCAAGAAAGAATTAAGTGCACCATCCTGTGCTGATTCAGTAGCAACAGACGTGGATACTGGCTCCCACATAATTTCTTTCTGGCGAAACTTTAAGTCCACATCACATCCTGTCCATCCATAGAAAGCTAGTGTGAAAAGGAAGCCCTGCATTGGGTTCAGTATTGCCTAAAACCGAAAAGTTGAGATGAACAATTATTACAGAGGGGTTTAATGCAGAACTGCAGAATATCTCATATTGTAGAACAGAGTTTCTAGATGTCATTCATCCAGTACTCAAAATATAGTTGTTACTCAAGTGCGTGTTTTCTGGATCTCCAGGTATGGCTCATATCCCTCAAAAGTAGACCTTTGCTACTAATGAATATAGTGTTTTCATTATGCATTAGGTAGATAAACTGTGGCAGGTTCCTCCAGTAAAAAAGGGATATGCTGGCCTTGAATGATTCATAGTTGAATGATTCACTGCCATTTTTTGGACCAAATTCATTTTATGGTCATACTACACCCTAGTTTGGACTTTTCCAACCAGTGTTGCAGAGCTGGAACGTGTCCTAAATTGATAATTGTGCTCATAGGTGGCAACACAGAGTGCCCGCATTAATAGTACCTACAGTATTAAAAGGCTGCTATGTATATAAGGAAGAATGTTGGAATGATGGACACTCCAGCCACTCCACACTTTCATGTATATGATTGCTAAGTGAATTTCTGAATAGCCCTTTTTATTTCCCATGCAAGTGCATAGAGGGATTCACAAGGAACCCCTCTTATACATTACTCTCTTTTTCTACCACATAGCTATTTGTTCTGCATAACAATCCACATGTACTGAATATGCAGGATAGTTCTAGCAAGTTCTAGCTCTGGGTTTCAAAAGGGTTCTACGTGTCTAACAAGACACATGCGCATGCCTAAAAAGTGCGTCCACTGATTTTAGTAGGAACTATTTTCTGCAAGTGACTGGCTCTTCAGGCAGCAGAAGGTGGACAGCAGAGCATTTATAGCAAGCTAGTATTTTTGTATGTTTTTTTAGGTAAAAGAATGTATATTGAGTAATTTAATATGCTGTTTTTTTGGTGGGGCACTTAACTGATCAAATTATGACCTCCTGTTTGATACTAAATATTATTTTACATTGCATAAACTTGCGAGTCGGTCTATTCTTAATGATATGCTGTTGCCTGCATATGGTCTAAAGAGGACGAGTAGAGACCAAAAAATGAGTTCTATTTCATAGTTAAAGTCATGCCTGGCTTACCATTATGAACCATGTGATGAGTGCTGCATTCTTGACATTTTTCAGCAGTTCCCCATTGATGTTTGGCTGCAGTTCCAGATAGAACAAAAGGCTCTCATTGATTATATTGGACATCCAACTGATAAGGAGATAAAAACAAGGCATACGATTCTTTTCTGATGCCAACAACATTAAGAGCAGACTGTTTTTTTTTTATTACTATTTCTTTTATTTTCAGTTCTATTTTTTTGTCTTTTTAGAATAGATGAGCCATTGTATTATTACTGAAATGCTAGAGTGCACTCTGCTATTGTGACATCTTATCATTCACCCATCACTGACTTTGTGGAATGTGTAGTTATTGTAATAAATGAATTGGATTTTTTTGTTCCTGGCAACAAACAGGTTTGATTTTTTTTTTTTTTTAGCAAAGTAAGGTATGTTTTTGCAGATATTTTTGCTACAGTTAAGTACATTAGAAGAATTGTAGGCTCGGTTGAACAAAGCCCTCCTCACCCTTTGTTTCTGGATTGTTATGTACTACTTGTTATGCTCTGCTCACCCATTGTACAGTGCCGCAGAACATTGTTGGTTGTATAAATCAATAAATAATAGTTATAAGAACGGTTGGGAGCATGGCAGCTGCAATTTAGTATTGATAAATGTAAAATAATGCACTTGGGATGCAAAAATCCAAAAGGCATCGGGGGTACTATGCTGTCAGCAACACAACGTAAGGGGACTTAGGAGTGGTTATTTCTGATTACTTAAAGGTAAACAGACAATGTAATATAGTGTTGGAAAAGCCAAGCAGGATGCTGGGTGGTATAGCGAGAGGAATTAGTAGAAGAGAAAGGGAGGTGATGTTCCTACTTTAGAAAGTCAGACCTAACCTAGAGTATTGTGTTCAGTCCTGGAGACCCCATGTCCAGAAAGATATTGACATTCTAAGCAAAGTTTGGAGAAGGGCTAGTAAAATGGTTAATATTGTGTAGGAAAAAAATTATAAGGGAAGTCTCAATATGTATTGCTTGGAGAAGAGAGAAAGGGGATGTGATAGAAACATTTATTGAAATGGGGAGAAATGTTAGAACAAGAGGACTGAATCTAGATCTAGGGAGTCAAAGGCTTAGGTTTAGGCTGCTTGAACCAATCAACGATAATCAGCAACTTAACAATAGGGGAGAATATACTTAATTAAGTTAAAATGCCTGCTATCATGTCATACATACAGGGCCACGGGGATCCGCTTTATTGCAGATGGCAAAAATGCATCATATTTCATACAAGTTATATATAAAATACAAGACTTGTTATATTACTTAAACCATTATTTATACTGCACTTTCAATTAAGTCATGTGCTGTCTGATAGAAAATAATGTGTTTTGCTCTAAATAACACACTTAAGTCCATCTTTACTACAGGGTAAAAGCTCTGGCCCTAAGCATCTTAAAGGGCCAAATCGCAGCTGCCCATTTCTCCACTGTCTTTTCAATGACCTGGCCCCAGGGCAGTCCTCACATTGGGCAAGCAGGGCTCCTACTCTTCCATACACTTGTTGTCTCTGTAGCTCAGAGGTGGAGTGCTAGAATATGATACCATATATCTGAGCTCGGCTTTGCTTAAACATGGAGCGGCAACGAGCAGAGAGAGAGCTATAAGCAGCAGAATCTGGGGTGGGAGCCCCTTTTGCCTGTGCTTAAGGGCAACCCTTCCTTGTGTACAGTATCAAGGGTCTGATAAGAGATAGAGAAGCTGCAACAAAAGTTAGGTCAAACTTAGGAGAAGACGTGTCCACGGGCAGTTCCTGTCTGGAGCGTGAGCATGGAGTGCTACCTGTTATAAGGTGTGTGTCTATCTCATAGGAACTCTTGCTTTGAAGGATGTTTCTTTTGTGTGTGCAAACGCAGATGAGATGAGTCAGTGAGTGAGTGTAGTATACTTCAACCTAGAGACAGCCCTGAACATACTGAGTAACATTTATAACTGTGTACTATGCCGATTGCTAGAAGTAAAATCCCAATGCATGTTATTCACTTCAACATCTTACCACCATACATATAACAATGCATAATATATCTAAGAACATCTCATTCTTGTACATTAATATACCTACCTAACTAATACCGTATGTCTCTAATATAATTTCTAAGCAAGCATATTCTTTTTACATTGAATTCAGTTGTATTCTTAAAATAAAACAAAAAGAAATATTTACCAAATTACAAACACCAACATGATCTTGAAAAAACGGATCTGAATTTCAGTCCCAAGTCGTCTTTCATTTTCTGTGTAGATTCCTTGTCTTCCCTTTAGTAGAGTAGCAACTGAGAATTCACCAAAGCACAATATTCATTATATATATATATATATATATATATATATTATCATATTATTGGCCTATATACGTACATGTTCGTTAGGAAGCCAATTAAAAACAATGTGACATACACTATACATTGGTCCGTTGACACACTGCTCTCACCTGCTGATACTGTCCTTCTAAATAAGATTGGATTGACTATCATGACAAGTAGAAGAGGAGCATATGTTGTGACATAATGGGGAATTGCATGTTCCAATCCATCCTCGCAGCTGCAATAATAGAACCACACATTTTTATTTCCATATTTACATTTCTAGTTTACATGTCACAATATCAACCTCCTCCAAGTATACAGTAAAGGTTAATGATTTGTAGTAATCTGATAGCACTAATAAATGTTTACATAATTAATGCCAACAGCAAATGCTGGTACAGAGTACTCCAACGTGTTTTGTCATAAAAATATTAAGATAGTATACCCATATTACTGCGTAGTTATAAAATGATACTATCCCTTACTCAATCCACCACTTTGATTCTCTTTCGTTTTGGGTCTTTTCTGATACTTTTCTCATCTGTTTCTTAGCTGTCTACTTTAGTAGCAGGAGTCGAGGGGTCAATAATCGTAAAGTGATTAAAATGTATGGTATTGTAAAAGTATATGATCCTGTAATTCCCCTTTTCTTTTCAGTACCCATATGCTGATGTCTTATTTTTCGAAAATATAACAACCATTACAATAAAAAACTTTAATGCTGTCCCCATTCCCTCAAGATTGTGAGCATGCCAGCAGGGCCCTCTCCACCTAATGAATCAGTCTGTCAATTATAGTCTTATCGTACCCTTATACTGTATGTATTGTAAGAAGCGCTGTGTAAATTGTTGGCGCTATATAAAGAAAGATAATAATAATAATAATCTTGCGCAATATTTTCCTCAAATTATGGGTACTCAAGTGGCCAAAAGTTACTTGAAAGTTGAGTGGACGCTGCTTAGAATGTTTTCAGCGGAATTCACCAGAGTGTAAGGCAACCAGTGGCTGTTTCATTTGCAGGAATGGTCGAACTCTTCGTGTTCGTCTTCGTCGGGGTATTCTACGTATTCCACGAATATTCGCCCGTTCCTGTGTTCCGTTCGGGTGAATATTCGTGTAGATTCTTCGTATTCGTTTTTTTCTTAATTTTTTGGCGTTTTTTTTGTAGAAGGGGTTAATACGGGGTTAACGCGGTACGGACTACGCAGCAGCTTTGGCGCCAGGATGTTAAATGCCCGTACAAGCAAGTCTATTGGTTCCCCGCAGGGGCCTCGTCTGCCATCAATCAATGATGTACACCTGTACTTCATTGGTTAATGGCAGCCTACGGATTTCCGCTTCCGTTAACCCCTGCAATGCTGCGTAGATAAGGTAGGCTAGATGGTGAAGGGACCAGGGAGATTAGTAGACGAAGACGAAGATTCTTTGTGTTGTGTGTCTTCATGTACGTTTTGCCCCAATTACGAATGCACAAGTCTAGTTTTAAAGTGTCTCACTCATGCCCCAGACTCCCTGGCATAACTACCCCTTCTTCCTGTCCGTTCTAAACTATTTTGAACCAGCACAAGGAGACAGGAGTGTATTGGAGGTCACGTGACCCTGTGATGAAACCGAGGCTGTTCGATGTGAGAGGTAAGCGGGGAAGGTAGGAGGTTGGATGTGTGTATATGTGTGTGTGTGTATATATATATAAATACCGTATTGGCTCGAATATAGGCCGCACTTTTTTCCCCCACTTTAAGTTTTTAAAGTGGGGGTGCGGCCTATATTCGGGCTCTAGCGCCCGACGCCCGGGACATGCAGTCCCGGGCGCCGGGCAGGCAGCGGGGTTAAGATACAGATCCCCCGCAGCGGTGCAGGGGACCTGCATCCTTCTCCCCGATACGCTCAGACAGCCTCCCCTGCCAGCACTTCCCACGGGGGGGGGGTGCCGGCACGGGAGGTTATCTAAGCGTTTTACCTCTGCCCACCCCCGACTTACCGGAGCAGACTCCCGGGTGTCTTGCGGGGCCGGCGGGAGACATTTACGCAATACGCGCATGCAACTTCCGGTACCGGAAGTTGCATACGCGTATTGCGTAGATGTCCCTCGCCGGCCCCGCAAGACACCCGGGAGTCTGCTCCGGTAGGTCGAGGAGGGGGGGGCAGAGGAGGGCAGCGTATCGCGGGGAGGGAGGACAGCGGCAGCGTATCGCGGGGAGGGAGGACAGCGGCAGCGGATCGCGGGGAGGGAGGACAGCGGCAGCGGATCGCGGGGAGGGAGGACAGCGGCAGCGGATCGCGGTGAGGGAGGACAGCGGCAGCGGATCTCGGGGAGGGAGGACAGCGGCAGCGGATCTCGGGGAGGGAGGACAGCGGCAGCGTATCGCGGGGAGGGAGGACAGCGGCAGCGTATCTCGGGGGGGGGAGACAGAGTGGCAGCATGTTTTTTTTGGTGCTTTTTTAAAGAAAAAAAACTTTTTCTTTAAAAAAGCACCAAACTTTTAGGGTGCGGCCTATATACGGGGGCGGCCTATATCCGAGCCAATACGGTATATATATATATATATAAAGCATGGATGTGTAATTGTGTATGTGAGCACGGATGTGTAAGTGGGGTGAGATGGGGTATGTGTTAGCGAGTATGAGTAAGTATGTGTAATTTGTATGTTTACATACTGTATGTTGTATGTTGGAATGGGGGGCAAGGGGCAATGATGGCACAGACTAGCTGTTGAAGTTGGGGTGCCCACCAGGGCCCCATGCTTTCTACTTATGCCCCTGCCCAAACTGTTTGGTTGTTATTAATGTGGGTGCATTTGTAAATACATGAGGCAATGCCATATGAAGTGCACTGTACATAATACTTACTTGGATACAGAAGGGTAATAAAGCATAGCAACACCTTCAACACACAGTAGGATTGCCAGGCCCCAAGTCATCATGTGATACAACATAATTGTGCTGAAAAACAATGAAAAAAACCTGTCATACCTTCTTCCAAAGGACCAGATGGTAAAAAAAATTAAATGGCCTTAAATTGCTTAGCCCGCCACTAGCCCACCCACTAGTACCCCAATTCATTTTTCGTGGCTATATTGCTTACCAAGGAGCTGAATTAGTGGCGCTGCACTGCATTTTAACCCAAAAGAGACTCTCATGCAATTGAATGCCTTCTCATGTGCTTCGTAAACATGCACAGTATCACTCCTTTTGATGGTAATGGGGATGGTTTCAATTGGAGTGCTACAGAGCACGTACAGGAAGTATACTTAAGTATACTTCTTGCTTACACTTCCTGGTTTCAGTAGAGGCAGCCAGAAAAGGAGAATACTGAGACAGAAGTCTTATTTTCTAACTCCAGGAACTACAGAATGCACCGGCTAACTTGAATGCAGTAAAATTTAATGGACGCCACGATGCATTAAATAAATAAAAAAAATGGGGAGGGGGCATTTAAGGAGAACATTACTACTGCTACTAATATTAATACTGGGTCAAAGTGGGCCTCACGTCGCTAGTATATCCATACCAAGTGCTGTTGCTGAGATTGGCTTTGTTGGTTAGGAGCCTGTATTAGCCAGCAACCTGTGAATTCCTGTTTTTCAGGAAACATTCTAAATCACGATGTTCCAGCATAAATTATACTGCAAGACTGAGTCCGTGAACAATATTATAAATAGAACTAAGTCTTACATTCAGAAGTTGGTAACCTATGAGTAGATGTGCTCACATAACCAGCTTTATCGCTTCATGGATCTCAAAAGATCCAGGTCATCTGTAATAGATATAGCCTGTGTAATATTCTAATGAAATCAATATACAATCATAAGAAAAGCTATGACGAAGAGCCCAGAACTGTTACCCTGATGACCTTTTCAAACCTCAAAGCACTCGCTCTCATGTGAAATGCAGATGAGCTTTCATCCCGCCTGTGGCTATCCACAGAAACTAACAGCTGTCTTTGTATTACATGAATTAAGTGTAAATGGAAGCATGATACTAACAGCATGAATGAAATTATTTTTACAGAGAAACGCTGTACTCCGAGCCAACACCAAAACGGAAGCAATCATTTTGTAATTTATAATTGAGTACCAATGCACTCTAAGGGTTAACTGTGTATTTTGGGTTTTTTTCGCTATTTATTTCTAGCTAGGCCAAGTGCAAAAAAAAATCTCTTTCCTCCCCTGCTATTTTGTAAATAAATGTATGCAGAATTTAATCACACAGCCAGTGTTCCTCACAAAGGAGAACAGTCCAGAGTTACAAGTCCGGAAATAGACTGTGAAAAATACCACACCCTGTTGATCGTGCAGGAACAAAAAGTGTTTAATGCGAAAAACGGAAAAGATTTTCATAAGATGACATTATTTTTTTAACCCTTCACTCAGAATGCAACAGTAATGCACACAGAATAGGGAAGTAATGATGTGTTTTCCCTAATTTATCAAATACAAGAGAAACAAAATTACAATAATATCCAGAAGCTGTTTTCATTTGTAAGAACCATAATTAATAAGTTCATTTTTCCATCTCTTTGTTTCCTATTAACCCTTTTTTCACTTCTGCTTTCTTCTTTTACTCCGTCTTTCTTTCTTGTCTCGTTCTCTCTTTATTTTGTTTTATTTTCTGCTCTATCCCCTCCTTTTTTCTTCTCTCTCCCTCAGTATTTCTCCTTTCCTTTCTTTCATCTCAACCTCTTATTCCCTTTAACAACCTGCACCTTCTTTCTCTCCCTGGCTCTCTTTTTTCTCTCACTGCCCCCCCCCTCTTTTTTGTATGCCCTTTCTTCCCAATAACTCTTTCTTCCTTCCCTACTCCTTACTCCCCCCTTTCTGTTCCTCATTTTCTTCTATTTCCCTGTAGCTCACTCTTCCCCACTATTTACTTGTATGTTTTCTGTCTCTCTATGTCCCTTTTTCCTTCTTACTTCTTTGTTTTTTATGACATTGGGGCTGTAACATTCAGGTACACACTGACTGATCTCACACAAGGTATTATGACAGGGGCAGGCGTTAGCAGAGGGTTAGTGGCATTCAGCTTCAACACCCCTATGTAACCTATACACAACTATACTCAATTACCTCTAAGACTATAAACTTACACATACATACATATTCTCTTTCTATCGCTTTACACCCTTACACCATACACTAAATCACACATACATGCTAACACCATGAACTAACAAACTCAAAATGTACATGCTAACACACATGCGCAAGGTAACACCATAGATTAAAACTCACACTCTAACACTGTGCAGGGGCAGGTCAGAGGAGAGGGATGCTAGAGGGAGTGGGTAAGAGCATAAAAGAGATTTAGCACATTATATAAGAGCAATTATAGGACAAATTTTATTTGTAATTCCACATGAATTGCTTTTCAGTCACTGTGCAGCAAGGTGCCAGGCTTGCATTTCACAAACGGTGGTAGGTGGTGTATCAATATACAAAGTAGGTCTCACATCAGGTTAAGAGGGAACTGGGGGGGCAAGTTGAGGCTGTGTGGAGCAGAGGTACAGCATGAAGCATGTGTACTCTGATCAGGCCCCATCCAGCATGACCTACAATTCCTATGTTGACAAGGGTATTATATATTATATAAATAAATATATAAAATAACATACCCTCAGCAAGCGCTACCAAGAGAGAACACAGCTAGAAAATATCATTGTTACCAGACAGATCACGATCAGGTGGGGCCCTGGGCAGTACTGTCACAGGAGGCAATTTCCAGTGTCTGGTGTTAATCTGCCTAAGATTCAAATGGCCGATATGCCCATCATTTAAATTAAGTACCAAAAAATAAATCTAGTAATATCAAATAAATAGCTGAAACAGGACTCCTGGGCCCCCCTATTAACCAAGGGACGTTAACAAATACCCATCCTCTTCCCTCAGCCATGTGCTTTGGTATAAGCATTGTGGGTATCGGTTCCAACTATTATTGGCTTCACCCTCCTCCTCTGCCCAGGGAGACATTCCTTTTATATGTACTGAGATACCTTAATCCTGCTGATCTTCGAACCACCAGGTAAGCATCGACCGCGTAACAAAACAACCACCAGTAGCTAGCACTGTAAAAGAGCTGAATCCACATCTGCAGAGACAAACCACACAATAGTTAGAAGAGCAGTTTATAGAGCAATGGATCTGGATTCCAAGAAGGAAAGGGTCTTTCTTTCATTTTTAGTTTACTTTTTTCCACATTTAGTTTCAAATTATTCATAATATGCAGGCCCCAGACTGGCCATCTGGCACACCGGGCAAATGCCCAGTGGGTGGATGGCCAACAATGCCCCAATACCAGCACAATTTTAATTTGCACTGGTTATTAGGGTTTGAGTGCACATTATTTCCTTGCAGCCCCAACAATGAAGAATGCATATTCACGTATTTGTAAGTATTTTAATATGCATTATTTAGCCCAAAGGAAAAACTATAAGTCAATGAGACTGCTTTATGCCTATGCGTAAATAAAGTCTCCTTAGAACAAGTGGAACTCTTGTGCAAGCATTTTTAATTTAAAAAGGGATACTCCACTATTCAATGCATTAAAGTACATTTGGTTGTTGGAGTGCTCCTTAACTACAAAGTCCATTTCTCTACAAGCTCTAATTCTTAAGCTTCATCGCTACAAACAAGAGCAAATAGGTAATATTCCAAGAGAAAAAGAACTATTTTCTCCTTATCTTCCTCTCACCAAATGAAGAAACATTCTGGCCACTTAATCTCATGTATTGCGACTTTTGTCACATGGATCCTAGGTTAACTTTGCAATGCATGATCTTAAAGTGGGAGCTGTATGAAAAGGTTGTGTGGAAAGGGAACACCAGCCATTGTATGCAGCTGGGTAGTCCTTTTGCAGATGTAAAGGGAGTACGTTCTTTTATGGTAACAAAGAATACTAATAATCACATTGGGACTGATAAAACATTCAGAAAGGTGTCATACTTACCCCACTTCCCACACAAAAGGCAGCGGGCCACAGATCTGTTGTGTTTGATAGCGACATGTTCCCAATAAAAGCTGGAGACGATATCCATATTGTTGATCTAAGGATAAGGCCTGTACAGAGTATTTAAAAAAATCACTTTTTAAACGTTTTTGTTTAAAATTGTTTTTAAATTAATCTTAAAGGTATTTTATTTTGCATAAATCAAAAAACCTACAGCAAAAAACCTCTTCTCTACTTTTTATTTAACTTGTGGGGTTATAGGCTTTGCAGGGGATACTTAGAATTCATAACACAAAATATGAATACATTTTGAAATGGTTCAACACTATCCTTAGTAGATATATTAGTAATGCAGTGACTTGGTGTTTGAAAGCATGATCTAGAGCGTGACAACATGCAGCTGTCTCCAATTAAAGGCAATGTGGGGGGGGGGCTATGATTAATGGTGCCAAGGGGCAGTATATAGGAACCCTCACTGTTACTAAAACACATATCATACTCTGAAACACCATACAGTATACAAAAAAGAAACAATTACTATCACACTCATGCTAACATCATATAGCAGCACACATATATTGAAGAAGCATACACTTACAAATTGGTGTTAACACTTTATACTCACACACATAATAATATCAACACTAACACATGCCATACAGTAACACACAAGTAAACACCAGTTACACAATATATGCCGGTATCCTTCTTGAATTTTAATTATGTTCTTTGTTATACATTAAAAATCCATACATATGCAAATGTATACAGTGGTCTGAAACATAAAATCGATTGTGAACAGCTTCAACATGTCAGACTGGCACCTACAGCTTGGGTTGCAATACCAACCAAAATACCCAGTTGTATAGCTTCCCCAAAATCCCACAGGCTCACAGAGAACTAACAATGTCATGACAGCTCAGTTAATGGTTGGACATACTGGGTTTAAGATGGTTAAAATGAGGGAGCCTGCAGAAAAGCTGAGCATTCCAACTCCCTGATATCACCATGCATTATCAAGGACCAACCCAAGTGAACTTCCCCTGCTGTGCTGAAGAAGGTCTGAGTTGGCCCTCTATAAAAGATAGGTAATATGGCAGATTTGAGAAAGCTCTCCTCACTGAAGTAGCTACACATTATAAAAATCCTGCTCAGCCCTTCCTGCACGAGAAGTTTACTGGGATTAGCCCTTCATACTGCATACCCCCAAATTAAAAGTGTTGAAATTGCAACACTTTTTTGGGGAGGGGAAGTAGGTGAGAGGACGCTGGTGGGGCTGCCTGTCTACCTAACCTGAAGAGCCACCATGTGTCACTCAGCTTTAGAGTGTCACAAGATGGCCACATGGGGTCTTTGATGGAGGTTCTGCACTCCAAAAGCTCTTACCTCCATTGATTGTACAGCTCCTTAGACGAGTAAGGGAAGATCAGAGGATCTCCCCAACTAGGCTACTGGGCAGGACAGTAAGACAATAACAAAATATCGGGACCTTTTCACAGCAAACAGGACTGTTGAGAAGTATGATTACGTATAGTGATTTCAGGGAGGTAAAATGCTCAACTGTTCTGCAAACCCCATCTTAAATCGTTACTCCCAAATTTCACTTTGTATTACTATGATCTAAAACAGTTCAATATATAATACCTTGAGAGCAATTAGCACAAAACAGCTTGCAAAAATAACTTACAAAACTGAAATTTCATTCATTTATGTTACATTTGCCATTTCTTTTTGGTTCATTCATTTTTCAGTTCATAGTCTTATATTGCAACATGAATAACTGTCTTTTTCAAATGTATTAAAGAATATCAATATATATATAAAAAAATTAAAGAATGAATGACTTATATTTAACATTTAACATAATAAAAGTACACTTTTTATTCATCTCTAGAATGAGTTTCATCTGCTGACTTTATTTATTTTATAGTTATTTTTCAGTTTTTGGTCATGTATTTGAAGTAAACACTTTATTTAGCTGTTTTAACAATTTGGTAAAGGGGAATATTCACAATTTATTTAACTGAAACATGAATGGCTGTTGGAAACTTCAAACTTTCTACAAACATTTCAAGAGAAAATGTTTACGTTTACAATCATAGATGAGTATGAATAGGATGTCCTTACCTAAGCAGCCCAACTGGTCACAGATAATGACTAGGAGAAGGATCTTGGATGAGGACGGTTTAGGTAGAGCAGATCTTCCAAGTTTCTTATAACCTTGTTTTGTTTTAGGAAGAAGCTGGAAGATAGTGAGAATTATGCTTACCAATCCACTACCAATGCAAAGAGAGCCAAAGACCTCGGCTTGGTAATCAAGGACTAGTTGCGTGGCTAGGTCCCTATTGGGGCAGCAAAAGGTCTCCAGTCGTGGAGAAGCCATAACTTAGTTGGGAAACAGGTCAAGCACACACAAAGTACGAGCAGATAAGAAAAATCGAAGCGGACACACTCTTAGTTTTATGCTTCATTCCTTAGTTCTGTTGATCACGAGTTTACTCTGATCATGTGCCCTAAAATCCCCACAGCTATGTCTCTGCCTTGCCTCTTTCTATGAAGTTTTTATAGAGCTCTGCTAGTATGGTGTGTAGCTGTCATACCACCAACAGTGACCCGCTTGTTAGAAAGGAAACACAATTTGACATCAAGTTAACGAGGGGCAGAATGCATTTGAATGGTTAGGCACGTCTCTAAGGAGATTTTGAAGGGTGTTTTTTGTTTCAGTTTGTACTGATTTCCCTGTAAGTTGCACATGCAGACATTCCCACTTTTAGAAAAGTTTAGAAAATGTATCACTCCTCTGAACAGGACACTATTCACTTCTATACGTTTCTACACTGATATATTGCAATAAAGAGTGAAGAAGATCAATGTAGCAAAAATACCTAAAAAGATGCTATAGATTCTGTAAGCTTTCATTTACTCCTTTGGTGAGTACATATGGAGTGTATACCACTTGAGAATATGGATGTATTAACCCCTTAATGACAAAGCCCGTACATGTACAGGCTCAAAATGCATTGTTTTCAATGGGTTTAGGGACCGCCCATTGTCCTTAAGGGGTTAAAAAAAATGAATCTGTATTTTGTGTAAAGAAAGTGTCCCGCACAAAACTTGACTAGGGAGAAACATTAAAATAAAATAAAACAATAAATAAATAAAAAAAAGGTATGTCATTGATTGCATGGTCAGATATACTTTTTAGGAGCCCTCATGCACACAGCCTACTGATGGCACTGCATACTATATAAAAGCAATGTCGATATGATTATCGGGCAGCGCAATGGTATGACATGTATGGCACATAAGCAACATGGTTAGAACATGTTTAAAAATGGATGGGGTAGAGGAAGGAATAGTTGCTTTATACATTTGTCACCAATAGAACCTAGGTGCACATCCAGCTTGACTTGTGATCCATGCCAGCACTGTGTTGTTTTGTGGGGACCTTTTAGCACAAGGTGGCAATACTTAAACCACAAAACATCTCCAGATATTCCACAAAGTATAGCATACAAACAAAATAAAACAATAGAGTTATCGCTACTTGATGAGTCTCTTCTCATTGAGAAACGTATAGTTGCATAAAAAGTTTTAAACAATTTTACTTTCATCCACTTGCTAACTTTTGATTTTTTTTTCCCACTCATCTTAAAAAAAGTCAACGTTTCATCGTAAAATCAAACCAATTAACAAACGCTGTGAATCTGGCAAACTAATTACGACTTTAAATGTTGTATGTGAAAAAAAACAGCAAAGATCAAAGGGATTTGGATGAGTACGACTTGAGATTTGTTTAAAGGAAGATACTTAACTTCAAAAGTGAGAAGTCAACTTAATCCTAACACATTCTCGGTCAGAATTCTATTTGATTTATTATGCTGGGTGTTACGGGAAACATAATTGATGTTTATAAGCTCCATTAAAGGAATAACTGAAACCTCCTATGTTAAATAAAGATTTATCTACGTAATTACATAAATAACAAGGCTGACAAAATAGGTGTATTCTTTCATAAAATCTCTGTAGACATATCCAGACAAAGGCGAAACAAATAAATGTTAAAACAATATTTAATTTTTAGGGGGAAACTAGATTTTTACTGGAATTTTGCTTTTGAAATCATTTTGTGAAATCCCACTTGACGTGCCCCATTCCAGTGCCATTTGTCTAATCAAACCAAGTCTTACTGTTACATGTTGTTGAGACTTGCCCGACCAAGAAAAGGTAAAGCTTAATAGCTCCCAAATGATAACATCTGAGTCCCAGGTGTTTATGCCATTTGTGGCTAGCAAAACTGGACTACGAACTATGAACGCTGCACATGGTAATGTTGTGGGGGATCAATATAGTGATTGCTATAAAACCCAATTTGTAGTGTAGTTTTACCGCTTCATGTGTTTGAATGTATATGCAAGACTTCTGTTATGCAATGTATGGTTTGACTTAAAACGGGTATCTAGGAATAGCTTAACTGGTATTTAAAATATATGTATATCAAACAGTCTCAAACTGTTTTTTAGAAGTATTATCATTATTAGAATCTTTATTAGATTAATCATGCTTCCTAGATCAATCAGTCATAGCCCATTGATAAAATATGTGAGTTGGAACCTACATTTTTAACTTTATACTATTTACTTATTATTCCCTAATCACTCCTTAGTCACCAATTTAGGAATTTCTGACAACACAGATCTGTTCTATTATATCCTTCGATTAAAGGGTAGTCCCATGTTTGTTACATCCATTGCCACTGCCACATGTGTCACAGCTGATAATCAGACAAAGCCATTACACCCAGTAGTAACTTCTGCGATGTTGGCAATGAAATTACGTGGTGGCGAAGATTTAACAGTTCATTGAATCATGTCTACATCTCTAAACATATTATATCTTTTGTTTGTTGTTTTTCAGTTGTCCATTAGGGGGCGACAAATGCCAAGAAACTTGAAAGAATGACAGTGAACATATTTTTTTTTATATATATATATATATATATATATATATATATATATATATATATATATAATTATGTATAGGTTTCCATTACTGGAAAATTGTTACAACTCCAACTGTGTCAAAGATATAATTGAGTTACCTCTATGCAACGCCCCTTGATACCCAGTATGTGCTTTACTGTTCTAACGAGTTGTTGAGTAAAACCAATCCAAGAGAATTTGTTAATACCCTTTTTAACAACTCTTCGTAACAGGAACAGATAACTGGAAATACTTGAAAATGCATTTTACATTGCAGCAGCCCTGTGCCTTTAACCCACTAGACAATGATGCCTACAATAGCCCTAAAGTCAACATCTGTGAGCACACCCACATACATCCCTAACAACAATCTTTAGCAGGGACAGTCCCTATTTCAGGCCTTCTAAATCTTTGTCAAGGCATTGTGCTGTTGGGGGCAAGTTCAAGACATTGTGATGTTTGGGCCCAAGAATTAAATGAAAAACCATGCCTACATCTATTATGCTATATTGTGATTAATAAATTCACCCTCTCATGCTCTCTCACAAAAGGCCACTGTCAGGGGGGTAAAACTATCACATCTGTAAGGGGCCTGGTTGTCCTGGGGGCCTAGCTGCAGAGGCATTAAAGGGGGATGGAGGAGGAACCCTCAATGGCCGAGGTCTTGTTGGCCTCTTGATGATATGTGTGCAATGAGACTGGACGTGATTCCTCGAACGGCTTCTCAGTGCCCCCAACAGATTGTCTGTGCCATCTTTGCCATGAAAAAGCTTGTAATTTTCCCCAAACAGCCTGGCCTAGCCCTATTTGCCCCCCAAACACCCTGCCTTTTCCATCTTTGCCACCAATAAAGATGAGTAGGACAGAAAATCTTCGTGGTGTGGGGGTCCCAAACTTTCTGATGGCAGCCCTGCTCTCATGCTCCCTTTCACACTCTCATTCACGCTCTATCTTATAACGTACTCTCAGAAATGGCTTCCTATCTTTCCATCTATGATATCATATCCCGACACCCAATAATAAGGACAGTGGTGTGGAGGGTGTGGCAGGCAATGGTAAATGCATCGCTGACCCTAAACTTAAATCACCAAACCTTTTCTGCTGCATTAACTATACAGTATGATGTTTCTTGCATTTCTAGGGAAGCAGCATAGCCAAAGCCTCCAGGACAAATTGTGAAGGCATACATCTAGATCGAAGATTTAAATGTGACAGAAATTAAATTTATCGAGAAAAATATTGTATAAAATTAAAACCTAGCTTTTACACAATGTTTATTAGAGCTAAACTTTCAAACCTGAATTCCTGTGGATTTCTTCCATAGGACTGGTGCCACCACTGAACAAATAATTAATGTTTACCAACTTTGCACTTTATATCTATATTTCTTTTTTTTATTTATTTTTTGCTTCACTTTTTTATTTATTATAATTTTTTTGTTGTTATGCTCTGCTCTCAGAGAGCACAGCGACATAACTAGAGAGCACATTGATGTCTTTATGGATTTCTGTTGTAATAAGAGAGTAACTCTGATAATGACTGAAGATATTCTTGGGGTCTATATTTTTTTTTTTACCTGTATTTTTTTTATTACTATTATTTTAAATATTTTTCATTTCATTTTTGTTCAAGCGTGAGAAACCCCATCGACTCTTTACTACATGGACTACATTTTTTTCGAGTAGTGTCAGCATTAACAATGGAAATGCTCCCTGAGAGGCAGGATAAATGCTGGCTCCTGCTGACAGTGGGGTGCCTAGCCTGTCAGTAGACAGCATGATTTTCCTTGAATCAGCAGGGACCGCTTCAAAATAGCAGGGACATTCTAAAACATAATAGTTGTTGCGTTTTTCAGGACATAATAGTATATCCTTAGGTTGTCAAAGGGTTAACTATATTTATTTGTATTGTCGATTTTAAAATTTCCGGATAAAAGTTTTAGTTGCACCCAAAAAATACCCTTTTTGCCCTATCATTTACCAACCCATTGGCGTTTCATACTGGAGATGTGGGCCATATAGTGCAATATCTGGGGAGGTGTAAGGATCGACTGTGAGAATGGAATGTTTCTATAAACTATTTCCAAAGCTTAACTGTATGATATATCTATACATTCACTCATCTATCACAATGTACAGTTCCTTACTGTATATATAAGAAGACATGGATTTAGAATTTGGCAGATGGTATAGATCTTCCATCTCTTAATTCAAGTAGTAAAGTTCATGGGAACAGAAACTATATGAATAATTGATGTATCATTTTATGCCAAGAACTGGAGTTAAATCTTAGGCCCAATATCCACAGCTTTTCATAGATTAGTGCGGCTAACAGTAACATCCGTTTACTTTTTCAGAATTCCCCTTGTTCTCCGAACGGTTTCACGGGACAAAAACAAAAGAGAAGTACTCATGGAGCCTGAAAGCCGTCATCGTCTCCCAAGACACACTTTTTTAAACTTTACTGAGAGCAGTCTCCCAAGTGGTAGAGACAAATACAATGAAATACAAATTTAAACATGCCTGCCCTTACAAAACAATTACTGCAGTTTTTCTGAAGTAATACTGCAGTTTTTTAGACATGACAAAAACTGCAATACTGCACTTTAAGGCTAGGTTTCCATTTGGTTTTTTTTTGCTAAAAACGCCTATAAAAACGCCAATAGCGCCACCTGGCGTTTTTTTTTTTGTGAAAAACGGCTGCAGCCAGATGTTAGCTGTAATTCAATAGGAAATCGCAAAATGCCATTTCCACTTGGCGTTTTTCTGTTTGGCGTTTTTTCAGTCCTCTTTGGCGTTTTTCTGCTTTTTTGGGCTCTGTGGCAGTTTTTCAAAACTGCAGCATGTTGACACTCTGGCGTTTTTTGCAAGAAATCTTGGCTTTTTTTCTCCAATAGAAGTCTATGGGAGAGAAAAAACGCCATGAAAAAGCCATGTGGGTTTATTGCCTTGGCGTTTTTTATGGCGTTTTTTCCACAGTTACAATGCAGAGGATGGACCCAGTATCTGTGTGTCCTACGAGAAATAGGCTGAAAACAAACAGTTTCACACAAAACAAAGTCCTGGACTGGTTCATATTGAATTTTACACCATTTGGAACAAACATGCCATTACAAACAAACATACGCGACCGGATCCTGCGTGCCAAAAGCAACAGCAAACAATTTGCACCATCATTTGGGGCCAATCTTCCCAGAGGAGCAGACATTCGGAATAAAGCATGCCTTACAAACCACAGAAAAGAGACAAAAGGGTCTACCAAGTAAATGACATCAGGAGAGGGAAGATACTTGCCATTTATCCTAATCCCTTTTAGCTGGGTGAAACTTCTAACTTGTAAAGGCTGGAAAAACTGCCTAAGGTCAAAAAAAGCAATTTCCACAGAAAGGCTAAAACGCCAGAAAAAACTCCAGAAAAAACGCCAAAACGCAGGTAAATGCAGTGGCAGTTTTCTTGGCAGTTTTCCTGGCGTTTTTCATCAAGAAAAAAACGCCGGACAAAAACCCAAGTGGAAACCTAGCCTTACTGCAGTATTACTGCACATTTACTGCACTTTTACTGCATTTGTACTTCACTGTACTGCAGTTGTACTGCAGTTATTTTTGTACGGAAGTACAAATGCAATAAAGCTGCAGTATATTGAAGTTCAAATGTAGTTTTGCAATATATAAAAAAAAAGTAAATGTGCAGTAAACCTGCAGTACAGTGAAGTACAAATGCAGTAAAAGTGCAGTAAATGTGCAGTAAAAGTGCAGTATTGCAGTATTACTTCAAAAAAACTGCAGTAATTTTTTGTAAGGGTGGGATAGGCACAAAGATAACCTGAATCTAAAACGAGACCGAGAAATGATTAAGGTCTTTACATCGAGAAAACTGGACAGACAAGAATGGTTCTAATCTGCCGTCAATTTCTGTTGTTCTGTGTTTCAATAGCTGCTACATGTGTTGAGAGATTTTAAGTAGATATAGCTATATCAGCTTTTGACTTAAACTTTCCATTAACCTCAGAAATGCTACCTTTGCATTTTAATGTACCAAAACCTCAAAAAGATAAAAAAAATAATGTTTGTGTATATATTGGTAGATACCTAAACGATATTAGCGAGGAGTTGGAAATCCTCAACACCTTTGACAAGGGAGATGGTTGGAAGTCAAGTGATTTACCAATTTAAGATGGAGAAAAGGGAAAGAGGAAAGATTTTTACACCATTGAAGGTGGCTTAGAGATGTCTCTTTAGTGGCAAAATCTGATTAACCAAATGTATTTATTTTTGTATTTTGTATTTTTGTATACCGTATTGGCTCGAATATAGGCCGTACTTTTTTCCCCCACTTTAAGTCTTAAAAGTGGGGGTGCGGCCTGTATTCGGGGTCTAGCGCCCGACGCCCGGGACATGCAGTCCTGGGTGCCGGGCAGGCAGCGGGGTTAGGATACAGATCCCCCGCAGCGGTGCAGTGGACCTGCATCCTACTCCCCGATACGCTCAGACAGCCTCTCCTGCCAGCACTTCCCACGGGGGGGGGGGTGCCGGCACGGGAGGTTGTCTAAGCGCATCGTGCGGACCGTCCTCTGCCCTCCCCCTACTTACCGGAGCAGACTCCCGGGTGTCTTGCGGGGCCGGCGGGGGACATCTACGCAATACGCGTATGCAACTTCCGGTACCGGCACCACATAAACACTCATAAAATTACTAACACCCTACACATTTATGTTAACACATACTACCTCTCACACACCTTCTTATACATACACATCCATGCTCGCATGCAAGTGTTTACACATCCATGCATGCTCGCAGACACATAGTTGACAGACTAAGACAAACCGATAGATTAGGTGGAGGAAGCCCTGATCTGATAGTCCATACCTCGGTCTAGAGTTCTCTCTTTTTCTGGTGTAGTTGATTCATGAAGTAGTGGGGCTAGTCAAATGTGCGTACAATTTCTGATTTAAGTTTATTCAAGAGCATAGACGGCGTGAATGGTCAGGTATCTTACAACTTTGTAAGATTTCACCCAATGACTTCATCAAAGTTGAAATCACTCTCCTGCCAACTCTAGCTTTAGTGAATGACGCTACTAGGTGGGAAGCCTGGAAGGGAACTCGATAAGAAATCTTAATGTTTTTGAGAGGGGACTAACATAGGTAGGGGGCCATTGTTCCATGTGAAGTAATCACTAAACACTCATTAATTAAACAATGACCACTTATAAAAATTGTAGTTTGGGTACAAAAATCTCCCAAACTATCATGCTTCAGAGGCAGATCAGGTGCTGCAGCGTGCAGCCGTCGGCTGGATAAGCTGGGTAAGCATAAAAGAACGTGTTGTTGCGCATGGCCAGTCGGTGCCCACACTTATGTCATTTGTAAGACATTCACTTTTATTTAATTTTAACAAATGTTTATTAAAGTACCTTAAAATTACTTCAGTATGCATTATTTTGAATAATCCTGTCTGCCCTTTAACTAGCTTCTTAAAAGAAGAGGACTGTGCCAGGGCTGCCTGAGCATGACAAGAGTTGTATCAATATCAGTGATATATGAATAGACGCATTATAACCAATTTAAAGTTGCTACATTTTATTTGACCAACCCAGAAAAACATGTAAAGTTATATAAACTTTCAAGAGTCTAATAAATAATAATACAATTCAGATTAAAATAAAAAATAGCGTGAATTTTAAATAAAAATTCTTTAAGAGATTTATATATTTTACATTTTATCAGTACAAGATACAATCAGTTTTTTTTAAAAAAAAAAATATTTTTTGTAACAAATGTACTAAATAAATAAATAAATTAAATACAAATAAAAAATTAATTAAAAATAATAATTAAAATAAATGTAAACTGTTAGTGGTTGACTTAATGCATTTGCCCTGTCTAACAGTTAAAGCAGGAAGAAAAAAAAGCAACAATGTTTAGACATTGTTACAATGACACACGAATTCTCTCCAAGGGATAATCAGTGAGTGATTGCTAAGCAGGAGATGGGGGAGGGGAAGGAGACAGCAGGGAAGCCTTGCAAACTCCCTTGGTCTCTTTTATTTAGTGTCTGCACAACCTTAAGGCAGCTCCAAATCGCCAATCGCAGTCTAACAAAACAAAAATAAGGGATCCCTTGTGACAAAAAAAAAGCAACAGGGTGAAGGCGAAAAACAGGAAAAATCCAGAGCTGATTGTTCATTCACGTTTGAAGCAGGAAGAGAGAGTTCTCCTGAGTCAGCCCTGCACAGTCACCTCTCTGTATGAACATAGGAGATCGGATCTTCAGGTTGTACCAGGAAGGGAATCCAATTAAGGAAACTTTGGATCTGGAGAGGTCCCTCTTTGATAGCACTGCCACTGGATTTATTCTGGATTTTCTGTTTGAACAGGTGGCTTCTGGAAAACTCTGCAAAGTGAAAATAATAGGAAGAAAGAGGAGGAGGAGGGGGAGTCACAACGTTGTGTGGCTGAGGCTTGAGTGAACAGGATCCAGAAGCACAGATCGTATTTTTTCATTGCTGTATTTTGCACAAGATCCGAAAAGATCCATGTCACCTGCTCTCATGATTGCCACTGAAGACAGGACATGGACATTGTGCTTGGAGGTGTAGCAGGCCCAGGTTGGACTTTTGGAGAGCATATGTAGACAGGGACCAGTTTTTTTATTACTTATTTTATTTATTGTTTTCCTTTTTAATAAGTCCAGATCCACTAGTTTTAGACTTAAATGTTCAACACTGCCTGCCCATGACTTTCTAGTGCTCTAAGAGCTTCAGAAAGTGAGTTGTTTCTCAACTGAGATCTTAAGTATAAACAAAGTATCTCTTGGCTGCTTGAGACCAAATATTTCATTTTTTCAGAATAGCTGGGAAGTTTTTGATCACCATCTGTTTATGGAGTGGATTCTCATTTAGGAGTTTTATTGACCTTTGGAGAACTGGAGATAGGAGTGTCCCTACTGCCGAGATCATGGATAACTTGGACTCAAGAACTGGACAGGAGAGGTTCCTAAGTCAGGATATGAGGGTGCATCCAGGGCACACGGTGATGGTGGACAGAAAGACTCTTGAAGGTTACAGGCTTGTGGATGTATTAATTACCGGTGGAGCTCCTTGGGGATTTACCTTAAAAGGTGGAAGAGAACATGGAGAGCTTCTGATCATCACCAAGGTAAGAAAGTCTGTTGATCAGGGGATCAGAAAAGTGGTTAAAGACACTCTTGCTTTAGTCTTGTACTTGGAACACTTTCTCTCCAACTTTATAATAAGCTGCCCATATGACATATAACTTTCTTACAGGTACTGTGCTAACTGTAATAACTAGAATTTTGGAGGTGAGGCTTTACTAGGTTGTTTTTTTTTTAAAAAAAAAAAAAGGGATGGAATATCGAGGGTGCTGTAAGTCCCATAATGTTATATTATATTATCTTTTATTTATATAGAGCCAACAATGTACGCAGCCTCTTACAGTACATACATTCAAAGGGAATAACAAAACAAGTATCGACAGACCAAGACAAACCGATACAGTCTCGCTCGCAAACTTACAGGCTACTTGGCCGTAAATTTCAATTTTGCTTGCGTGCTTTCATAATTCCAGCCATGTCCAACTATGGTTACACTGTCGCGGGGAATAAAAGTTTGTATTTTCGTAAGAATCTATACCTCTGGTATGAACAGCGCAACTTTTTAACTGTCCTGAGACATCCTGCAATGATGATTTGTATGTCTGTATCGTTCATTGAAAATTCCTTATCACTTTATGATTGTTGTCTGTGGTGCCTGCAATATTACAAAAAGGACCACATTGGGTGCATCTACAACAGCAACTCCAGAAGCCCTGAACCTCCTCTCCTAGTGTGAATGTGCAAGCGAAATACTGTTCCCCACTTGCTAGCAGGCACTAAGGTGAACGCAGCCGTTCAAGCTTTGAAATTTAAATCTCCATGGAACAACGTGAGAGGTTTCCATGACCACTGGATCAGCAGGGATACCCCTGCAGAAGGGTGTGTCAAATCTGGAATAAAATCTGCTTAAAATTCCTACATTGCTTGAATTCATTACATAAACTAAACCAAGTAACAAGTACAAAGGCCTAGTTGCTGGCACGCCAGAAACTAACTAAGCTGAACCCTCTTAGCCAGCAGATGCTAATACACATGATGAAGGTTTAGTAGTCGTGTGACAGAAGGGACGCGTCTGGCTGTCCACTCCTTACCGCAAAATTATCGACAGATTCAATAAACAGTAATCGTCAACCATTTCTGGACTGAAGTACCTGTATACACCAGTTTAATTTCTTTATTTTTTTCTCTTTTGTGATCGTTAATTATTATTTTTAAAATTGCAAAAAAATAGGGTTGCCTCCTAGCCACAACCTTATCAGCGGACAACTCTGGGCAGTGTGAGCAGGGACATGGTGTTCACTTTTCCAAAAATATGTGTATTTATTATTCCGTTTTCAGTTGGTAAACCAACACGCAAAAACTTCTGAGACCATACTTAAAACACACTATATGTGTGGGTTAATACTCTTGAACGCTTGTATTTAAAATGGAATGTTAGTCCAAAAAAATATATTAATCTATATTGCGGTACTCCATATTTTTGTTAAAAAAAAAATATATATATATAATGTTAGTACCAGCTGTGACTGGAACTTAAGGATTTGAACCCAGGTTTCCCTGGGATCATTTTCAGAGGTGTACCAGTCCGCACAATGTCTCTGAACTACAGTTTTAACACCTGGAGGCTGAAATACAATATATAAATTATATAACCTTTTAGGTTTGGAAAAATACTGGAACATTTTTTAATATCTGTAGTTTGCATCAAGCATAGATAGAAACAAATGGTTTGGTCGTAGGCTTTGCTTCGTTGTTGGCTGTACCAAGTAGTGTTTCATTTTTCCTTTGTGTCGACGTCTGTTTTGAGAAAAGGGCAAGTAACACAGGCCGTGTGTGAGTCACAGTGCCCATAAAACATGCATGGGGGTGCTCGAGAGGTTGCCTAGTGATGTTAGGCTGGCAACTATACACCATGGGAGATGTGGAACAAGACAAAAAAAAACTGGAAAAAAAAAAGTTTGACAAATAGAATACATAGTCTAAACCGTATCAGGGTAGTTAATCACTGATTTCATTTGAGATTTATTAAGTAAACTGTGTGTTTTAGTAGATGCAGTAAGATTACATTTTATATAATATTACAATTTTTAACTATGTTGCATGAAGTTTGCTGAGCCTTGGCCTTTAATAAAGGATCATTGGGCTCCATCTCAACTTGCTGACAGCTCATGGTTTAGTAAATAAATATTACTGTCATAGAAGAGTTGGCATCTTCTCCATTTTGAGGAGTGCATGAACGGAATGATGGGGCAACTCTGTTCTCAAATAGGTATGGAAGGTCCTACTCGACAACTGGAAAGGCCGTTGCAAATGTTTAGCCTCTTCTCGATATTATGGGTCAGTACAGTACAGCCATGAGCCGTACGGTGTGCCGCTCCACTGTTTGGATAAACAAACAGAGCCAGTATATTTTATTGGCTTTTAAAGGACACCTGCATCTTACATGCAAAAAAGGAGATCAACTTCAGTTGTGTTTTTCAGGTCTGTGTGACCTAGGCACATGGCGATTAAAATACACAAAAAGATATGTGCAAGGTGGTTTATTTGGAAAAATGTTTTGTTTTTCCCCCATAAATATGTGATCATATAAATTATACCCAAGAATAGAAACTCATGATTACATATATAGCATTTCCCGATTACAGCGAATGGGCGAAGCTTGTGTAATGGCCTATTATTTCCTGGATGATTTAATTACGTTAGCCAGTGTTTGTTCTCACGGCTTGAAAGTAAATCCATGTTTCCAGACTTAACAAGCACTTTATTGTGTTCATTCATCATTTTCAGTATGGGTTTATACAATCAAAAGAGAAATTACCCACATGTTTATTGTGCTTCAAAAGAACAACATTTTACAAGCTAAGTATGTAAAAGAAATAATCTAAGGGGTGGATGAGACTACCAATTATCAATTATCTGTCTTTAATACGGTTTATTCGTGAATCTTTTTTTTTTTTCTCTTGGCAGCCCAGACCAAGAGGGTTCTTTTGTTACGTGTGTGTGTGTTGTTTCAGGATTACCAACAATTATAAACCATGAAGCACAACTTTCTGGGTTATAGAATGAGCTATCCGAAATCTGTAAGTCTACAATTAAAATGAAAAAAAGGCCATGTGGTCATATATAGCTCTTCCACAGAAGCTCTTTCTGCAAATGCAGGATCTCTCGATTAATAATGAAACGTGAAATGTTTCTTGTGCTTTTGATAAGGAACGAGCTTTGCCTGCTAAATCTAGAAAGTCGTTGGCTTAATAATTGTTAGATCTGCCTCATGGAAATGGTATGCTAATAATATACAAGGTATTTGGTTTCTGTTTTATTTATTATAGAGGGTTTCACCTGTTTACGCTCACATTAATATGACCTTGAACATCCCTGAGGAAAAACACCTTTGTGTTCCAACTGAGAAAATGCCTTCACGCTGCTTTCTTTTACCTGTAAAGTTGTTGATGATTATTGTTGAATGGTTCGTGCAGCCTTTGTAGGGGTGGGAAAGAGAAGGAAGGGAACTTCAGGACCGAAAATGCCATCATAAGCTGCACTGATTGACAAACACAAAGCACAAGTCATAGTTTCAACAGCAGTAACAGCAACAGTTCCCTGTAAGCTTTGCCTTTTCTCAACCCTTTTCACAAAGAGGTTGACATGATGATATGAAAGATGACTTGTTCTATCTTGAAAATGAACACAACAATACTAGATGGGCCAAATGGTTCTTATCTTCTGTCACATTCTCTGTTTCTGTCATTATCCACATTGGAGCCAATGGGAAGGAGCACATTTTGCAATAATGTGTGGGCAATAGGATGGGAAAATGTTTGGGTGTGTGCAGACAAAACAGTGAATGTCTCCCTCAGCTTGTGTGGGTTTATAAAATCCCAGACCGTTTCTTGGCATTTGTGTATAGTAAACAAATGAGTGATAAACATAAAAAAAATATTAAAAATACATAGACATATTTAGACAGTTAAAGAATCAATATAAATGTAATACAGTTAAAAAATAAGACTCGAGTGTTATCACCATGACATCATAAAGGGGACCATCCAGTTCCAAGAAAAATAAAAACAAAATGGAAATCTGGTTCCCAACCACCTTGTGCCCCGCTCTATATACATATAAAAAACCTTTCTTGCCCCAAAGTACAAAAATAAGAAAAAATAGTGTAGAACGTAAGGAGGCCCTTTTATGCCCTTTTAAAATAGCAATATGCTACATGTACTTATTACCCTATAACTTGCAAAAAAGCCCCCTAACATTTTTAAATTTAGGACAAATATTAGAATCAATTTAGCAGTCTTTTCATTAGGTTTTGTAGACGAGTAAAATATTTTCAAATACAATTTGACATTGTATGATATGGCAAAGAAAGCCCTTCTTGTCCGGTTAAAGCAATGTAAATTTTGGGTTGGTATAGTAAACGCTAAACACTGCTGAAATGTTAAAACCACCTTTGTCACAAAGGGTACAAAAATGGAAAAGCAGTCCGGTCATGAAGGAGTTAAAGGGACTCTCCAGCCATTATATGCACATATAATAGCTGCAAAGCCCTTTTACTTTAGGACTTTATTTTTATATTAGGTAGAAATGATGGCTGTTTGTGGTCAGTATGTGAGTCTTCTAAACATGGATCAGTGGGATGGAGCTTTGTAGTTTCTAGGGACCATGAAGTTTACAGTGCATTTTATTAGTGCATTACATTTTATTTATAGAGACATCAGGTTCTGTACCGCTATTGCAATAGAGGAACAGAAAATTAAAATAGTGTTTCCAACTTCTATGCTTCTGTTTATGATTCTAGAACATGTATGGCTTTCCCATTAAAACTTTGGTCTATGTTCCTCTGAAGGATTGGTTCACAAGGTTTGGAATGAAACCCACCACCACATGTATTGCAGCATAACATACTAATCTCTGAGTAATGCGTGTCTGACTGCTGAGCGCGTGTCTGTCTGTTATAGGCTGGCCTGTTTCTAAAATTGCTAAAACTGTATGTACATGAATGTAACTCATGTTTTGTATAGTTGGTATATGTGATTTTTTTTATTTTTATTTTTTTCGGGGGAGGGGGTGGTATTTTATATACATTTTTAATGCGTAGTCCGGGTGCCTTGTCATTCTTTTAATTGACTTGCTAGAAAATGCATGGAAAAATACCAGACATCTTGCTTTCTTGTACAAGTGTTGCTGGGAAACGTAGGAATAAAGTACAAGAGGACTCCCTGATGTGAATCTTAATTTTTAAAATAAATTCCTGTTTAATTTAAGGGAATCCTGTTATGAGTCCATATTCATTTTATAGGTTTAGTGATTTCATGTGTTTAATATAGGCCATAAATGGCTTAATGATTTACAACTCTTATTTGAGATGCCAATTCTCATCTCAGCATATCGCATTTTTTTGTTTGAGTTTATTATGCGTTTCCAACAATCAATAATTGTAGCACAGGCTATCTCTGTTATTAAACATCTACTGATTTACTGTATTGGGCTAATTTGGTCAGATTATTACCCACAGAGTCCTGCGCATATTTAGATTATTGCTTTCCCGGCCCTCTAACTCGGCAAAGCACACCTGTCGCAAACTATGCCCTTGTGGTATACTCTCTGCCAGACAGCTCTGGTGCTGGCCTATGTAGAATTGGGGTTAGGGGGTTAATAGACCCTACCGTGTGCAGAAAGAGCTCCTTGTGACTTAAACATTTTAATTTTACAGTTTTGATTTTTTTATTCTTTCTAGAAAGGAAAGGTTTATTAATGTTTTGTACAGTTTAGGAACCATACACATTTAGGCACCAACCTGATGTTTGGGGATAGTGTTTTGCAGATCATAAGCATGGCAGCTATAGATCAGCGATCTCCTTTTTACATGGAGCCTGATCAGACCTAATGCGCCTAGGCCAGAATACACCACTGGCATTAATGAAAGAAAAACATAAATATACTGCATAATAGATTACCTCTAGGAAAAACTAATGTCAATAATAATTCAGTATGTCACAGGGTCTGATCAAGGGTGCCTTATAGTAAGGTGATATTATATTGGACATTGGAAACAGGTCCCTGTGGCTAGATTAGCCAAAAAGGTAAGTGAAGGTCTTAATATAGAATGACTTTAAATATATGATAACTTGCAAACTAATTTACTGATATAGGGCATATTAAATGTCTTACAGTACCCTGCATAATCAAACATTTCTAAATTTCACCGAATTTTAAATATAATCTTGCTTTAGTCCATAAATCGAGTGCTTATATGATATGGAGCTGGAAGCAAAACTGTTTACTTTACTTCAGCAAACAGAATGGTTATTAGTGTATGATCAATAGGCGTGGTATAAGATTTCATTCATTAGTTCTATATGCATTTGCACACGTTGTAATTAAATATGTAAGAAGATTGTCCTTTTTAAAATACAAACCTTCAGAATTTAAATTAGCCAATTTCTCTAATTGCAGCTCAATTGAAACTAAATTATTAATTGACTGGGTCAGGTGAGCACTGCAGTTCCTAAACAATCAAGAAGATGAAGCTGCTGAAAGAATAAATAAAAGATAACAGTTTGTCTTGATTCAAGTCCAAACTTGTTTTCCTGTGGTGGTTGGATGGTAGGTTCCATGACATCATTCTCATGTATTGTCTGTAATAGGTCATCAGCAGAAACGATCAGTTAAGTTCTATGTTGACAGTATCCTCTTTATATACTATTTGCATAAAATACGTATTGTACAGAGTGAAGCAGATTGTTCCTATTTCTCCACTTTTGTTTTATTTGTATTCTGTGGAGCACATCCAAGATATACTTTTAATTACCTCCATTAGCCAACACATTTTGTTTTTCTCACCGGAAATGAACAGGAGCCTAAGATTATTCACTAGAGGCAGAAACCACGGCTTAGTTGTCATGCAAACCCTAGTGTGGCTCAGGGCAAGCTCTGTGCTTCAACCTTTTTCATATTAAAAGGACACGCTAGTGCCCCATGCAGCTCCCCCAACTAAGAATACATATTACCGTATTTGCTCGATTATAAGACGAGTTTTTTTCAGAGCAAATGCTCTGAAAAATACCCCTCGTCTTATAAACGGGGTCGTCTTATAATCAGACCTCAAATAGGTCTGATTTTGACACGACTAAGATCCAGATCCCCCGCAGCTGCAGGGGACCTGGATCCTCCTGTCCCCCCCGCCGCCCCACTTACCGGTGCTTCTGAGTCCCCGGTGTGTAGCCGGGGCAGCGTGTAGATGTCTACACGCTAGACAATTTACGCTGCAGCCGGAAGGAGGTGTGGCTAGTAGCGGGGGTTGTCTGCGTCCATCGTGCAGACCTTCCCCGCACCGGTGCCGCACCGACAGTCGGGGAAGGTCTGCGCGATGGACACAGACAACCCCCGCTGCTAGCCGCATCTCCTTCCGGATGCAGCGTAAGTTTTCTACACGAATAGCGTAGAGCTCTACACGCTGCCCCGGCTACATGACAGGGGAGTCAGAAGCACCGGTAAGTTTGGGGGAGGGAGGGGAGGGAGTGTTAAATGGGGGGCATAAGGCATTTCTGGAGGCAGTGTGTAATACCACTCTGCCTCCAGAAATGCCTTTTTAACTCTCTATACGCCACTCTGCCTCCTGAAATGCCTTAAACCTCCCTATATGCCACTCTGCCCCATAATATGCCTTTTAACCCCCTTAATGCCAGAGTGGCATATAGGGATAATAAGGCATTTCTGGAGGCAGAGTGGCACATAGGGGGTCAACAGGCATATCATGGGGCACAGTGGCATATAGGGTTAAAAGGCATATCATGGGGCACAGTGGCATTTAGAGGGTTAAAAGGCATATCATGGGGCACAGTGGCATATAGGGGTTATAAGGCATTTCTGGGGCAGATGTGCATAACTGGGGGGGCAGGTTGGAAAATAGAAGGAAATAAAACCAAAATCTTTTTCTCAATCATAGCTTTTATTAAAAAAAAATCGTTTACATGAATTAACATTTACTGGTAAAACTTTTTTCCTATAGGGTCGTCTTATATTCAGGCTTTTTCTTTTTTTCCTAAATTAATATTTAGATTTGGGGGGTCGTCTTATAATCAGGGTTGTCTTATAATCGAGCAAATACGGTATATACTTTATATGTACTTTAAGATTCATTCTTTAGCGGAAAGAAAAAAATAAAAAGAACACCTTGAGTAGAAGCTGCACCTCCAGAGCCACCGCCCATCCCTCCTCAGTTATGGAGTCACTGGCAGGAAAGCTCCCCCAATGAAAAAAGTTTGTATTATGATCATACCTGGGAACTCTCCGGGTTTGACCCGGAGATTGCCGGGCGAGCACTGCTCCTCCGGTTCTCTGGTCAAGACCTGAATCCTCTGGGCCGCGGGAACGGGGTGTTGGCACGCCCCGCTCCCCGCCCATTTTTCCCTTGAAATGGGGGTGTTTCCCACCAAGGTAAGTAGGACCGCCCGCCGATGTCAGTGTGCAGTGCTGGCTGCGTTCTGCCGGAGCCGAAAAGTTCCCAGGTATGATTATGATGTGTTAATGTTTGCACATACATACACATGTAAATGCGTCCACTGCCATTGTTGTATGAGATGTCATCCTTCTGGGTTTATTAGAAAAGAACAAAGAAGAGCCGTTGTTACTTGGGAAGAAGCTAGAAAGTTTCTGGTTTATTACCTTTCACCGTTAAATCACATGAGCGCTTATCCATGTAGGCCCGGTTCCTATTTCCTTTTTGCCCTTTTGTAGAAGTTTTGTGTGTACGTTTTCTAGATAAAACCTGCTCTTTTGCATGTATTTTAATACGCTTGCCATTTTTTGTTCAAATTCTTGTCAGAAGGACGCGGATCAGTCTTTGTTTTAAAGTGATATCATTCGTGAAATGTGCCGAATGGTAGGTAGCGCATTGCATAAATAGGTCTGAGTTCGTGTTCTATGTGCGGGCATACCTGAGAACCTTATAAACAAGCTGATACCCTGTAAAATAGCAACTGCTTCATAATGGCCCTTCAAAGAGATTTTATTGTAGTGACAAGTGTTTCCAACAATGGCAGTTAGCAAAGCTATTACTTTCCAGGAGGTAAACTAGGAACATCCCAATCCTGTAAATGTGTACTTTTATGTGTTTTTTCCATTTTGTACTATCATGTGTTCGTCTCCTTTTCCGCAGCTCTGCCACTTCATGTTCTTCTGTCTTCTTTCTTCACCTGTTTCTCCCCGGTCTCAGCATGCGTTATCCAGTTTCTTCCCCAAAAATGACGGAGCCTCTCCTCACACCCTCTCCCCTTGATTGGAAGAACAGGGGAAGGCTGTCCCTATGGTCCTCACAGCAGACTTGCGCTTTTGCGGAAGTTCTCAAAGTGTCCAGAGTACTGGAGACGCAGAGAAAGAGAAGCGTTTCTGCACCTCTCTTTTACCTCAAATGTCTCTGTGTTATTCTGGCATTTTGGAGTATCTGAATAATGGAGCTGATACCAAGGAGGAGCGGACAAAGAAAGAACACAGAAGTAGAAAGAAGACTATATTAGAAGCATACAGGGGCACAGGGTTGTCAGAGAAGGTAGAGAGACATTAAGAGAGATAGAATGAGAGAGTGTGAGCATGAGTGAGGGTGAATGGGCTCTAAATTTTGTCCAAACAGAAATAAGAGGAAATGGTCTTTGCTGGACAAATGGACCAAAATTTTAAATATGCCCAAATAATTTTTGGTTTCTTTTGCACAAGTCTAGTGCCTACTACCCTAAGTATTACAACCACACTTAATTTTATCTGCTAACTTAAAGTTCAAAATTGTAGGTTTTTCTGCTATGTTTATATGTCACCTTTACTCGCAGTTCTTAATTGCCTTTGTGGCAAAGCTGAACTAGTCACTAACATATCATTTTCCCTTTGGGACTTCTTAAGTTAAATAGTCCTTGTGGGGGTTAACTCCAAGGTATTCTGGTGTTTGCTATGATGTAATAAAAAAAAAAATCTTGCTTTTCGTTTAATGAACCAAGGTCAAGCTTTTAACTTGAATAAAGCGAGTACACAAGAGACAAAAATACTGTCGGGAAGGAAACATTTCTGTAAGATTTTAACGCCTCTCTCTTTACGTATGAACCCTGTCTGAAGGTGAGATATCACCTTGGAAGCGTGGGCTTAATGCCTGTAAGCGCATGCTGGTACAGCGAATTTACTGATCCCTAAAAGAAAATGCATTTGAATTGCCTCATTATTACAGGCAGATTATAAATTCGATAAATTGGCACTGATAACATAAATTGATTTATGCTTCTCCTTAAACTAGGGAGTGATCGGAGATCTAGAGCACGTGTTACTGATTTACATTCCTCATTCCTAACAAGTATTGTCATGGCAAATATTTAGGTGCATTTTAACTACATACAACCATGTATTGTGGGGAAATTACTGGTTATATCTATAGATTTTTACAGACTACCCCTCCCAGTGCAGAATGAACTATCCTGAATTCTATTATGTCAGCTTTAAAAATCGGTAGACTTGATGGCCTGATTGTTTCTTATCTGCTGTCAAATTCTGTTTCTATATTCAGGCACTTACCATTGATGTCGTTTTTTAACTGGTTTCTTGCAATGTTAGGTCACACAATTATGCATCACCTACTTTACTGAGCGCTGCGTAAATTGTTGGCGCTATATAAATGAAAGATAATAATAATAATAATCATCATAATCTGAGATGGATGCAATGTATTTTGTACATGGATAATAACCCTGGATGTGCTGCCTTGGGATCCAGATTGGGGAGGTGGGTAGGTAGAAAAAAACCAAACATGAGCTATGTATCATAATGATAATGCCTATTATTAAGTGGAAGTGTGAAATATGTAAGGGGCTTTCCGTTTACTCCTGGTTATGATTTTGTAAGAAAAAGGTTTCTCTGTCCTACGAGCCAAGGTGCTACTGCATTGAACATATTAGATTATGTGATTTCTCTCTGTGAAGTTGATTTTAAAATGCCAAAACCCTGACCTAAACTGTTGCCATTATAGGGACAAGATTAGATTTATTAACCTAAATTAAAAGGTATTTCTGGGCCCATGAACACATCCCCATCCAAGCAGTCATCTGCCCCTCAAACACCGACTAGGGACCTCTTCTTCTTTTGTACCAGTTTGTTATTGTGTGTGATTACATTTTTTTTTCATTGTAACAGTGCTACAGAATATGCTGGCGCGATATAAATAAAATGTAATGTAATGGAGCCCAGTTTAATTATTTTAACACAACCGTTCCCAAAAGAAGCCAACACAAAGGAGCTGACTTGAAAGGAACAAGACCGAGCTATAACCACAGAGATTACTATAAAGTGGCACAAAAAGTTAGGAGCCAGATTTAAAAATCTAGGATCCCTTTCTATCTGCCTCCTCGAATTACCTGTATGTTTTAATACGTTTATTTAGCAATGCTAAAAGTGGCACAGTTTGAAAGTTGACAGGTGAAAGATGGTTTGTATGTTCTTTTTTGTCATATCCTCCCCTTCACGGTTTACACTGAGACCTTTATTCATATAAAGGCTTGCCAGGACTGCTTTGAATTCCTTCTAGAGTAAAAAATCAATTTAATAGGAGTGTATGGGAGTGGTACAGACATTTGTGTGGGAGCTAATGCTGCCTTCAGAGGTTAAAGCTCCCATTAGAAATGTGGGGAGTGTGCTGGTATCCAGTAAAGTGCTTTATTAAAATCATCATTGAGTCCCAGTCATTTTTTATACTATGAACAGGCATATTCACGTTTTAAAGATAGGAAAAGTAATTATAGTTGGCTGATAAACCAGATATTTTTTTAAAACGGTAGTACCCTTTTGTTTTTTTTTAACATTTTGAATTCTATTGGTTCATGTTGGCCTAATGGACCAATATCGACAAAATAGAGTGTATTTGTATGAATATAAATTGTGAATGCAAATGTTTCTGTGGTGTCAAGAACAATGATAAATCATATACTCAACATTCATGAGCATTTGATGTAAATACTTGATTTCTGGGTACCCTACCCATTTTTAAGGTCACAAGGTCAGTTATGGACCTCAAAAATTCCACGTCTGTACCTTTTATAACAGTTCAACCTTTGGTCAAGCAGAGAAGTTAAAATAGAGTGTAGAAGAAAATTGCCAATTTTTAGATGCAATGGAGCATACCTCCCTGGCAGCGGACGGTGAATTCCAAGCTCTTGTAACAGAGTCTCCTATGATATCAGCCATACTTCCTTAGCTGGGGGCCATTGAGTGAGAATACACCTTCAGTTGCTTTTTAGTTCCTTGTTTATCTAACTCGCTTTCATAATCGTAGCATGACATGGTGATGAGTGTGTTGTGACCTCACCCATTGGGAGGCTTAACTCTAACTGGTCCTAAGTGACACCCTTTGTTCCACATAAATAGTTAAGTTAGCCTATGTTATTTTACAATGCTGCTTTAACAAGGCAGTTCCATTACTTTTTATCATCACGATTTTACGTTTATAGATAGACATAGACATAGTCATAAAAAGGGAGCCTGAAAAAATAAGTTATGTATAAATAGTCGACATTCCAATATGGAAATAACAACAATGGGTGTTTTACTAACATAACAACTAACATGGGAATACTCAAATATGTTTTTTTTTTTATTTCTACTATGGCTGTATGTATACAAATGGACTGTTAGTAGTAGTTATTAGAATTAGAGTGGGGTTGGCTCAACAGCTAAAGTTCATTGAATCTTCTCGTCTTGAGTTTCTTGAAGTTCCGGTGTTGGTGTCAGCATTCAGGAGCTTTACTGAAATCAGAAGGTTCTGAGTTATAGAGGGACCTTTCTGAATTGACTTTAACATGTACATTTTGTGTTTATTGTTTCTGTTTTCTGAGAATAATAAAAATCCTTAGTAATGAGCACTCAAGTACTGAACATGTTAAGGCTTCATGAATTTTTTTACTTAACCTTCTAAGTGACAGCTAGAAGCTTTACACAAGGAAATGACATTCTTGGCAGTAAGTTTCTGTTTATTATCTAAATAAAGACAATAGGTTTTCATCTGTGTTGGTTTTCCATTTCTTTCCACATAAAAATGTGCCTTTCCTTTCATTTGTCTTAATTTTGTGGGTTTTTTTTCTTGTTTTTTATAACTTGAGAACCTTGGACATATTTTTAAATATCATATCTTAAAAGATTATGATTTACTTTTTAACGTATTGTCTCTTGAATACTCCATTGTTCTTGTAAGACAGGATAAATGAATGCCGATTTCATGGTCCATTATTTATTTCTTTGTTTTGACACTTAAACACCATCCATCTTGTCTCCTATTTTCTCTCTGTGTAACTTTCTCCTAAAATGTTTCCCCTTCCTGGCTTAACTCTGCCAGTTAACATCCTCTGCTATATACATGGTTTTTCTTCGACCTTCTTACGTTTTGTGGGAGAAATGCTAAAAATGCTGGCGTCGGCAGTAGGGTTGTTGAAAAAAGGAAAACAAGACTGAAAAAACAGCAGGTCCATTGTAATTTTGGAGTATATGACACCAATGAGTAAATCATGGAATTGTGGGGAATGGGAGCCCCAGCATGTCTTGTCTCATTGTGGGGGACTTGGCCAGGGGTGACTCTTAAGTTATTGAAACTAGCTGCTTAATTCCCATATACAGGTCAGACAGTATCTATGATGTTCTAGCATGTGCTGGGCTATGACATTATAAGCATACCTGGGAACTTGCGAGACAAGGCTAGGGCTGCCGCTGACGTCAGTGGGCGCTGACGCTGACGTCAGTGGGCGGTCCCGCTGCGGTCAGTGGCCATTCCTGTCGCCGCCCGCTAATATCACTCCCATTTAAAGGGCAAATGGGTGGTGAGTGGGGTGTGTCAGGACCCCGCTTCCGCGACCCGGAGGATTCGGGTGTTGACCCAGAGAATCTCGCATCTCCTGTAGTTCTACAGGCGAAACGCGTAGAGTTCCCAGGTATGAGTATAACCCTACCTGGTGAACTTTCCAGCATAGTCTACCTGAAGCTCTCCCTCTTCTGGAGGATCGGCTGACCTGGAGACCATAGGAAGTAGCTCTTCACTCAGAGATATTGCATCAAAGCAAGAGAGTTCCTTAGTATGGGCATAAGGAAATATCCTGTGTATCCATCCAAAGCCATGGCTTGGAGAACGGTTACATCTGTTGAAGGAGACAAACTTCGACCCCTATTGTTAAGACTAAATACAATGACTTGAAGGTAAATGAGATTTAAAGAAAACATGCAGGATAGTGTAAAGTGAAATATGAAGTGTACAACCAGAGTACGAAGTAACAAAACTGAGAAGCAATGGTTGGGAGGGCAAGATGCATGCTGTAACCTGACTCTTTTGAATGCTTTTTTTCTGAGACACTTTGGGTTTGTCCAAATAAGATATCAATCATAGTTTTTTATGTGATTGCATTAGTACAGTTTGGGGAGATTTCACCTTTTTAGGCACAGTGGGACATCTGCCCAATTGCTTACTCTTTGACAGCTATAGACGTATAGAAAGGAATGTGCAGATGTCACACATCAAACATTTTCCATTAAGTCACGTCTTTTACTGTTTATACAACAGCAAATCCTTTTCCAGGTAGGAGACAATTAATTATATTAAGCAGTTGATCAGCTGGTTTTTGTATTTCACCTGAAAAAATAAGGTGACATTTTGGATTAAGATCTATTTTTTTTGTTGCTTCATTAATGCCACCATTTTTATTACAAGCAGACTAAAAACACATTTTATTGTGCTGTTTTCTTTTTAAAAACAGTTCTAGTTTGCGTAATATGTTTTCAGACAGCTACATATTAGCCATTTATACTTATTCTAGCCCTGTTATCTTAGCCAAATCTTCCAGACAAACACCTCCCTGGCATTCTGCCTTTGGTAAACAGAATGGATACTTTTTAATAACTCGGCTAATGAAATAACTGACACTAATGAAAGTTAGTGGTGGAACCGACTTCATTAGCTTTGCCATAAAGAATCTGCTCAGTGTGGTTTGAGCAGAGAAAGTCACCCAAATTGTCACATGACTACCAATAATAGTAGCCTCCAGATAAAGTACGTTTAGTTCCAATAAATCTGTCAGTGCTCATAAAAAGTGTGTGAGTATGTATATGTAAGTGTGTGAGCATGGATGTGTATATGTAAGAGGAAGTATGTGTTAACATTGGGTGTGTAAGCGTGTGTGTTAGCATAAGGTTGTAGGTTTATATGTTAGTATGTTAAAGTGTGAATGTGTACACGTGAGAGCCAGTGCATGTGTGATTTACTGAGTGGTCAAGGGGCAGATGAGGCCACTTGGCTTTACCTGCCCCTGGGCAAGAATGTGCCAACCCTGGGCAGTGGTCTTTTTAGAATTATATTGATGATGTGGAATTATATGTCACTCCTAACCTCTACTTGTTGCCTACCCTTCAGTGGGTTTGTCTAGTTATTTGCAACCTTGATTTGCATTTTTGTTCTAGCACAGACTCTTCTTTGAATCTAATTGCAAAGTAATAAGGGAAAAGAATTACTCTTTCAGTTCGCTTTCTTATCATTCATAGTGGTTTGCAATTTACACTGAATTTGAAAAAAAATCTTTACTTTGTCCCATGTCACGGCAATTTTTTACGTTGTCAAGTGTAAGTGATATACAATATGCTATATGATGTGTATGTATTATATATTATATTATGTAATCATTTGAATTAATTTCACCGTTTTCACATTCATCTATTCTATTGTGCTTTCTTGTAGCTGACATGTCCTGCCTAACGGCTTTCTCATTTGTTAGAGATTAAGAACTTGTTTTGTACGGCAGAAACCCCACTGAGTAGTTGGCTTGATCACTTTTGTCTTCAGTTATAATTAACTACTATGTCCGATTCAGCCTACATAGGGACTATTGATATGGTCGAAAAAGAGAAACAGATTTGATTCATGGCTTTGACTTTTAGGTGTTCAGAAAAATATTTTACTAGATTGAGAATGTGGCTTTAAATCCATACACCCAGTAACGAACAACCTTCTTGAAAACTCACCTCATAATAGGTCACATCCAACTTTTATAGTATGTCTTCAGGTCACTAGGATCCTTGAAGCTGTCATTGAGTAGAGCTGTACATTACTCTGTTTAGCTGGACATTGTTTAGCGTAAATCAGTACGATCAGGAATTAACATGTTTGTCTAGCACACTGTTGTCAGAAGCATTTGTATTATGCGAAAACTATTATCGCTTTGAAACAGAAAACAAATAATAAAACTGTGGTGGGAGTTCTCCGGTAACATACCATATGTATAGCATTGCAGGGGGCATGTAATCCTCCCTGAGGGCCTTTAGTAATAATCCGGGTAAAATCTGTTTGGTCAAATTATTATGGCCCATCTAGTCTTCATTAAAGACTCAAACCTTAATTGGTCCTTGGTCTTGTCTCATCTACAGGATATCCATATGGCTATGCTATATATATATATCTATATCTATATAGATATATCTATCTATCTATATATATATATATATATATAGATGGATAGATATATCTATATATATATATATATATATATATATATATATATATATATGTCACACATATTTTCCGTGTTTTACAGAATTTTTTATTCTAGGCAACTATCCTATTCGTTTATAACCCAATTGAGATTTCACGTCTGCTATTATTTTATATATTATTTTTCCATATTTGTTGTGGAAATCAAGTTGCTTAATATCAAGAACTACTTCTGTATAATATTTTTAACAGACTGTCTTCTTGAACTGAAAAACCTTTTGAGTAACAGTTTGAAGCGTATTCCAATGGTATTTGAAGAGCTTTAACCCGGTTTTATATGGTGAAATGGAAACAGGTAATCTTTAGATTTTTTTTTTTCTTGATCTCAAAAGAAAGAATTCAGTGGTACCAGGAACCGTCACATAATGAAGAAGCGGTTAGAACGTGTAGCAGATTCTTAGAAACACGCCAGGGCCATCTGGCTTTGATACCGACTTTGATTAAATGTACGGAACAGCTCAGCTGCTATGACAGTTGCCAGAGAGCTGAACTTTAAATATGGCCTAAGACCCTGCAGTGAGTTAATCTCCTTAATGCCTTATGGTCACCTGATCTTAATGTAGGTTGCTAGCCGGGTCTACATTACTACTTTCTTACTTTTTTTAATTTATTTTTTTTAAACAAACAATGGAATTCATTACCTAGTGAGGGATTATTGGAAAGGTTTACACCGTGATGTGTTCTGTTGGCAGTCTAAACAAAAAACATATTTATTATATTGTCCGTGTTAAACTACAGTAGAGCCAAAAACAATATAGGTATTTTTAAAGATATTAGTGAAGTGTAAGCATTAAGGGGAGCCATTTTGTGTAGATCATGTAATGCATAATTATTTCTTTGCATTTAATTATATTACATTTGAGCTCAATAAACCCTATTGGTCCTGGGAAAACTGTGATCACTCACGCCAATTAGGTTTTTTTTTTTTTTTTTACTATACTAATTTTGGGAGATTATCCAATAGGCACTCTAAGTATGTGACCTGGGGGAGATCTTAGTTCTGTGGAGTTGAGGTGCTCTGATAAGCTGCCGACGCACCGCCACCGGCAGAATAGGAGTAGCTGCCTTGCGCAGGATATTGTAGTTGGGAGGCAGGCGTGCCCGCTGCGTCATTTAACAGGACCCTGCAGAGTACAAGTCGCAAGAGTGCCAGTAGGCGGAGATATTTTTGAGTGTGCATGTGTGAGTGTTTGTGTGTGCATGTGTTCAGAGGCTCCACACGGAGTAACCGGGTGTGTGGCGGGGTTCAATCCTGAATGCAACTGAATGGAGAACTTTGCAGATCTATGAAAAAGATTAATGCCCCTTTAATTTTTAGTTTGTTTTGTATCTTTTAATCAGGCAGGTAACATATAATAACTGTGTGTCTACAAAGTAACGTTTACTTCCAACCTTGAGACGTAGCTCACGTGTGCTTTCTGATACTGATAAGAATACTAATGATAATAGTTAAAAGCAATGCAATGTTATAAAGATGGTTTATGGGTTTAGCATAGCATTATATTTCCTTTCGTATTAATCTTTGACAGCTTCCTATTATAAGCTATCAATCGATTTTATGGCATAGCATTTTCACACTTTCTCCCTAGATGTATTGTTATTTTTAAATATTTTTATACAATATCTCACAAAAGTTTGTACACCCCTCACATTTTTGTAAATTGTTTTTACTATATCTTTTCATGTGACAACACTGAAGAAATGACACTCTGCTACAATGTAAAGTAGTGCGTGTACAGCCTGTATAACAGTATAAATTTACTGTCCCCTCAAAATAACTCAACACACAGCCATTAATGTCTAAACCTTGGCAACAAAAGTGAGTACACCCCTAAGTGAAAATGTCTAAATTGGGCCCAAAGCGTCAATATTTTGTGGCCACCATTATTTTCCAGCCCTGCCTTAACCCTCTTGAGCATGGAGTTCACCAGAGCTACACAGGTTGCCACTGGAGTCTTCTTCCACATCACGGAGCTGGTGGATGTTAGAGACCTTGCGCTCCCCACCTTCTGTTTGAGGATGCCCCACACATGCTCGATAGGGTTTAAGTCTGGAGACATGCTTGGCCAGTCCATCACCTTTACCCTCCGCTTCTTTAGCAAGGCAATGGTCGTTTCTGAGGTGTGTTTGGGGTCGTTATCATGTTGGAATACTGCCCTGCGGCCCGGTCATGCTCTACTTCAATATGTCACAGTACATGTTGGCGTTCATGGTTCCCTCAATGAACTCAAGCTCCCCAGTGCCGACAGCACTCATGCAGGCCCAGACCTTGACACTCCCACCACCATGCTTGACTGTAGGCAAGACACACTTGTCTTTGTACTCCTCACCTGGTTGCCGCCACACACGCTTGACACCATCTGAACCAAATAAGTTTATCTTGGTCTCATCGGACCACAGGACATTGTTCCAGTAATCCATGTCCTTAGTCTGCTTGTCTTCAGCAAACTGTTTGTGGGCTTTCTTGTGCATCATCTTTAGAAGAGGCTTCCTTCTGGGACGACAGCCATGCAGACCAATTTGATGCAGTGTGCGGTGTATGGTCTGAGCACTGACAGGCTGTACCCCCAACCCCTTCAACCTCTGCAGCAATGCTGCCAGCAGAAAACATGAGAGGTTTACTCACTTTTGTGAGATACTGTATATATTATATTATGTATATATAAAATATTTTTATGCCCCTGTGTCTCACCCTTTGGGACACTTTTTTTCAATTGGCCTATTTAATTTGTAAGTCTGTGATTAAGGGAAGGTGTGTAGGTGTTTACTTGTTCATGACTTTCGCAATTACTCTGCAGTAGTCATTGTGAAATATTTAATGATAAGCATCTTAAAACCAGTAAACAACACGAGTGGGTCAAAGGGATTGGCTCAAAATGAAATCATCCCAAATGGAAACACCAAAATATCCCTTCTCAAAAATAACACTGTTGCAACACAAGGTCACAATCGAAAACTAGAGGGTCGGAGGTTTAGATGTAATGTTAGGCAGGTTCACTTTAATGAAACATGGAATAGCCTCTATGCAGAAGTGATAGAGGTTAAAACAGCAAGGGAACATAAACATGCACTGAATATAAGCCGACACCAAGGTTTGAGTCTTCACATATGGAAAATGGGCAGACTAGATGGGCCCAATGGTTCTTATCTGCCCCTGTATTCTAGAAGTGTTTAATAGTGCACACTATATGAAGCTATAAGGCTTAAAGTTAGCAGTATAGGAGGACACGCAATTTAATTTTGCTTTTCCATGTTACCTGGGATGGGTTGATCTATGGGAAAAAAACAAGCGTTATTGCCAGCTTACTGCACGAGATTCACTTTATAAACCATCACTTGTGGGGAATTAACAAGCGTGTAAGTTATATTCCATGTGTGTTCTCTGCCCTTATTACCTGTTCTCTCTAACATATAGTCTCTCTTCTTTCTGAACCTTTGTGTGCTGCTTATGCCCTAATCAATGTATCTGATGATCAAAAACTCGCTAGCCATCTGGCTAGAAAAATCTCCAGGTCAAGAGTTGAGTTGAGTTGTGAAGTGGAGCCACGTTCAATTTAACACATTGTCCAGTATTTACAAAATGGGATCGGTTTACATGGTTATATTTACCTACCTATCAAGTCTGATTTTAGACACAGATGACTTAAGGATTGTACATACTGTAGGAGATGTAATTTGAGAACCATTTTATTTTTTAGAACTTACTGTACAAGACCTGCCCTTTTTTGTGCGGGACCACACAGAATGATGCCCTTTGTAAAACAATCGCATCTGTGTGCTTCCTGCCTTGCCATGAAGGAAATTCATTTACGTGAAATCAACCTCTCCGGATCAACTATGAGAGATCTACACTAACAAGTTGTCATCTTTGATTGAGGCTTTCGCTATGCAATCAGTTCCTCCGGCATGTATCTATCATATCGGTTATTATATACCTTGTTGATGTGCCGTCTGGTGACCAGAAATACAATGGACCCTTTTTTTCTCCTTTGGAATACAAAAATTATAGTGAGGTTTACTTACTAAATAACCAGTTGTGTAGAGAAGGCAGCGTAGACTAGCCAATGGCTTACCTATGTTGCTCTAAGAGATCATGACCCAACTGGGAATAAAAATAGGCTGTGGCACTTTAATGGCAGCTTCAAAGGCCAACGACATAGATGTAAGGAAGTTTTACTTTACAGAAATGATAGTAGATAAGTGGAACCGTCTCCCAGAAGCAGTGGTAGAGGCTAATGTATTATGAATCTAAGACAAGACCATGGACTGAATAATGTCTAAGCCTTTAAATAAAAAAAGGGCAGACTAGATGGTCCTAAAGGCTTTTATCTGCCATCAGATTCTGTGTCTTATATGTGGCCAAGTGTATCCATCCCCATGCCTTTTTATCTGATTGGCCACCCAGGCAACATTAATGGAGGAAGTTAATGATCCTTTAACTATATTGTACAGAACATTCTCTGATTTTAGTCATGGGTGGTTGGAGACTACTGTGGACCTCCTTGCTACTGTGTTGGGTCTGGTTTATGTCACATGGAAACATATTCCTTCTCTGCAAAATAAAATTTAGGAGAGATTGAATCATTTTGCTTATTCGTGTCTATTAAGACTATAGTCCCAGCATACATTACAGCTCACAAAACATGATTCACACTTTCTAATATTTAGCCTATAAAATAGATGTAACTCTCAGGCTTAGAAGGAGGTTTTCAAAATATCTTAATATGTTTAGAATTTTCTTTATTTACATTTGTTATGGGTAAAATATAAATATTAACCCCTTCAATCCCAGGGGTTTTTGGTACCTCAAAGCCCAGAGCAATTTTGCCATTTTTGGGGTATGTCGGTTTAGCGATGATTCTCTTTTCCTGTGAATAGTGTACCCATATAAACTACCGTATTTATCGGCGTATAACACGCACTTTTATATCTAAAAAAATAAGTTTAAACCCTACCTGCGTGTTATACGCCGATAACTTTCTGTGCTGCACGATCTGCAGCCGCGTCTCCCGCACTTCCGGTTCCGGCGAGGGTGCGTGTTATACGCCGGTGCGTGTAATACGCCGGTAAGTACGGTATATATCGTTTTTTCAAGGAGAGATAGAGCTTTCGTTTGATACCATAGTTGGATGATTAGCTGGAAATTTAGAATGAGAAATTTAGTAAAAACTAGCGAAGATTAGAAAATTAAACTAATTTTTTTTTACATTTTCCCTCTGAATCCTCACAAAATTAGGTAAAGTGATGGAAAATCCCCTCCAAGTTTATTAATTCAGGTGTCCTGATTTCAGAAATACCTAATTTATATAGATTTTCCAGACTTTACCAGCACCAGGGAGCGCTCTATTAGGTGTACAATTTTGTATAATTTTTATGCCTATGGCTTAACCGGTTTGGGGTTTGTGAACGGGGGCAGGAGGGTTATACTGGCTAGATGTTATGCTAGGGCAATGGGAAGTAAGGTTTTTTAATAATTTTTTTATTATCTTTTTTTATATATTTTTTTTTTTATTTTTTTACATTTTTTTTATTTTTTATATATTATTTTTACATAGTAATGGTTAGAGGTCCTCCTAGGGACCTCCTGAACATGCCAGTGATGTCACAATGACATCACAGCCCACATTATAATTTTTTTTGTATTATTTATATTAATATTTTAATGATTTATTTAATATTATTTTTAAATCACTAACCGTTTTTTTCTGCTTTTCCCTTACAGGACGGGAGGGGGGAGTGAGAGAGATGGTTTCTCACTCCCCTCCCCGCGATCCCCCTGCACCGATCACACTGTGATCTCTATGCAGGTCCTCACAGACCTGCATAGAGATCGCGGCGTCTCTGTGCCTCATCGGAGGGCAGGATATCCCCGCAGGGGATATCCTGCCCTCCGATGACCTTCCGGGTTACGTCAGCAGTGACGTAACCCGGAAGGGAATGCCCGATCGCGCGTTTGCAACTGCGCGATCGTGCACTTTCAACCGTAACAGCTTACCGGCTTTCATGCCGGAAGCTGTTACGGGAGATCGGGCAGCAGAAAGCCGGCAATGCCGGCTTCTGCTGCCAGGGGGGAGTCCATGCTGTCAAACGACAGCCTGGTCTCCCGTGCAGCGGCAGGGATGTGTCCCTGACGCTGCACGAAAGGCTGGACGTACCGGGACGTCCATAGGGGTTTCTTTGTGGGCGTTTTTTGGACGTCCCGGTACGTCTATAGGGGAACTAAGGGGTTAATAAATACAAAATATGGAATATGTGTTCCATTGGGATCCTGTTCATCCCGTTATCTTATCTGTGGCCTCTTGTTACGTTGCTGATTGTCATAGATTCATTCAGGCATCCGGTGATGTTAAGGAGAAGAGAACTTTGGTTTGGTAAGGCTGACCACATCTGTGTAAAACATAGGTCTTAGTTGTCATAGGATGAACTAAAACAATTACCGTATTTCCCCAAGTATAAGACGCACCTTAGTTATTGTACTGGCTGCCTGGGAATGATATGAGTGTGATTGCTGTTAGCTGCTAGCAATTGTTAGCAAATGCACTCCTATCATGCTCACTCAGCCAGTACATGCACATCACTTTCAGCCTCCCTGTGCCCCCTCCATGTGCTCCCCTACACACGGATCCAACACACACACACACTCATTCATCCATTTACTCCCCCACCTTACTTGAACTGCAGATCTTCTGCTGCCACTCGCAGGCTTCCGTGGGGGCCGCTGTTTCCCCTCTGCCTTGCTCGAACAGGAACTGAGTGGAGTCATGTGATGCGATGTGCATTCACGTGACTCCACTGGGTTCCTGTGTCACCACAACGGATCAAGAGGCGCTGCTGAGCAAAAAAAATCTGCCACCACTGTATAAGACGCACCCAATTTTTAGACCCCAAATTTTTCTAAAAAAGTCTTATACATGGGGAAATACGGTACTTTGTAGAGGGTCTCTATGGTCCTTCCCTATTGTTGACCAAGATGCAGTATGATGAGGACCACATTGTTCTCAAGATGTTGTTTTTTTTTGGGGGGGGGGTTTCATTAATTTAGGTGAAATGGCTATATGTGTGTATGTTTGGATCTGTACATCTTTTTAGCATTTTATTTTTATTAATGTCGCAGGATTTTAACCATCAGCTCTCTAAAAAAAAAAAAAAATGACTGGAAAAATATTCACCTAATTCTCACTTTCCCTTTATATTGCATATAATTAAATAACTCTGTATGGGGCTATTTACCCTTGTAACATTGTGTGTTGCGGGGGATGTTTAATAGAGGAATGCTTTTGAATGGAATGCTAAGTTCCTTTTAGTTGGCTCACTGGAGCAAAGCAAAGCTAATAAACTATTGGAATGACTGCACCGATCAGACAAATGTCTTTGCTGATAGTCAGAAAATGTTCTAGGTGTACCTGCTATTGGATAGTGCAAAATAGGTTGCCTATACCAAGTATTAGCCACTTTGTGAAATATCGATGTTATTTTTGTGTAAATGAGTTTACATTTACAATATAAATTCTTCTAATAAAAATGAGTTTAAAATATTTGTAAATATTTATAAATATAAATGTTATTTATTTAGGGGGGTACTTTTGGCCATTCAGTGGTACTAGGAATTATGTTTTAATGGTGCATTTAGTTAAAATACAAATTCATGAGGGAAGACCATTAAGTATCGCTTGCCTGAGCATCTTGCCCCTATCCAAATCGGTAATCTGTGAGGCTGGGGAAAATATTTATACCTACCAGTTGAGAATCAAGCCACTTATTAACTAATTAATAGCAATGTTGTTTTTCTTTACTTAAAGGGATAACTGCATAGAGGCACTTGGCTAAGTCAATAAGTATACATGAGGTCATAACTTGTATAGACATTACATAGCGATAAAAAGCATTATGTATGGTATTTGCACATTTAAATGCTTTTGGGATGTTTGTTTAATTTATGTTAATATTTACATATAATCAAAGTTTTCATAAAAAAGGGTGCAAAATGCTGAGGCTCTAAAAAAAATAAGTAAAGAAATAGGGAGATATATACTGTGTTTTAGTAATATCTCAAGGTTGGTCATATATTCACAATGGAAGTATTATACTGCCTCCGTATTGCAGTATACATTGCTTGCCAGATTCTTCTGCATACCTTCTCATTACTAAAGAATCCCGAAACTACTTTAGCTGTCATCACAGTCTAAAGATAGTAAATTCTGCAATTACGCCGCATTTAGTGAATGGGCCGAGCTATAAGGAATCTTTTTGTCTGTTAGCAAGGAATTCCCCTTCCCTTTCAATGGGTCACCGGATGTTAATTGTATAGCCTGCAGTGCAAAACTACCTTTCAATATATGTTCTTAGCTGCTTGTATGTCTCAATTGATGATGAAGCTTGAAATTTGCAAAAATGTCGTGTTCCCACGTTTCACATTAACACATTATGATATATAACTACTACCTAGCAACAGTCCAGGATCCAGTAATAATTATCTAGGATTTGGATCCTAACCATACCTGGGAACTTCTGGGTTCCAGCTACCCGGAGCCTGCCCTTCGGGGAGGCAGACAGGACTGCAGACTGACGTCGGCAGGCAGTCCTACTGATGGTGGGCGGTCCCACTGGCATAGGGGGTGTTCCCGCTGATGTCACGAGGTGTTCCAGCTGACATCATGGGAAACACCCCCATTTAAAGGGAAAATGGATGAGGAGTGCGGCCTGTCAAGACCCCGCTCCAGGGACTCAGAGCATTTGGGTGTTGACCAGGAGAACCAGAGTTTCCCAGAGTTCTCCAGGTCAAACCCGGAGAGTTCCCAGCTATGATCCTAACGAGTGATTATCCTACCCCTGAATAGGGATAATTTAGAAGATTTTTTTTTTTTTTTTTTTAATCCATGTTTTCAGCCAAGACATTTTTTCTGGCTCTTTTCATAAGGACCCTCCTTACCTTTTAATTTCTGCAATTCAATTATATTATGTTTACGCATTGTACAGCACTGTGGAATGTGATGGCGCTATATAAAGCAATACATAATAATAATGATCCTAGCATTACATGGCTTTTAAATGAAATGTAAGTAGGACAATACCTTGTCATGTGGTGTCATAGGTTCAAGGAATGTTAATTGCCCATATGATATTCTGGAAATAATGGAGAATTAATCAAATCCCCATTGTATAAGTGACTGTTGTTTTTATAATGTGAAATTGTAAGTTAAATAGAAATAATGTTCATTTTTATAAGGTAAGACGTTTGTTTAGAAATAAGGCTTATCATATTCTTTCTAATAAAAACATACATGGTTTTCTGCTACACTAACAACTTTTCTTCTCTTCGGCATGCTCGGTTAAACCCCTCAAAACAATAGCATGATTAATTTACGCATTATTTTTGGCTTGCACTTCATTTTTAATGGTTGCGAAAAATAAATACAAGAATCTTAAAAGGCTTAATGCGTGTTTTGACATTTATCTTTGTGGTGGCTAGATTGCTAAATAGAGCGTCTGACTATTATTCTCAAGTATTGCTTTGATAACAAGGGTTTTAAGAAGGGCCAGTTTGACATACCTAGCAGAAAATAATTTATACAAAGCCATGCGTTAAGCTGTAAATCTTGGATAGCGTTCTCATATTTCCCCTTTTAGTGGTCTCATTTTCTAGATTATTTATATGCACCAGGATAGAATATTTAAAGGTTTATTTTTTAAATGGCATCGACGGTTTCTCGTGATGTGACGGGTTGCAAATGTTTGCCCTATTGTCTTTAACTGTGCATTATGAAGGTCCAACCCATGCAGGATTCTCCTCCGGCAAGAAGTGTTTAATTGGTCATGCATGGTTAATAACTCTTCATCTCAGTACTTACCTGTCCCGGTGGTCCGCACAGAGCCCTCACCTTAGCCCCATCGAGCACCTTCGGGATTAACTGGCATAAATGTACACACACACACACCTACCCCCAGTTATTGACATTATATGTAACTATGCTTTTCTCAGGCACTGATATTAATGGAGAATATTCATAAACCATTTTTGTTTCAATAACAATGTTCCTAGCATATTGAAAAGATGTATAGGCTGAGAATGCATGTGTCTACTATGCTATAGCAAAGCACCAAGACGAATGAACCTAGCACAGTAATAAAAAAGATGGGTTTTCATAACTATGTAAGTACAGATAGGAGTTTATAAATAAGACTTTATGCAATGGCCCATAATATGTATATTTTTGTTGATTATGGTCTGTTAGAAAACACCATGTACTAATGTGCCAGTTGGGCCTTTTGTGTACATCAGGTTAAGATGTTGTGAATTGCCATATACGTTTCAAATCATGCATTCAGAAAACCACCAAATAAGAGATTAAAACGGAATTTGAGAATGTAACATTTATTTTAAAGAAAACAACGCATTTTTGCATAATCCTGATAAATCTGATTAAATAGTAAAAATTGTAAATTCTCTGTACCTCCCCGGTTGACAGTGGGGAGCGCTTATTGGGGAGATCATACAATTAATTGAGGTCTATCCTGTTACAGCACAGACCTCCACTGCAGCTACGTGGTGGAGTGGTGGCTATTAAAGCAGGGTGAGTGGGTAGCCTTGACTCCTGCTCCACCCACTTCTTGAGATAGAACCTCCTACTTCCAGGGCCCACCCCGCCTCCTGAAATGTTTGAGAGTATGGTAGTGTACAGCAGGCCCAGATTGGCCATCTGGCCCAACGGACAAATGCCTGATGGGCATACCTGGGAACCCAGGTGAGCGCTGCTCCTCCTGTTCTCCGGGTCAAGAGCCGAATCCACCAGGTCGCAGGAGCAGGGTCTTTTGGCGGGACCGCCCACCAACGTCAGCGGGACCTGGCCAACATCAGTTTGCAGTCCTGGCCGCGTCCCCCAGGTATGCTGATGGGCATGCAGCATGTGCACAAAAATGTAACATGCAGCCGAACACGTTTATCCGGCGGCAGCTGGCCTTAAGGTTCCAGGGCCACCAAGTCATTCTCAGTCTGGCCCAGGTGTACAAGACAACCCTTGTGACCTTAGTAGACAAGTGTGTTTATGTATAAAAGATGATTCTCGTACAAACTTTGACAAGTTAGGCTTGTCACCATAGCAACTAGCGTAAGGTTGCTGTAGTGATAAGATTTCAACGGTAGTCACTTTTTTGCCTCGTATACAAGACATACAAAAAATGTAAACTAGCTATTTATTATATACAACCTTGCTTAAAGTGATGCATGCTGTATTGCAAGTATCTATGATTTACAAATTTGTGAGAAATATCTACGCAGTAAAAAGCAACTTCTGCTGAGATTCAGTGGTCATGTAGCAGCCCAATCTTCTTCAGAGGCTGCACTCCCAAAGTCATCAGGGACTCGGCTCCGCTGTGGCAATAGATTGTCCTTGTTTCTCATGTCGCCTACACACCGTGTTTTTTTTTTCACGGAAACTGTGTTCCTTCTGTCCTGAAAAACGATATAGAGGTGCCTGATATGTGATGACTTACCTTGGTTGCTATAGTTTAAGAATAATCTTGCGTGCCAAGAATGTACATGTCGTTTTATGTACTTGTGGTATGTTTGGACCAGAACCAAAATATGAATAAGAAGAATTAATTTAACATCTGTAAGGGGTATAAAAAGGTCCCTTTTCAAATATATCCATGTAAGCATTAGCTATGTAAAAAGTTAAGAGGGTTGTTTCGATAAGTGTAGGTAGTGGGATAAATGAATAGCGATCAAGGAGTCTTTACATTGGGAAAAATCGGCAGACTAGATGGACCGAATGGTTCTTATCTGCCGTCAAATTTTATGCTTCTGTTTAGTCTGATATATACAGTGAATTAACACGGAGAGAAATTATTTAACAGTTATATCATGTGATCTATGAATAGCATATATAAAAGTTATTTGTAATAAGATATGTATAATGTTAACACTAATGTGGCCTGGCCCACTACATTCAAGGATGAGGTTTCCAAGCATTTTAGGTGGAAAAGCCCTTTTTAATGACTTACGATGTAATATGAATGTACTCTCAAAACCAAACTAAAAGTCTAAAGTAATATGTATTTTACTAAATGTATAAAGCCTTTTTTTCATGTAAAAACAGATTGTTTGTAATTTATTCTGTGGAATGTGTGTTTTAAATACTTGCAGCAGCTCCAGGTGTCATGCTTCATCTTCTGAGAAATTATTTTGACATGTCATGAATTAAGTTCCTTGTAGGGGGAGCATTTTTAATAAATTCCTTTCCTGTTGGCCTTGTGCCTTCAAGAACGAGCAAAGTTCCGACCACAGTAGAATGCGTAGAACAAGCTAGAAAACCCGCTGCTGGTTTATAATTCCATTCTGGTGAGATAAGGTTATTTTCATTTCATCTTGCTGAACATGCACATTCTTCTGGTTTTTTTATAGGTGATAAGTTCTCCAACTTCTGATGAAACAACATTTTTAATAGGCTATGCTATGTATTCTTAAAATTGGGATTTTTTTGCCCATAATCTATAAAATGCATAATTTGACACAATATTACTGGTGACTTTTAGAGAAGGCTTAAGGTTAACCGAAAAAGAAAGACTTAGATCGGCCTATGGGCTCTCAGTTGGAGAACCCTAAATTATGCAAACTTTTTCCATCCTAATGTTATGTTTTTGTTTAATCATTAACTGTATATGAAATGATTTTAGATATAATTAGGCTTTTGGTGGTATGGGTTTTTCCCAAAAGAGGAACTGCTGATGTCCCTCTAGATTGTAAGCTCATTTGAGCCGGGCCCTCCTCACCTGTTTCTGTAAGTCTAACTGTTGTGTTATATACTACTTGTCATGTCCTGTTTACTTATTGTACAGCTCAGTGGAATATGATGGTGCCATATAAAACAATAAATCATGATTTGAGGTTCTACTGCGTTCAATATTCAAAGCCTGGAAGACTGCCTCAAGAAGCAAAAGTTTAAAGGTTTGCTGTCAAGATGAAAGTCTTATCTTGGAACATACCAGGTCTGATCCCTTGAAGCCTCTAGTTTATTTAAAGTATCTAGCAGGTCATTACTAGCATGGTTCTTATTGTAAGATATCCAACAAAACTTATCTGCTGTGTTGTAGGTTGTATATTTTGGAAAACTTGACCCCAGTCTCGATATGTCCAGGCCTGCTTGTCTGGGTTGCATCTGTTTGCTTTGATGACCTTACAGCGCCAAGCACTTATTTGAAAGAGAACCGAGACTGATTGGATCCGGACCGAGACAAAAAAAAGGATTCAAACAAAATTATCATTCCTTGATAAATCCTATTAGTAGGATATTTATTGAAACCGTTTCCGACTGCATTTTGCAGTTCCCGTTATGAGGAATGTTTTCCTAAGCGCGACTTCAGTATCCCGTGAATAATGTCTCATTGTTTAGGCAGGTGCTGGTGAGAATGCAGCTAATCAATTTAAAGCAGGAGATAAACTCAAATATGTGTTGTGCATTAGGCATTGTGTAGATATACTTCTTTTAGCTGTTATTGGAACGCTTCTAAAAATCTGCTCTCACGTATAATCTTATCTGGAGCTGGCCAATAAAAACAAACACTGTCAAATATATTTCCCGTATGGTAATTGACGTGCTATTTTCATACAGAATGCATGCTCGACCAAATGGGACAGCAGTAACGGTTCAGTTAATATGGAATTATAACATAAAGATTCAATACATATTTCTTTCATTAGATTGTCCCAGGATGGGGTAGCCTGAAACATGGGACATTTTCTTCAAATTCAGGGCTGTTCGTGTCAATTTGGGAGACGTGATCACCCAACCAATACCAAACATTTCCGCCTGACCTATGTCAGGTTACATTAAGTTTAATTAAAGAGCCCCAAGGGATTCCATAACTCTATTGTGATAGAAGAGAGTGAAAATTAACAATATACAATTTGACAATAAGATTGACACGCATTAAGACAAATTGGTACAGAAGGAGAAGACGGCGCCGCTCTATTAGATTTTGTGCTTTTTGTGAATGAGCAGCATTTCCACTGAAATTCTGCTTGGATTGCTTATAGATGGAGATAGCGACAACGATTTAGAGTTTTTATATCTGAAATAAACAATTCTGGGTGTCATTTCTGCTTTAAAGCTGTACTCGTTCGCCAGCGCTCAGTAATATATCCTGAAGAATAAAATGGGACAAAAGTTGCATTTTTACAAACATTGAACTGTAGGATTTAAAAAAAAAAAATGCTAAGAATCCTTTCTATATGTTCTTTGTTAAATTTAATGTTACATCTGACTTTCTTATGACAAGCTTCTTCATGTCAAAGTTGCATACGTGTAATCGTGTTTTTTTTTCTTCTTCCTACTCAGAATGGAATTTACTTGAAATGTAAATAAATACATTTTCCTCAATAACACAAACCAGTTTTTTTCGTGATTATTTTTCTTGAATGCTCACTAGAGGTAATTACACAATCATGTGGGAGTTCCTGTTTAATGTTTAGATTTCATGGAAAGTCACGTTATTTACCAGAAATGATCTTTAATTATTTTATTTCATTTTTAAGTTATGTATAATTACAGATAGTGTCAATCATGCAGTTATACTTTGCTCATACTGCAATATATATACATATATATATATATATATATATATATATATATATATATATATATATATATATATATATATATATACATATATATATATATACATATATATATATATATATACATATATATATATATATATATATATATAACCCCTATACGAGAACCGGCATGTCACTTGAGCATTAAATATCTTTGGTTTATTGCTAGAGATTGTCCTACTTGTTCCTGACGAGTGCTTGCTGTTCATATCAAGAGATGGTCACCATCTTTACATTGTTACAATACTAAGTAAGTCTGATTTTGAGCAGAGATGAAAGGAGAGCGTTTCTTATATTGCTTTTATTTACTTCTCTTTCAGGTTGAAGATGGGAGTAAAGCCGCAGATATCTTAATGGCTGGTGATGAACTAGTTAATATAAATGACCAACCACTCTCCGGTTACCGCCAGGAGGCCATTGCTCTGGTGAAGGGGTCTTACAAGACACTGAAAATGATAGTGAAGAGGTAAGAGGTCAATACTTTTGTGTGGTTGGTATTTCATACCATAATGTACTTTTAAAATATAGACGGATTCATTAAAATGTATTAAAGGAAAAAAAAACCCTGGTTTATTTATTTATTTATTTATTTAAATGTGGGTTTATTCACTAAAGGGACTTCGGAGGAGGATTGTAGTTTCAGCTGACCAAATTGAAGGTCCATCTTTGGCAAGTTTCTCCCGCAGGAAGAGTGAGTTGGCCCTGTTTAATCTATAGTTCAAGAAATCTCACTGATACAAGGCCAGGCAAGCTCTTCATACAGCAGAAGCTAACTAGAGTTGGCATTCCATAATGTATAGCGAAGTCATGGAGATGAAACCACAGTTCTCCTCCAAACTCTTCTGCCAGCTCTAGCTTTAGTGAATAAACCCAAGTCTCATTACGTTTGATGAAAAACATATTTTGAAACTGATGTATTTCTTTTTTGTACATGGATGGGAAGGTGGACCCACTTTCGGGATCCCCGTTCCTTCTTTGGAGGGCACGTTGTCTCTTCTGTGGTTTACTTCCCGTTTTCTGAATAATAGATGTGTTTAAAATAGCTGTTGCAGTTTCCGTTTCAGGGCAATACTTATCATTTTTGTCCAATACATCCGGACAATGATAACATATAGTGCTATTTTAAGTAATATTGGTTAAATGTTTTAAAGATAAATGAGCTGAATTCAACTTGTATATCATCGAGTGCGGGCTTACTGTAGCTGGACTGTCATGTAAATAGCCAGCACTGGGTAACGTAACATGTTGAACATACTTTAATGTATATAAGCAGGGGCGTAACTAGAAACCACAGGGCCCTGGTGTGAAAATTGTCCAGGGGCACCCCAACAGCTGGTTTGTGCCATCATTGCCCCCAACAACTTGTCTTTGCCTTCTGTAACCCCTTGCTCCCCTTCCTACATACACTCTGGCACACGTATGTAAACACACATAAATTACACACACTTACTCATACTAACACACACTCCATCTCACCCCACTTACACATGCATGCTCACACACAATTACACATCCATGCTCACACACACACACACACACACATAAATACACACAGTTAGACATCCATGTTCACACAGACACACAATTACTCATCCATGCTTACACATACACACACAGAGACATCCATCCTCACACACACGCATACACATCCATGCTCACACACACTTATACATCCATGCTCTCACACACGCAGTTAGACATCCATACTCACATTCATACATGCATACACCCCCCACCACCACCCCCACCAGCTTACCTCCCACCGCTCCTGCAGCTTGCCATCCGGCTTCCTGCACACGGGGGGCGGGCAGCCTCTGTTTTACCGCAGGGTCTTAACGTGACCCTGATATGTTCCTGTTCCCTGCTGGTTCAGAATAGTTTAGAAAGGGCCCTTCTGACCTGGAGCAGTGCAGTCCAGGTCGGTAGTACCCTTTCTAAACTATTTTGAATTGGTTTGAGGAGACAGGAACAAGGGGTCACATGGGTCGCCCCTGGCATGCTAGAGGCATGCTGCGCCCCCTGTAGTTACGCCAGTGTATAAGTTTTTTTGGGGGGGTTAAATGCACTTTGTTCATATTTATCCAGAATCATTACATCAGGGCCACTATAATTGGAAACAGTAAAAGGAAATAGCCGACCTATTTTTAAACAGATGCAGCCAGTCCTTGACTCGTCATGACATTTTATCAGGGAATGACGCAAACCATTCAACCGCTTTTGACAGTAGAATGATAGCTCATATTCAGCAAAACCACATTTGATACAATTTATTTATTTAAAATTGCGAATGGATATTTTTATATCTTTTACTAGCCATAATGGCCATTATACATTAGCCATTAAAATTATATTGTGGTATTTTCTCCTTCCACACACTCCCTCACTGTGTTTCTCCCCTTGCCCTCTCCTTCCAATTACTCTCTTCCTCTTGGGTCTATTCCCTAGGAAATGAAGTATAAAAAGTAAGGACCCCCTATTAACCCCTGGTGAATAATAATATGAAACTCAGAGGTTATAGGGCCACTTCCCCAGTCATCCCACAGGGCATGGTGGAGATGCATTGTTTTAATTGTACTTTTCAATTTTATTCAGTTCTAACCCTGTCATGGAGTGGTGTTCGGGCTAATCATAGGAGCATTAATCTCTCAATCTTCCCATTTTTTTTAACTTATTTTGATCTTTTTATTATTTATGTTTGGGGGAAGGAGGGGGCCGCATGTTACCTCTCATCCCCTTCAGGATGAATTGCCGAATGCATGTGTGTGGTCAGAGGGGGCAAACTGGAGTGCTGAGCAGGACAGGATGGAATAATAGTGGATGAAGTGCACTATGTTTGGACCTTGACTTTAAGTCCCACCCAACATGACCTACATTTCTCACAGTGACATGGCTTTTATATTTTTAGACATGTCCCTTGTAGATTACTTTTTGACCTACACAAGACTTTATACTTATTTGGCTTAAAATATAGTTAAGAAATAATATGACGTTGACACAAACCCCTTTGTTGTATCTGATGCTATGTCCAATTATCTTAGACTTTCCACAGTTTGAGATAATTATAATATGATGTAGGCGTATCTTTATTTTTAGTTTTATTCATCTTTTTATTACTATTATGTTTTAAGGAAAAGTTACATCCACAATATAATTAAAGGGGTTATATAAAGAATGATTCTGGTATAATGTTTAAACAGTGAAAGATGTTCTGTGAAAATGAGGAAAGTAGAAATAGGGAGAAGGGAGTAGAAGGATGTAGAGATTGATTTTATTTAGTATGTGAAAGATGGTTTGGTCTCATAAATTGTTTTAAACACGTGGTGTTGGATATCTTTGTATACTAGTTGTGCAAGACAGAGTGAGCTTGCCCCAACATCTAGCTCAAACCATCTCATCAGAAGTGAAGAAGTGTGACCCGACTCTAACAAAATATGTTCCAACTTTACATAGTATAAGTGAAAAAAGGGAAGAATGAAAAAGTAGAGACTGGTACAGTACAGTTCCAAGACAGGGCACATATTATTAAAGTGACTTTAGGGTCGCTGATTATTTTTTTTTTAATGTTAACATTTAACAGAGAATATTTTATTCTCTTAATTGTGAAGTTGTGAATTGAAGTTGTTTTTAGCTGACAGGTCTAAGTTAATAGCAGTTTTGTAGGTTGATTGATTCCTTTGTACATAAAGCAAACATTTTCCATAACAATGGAAACCACCAAATGCAGTTAAAGGGTATGGAACAGAACACTTTCACAAAGACCCAGTCATGGGCTAGGTAAGACATTGTTTGGTTAACAATGGCCTAAGTGCTGTGTCCTTCCTGATATCACTCCTAGAATTGTATTTCGATATCTTTAGGGAAGTGTACAGATCACGCTGTTCCATAAAACTTCTCCATTTTAATTAGACTATTCAGGATTCTTTGTTTTGGACTGATATGAAATCTTGGTCATGCAGCAGACCCTCCCCCCATACGAAGTAGCCAAGATAGGTACAAATCTAGAAATTAACACCTTTTATATTGAACAGGCTTTAGTCGATTAGGGAAGGGCATTCAATTTTGGAATTTGCAGCACCTTCTTAAATGGAACATGACATAAAAGCCAACAATTCAATTGGCGGAAGGGCGCACTAAATCTGTCTCTATTTCTTTTTCTGCTGGCAAAAACCACCAGATAAGATCTGCTGCTGGTGAAGAAATGTTCTACATCCTGGCTAATGTGATCTATGTCAACACATGGAATCAGTAATCCTGTGACCCTTACTATTCTCCTTAATTTACCAATTCAATATGTTAAACCAACATCCAGTAAAGCTACATATTTTGTATTATACTCATGTTTAGCTTATGCGTTACCCCAATTAACCAGCTAGGTTTAGATGTAGAATAGTTAAAAATATAAAAAAAAATGGTCACCTAGGTTACATGGGGCTACATGACGACACTCTGAATCTGAGCACTGCAAGGTGGTGCTTTGTGTAAAGTAAAAGGGCAGCCTCTTCTCCAACCCTGCTCATCCCCAACAAAGGTATCCTTAATGTCAGCCTTTCAGTCTTTTCTGTCTCTAGATAGTAAAAATGAATGTTTAGCCGTGGGAGTAGCATTTTGGCTAAGATCAAGTAAGTACTTGTGAGAGAGAGGAAAGCTTGGTCCCCTTGCATTAAGGTGGGGATATCTCGAAGACTATGTCCCAGATCTGGGCATGTGTCTCAATAGGCGTAGTAGTGTGGGTTACACTGTACACCTTGTGCCATGCATCGAGACCTTTCCAGGCACTTTTATTTATCTATCACTAGCCTCAGCCTTTAGGCTATATGTGTGATGCAGACCAATTTTATGATGTAAAGGCTGGGGAGTAATGGCACATTTTTTATGTTTGTGTCTAGTGTCTTCATGATGGACTCTTGATTGAAATATTTTATTCAAGCAGACAGATTTTTGAACACTGAAAATGGCCAGAGGAAAGCCAGATCCCCTAAAGATTTTTTTTGTTGAGGGAGGCATAGTAGCCCTTGTGGGTAGATCCACTCTCAAGTGAGAAGGACCAAGAAGATCCGACCCTCCAACAAGCCTTTGTGGGCCGAGGAGGGAAAGAAGGTGTTGTATATCTCTTTAGGTAGTGCAACTGCAGAAGAGGAAGATTAGGGATCTGGTACTCACCACGGCCTTTAAAAGACACTTTAGCACCTGTTCGCCTTTTACTCTTTTCTTTACAGCAAGGCACTGACCACAAGGTCAGAAGGTTGTCAAGAACAACAACAAAGTGGGAGTACAACATGAAGCTTTTGGTTCTCTTGATTGAATGGTGGTGAGCAAGGCCAGTAATGATCCTAAACCCAATAGCCTAAGAGATGCCCTCTTTGGGTCACATCACACAAAGTTGCCTTCTACATATAGAGTTTTTGTACAGCCTTTTAAGTACATATTGCATAAAATTGATATTTGGCTTGTTAGAAGCTGTGCAATCTTCAGGAGAAAGATCAGAACAATAGGGAAATGATAATCCAGACAAATGATGGAAAGGTCTGCAGATTTCCTGTGAGAAATAATGAATCTCTTTTTTTGGAAGGAAAACAAATGTAATTTCCTTCAGATACATAATAACAACCTCTGTTCTCTTTAGCGTTACATAAAATGCTAGTCAACCACACAATTTATAAGCCGTTATTTTAATGTAAACTTCTATAAGAAAACTAAATATTTATAACATTATTGTGATGCACTGTTAATATTATTCTCATGTTTACAAATGCAAGATAGATATATTAAAAAAAAAAGGAGAACTTGGTGGTTTTCACCATAGCCACAAACATTGTGAAGGAATTTAAACATGCGTCGGATAGGCATGAAGCTACCTGAGTCTAAAACGATTGGTCTGAGTCTCTACATGAGGAAAAATCGACAGACTTAGATGTTCTGAATGATTCTTATCTGCCATCAAATTCTGTGGTTCTAAAAACCCAGCTTACTGTACAATTCTGGAATCCCTCCCTTAGGGACTGCGAAGACAAAGAGTTTTGGGACAGATACGGTTTACAATGTGTTATATAGGAGGTGATCATGGTGGAAAGGACAAAAGGTCCATGACCATAGCAAGAAGAATATTCCTGCTGACTGGAACATCCTGTTGGTGGGTTTTCACACTTTGCACTATAGTCATGTTATGTTCATAAAACTGATTTTTTTTAACTGGTTAATTTGATTCTGTGTTAGAGAAACCTAGTGGATTTGTGGCCTACCTATGGTAGGGTAGGACACCACTAGATTAAGCACACAAAGATACCAGGTAAACAGGCTAACAGTCTGTATAAATCACAGACTACCTGGCCACCAAAATATGCATCTGGATGTGTATTATTGTATTATCATTATCCGTATTCTATGCTGTACGATGCCTGAAAAATTCAATTCAACAAATACCAGCAACCTCCAACGTAAAAGACACCAGTGTTTGCAAGCTCATGCCAAGCAATTATAGAAACAGGTCCTGATAGTACCATGTTATTATTTAAAGTTTTTGGCCCCGAATTGGCACCCAACCCATGATGAGTTTGAGGCTTTTGTGATGGCTACAATTACAAGGACCACTTGGTACAGGAAATACTTTATCTCAAAGTAGAGAATGGCAGCTGTGAGTGTATCTACTCCTACCCCACATACCTTAATCAATCTAGGAACCATAACATAGTGACTCATATTAGACCTTTTTCCACTATTTGGCATGAAATAAAGACTGATGCTATACTGCCTAGATTTAAAAGGCAGCTGCCTTGACACCATACACACCACTTATTTATATTTTGTCTGTGTTTTCATCTCAGCTCATTCCCATCTGAGTTGTGGTGTGCAGCTCTGACCTGTGACCCGCCGACTTGCCAGAATTTTGGAATTCTTGAATGGAACCAAATGTTTATCTTTTACATACTTAACATTTTGTTTGCCATTGGGGCTGGCATGATGACCATTAACTGTAATCTTGGAGCATTGAAGTTACTCTTAACTCTTTGAATGCCAGCAGGATGATTCTTTTGAGACTTTGGTTACGCAGCCTGTTAGGAACCGGTTACCCTTCTGAATATTGTTCTCCTTTTATCGTATGTCATTTTCTTGTACAATTTCAGAAAGCTGGTGGCTTCTGGGCTTGATACTCACAAATTAATTTTCTTTGTCCGTGCTTCGGGAGTTTCCCTGCTGAGTAGCCTCTTTGTGTGTAAGTTAAACACGTTCCTCCCCATGAATTTCTAACACTAATAAATGCTCTGCATTCCTGCGCTGACTGGATCATGATAACCTTGGCACAGCAGAGCCAAGCGGTCTGCACGTTCACCTACATGCTTGTTTTTGAACGGTTCTTTAACATGTATTATACTTTGTATGTTAGAGTCCAGCAGTCCTTAACCATAACCAGGCGTCTAGGCGAAGCAAAACAGATCAGCTACATAAGAAAGGAATAATCCCCTCTGTTTAGCAACATATTTAAGATGTTCTCATGTAAAACCGTAATTTTGACAATATTTAAACTGTTTACTCAAAATGTCTAATTTTTCGATTCAGATGAAGTATGACTGTGATTAAAACATTGTTTAACACCCTAAAGCAATTCCAGCTGTTTAGTACATTAATGCCAGATGTGACGAGCTTAAGTACAGTGAGTGGGCTGTCACTAGTGGAATGTGCCTGCTGGTTGCTAAGTCTCAAGGCTTTCAAGGACCTCATAGGTTCATCAAGATGTAGAGGTGGGTGACTGGTAGGTGGACTAGTCAAGCCCAAATCCAGACTTGAATCCAATTTATTGAAACCGTATCAAATAAAGCCCTATTTTGTTCAGTGTTGCACTATATCACTGACTGTATTTAGCACTCAAAAAAGTTATTCCCTTTGGGATTCCCCTTTAAATATATTTTTTTCATAAGTTGTCAGGTAATAAGGAAGGTTAATGTATAGACAGCCTATTTAAACCTAAAGTAATGTATGTGTGCCATTAATTTTTCTGTAGAGAATATGTTGGTCCTATATGAATAAACCAGTAGTTTTAATTTGAGGGAACATTTTAGTATTGTTTTACTATGCTTTCAGATGTATTTAATAGGTTAACTTTCATGTTTACTTTCATGAGGCTCTGGAGTTAGCGTACTTTTCTTAATAGTATTCTTTTTAATTTTACATTGTACAGAGCTGTGGAATATGGCACTATATAAATCAATAAATATGGTAATATTTTAGCAATATCGTGGCTAGTATTATTCTGAACCATAGGTCTTCTAATCACTCATCTTGTATATTCTTACTAATATTGTATTGCAATTTGGTAAAGTGGCTTGTAGAATAAAGGGTGTATGTAGCGCCATTTTAAGAGTCTCAAGAGCCACTTTTAGTGTACAAATATTAATAAAGCCATTTGGCTTGTTCGTTGCAAATCGAACACGCTGCCCCCTTGTGGAACAATAATGAACAACAATTTTGTTAAGTTGACTGAAATAATGAAAATATACTACGTTAAAATAGGTGGTGTCCTCCACTGAAAAAAAATCCCTCCCCAATTGGAAAATGTTTAGTTTTATTTCAATTTGTTTTATAATTTCTATAGCATGATTATGGAACTTATCCTATTCTTTTGTGCGCGTACTCTGCAATAGCTTATGTACTGTACCATTACATAAATATATAATAAATGTACCAGGGGGGGGCAGGCTTTTAAGAAAATGAGTTTGTTACTTTTGCTGTTTGGTTTGGCATATATATGGAGGAATAGTGGGAAATAAATTATTTTTCATACTATTATATCATGTGATGAGATGTAAAATTTGCCTTTAATTAGATATCTGAGACCTGTTACATCATGTATAGATTCATAGACAGCTGTGTGACATCACATCACTCTCAGCAACATCATCAAGGTGTGTTCAGCATGCAGAAAGACCTCCTTTTCCCTGTGTTCAACACCCATTTAGAGCAATTTACTTATGTGGCTGTCAGCAGTCCAACAAAATGGTACATAAACCATCTTGGTGGGGCTGTCCTGCTAAATTCAGGACTGTCACCAGCTAAATTACAACCTTTCATTTAAACGTTATTACTAAATAGTCTTTGGCAAAATATCTGTCAAATATAATAGAGGCTTGTTACTTTTGAAATGGATGAACACAAATAATGGAACTACACTCCATCTATTGTTTGGCTGTTTTGACTTTATGCAAAATACACTAGATAATACTCAGTATGTGCTGTGTCTTTTCTTTGAACTAATCCGCCCCACAGTGTAAGTTTGCATTGAAAATTTTGCAGGGTTAAAAGGAGACTGAAATGTCCCTGAAAGAACTCAGAAATTAATGCGTATTAATATGCATTAATTAAATATGGAAAAAAAATTACCTTGGGGATCTCCTTTTCTTCTCCATGGCCTGACCATTAGCGACACTTGTCAAGGGGGACACCTCGTAAATTTAAGTGAAGCGCATATCATTGGTGGAGTGTCTCTTTTAAGAAGATGTATTTTTATTTTAATGAATTTACACAGTGGCAAAAGCTGGTCTGGTGTCTATTGAAGTAAAGAGAGATATCCATTCTCATTATTTTGGAACAATTTTAAGGAGCTTGTGGTTCAATTTCCAAAGTTCAGTTGGGCCGAAGAATTAGGGCGATGTTAACAGTTCCAGGAGGTATCTTTCTGCTATCTGGAGATAGTGTTTAGTACAGAAGAACCTTCCTGGCCCATCAAATAGTCATATTTCCAAAAGTACAAAACCCATCCTCCTTAACCAATTGCCCTAGCTTGGAATGATACTGGTTGTAGTTCATCTACATATTGAAGGCCGCAGCATGAAATGTCCTGGTTCCCGCTAGTGATTTACGGAGCTGCTGATGTGAAACATTGTTTTGCCCCTCAGGTATAGCAAGGCTCCTTTTGTGAAGCTAATTATATTTTATAAGCCTTAACAAAGGGCCAGATTAACGTGAAGCAGGAGGATACTCGAAGTTCAGCAGCCAGCAGGGGTTTCTCTTTGTTATGCACAGCTTGTGGGCTTTGCATAAGGGCAAACAATGATGTTTCACTTTCTGGGAGTGACAGTTGTGTCACAGTCTCAAGACTCTTCCTAGATTGTCATGCGTTTATCGTGTTCCCAAGACTTGAATAGATTGTTCACACATGGCTTTCTAAGACCTCCTTATTCCAAGTCTTCCCCTTTGGCTCTACCAATTCCGTTCTTCCATTATTAAGGCAGGACTAGCTCAGTTCTCCAACTAGCACATTTTGTTGGTTTTTGTTTTCTGGAGGTTGGATCTGCTCTAATGGAATGTATCATCATAGGCCTGTTTGGTAGTTCTCTTGGCCAACTTTACTTTACAGACTAAATTGTTCCCCTGGCTTCGTCCTCTATGAAGGTAGGTATTACATATTTTCTAGTGCATTATTGTGAGATAATCTGAAAAGTACGAGCCAAAATAAAGAAATATATATTTTTATATTTTTTTTAGTTGTACATTTTTAAAACTGTGGTTTTCTGTCGACTGGTGCTATTTGTTAATACGGCGAAATTATACTATAATGCGTTTTCATAACATTTAAGTAGTATGTTGTGCTTTAAACTAGTGCTTAGGGTTATTGCAAAGCCACTCTTGATACATTTAAGAGTCAACATGACTTAGTTCTGATAAAAAAAAAAAAATAAAAGTTTATTCATTAAATGTCCCGGTTTAAAGTTTTTTTTGCTGGTTCCTAAGTTAACAACAATAGCGCCACAAATGATCTTTGTAATTTTTTCTGAAGATGCTGGAGCGCTTGGTGGCCCTAGTGTCATCTGTATTGGATTTCTAGAACGCTGCTTTTGCTCCTGATTAAAAATTGATTCAGGACTGTTATCTGTTCACTGACAAAGCAGGTCTTCCACCCATTGTGTTTCAAATACTCAGTGCCTACGGTTGCCGTAGCAACTGACAAAGACATCATGGATGGATAGGTCAAAATCTAACATGTGGATTATGTCTGCGTCTCGCAATTACTCTCAAAATAATACCAGAAGGCTGTGCTTGCCGGTGGCTTATGTCATTACTGTTTCAGTGCTTATTTCTATAGAAAATGGTATGCTGCATACCAGCCTTGAAAGAGGTCTCTGTGTACCCCCCTTGCCCTCTTCGGAGAACATCTGCAGAACAGATGAATACCTAATGTATCTGTAAGAAAACATCACTTTTACTATTATCCCAACTGATAATTAACTTTATTATAATTATATTATAAATTATTTATTTATATATTCTATTTATTTTTTTCATTAAAAGAAATGAGTATTGCAGTATAAAATAATTCAATACTTGTTTTTTTTTTAAAATTTACACTACTGGAAAATCTACATATACGTGGGTGTCTCATTTAAAGGAACAATCACACCAAAAATCCACCTCTGCCTTCCCGAACTCTGCAGAGTGTTTCTTGCTTGGTCTTCGAAAAGCAAACGCTCCCCACTGAAATATTAAAAATATTAATGTTACTAATGAGATATGTACTATCCTTGATGAGCACCGTTCTTTGAAATACTTGGCACTTGCTATTTCTTTACTTAATGTCTGCTACCACTAGTACCAGCCTCCAAAACCTTTTTGTAGAGCAGCCTTAAGCTCTCAACTGATAATGTTTGCCAAGCCTTCAATTACATTCCATTATGGAAATCCAGATATGTGTTAACGTGTGCACACCTGTTAAGTGCCCTTTTCTTGTAATGTACAACATAAGTTATATGTGTTTATAATTTATTGCATGGGAGAAGGCAATTGTGCAATTAAAATAATTTTTTATAGCGCTGTAAAAATTATTATAAAAACTATCATATTCTTAGGCTATTATAAAGAGTGCATCCTATTCTTAAAAATCCTTTGATTTATATTTTAGCTGAAGGGAACAGGCCAAACAAAAGGCTTTACTTGTGGGTAAAATGATGGTAGTCTCTGGAGGATAATGAGCATTGCTGGGTTAAGGTTGAAATGGGTAACAACACACGTTGATTGATACTACAGTTTAGTGGGCTGATCTGGGGAGAGCCTTTGATCTCCTCAACTGGCTCATGATCACCACTGCCCACAACACCAGGACACTGCAGTGGCACAGAATATAGTAATTGAGGTACATCTCAGTGTATAGATAATAGGACTGCCCCACATAAAACCTGACAGTTGGGAAGTAGGTGTAGTGGACAATTGGCAGGATTGTGCAGTGGTGTGACATCAACATAGCTGTTAGGAAATTACAGCATGTCACAACAGTGTCTGGCAGGCCCTCAGCCTCGGTCCATCACGATATTCCATACTTGAACAGGTACTGCAGGATAATATTAATTTTGCCCAACCGAGAAGGGTGCCTTTCCCTTTGCATAACCAGACATTATAATGTATTGTATGTAAGAGGTCTATGAAAAGTCACGTGGGGACTAGTGAAATACAGCCTATTGTTTCTAAAGAGTGACTCCACTCATTAGTATTTATTTATTGTTTTATATATCCTCACCTAATGTATCGGTTTGTCTTAGTCTGTCAATTCTCGTCTTGTCATACCCCTTGAATATATGTATTGTATTAAGCACTGCATAAATATTCATATTCCTGAACTCTGAACTTTCTTACTTATGGCCCCTGCAACCATAAACCGTACTCTTGCAAATCTAACTGTTAGGTGTTCTATTTGTCCTGTGGGAGCAGGCAGATGCGTAATTTTTTAATTTTTTTTTGTACTGGCTTTTGCATGTATTATTCAAACTCCAGTAGCCACTAACGGTTACTATGGTTTTTCCAAAACAGTTGCCAAAACAACTCAAACCAAGATATTATTAGGTTAAAACAGGAAGTGCTGATCAAGAAGTATTTACAAGGGGCTATTAAGCATACCTGTGAACTTTCTTAATGGGCTGACCCTGAGACTCTTTAAATATTAACCCTTAAAGAGCCCATTGTGATGATTATATGTAGTGACTTGTCAAACGTGTTAACCAAATGGCTGTAATAACAATTTGCATGGAGACGTTGGTTTGCCATTATTTAAAGATTCAGTCACCTGCATTCAAGCATAGATATCAACTATGACACACTAGTGGCAAAAAGCACAAATTTGGAGTCTGTATGATCACAGCAGTGTAGAAGAGGAATGGCTCGTTCCAGCCTGTGTGACCCATAGAATCTGCCCCGTCACCCTGAAATTGGGGCAAAACCCTGAGGTTCCCGGGTATGGCTCTTAGACTCATAGCTGAATGTACAAACTATCAGCAAAATACAGGTGAACATTACTAACCTGTCTGTATTTACCACACAATCTGGTATGAGTTTTTTTATGCAGTATTTATTTGCACCTTTCCACGTTTTTGTGATGCTAAATTAAGCCAAATAGATGTATAGATAAAATGTTGAATGCCAGAATAGGAATAAAGGGGATAAGCAGGAAGATTCCTTGTTTACTGGTTAGTTTGCCAATTGTTCACTGGACAGAAGGTTGGGGGGGCCCTCTGGCTCCCCCTGGTGTTTGAAAGCAGTAAAAACCTTTATTCATGTTATATGTTATACGTGACATGTGTTGTATTAAATATATTTAGCCGCGCAGATGAGCAATATTCTGTTTGCATGGCACCAAATGCAACAGATTTATGTATACATGATGTATAGACCATTGAAATTTTTTGGCTATCAGCACATTTAGTGTGTTGATAACCAGTTTTTAGTAACATAGTGACTGTAGTTGCTAGAAAAAAACCCTGCCTCTTTTCAAATACACATAGTTTCAGGATACAGGTTGTAGACAGAGGATGAAATTATTCATCTACAAGTCTAGAAAAATAATTAGTGCTCTGGTCCTCACCAGGTGTCCAACGAGCACAGGAATGATGGCTTAATTAATGTATTGTTTTAAAGAAACATGTTCTAATGCTGGTAATACTGTGGTTCTTTAGAGACTTGATTGATTTAAGGGACTTGCAGTGCTCTTTATAGACCAGAAGAAGGCAGGATGGGACTATTGAACGCTGGACAACTTAGTACGTAAATCAAACCAAACCTGTTGGGTAGCTTCTGCATTTCATTTATTTTGATGCTTTCAAAACACGGCGAAAAAAACAGAAACAATAGGGTGGTTCACAACTGTTTAAGGCACTATTGTTCTGCTCTACTTGCAACCAAGGTAATAAGGAAATTACACTTTTGTTTGCCTTCTTCTACTTTCCCGGGTCCTGTATACCAAATAACTATATATCTATAACCGTAGAAAAGTTGACAGGACAAAGCGCATTTATAATACTGTGTATCCAATGTATACACAAGCCCTTGGATTGCATACAAATGTGGAACAAAATCTTTAATATTAAAAACCTCAAAAGAGAAATATATCACATTGATGGACTTCTCATATTCTGATAACGTCAACAAAATCCACTTCTCTGCTGCTTTACTGAGGATATGTGTTGTATCTTTGCATAAACGTTCTAAAGGTATACAGTAGTATGTTTATTATGTGTGTCATCATAAACTTTTTGGATTGCAAATCCAAGAAAGTTTGCGGGATCCTGTGCCAATGTAAATAGATACTCTGTGGTGTTTGTTGTATAACCCATGCCGGTTTGTTCCTCTTATTGACGGGCTGCTCAGGAGGAGAAAAGTGGTGGTGAATATTATAAGACAGACAATGCCTTCAGATAACGATGTTCTTGTGGCCAGACATTTTCTAATGAAGATCTTAAGGAGTTCTATGAGGTATAGTAAAGATGTGTAGCATGCTGCGCTGTGATCACAGTGGAGTGAGTGAACTTCCTGCTTGTAGGAGAATCCTAGAACATTGTCCCCTTCCGTGTCACCACTGGTCCTTTGTTGTGTGTCTAGAGCGACCACCCCTTATCAATCCCTGCTGTTCGTGGAATACATCTCCCATCATCCACCTCCGTATTATGCCTAAGAGGGGACAATGGCAGTTGTACTCACTTATCATTTGTTCTTGTTGTAAGTCTTCTATAACCGTGACATGTGTTTTATACTTGATATCAGTTGCTTAATAGGGTTCATGTTGCTGTTTTAGCATTATTATGGCATGGTACTTTGCAATGTTCCCTTGTATATGATGATGAGCCTCACAAGGTCTTCTCCAAATAAGAAAATGGAGGCTTACCTCAATTACTATATTCTTAAGTCATTTGTCACCTCCGGAAAATGTTAAGTGAAAAGGTCCAATGTTTTATAGGCTTTCACACCACAGCTAAGGCATCTAAAAGGATATTCATATAAGGGGAACTTTGACCCTGTGCCATTTATATGTAAGTACCAAGGCCTGGGAATGATGTAGGTTTGACACGGAGTCTGTGGGGTAAAGTCCTGCTTCTCCAGGGACCCTGGGTCAGTTTCTTCTTTCTCCTAGATTTATATATTGAAACAAATTAACTAAAGGTGCTGTTCCACTTAGGTTAATATTAATTGAATATTAGTTTGTTGGTAAAACCTTAGCAGATGTGCATTTTCATTATTTATTGAAAATGTTTGTTCATATAAAACAACTGAAACTATGAGACGTCTCTTTAGCTTCACTAGCAACAACCTATTAGTATCTGTTTTTGTATCACATGGTAATTAGGTGTCCCCAGCAAAATTATGAATGTGGCAAATGGTTAAATATATATTTCTAGGAAATAATTGGTCATTCACCAGTAATAGAAATTATGTTGCCGATACTGCATTTAGTTATGGATGAGGTAGACTCAATGGAACAACATTTGTAAATCACTATTATAATATATGTTAGTTTCTTAAACTTTAGATACAAGTTGATGTAGAAGGCATTTCTTTGCATACGCCTTTGGCAGGCTTTGGAATACTTAACATACATGTTCTGCAATGTGAGTGTTATCCAATTTAAGGCTTATACTTATAAGGCACAATTCCTTAAGCATGCATTAGAGAAGATTTCGAATTCCATTGACTATACTGATCTTTTTAAAGTGTATTACCAAGCACCTAACTCTTTTCTGTCTTAACCTGGGAAGATGTAATAGAAGCTACAACTAAACCCGGTTTCTGATCATTTCTGGGTGGTCCAAACCTCAGCAGCTAGAAGTTACCTAAAAAGAGCAGGTTTGAACAGGTTATGTGCTGATGTGATAGATACCTCATTAACCTACTTTTAATTGTCTTTAAATTGCCTAATATGTTGCAGAACTTTAACGTTTGGAAATTAGCCCGTACTTGCTAGGCGTCTCATGCTTGATGGAACTGTGGTCTCTGTTCCATCAAATGTTCCATCAAATGTTTTCAATGGACCTAATCATTAGACGGTTTATGACAAGACTTCCAACCATAGGCAAAGTATAACCACTGTGAACTTAACTGAGATTTTTTTTTCTTTGAGCATTAAAATACTATTGGTATTGGTAAATTGGTTGGCGTTCCACCAAAGTATGCAAACAGAGCCTGATCAGATAACTATTTCAAACATCTGAATGTTGTCACACACTATCCATACAATCCTTATTGCAAAAAATCATGGGTATTGGTATGTTTTAATCACTGCCGAAATTCATTAACACATTATTGCATAGAACAGCTAATATTTAAAGTTGTTTGTGTTAAAGGTTTTGTTCCACAAAAGAAAAACATTATTTTCACTCAATTATATCCTTATTTTTCCTTTCCTCTGATATAAATGGCATAAAAATTTTTAGGAAGCTTTTCCAATGTCTATGGCAGCAACTTATCAGTTCCTACTTTTTTGTCACATTACAAGAGTGCCTTGCAAACGTTTACACGATTAAAGAATTTCTGAGAAGGGTTTTGGCATTCAACAGTACTAGAAATGATAGGTTAAATTCAGAAGGCTTGGTGGAACAGCACCTTTAAATTCCCAGAGCAACCATATTTTCTAAATTATATAAGCCTGTATTTGTTAACGTTTATTAAAATGTTTAACATTCCTTTTTTTTTGTTACTGTGTTTCAGGAGAAATGATATTGCATGTAGGCCGCATTCCTGGCATTCGGCAAAGTTTCTTGAAAATCCAATGGAGACCCCACAGCTGTCTAATTCCAGTGTCGGTTCTTCCTGGAATTCCAAATACCACTCCAGGTATACCTCTAAGGAACTTTCAAGAGAACTTGGGCCACGTCTTTAGGCATATTAAAATAAGTATTAAATTATTCTCATGGATAGTGGTTATGCATTAACAAAAATATTTTCTTAGAAGAAACACACCAGTGATTACAGTTCTCCCACAAATCATTAAACGATGAACTGACATTCTAATTAATTGTGCCAATTTCCTTTGTTCTTCCACAGCTCTTCATCTCATGACCTGACAAACCCTTGGGAGCAAACAAATTTGCAGAGGACCTCCGGACACTTCAGCTCCATGGGTAGTATGGACAGTATTGATCAAACCTATCAGTTTGGAAGACTCTCCTCTGCCAAATCTAATAACAGTATAGATCATTTAGGAAACCAAAATAAGAGAGATTCAGCCTATGGCTCTTTTTCAACTAGTTTTATGAACCCTGATCACATCCTGTCTAAATCTGGTTCTACTTCAACTGACAACATTCTGTATACAGTCGATGAATGGGATAACACAAAGCAAGGGTATGGCAAAGCAAGTCAGCTTTTGAATGAATATCGAGAAAGTGAAGATAAACCAGTATACCAAACTCCTCCCAACGTTTATGAATCTAATAAAACACAGAGGACGGATGAAATAACTGATGGTAGACATTCCAGCAGATCCAACTTTGGACCAGTTTGGTATGTTCCTGATACGAAAAAAACAACTTCTTCCCCTCCTCCCCCGCTTCCGCCTCTACGCAGTGATAGCTATGCAGCAACAAAAAGTCATGAGAAGCCTTCTGGAATTGCCCACTCAGACATTACACCAAGCACACAGCACTTTACTGTTGCAAATATGCCTCACCAAAGGTCTGACCTGAACCCTGAGATCCCTGATTACCAACAAAGACTTGTGAAAGTTACTGACAGGACTTTAGCAGATATGAGAAGAATTAGTAATTCTTCTTACCACACTGACAATTTTAATCAAGGTGCATCCTCCCACAATGACAGATATCATAACAATGCACCCAATGCCAGCAGATTGCAGTCTTTATCCACCAACGATGTCCGATATGCGCAACCTACTTACAATCATCATCACCAGCGGCAATACAGTGATGAAAGCACTTTTTATCAAAATACAAGAGCTTCTGTTTCACATAAACCACAGCAGCAGCAAATATCTTATTATCCAGGTGCCCCTGAATTGTCCGAGTCATCTCTTCTGTACACTCAACGTCAAGCCAGAGTCTCTGGTTCTTCTTTGGACAACAACAGTGGAAAACAGAAGGTGGATAACAGTAGCCAGAGTCGTATTAACAATGTCAGTACAAAACAGCCACCTCAGGAAACCACAGCGCATCATTATATAGAGGACCATCGTAAACCACAAACAAGTTCTGATAGACCATCTATTCATCATGAAAATGTGGCCACTTACACCCAAGTGACCGGTCACTTTCTACCTCAACAAATTGGTGAACCTTCCCTAGAAAACTGTGAAACATTTAACCTAAAGATATCTGAGAAAAGTGATGGCCACTTCAGTAACAATGCAACAGTCACTCAAAAGAAAAATACAGATTATTTCGAAGACCAGTATAACAACCAAAATTTTGCACATCATGGCTATACAGATAATAATGCCTTAAACAGTAAGCACAGATCACATCAGCGAAAATGTAGTTGGGCTGAAGAAGGAGAAAAGATAAACCCTCAAGTCACACCTATGCTGCATTCCTTAGCTCAGGAAGGAAGAAAATGCTCTGGTAGTTTTTCAGAAAGTGGAAAAGAAAAGGAGCCCTTCTTAGACGGAGGCAAGCAATCACGTAGGAGTGACCGTTTTGCAACAACCCTACGGAATGAAATTCAGCAGAGGCGAGCACGTTTGCAGAAGAGCAAAAGTACCGCAACCTTGACAGATTCTAGTGAAATGGAGAATCCACAAAATTGGAGTCAAGATTCTGTGGAAAACATGAATCCTCCTTCGGATGGTTCTTTTTCAAGTACATACAAGAACCATCTAAAGGAGGCTCAGGCAAGAGTCTTAAGGGCTACATCTTTTCAAAGACGAGACCTTGAGCCTAGTTTGGCGGAACATCCTTCAGTTTCTCCCGAACGTAGAATCCATAGCGCAAATATGTCCATGTCTGTATATTCACCAGAAACATCTCCTTCATCCACAGATCAGATTCCATCAAAGCAAAATGTAGTCTCTAACAGCTCTCAAAATATATCTCGTATAGGAGGGAGAAAACGGTTTACTGCCCAGCAAAAGCTCAGATCCTATTCAGAGCCTGAGAAAATTAATGAAGTTGGCATTTATGAAGACGATCATTATTATCACAGTGCTGGTGCAACCAAAGAAGCTGTGGGATCTTTTGCAGACAGATGGAAATTTTTTGAAGAGACCAGCAAATCTTCACAGCCAAAACATGTCCCCAAACCAATCCCACCCCACCAGGCCGATGTAAGAAATGGTGCACACCATATTAAAGAGATTGAAAAAGAACCTCCAGAACCCTGGCATGACAAGAGGGCTCGGGCTGTATCATTGGGACCTGCAAACTTATTTGAGCGGAATAAGAATCCCACCGAACAATTTCAAGATGTTACTAGTAGGAGTACTGATAATATTTCATCTGAACAGCCGCAAAGGTTAGGGACATTTGCTGAATACCAAGCATCTTGGAAAGAACAGAAAAAAACTTTGGAGAGAAAGAATTCTGGGAGATGCCATTCAGCTGACAACATTCTGGATGCTGGCCTTGAACAGAATCAAAAAGCACAGTACATTCATGAGAGGTCCAGGTCATCGCCTACAACAGATTTTTATGCACAGGTAAGCTTTAAATATCTCTCACTAACTATGCATCCAACTATATACAAATTGGTTGTTTCCTCTGTTGAATTGTGTGCTTGAAATATGTTGGGGAATAATCAAGGTCAAGTTGGTTGTGTATGCATTTAAGGGTGGTCTGGATTTATTAATTGGTATGCACTTTAATTCAAACATTGTCAAAATCAGGGATAAATCTGACCTCCACTTATGTCACAAATGGATTTTAACCCTTTTAGACATAATTAGTTTGTTTGCCAACATGTAGTACAGTGCAGTTAAGGATGGTCTGTAAAGGTTAAACTTTATGAACCTTACTGTGTATAGTTATAGGCACCCTACCAACAAAGTAGTCATTTTAAATAGTTTAAGTGAGGAAGGCCCATTTTTATTCCCAGTTTATGTTTCCTTGTATATAATGTTGTGAGCTCTGACAGTTGTAGGGGTTGTGGGGCCCACATTGCCTCATGAGAGGTAAAATATATTGACTACCCACTTACCATTAAATGTATTTACCATACTCCATGTAATTATTAAAATCCCCATCAGGCAATTTATTTTATTGACTACTGTCTTTAAATAATAAATATTTGCGGTTTTAGTGTGGATAAATTTCATTTGTATTTTTTTTAGTATAGCGGAAACTTCATTTTCAAAGTCGTATTATTTTACTATAAAACTGTTGTTAGTGTACCACCAGAGCAGTGTTCATCTATCTATTTTGAAGTCTGGTGCCCTGAATAAGAGTTCTGCCTCATAATATAACACATCACAGTAATTCCACTCAGCCCCCCTGGAACATAAAAGGATATTAAGTGTAACACAGTATCTTGCTTTAAATTCCATATGATGACATAGTCTGTTTTGTCACGAAATTGCGATCTTTCCTCAAAGATCTTACTTAGTCCAAATAAATATTAAAATGAGAGTCCCCCCCCCAAAAAAAAAAGTTTGATACTTTTCGTTTGAGGGACTTTCTCAGATTGACACTTCTAATACGAAACAGATCTGTAATGGTTCAAATGGTTATGATATTAAATAACCTTTCTTAAACCATACTAATGATAAAAATGCAAGGACTGATATCTTATGCACCCCATGCTCAAAACCTTGAATGGCTTAGCAGCACAGGGGCCTACAAATCCAGACCTCAGAGGCCAGTCTTGTGTATCCCTGCCTTAGAACAAATAGCGTAATACGTTTGAATTGAGATGCCTGTTCTCAAGCTCAAATTGCACCCTGTTTGCAGCCAACAAGGACTTTGTAACCGCTGGTCTAGCACATAGTAGGTATAGGCAGAGAACATTGGTTGGCCAGAAGAAGCATCAATATTACACTTAGATATTTGTGGAACGACAGATTTCCATATGTTGGAGCAATTTAGTTTTGCCGCAAAGGTTGTGTCTACATTTGAACATCCCCTGAATGTCTATCACCCTTCAAAACCCCAATATATTACCGTATTTGCTCGATTATAAGACAAGGTTTTTTTCAGAGCAAATGCTCTGAAAAATACCCCTTGTCTTATAATCTGGGTCGTCTTATAATCAGACCTCAAATAGGTCTGACTACGAGACTAAGATGCAGATCCCCCGCAGCTGCAGGGGACCTGGATCCTCCTGCCCCCCCCCCGCGCCCCACCGGTACTTCTGAGTCCCCGGTGTGTAGCTGGGGCAGCGTGTAGAGGTCTACGCAATTCGTGTAGACAACTTCCGCTGCAGCAGGAAGGAGGTGTGGCTAGCAGCGGGGGTTGTCTGCGTCCATCGCACAGACCTTCCCCGGCTGTCAGAGATCAGAGTTCCCCCCACCGGTGCCGGGAACTCTGATCTCTGACAGTCGGGTAAGGTCTGCGCGATGGATGCAGACAACCCCCGCTGCTAGCCGTGCCTCCTTCCGGCTGCAGCGTATGTGCGTGGGATCTACACGCTTCCCGCTGACAGGGAAGTCAGAAGCGCCGGTAAGTTTGGGGGGGGTGTTAAATGGGGGTGGCATAAGGCATTTCTGGAGGCAGAGTGCTCTGTGATATGATGATATGCCCCATGATATGCCTTTTGACCCCCTATGTGCCACTCTTCCCCATAAAATGCCTTTTAACCCTCTAAATGCCAGAGTGGCATATAGGGTATAAGGCATTTCTGGAGGCAGAGTGGCACATAGAGGATCAAAAGGCATATCATGGGGCATAGTGGCATATAGGGTTAAAAGGCATATCATGGGGCACAGTGGCATTTAGAGGGTTAAAAGGCATATCATGGGGCACAGTGGCATATAGGGGGTATAAGGCATTTCTGGGGCAGATGTGCATAACTGGGGGACAGGTTGGAAAATAGAAGGAAATAAAACCAAAATATTTTTCTCAATCATAGCTTTTATTTAAAAAAAAATAGTTTAGATGAATTAACATTTACTGGTAAAACTTTTTTCCTATAGGGTCGTCTTATATTCAGGCTTTTTCTTTTTTTCCTAAATTAATATTCAGATTTGGGGAGTCGTCTCATAATCGAGCAAATACGGTAATAAAGAGGTGTTTTACATTTTGCTATGCTAGCATAGCATACTTTGTCAAACTGTGCTTCTATCACTGATCATCTTTTCCAAGTGCTCAGTGCTGTTACCCTGCAGAAGAGTCAACGTTCTGATGGTTTCTATGAGACCTTCAGTAGGCTACCTTACAAGGCAATTGTGTCCCCAAACTTCCCACCTAAACTTTAAGATATTTGGAATAGTGTTTAAGTTAGAAAGAAGAGGTCAGTATATCCCATGCTATACATTCTATAGCCCTGGGTCTTCATTTTGGGAGTCATTGAAGTCTGTAAAAGAAAAGGCAAAAGAACAGTTGATAGGTTGTAAAAGGTTTCCAGTTGTAATGTTATACATGTGGAGGTTCTGATGGGATTGGGTTCCACAATATGCAGGTCTAATATTTAGAACATCTCCTAGTTCATTAATTTACACTTCTTATTCAATGTTTTTTATATAGTTGTAGAGTCCGACGTTCTACAAATTAAGAGGCTACAAGTGTTTGAACTTTTCTTGGCTCTCAATCTTGTGCTGTTTACATTTTGCTTGCAGTGCGAGATAAGAGCACTGAATGAATAATAGGGGAAAGCACTGCAAATTGTGAGTTCATGGAGAGTCATGTGGTGTGGTTGCTACACTTCGAGCCAAACCAGCATGATAGGACAGCGCTTAGCTGGCTTCATGTACACCGAAGCAGACCAAACCCACAAATAAAGGCTTCCATAATAACACATTTTCTCCATCCTGTAACTCGATGACTGAGTGTCTGACTGCGCTTTGAAATCTTTTCATTTTTTTCCCCTACAGGGAGCAATTGTCGATTCAAAAAAACAGCCAGCAGGCATTGCAAGGGAGAGCTCTGAGACGGCTTCCCCGACACAGTACAGCAGCAGCAGCAGAGAGGGCTCTTCTGTAAGGTAAGACGCGTTCCTGTTCTTCTAATCAAGGTCAGGGCTGCAAAAGGCACTGGTGAGGAAGTCCTGCAATGCTTTGGACAGTGAATGAATGGTTCACTTCTCGTCTCGGCTACCAACATGATATGTTGCTAGCCGAGACATAGTGTGATTTATGGATACAGACACAAAAGGATGAAAAGCTTTACATTGAAGATTTACGTTGCTAACAAACCAAATTGAATTCCTGAAATCCAGCAAGCTTCGTTAAGGACGTTATGGTCCCAATTCATATACCTTTAATAAGAAAAACCCCAACATATTTTGTGGTTGTTACTAAACACATAAAATATGTACAGACATTTGTGTGGGTTATTTTATGAGCTATATCATACAACTAACAGACAAGAGCTTTTTGTCTGCATTTACAAGTAGCTTGTGTTCTGTGCCTTTTTTGCCTATGTGTAGTAGCCGTCTACTAGAATATATTTGATTTGCATTACTGTGTAGGAGACTGAGCCAGAGAAAGGGGGGTGCAGAATGCTGCATGTTTAATTCTATAATGCGTAAAATCTGCCATAAGTGGGATGTATACAAAAAAAAATCTGCGTCCTCCAGGGAATGGTACTGACCTGATTTCATGAAAGTGAGAATAATAAATTAGAGATACCATTATTTCTATACCTGTGCTTATATGTATCTGTGTATACAGAGTGATAAAGTGCGCTCACCACCAAGGAAATATTTGACCCCCAGTGAGGAAAATAATGGAATGAACCAAGGGTAGAGAAAGGAAAGGGCAGGGGGCATTTGGGGTTGCATGTATAGGATTCTTTGTACAATCCTGATTATTAACCGGTTACATCTGTACCAGAGCATTATGTGGTTGGTACAGTAGTTCGATGACATATATAATTTGTTATTCCACAGCATAGAGATGTAGATTATTATTCTTTTTTTGTATAGCGTATATTCTGCAGTGCAGTAAATAGATCAACAAAGCAAGGAATTGGTCAGGACACCTATCATCCCGTCTGACCTCAACCCAACTCCTGGGTTTCTCTTGTCAGCCCAAATCATGGGTTTCTTCTGCCCTTCTCATGTCCATACCCCTCCCTGTTATGTTCATATTCCAATGGTAAAGGGGCAGTGTGCTTCCACAATTACCATGCGTGTAGAATCGGTGACCATAGATGCTGTAACAGCCAGCAGAACATGGTTGACCCTTGATGGACAGTCCTAACCAAGCTGAGGCTTTATGGAAAATGTGAAAACTGTGTGGTTTGATTATGAGCTGCCTTCATTTTTCAAATTCTTCTTTTGTGTTTTTTCATATAGTGAAATAGCGAGTTCCAGGATTAAGTTGTAGATCCTTGTGACGATGCTCTAGACTGCTTGCACCTGATGAAATTTAACTGACACTTGGTTTAGTTTCTAGGGGTTATGGTTCAGAAACAGTAAGACTTGCTACTTGACCTGTTGGTTGTTACTCATATAACACTGTATTAAAATAATGGGTTTTATTTATCCAATCTCAAAGGATTATTCTTGCTTTACAGGGATACTTTAGAAGTATACAACAAAATGTCACAATCTTTGCTCATGAGCAACTTGGTGTTGCCACATAGCTCTTCATAAAGCATCTTGTTTCCCAGGCAAAAAAAAAAAAAAGCTTAATTAGTTTAGAACTGTGTATGGAGATCGATTTAACAGATGTTTCAATCGTAATCCAAAAAGCAGATCAAAATGTTTTATTGTGATGTGTTGCAATTTTTTTTTTTTTTTTTTAGTATACGGTTAGATTTTGTGCGCTCATCTGATGGATAGCTGATGGCCAAGATTTGACTTTTTATTTTGCATTGGTTTAATACGTGAATATGTGTGTTTTATGCTCTGGTAAAGGGAAACGTTCAACAAAATACACAAAATGCATTAGGCAACTTATCACTGTCAACTCATGGAAATATTTAGAAAGTTGTCACTTGAATGGAAAGATGAGGAAGCAAGAGACAGAGCTCTATTTTTTTGCGATTTAGCTTTTAAATACCAAGAGGTCGGAGTGGCCCTTAGGGTAGGGAATGTATTTTGGCAGTTGGGTAGCTATTGTAGCCAACATCTCTTTCAATTAAGTAAATTGTTCTTAAAACTGTCAAGCTAATTAATGTAACCTGAGCTTTTCGAGAGGAAAAATAGTTACTTGGTTTTCAGCATACAAGGGCTGTCTGTATCAACAACACTTTTACCTCTTTGCACCAGAACTGCCCTTCATGCATAAATCCTTTTGAGTTTGAATTGGTTTCATTTTGTACAGCTTGTAGAACTTCACTTGAACTTCCGATGTTTCACACTTTGCCACAAAATTGCTGTAAATATGGCCATCACATGCTTCTCCGTATAATTCAGGTAGGCATGAAAGTGTAGATAGATGAGTTGGAATATATTTGAGGATTTAATGACTTTCTTCTTCCTCTTCTCCCCTCTTTTCTTTTACTTTTTCTCTCTTTTCTCTTCATCCTCTCCCCATCTTCCACTTCTCCTATCTCTCCACTTTCTCTTTTCCTCTTTCCTTCCTCCCTGCTCTCTTTTTCCCTCCATTCTTCTCCTTCTTCCTCTTCTCCTTTGCATGTTCCTTTTTTTGACATTTTTTCTTCTAATTCCTTAATGCACACAACACTATCCACCAGACCCTTATCGGCATGCTACTTATCAGTCACACTGGGTGAGGCATACCAAAAAAGGGACAGTAATAGTGCAATTTACTTAAAAACCAGCCTGGCTGATGGGTCAAATGATATAGTCACATGCTTATATATATGGACACACGCAGAATAATAACTATGGAATGGTATTCAAGTATACAGCTCTTTCTCTGCGTGCCACCCCTCAGGGGTCTAAAGTGCTAACAACAGAATACAGATGAAATTGAAACATAGCTAGCAATGTCAAAATCCATGTGCTGTCGTTGCTTATAGTTGTAGTGGAATGTTAAAGCATGAAAAGATAATGGGAAACAGACTTTAAATGGCAAATTTTTGGGAAATTGTTTTAAAACAATTGTTTGCTGATTGAAAGTTTCTGCTGTATATTCTGGTTTGACAGAAAATCGTCAATAGGCCTTACAATTTTTTGACATTTATAACAGCAGTAAAGTTTAAAAGTGATTTAAAGATGGCCCCCCTATGCATCTTAATGAAAGAAAAGGCCTGAATATAAGAAAAATTTTGGGGGGAAATAATCAAAACCACTGTTTTTTATTTAGTTGCTCTCACTCACTCTTACTCAATCTCTCTTACTCTCTCTGAAGCTGTCAGTGTCTCCCTACCTTCTCCGTCAACCGCTTCCGTGTCCCTGTCTCCCTTTCCGCAGCACCTCTTGCCTCTTTATGGTCTTTTGTCTTTGTCAGCTTCTCCCCGGTATCAACTCTGTTACCCAGGTACTTCTGCAAAATGATGGACTCCAAGAGGCCAGAATAGTAGAGACAGATTTGCGAAGAAAGAGAATAATTTCTGCATCTCTCTTTCTTCACGATTAGCCAATTTATCTTACACATTTTTTCCCCTGGCAGAGTTGTTCTAACTACATTTCCTTTCCTGGTGGAGAGATAGATAGTACTTTATCCTTAACATCACCATATTTTATTCCTGATGGCAGGGTATGTATTTGTCTGTAATCCTGAAACTGTTACCCTTGAGATGGGCTGTAACAGTTCCTATTGAGGTTACGACTCCTAGACAAAACAACATCTGGTTGTAGGACATTATTTTTGAGCTTAGTAGATGCCTAGACGCTAACAACCTTTTTATGTCAAATGAGTCAGATCTGGTTTTGTTGGTAAAGGATATTTCTAATATATAACATATGTAAATTCTGCTGACGATGACAATTCCTGGAGGGTTTCAGAAAATGTGACTACCTCTGTTCATTATGGAATCCGATGTTTGCATAGCTTCACTTCACAATCTCATCCGGTTTCTCTTTTCTTTATGTATGTAATTAAAGTAAAGTTATTGAACACACAAGTTATTGAACACACATGTCCAAAAATAAGTAATTATAGAATTTCTTTTGTATTATTGATTTTCTAGTGATCTCATGTTAGAGCATAGAGGGGTTATAAATAAAGTGACACAGTCACTGTAGCAAGCAAGGGTATGGGATGGTCTATTGTGCAGCAACAATCAAGTGGTTGTGATGGTGATGAGATCACTTATGAAACACTTTAGACAAGTATGTTCCTTTCCAATACAACTTCCCCCAGATTACTAAATACTGTTAATTTCCATAACACCTATTAGCTTGACTTGACCTGAAGAGCTTTCAAATAGTTTTGCTTTTTATGGAAGTGAAGGAATGTATGACCACCAGGTGGGCTTAACCCAAAAAGGGCTTCTCTCGCATTCATAGATACCTATACAGAATTCCATCTCTAAACTGTTGTGCAGTTGTTAATGTGACCCTATTGTAGACTGATATGTGTGTATGCGTTGTTTTTTGTGCTGAATATACATCTTTAGATAGTCTTTGTCATTTCGGCAGAAGCGAGGTGTTGGCAGAAACAAAAGTAGGGCAAAAGGCATTTAGCCATAGTACTACACAGAGACGCAATGCACAATCCTGGTTAACGAAGATGGTGTTTCTATCAACTATGCACTTTTCCTTTAAAACTGGAACAGCTCTTTTACTACATCTAACCTGGCATGAGTGTTCCGACTTGCTGATAAGCTAACATTGTGTACAAACTAAGCCCTCCTGTCATCAAGGTTAAAGTTTGCAACGCTTGCACGGAGCGTCAGCTGTTGTGTGCGACAAGCGTTACAATCCCCCTTCTTCTAACAAACGAGATTCATAGACTGCATCTAATTTTGTTTCTCGCTGCGAGCCAGCGGGTGTATCGGCAAGCCCGCTCTGCTTTTAAGAGCACATCTGCTGCGGGAATTAGCACAAAACTGGCAAGACTTCTTTTCCTGGTAAGTATACCTTTAACAAAAATAAATATGACTAAACACACATGATACTTCGTGCCAAGGGCTTGCCTTAAAGTTATAATGTAATGCCAAGGCAGTGGATGCTGTCATTTTTTTTTTTCTCGGTGTCTTTTGTTGCAACAAATCTTGTTTAAACATAAACCCTACTTGCCCTGCCCCAGTCCACAAGGCACAGTAGCAGATCTCAAATAACACTACGTGGAAGGACGTGTAAGTGTCTTTTTTCTAGATTATTACTGTATTTTCTCTTCCTACCCCGAATCGGTGGGTATGATAGGAAGCTTTTCTTCTTCTTCTTAGCATTGCTTATCTCATCGCATGTCTTATTTCGACAATGTAGCTTTTTACCGAGAGGAACGGAGACAGTTTGCAGCCTTGCTGTCGTCTGAAAATGCTTTGCTTTCTGGTGATATTTTGACATTCGTGCCTGTAACGCATTCTCCGGCGCTCGTATGAAATCGCTGACGGAGAAGTCATTGAACAAATGCGTGTTCTTGAATGAGTCTGCTGTGTGTGTGATAGACAGGTGAAGTGAATTATGAGTAGCTATTTGTTTGCTGTGTTTATTGTGCTTTTTCTGCTAAGCAATATACACCCTGTATCTGCAGAAATATGTGCATTTGTAGCATTCTGTGCTAAGTGTGTATATATATATATATATATATATATTTAGCAGATATACACTTTTTTATTTTCAAAAATCCATAATAATTGTCGCCCCCCCGTTTTTTTTTTTTACATTTGTCTTTATTTACTTTTTTAATTTCCTTTTTACATTGGTGCTAGCATTTCAGATTTTCTCTATATTGAAATTGTATAGTTATATCTTATTTTCTGTTGCCAGATTTTCTTTTGTGCATGAGGGGCAGATCCCGAACCTGACCTCAGGAGGGCCACTCACGCTAACACACAGCAAGACACACGTACAGACACTCATGCTAACACTACCGGACATTCACACTAACACAACCAGACTCTCACACTATCCTTTCAAGTGTAAACTGTTTATTATATAAATGTTGAGAGTTATGTGTTTTGAATACCACGTATTGGTAATTAGTTAAAGGTGGTGTTCCACTTATTCTACTGAATTAACCACCTTTCAAACTAAATGCAGCATTAGAATCATCATTTCTAATACCGCTGACCAAGAGACTCCTGGAAATGATTATTTGTTGCTTTGGGTTGGCTTTTACTTGCATTGGAATGTGATTAAACCTTCAGAGCAAATTTTTTTAAAAATGACAGATTTGTGCTATTTACTTAGCATACTAGAGAGTGCAATGGATGTTTTCTTATGGAACGGCACCTTTAACTGATTAAAAAGTCTTAGTTTAATTGGTTGATTAATCATAATGAGCATTTTTAATTGAGGCCATACTACAAAAACAATGCTGAAAGGTTAACTTGCCTTTGGTGCAGTGAATTACACTCCAGTATCATACGGCGCCCCTTAAATAATAAATAAATTGGACCTGCACAAAAAAGAAAAATGTATTACTTACCGTATAAAGAAGTAGCAGCAGCCTTAGGGCTGCAGCAGATCCCCCCCCCCTTAGTAGTTCATTATTCCACTCCACTGATTGGCTGATTGAAGCAACCAATCAGTAACAGGAAAGTGCGCCCATTAAAAGCCGTGGGAGTGCTTACCGTGCATGTGTATGAGGAGGTCTAACAAGACCTCATCCGCAACACTTGCCGACTGGTCTTGGCTTATGTTAGTGGGATTTAACATTGTGTTCAATAACAAACCTCTTAACCTTATGCTTCACTGAATGAGGGCAAGGATGTGATCTTGTATACGGACACAGCTAGGCATAGGACATCTGAGCATTTTTTCCATGAATGCATTGTTCATCAATAATATTTTCACATATATTCAGCACTCATTCCTCTGTGAGCTGGAAATGCAGTATCATCTTGTTGCCTAGTAACAGTAAGATGCTCTGGTACGGCTCATCTGCATATCTCTTTGGGAAATACATATTTTGCGGGTTGCTTAGCAACCTCATCCCTGCTGCAAGGCATGGTGTAGCATCAAGATTAGTGTTTTACAAGCAGAAAAGAGCTAGGATTGACATTTACTTGGCACCAAATTTTTTAAATGGCCTTTGTGCTCTTGAACGCAGCAATTAGCTAAAACAGCAGGCGATATCTGCAGCGCCTTCATTTGATCATAAATGCCCCTCATGGTGAAACAGTGAGCTTAAATGCCAATTAAATATTCGTAGTTTGATTACAGCAGAATGTTGATAATCAGTGCCTTTGGTGAGCCACTTAATAATTTCAACCTATTCCTTTCACGCTTCTTCATCTTATGGAGATCAATGTAGAATGCATAATAATGTGCTTTGTAAATACTTTAACTCTTTAACCAGTCTGAAAAGAAATTGCTGCCAGCCTTTGTCCCATTTTCATGCCACTTTTTGGCAATAGCAAGAAGGCATTTTCTTTAAAATTGACCGGGCATGCACTTGAGGGGGTCTCATTAGACCCCCTGAAACTCATTGGAGCTGGCTGGCAGTTAGCATGCAAGCAGGAGATAAATTTGGCCAAAGTCTAGGACCTGGTGGGCGAGGAGAGAAAGAGGCGCGATTCTGCAGAATGATTAGGGTGGTTGGAGGGTCCTTTTAAAAACGAACAAGAAGTGATAAATCACTGTTTATTAGTACAGTAGAACTTTTTTCCTCTCTAAGAAATGGAAAATTTTATAGACATTACTGTATTCTCAGATTTCATTATGACCAGATATTTCACAACAAGCCTGCTGGATTGCTTCTTAAATAAAAAAAAAAAAAGTTTTTTTTTACCCTTGCAAGCTTTCAAATTGACTGTTTCATGAAGTTATTTAAGGAATAATTATAGTACATTCTAAGTTGGAAAGCTCTATGGTGTCCTTAAACAACTAAAAACTTGCCACTTCTACTGTAATTGCTTCTAAAACCATAAAAAAATCTTTAAAAAATATGGTCCAGATTTTTAAATCTTAATTTCTTATATAATCTGTATTCCAAATTGACAATGACCAGTGCTTGTATACTTTACAATACATAAATATATATAATCTCATTGCCTTGATCATTTACCTGACTATATCGTTGTAGGCAATGAAATGCCAGTAGTGTTATTAGAAGCGCCACCCTGTCGAAAACCAGGGCCAGGGAGGTAGGCGCTGGCTGTTGCCTTACAATATGTCCCCAATGTGTGGAAGTAGATTTGGTGCAACAGAAGATTCTGTAGTGTGTTGTGGTGGGCCCAAGAGGTCTATGTCTACATTGGCATTCTAAGTATCCGGGACACTGGTGGTGTTGCAAGGACAACATTCGCCCGGGGGGCTATTTGATATCAGTCTGGCACTGTCAAAAGCAGGAATAAGTAAGTTGCCCCAAAAAATAAATTACTAGAGAAACTGTTGAGAAAGGCTTGGCATAGAAGAGCAACAAAACAATTCCATATGTGATGTGTAATTATTTTGTTACAACTTTTCTACTGAGTTTTCATTTTGGCAAGTGTTAGCTCTTAGACAACATGTTTTATTTGAATAACATGCAAGAAGCATCCCTGGGTATTCCAGGAGCAGCCCAATTCTGCGAGAATGACTTTTTGAAGGGGAGGGATAGCCCCAAAAAGCCTTTGGGAAGGAAGTGGATGGAAAGCAGTAGAAATGGGCAGGGAGTGGGCATGATAGACACACTCTGCTCCTCCGCCCGGATAAAAACAGTCACCTGGAGACCCCCGGAAGTAAAGACTCTGGACAGAGATGGCACAGACAAGCTGTTTGGGGACAAAGATGGCAAATCCTATGTGTCCAATGCGGGTGCTAGGCAGGTCTTGTGGATGCAATCTGGGTGCTGGGGCAAGACCTATGCGTGCAATATGAGTTCCAAGGCAAGTCCTATGTGTGCTGTTTTGCTCTGGTGGTGATGACAGTGAAGGTAGCACCACAAGGGTGGTGATCACGACTCGCACTCCTTTTCGGGTCACTTGCTGAACTCGCACCATTCATTTTGCTATACGATTGGCATAGTATTGTATAGTAGGACATGTCGCATGAAGTCCGGCTAGGGTCAGAAGGAGGAAAGATCGCACTGACAGTCTACATCTGTAGAGTCAGTGTGGCAAGTCCTTTAGTTTTTTGGTGTTGGAGTGGAGGGGGTGATTGCATGCTAGGAAGCACGGGGGTTAGGGTAAATACTTGCCCAGGGTCCAATCAAAATTAAAGGCGGCCCTGAATAATGGTGATTAGATTTAACCCATTTTGATACAAGCAGTAGAGATCTTTGGAATGTCTTTGGATTGTGCGGAAGTGGAGTTCAGGCTGAAACTCGTAATTTGTCAAATATTTTTGTCAACAAGTGATGTGGCCTACATGTACATCTTAACCTCTAGACATTTTTTTTTTTAATTTGATCTCATATTTTTTCACTTCTAAATTATTTTGTAATGGAACAAACACTGATATTTTTTAAAGGGAAATAAGTGTCCAGAAGCGTTTGTACCAGCCTGTCTGTTGTTAAGCATACAAAAGGTTTCTGTAAATACAGGTTCTTCCCTTTATACAGCCGATGACATGTTTAAAATGGGTTGCCTGATATGTGGGACAGATACAATATCTGTATCTGTCCAACAGTGCCCAGAACAGTTATTTTTGCAATGCAGATCAATAATCTTAAAGAGCAATTCTGCGACAAATTTCTATAGGTGGACCAGTTGCCATGGAAACAGTAGAACATTCTATGTGGATCAGTTGCCATGGAAACCGGTCTGGTGTCCCTGTCTAGCACTTTGTAGTATGATTTGTCTTGATAAGAAAGACCTAAAACTTAATTGTCATTCACATTCTCTCTCTTCTCTTGAAACATATATGTTGATTGTTGCTCATGCATACTTCATGTCAAGTAAACCGACCAAAACATGTGTGGCTTTGTCTGTTGTGACAACGTTTTCAGGTTCGAAAAAGGATGTTAGATTGCAGACCTCAAGGTGTGCAGGCAGACCGAGAATTCTGTGTATCCATACCCAAACATAAGTGATTTAATCAGTTACAACAATTTTCATATCAAGAAATCCTGGCCTGTCTGCAGCTCTTGGGATCTGGAGTCAAGTGAAGAATTTTTACCCCTTTAGACATGTTTTCATGTTATCTTTTCTGGATGTTTAGAAGAACTATGAGAACTTAAAATGTTGTAGGAACCAACTTTCTCATCCTTCTGAATACGTCATGTGATTTCCAGGTGTGGACGGAGCGGATCTTCTTTCTTTTCCTTCTCTCTGGGTAGTAAGACTGAATCGGTGGTGTCTTGCATGTTTGCGTGAACAGTTGGATAACACGTACCTGTTTGCTGTGTCACGTGAGGATGGATACAGTTATGCAATGTTTCCTCACCACTGATTGCTTTTGGAAACATTCCGGTATCGTGGTTTGTTTGTGCTTGCAGAATGCGGTGTTTACGTGGACTCTCGAAGCATCACATTAAACACAAGGCTGTGGGATATCATTCCTTCTTCTGTTTTCCTACAGGGTGGATTAACTACTGCCTGCATTAACTCTGCACCAAAGGAAACCACCCTATACAAAAACATAAACAACACAACTCTGTCACTTCAGGCTTGAATTTAACGCAACCTTTGGAAGTTCTCACAGCACTGAATTCACTGCGTTTTTGATTTTGACAAATATTTGGCAGCGTTTTGCCTCACGCAAGCTTAGATCTGTTGCTAAACAAAAAAAAAAAAGAAATTAAAATTGGTTGCTTCCAAAGAACTGAGGAATAACTTAACGGGGATCAACAAGTATGCAAATCCTGGCAACAGATGATTTCATTCATTAAACTTATACGCAATTTATATTTTTTATGCAACATATATGCTGTTTTTAAAGATGTTCTTGGTGAGATGTCAGATGAGCTGTATAATTGGCAGGTGACTCTTTAATAACACAGTGAATTCCCGGAGGTGTTTTACAGGTGCTTGCTTCTAACAGAGGCAACATGTAACAGCCAATCGAAAAGCCAAAGATGTTGAACGTTTCCAGAATAAGATAAATAGGAAGCATTGTTCAACAAGGAATAAAAGCTTAGCCCCCAATTCTCTTTTACTTAAGGACTGTCATTGATATCAGGCTCTGTCCTGTTTCCGGCACTGCCTAACTTTCGCAGGCAATAGGGATCATAGGACAATTGAAGGATGTCTCTGATCTTCAGCAAAGACCCTCATCATAGCCACCATGTGGCCACATTAGAACAACTTAAAGCTCTTTGTGTAACATAGGTGTGCTGTCCCACCCCACCACACGAGACAATACACTAACCAAAGTGAATGAGGCAAGGTTAGGACAACACCAGTCATGTTCATCCAAAGCCTATCTGTGCCTCATTTGACTTGTAGTCAGTTGGGATCTACTGGGCTTAGATGTGGTGTCCTGTAATTGTCCAGCTGATGAAAAATGTCCATTTTCATTTAATTAACCACAGTAGATCCATACCCTGTAAAAAATGTGACCTAAAGTAGCACATATTTCAAACACTTATTTTTAAACAGGTTTTGATAGATCTGCTAGGTATCACTTGGCATGTCCCGGCATGGCACTTTGATGCGTTATGTCTTGATGTGCAGGTCCAGTAATTTATACTACAGTAATTGTTTTGCATGATTTGTCTGACCTCATCTATCCTGTATGGTGCTGCTGTGATTGTTCATTTGCATAGCATGCTATCTGTAAGCGCAAAAGAGGCTAGTCCTAGAAGCAGAGATTTCAAATACAAAAAAAAAACCAGATTTGAAAGGGACACCAAAACCTATATACTATAATAATTCCCCATCCAATACAATCTGTGATAATCCCATATTTCTCTCAAAATGCATACTTTTTTCAATTTACTCTGCTGGATTTAACACTTTTATAACTAAATGAAGCATTAGAATCATCATTCCTAGTATTACTGAATGTCCAAAAATAATTATTTAATGGTGTAAAATACCCCTTATACTTGTCGTTGCAGAACAGTTGGTGTGACTTGTCATTTTCCAAACAACTGACTTATCTTTGCTTCTCTGGGGTTTGTCATAATGCGTAAACATACAAATTTTACGGATCGACACCCAACATAATGTATTCAAGCATTCAGAGTGAGAAGAAGTATCCTAAATTATTGCTTACGGCAGACAGTGATTTATGGGGGGGGTGAGCATGTTATTCAGATGTATAATGAAGTTACACAGCTACATCTGTACTTTTTTAAACAAAAAGTGATATGTTTATTCCATTTTTTTATTTTTTTTTACGTTAATCCGATGTTTATGTTAATAATATGGCTTCAAATCTTTCTGATTAAGGCCCCTTAGAACCTCCTTTTAAGGCAGCAATAAATGTGTTAAAGTAGCATATAAAATCAAAATTATTGAGGGGCTGACGAGCTTTCCACACAATTTGTTTTAAATGGTATTTGTTATCCTGTAGGGTATTAGGCTTTGGGCCAATTTCTAACCCCTGAGATGGTGGAAAATTTGTAATCTGGCCCAGAAATAGGCAATGTTGGAATTATTAGCACCTGTCTATAAAATCTTGATTACCAGTACACTTAAAAAAAAATTTAGCTCAGAGTCAGAGACACTATTTGCTTGTTCTTCGGGGTGATGATTACTCCTCTATTAGCATTTGGAAGCTGGCCCTTCGGTTTTCTGTTTATCCTGTGTGGCTTCAATCTTTCATCCTTCCCTTTTATTACAAAATATCTTTAAATACATTTGCCAAGGGCAATCAAAATGCTTTTAAAATAATAAAAAAGTGTAGAAAACTATAGTGCTGTATTTTTTTTTAGATGCCTTGCTTTCTCTCAATAAGAAGGAAAACTATGTTTGCAAAAAAGATTTTAATAAAAAGTCAGAAAAAAATAATAAGGAAATACTTTAATCTTATTTGCTTCCTTCAAAGTCCATTGCCGCACAATACCAGTGCCTGTAATAATATTAATAAAACCATTATTGCAATGAGGTGTTTTTAAAGTGCCCACAAGTTTAAAACAAAGTACAATTACCCAGGGGCGGATCCAGATGCTGACCTCGGGAGGCGTTGTCACACTAACACACAATCAGACACACTTATACACAGACACTCATTACTAAAATACATGCACACACACTCACACATACCCAGACAAAGACACATGTTCACATACTAACATGCCCAGACACACACACACATGAACATACCCAGGCAGATGTTCACACACTAATATACCCAGATACACAAACATACTGACATATCCAGACACACACACACACAGAGACACATGTTCACACACTAATATGCCCAAACATACTGACATAGCCAGACATACACACAAACATACCCATAGACACATATTCACACATACTAACACGCCCAAAGACACTCAGACATATACGAAAATACCCACATACACTATCATACCCAGACAAAGACGCCCGTTTACACGTAGTTACCAAGACACACGCAATGCAACATTACATAACCCTGCCACCTCCTGGAAACTGGGGAGGGGGGATTGGATCTGCCAATGCCATAACCACACAATATAACAATCTTGCATCAAAGTGCTAACCTGGTTTAATAATGGCCATTGGGTGGCTCCTTTCACATGAATGTCAGAGTGAAAGAAGCCTGTATTTTCTCCCTGGTTTCAAGCTAACCAAATAAATCGATGAGCACTGCCTGGTCCGCTGTGTGGACTTTCAAGACTATTTGAGTTGAATTTTTGCAATGCTTTGCTACGTGTAAAAGACATGGCATTCTTGCAAGCCCAAATACCTCTGCCATCTATATACATGATGAATCAATGATAAGGAACTCAAGAGTGAAGGACTTAGTAGTCTAGCCACAGCTGGAGAGCTTCACCACTCACAACTTCACCAATGTAGAACTGATAGCCTCATTCATTTTCAGAAGTAGTATTATACCGTTTTTTTTGTTGTTTTTTTTTTCATTTTTGTTTAATCCTTTCTGCCTGTCTTTGCTCTGCGTGGTGTTCCTGTAAGATCCTGCACACCATGTACGGTACCAATTTACCAGTTAACATTGCAAATTCTATCATCATATCATCATTGGTGCTAATAATGATAAGAAATTTCTCCCCTCAGATAAAATTCTTCTGCAACTCATAGTCTTAGTGACTAGTCCCTCAAATAGAATCCTAGTTTTAGAATTACAATATGTAATGTATGTGTTAACTGATGACCATGATTCTAGTTCAAATTCCATTCATGGAGTTTAGCTCTCTAGTAATGTAACACATTTTTTTATTACAGGATTGCTGATGTGGAGGACCCTTCCAGATTAAAAGACAATTATTTGCATAAGTGGACACCTCCAGGTAAAGCACCTCAGATACCAGAAACTGTAAGTACACCCCAAGAAAGCAGAGCAAGATCTGGGACCCTGCCCAGCGATTATAGATTTGTGAATGAAAATGTAAATCAAGGACACAGAGATATTGGCTATTCAGCTGCTGCCATACCAGAAGCCAGGGCCGTCTCACATATAGGAGAAGAGAACCAGTGGCAGGATCAGACTTCTGTGAACAAAAGGCGTGGACCTCCTCCCCAAAGGCCTCCTCCACCCAAATTGGATAACAAATACTGGAGTCAGAACGGTTCTACATCTTCTCTTACTACATCTTCAGAATCTTTGCTTACAGCCCAAGGAAAAAGCATACAGTCTGTTTCACCAAACACGTTTGATTCCACTAAATCTCAGTCAATTCATGTGCCTCCTGATAAAAATCTAAATGTTCTTTCACATGATCCACAATTTTCTGGGTCATCACAAAATGAGCAGAACATAGAGAAGAAGCATATTGACCCTCAAACCACAGTGTCTTCAAAGTCTTGCTATCTTCAAAAACCTGGGATGGAACCATCAAGATCCCCTTCCCCTCAGTTTGCTCCACAAAAGTTAACAGACAAGCCTCCCCTTTTGGCTGAGGATGTATCCAGGTATGTGATGAACAAAGTTGATGATATGCTTCTTGTATTATTTGATGTTTTGCTATGTTTACATGTCTTTATTATATTTTCTATTACTGTATCAGTTACAGCGTTTACAATTAATTGGTTACAATCAACCACTGAGAGCACAATGGCTAAAATAATTGCACATGTTCAATTAAAAAAAAAAAAAGCCATATTTTTCAAAATATAAAAAAGTGTACATATTTGTATACAGTATAGTTGGGCCAATTACCTTGTTATTATTTTAACTGAAAAAGATCGGTATCCTAATATACTGCGTCATTCTGCTTTTTTACATATGCAGTATCCAATCACATGTACTCTAGAAATATGCAAATGTATATTTGTGCATCATCTAACTATCTGATCATCTCTTTTCTAGAATTGAGCGAGTGATTGACAATACCACTGTGAAAATGGTCCCAATTAAGATTGTTCACTCTGAAAGCAATGCAGAGAAAGAAAGCAGACACAACTTGCTAAGTGCAGTTGAACCTCCTGCCTTACCCACGGGACTTGCAAAGGACCAACTCAAGACTCTTAGCACATCTGAGCAATCCTATTCCCGCTTCTGTGCATACACAAGACATGAACCAGATCCCGAGGTCAATCAATTAACCCAGGACCCTGTAGGAAACACAAATGAAAACAAGGCGTCTCACCTTCCATCTAGCAGCTTGAGGAGCAAAGATGTTTATGCTGACTTTAAGTCAGAGGAACTGATGAGAGAAATTGTTGGCAAGGATAAGTCTCTGGCAGACATTTTAGATCCGAACACCAAAATGAGGACCACAATGGACTTAATGGAAGGAATATTTCAAAAAGATGAGCACCTTTTAGAGGAAGCCCAGCAGCGCAGGAAGCTTCATCCAAAAGTCCCGTCTCCAAGACCTCCTGATGAGAAGTAAGCACTCAGTTTCTCGTGTTACTCTTTAATGTAGATATAATTTGTGTTCACCTTAGTAGTCTTTATATCAAAGCCCACGTTGCTTTAAGCTCAGCCTCTAGATCACCCCCTAATTGATACCTGTTGAATGGGATAACTTGCTAACGCAGATCCTTCAGTGACTGAAAGGGAGCTGAGGGCCCACCTAAAAAAACATGTATCCTCTCCAGTGATCTTCAAAAGTAAAATTCAATCTTCTAATGTAAACTTCAAGTTTCAGTAGCATAGGATCATAAGATTTAAATAGCTACCTAGGAACTATGTACTAGAAAAAGTGATTTTGTCGTTATGCTATAATGCATCATTGAGGGCACAATTAGTACTAAACCCACATAAAAGCTTTTCATAGAATGCCCTTGTAACTCAGAAGAAAAAAGCAGCAAGTATATGATTGTTTAAATAATCCCTGTGTGTTGAAATCTTAGATGACATTGTTGAGTGCTACCATCACGCTACCTTTTATTTTTCCTCGTGGACGCACTCTTATGTCGCTTGCCCCATGGTGCTGTACACCATGTCGACTTGACCTCACAAGCTTGGCCAGTGATGCTTGGATGTATTCACTAGCCAGTCTATGTACTAGATAATCAGGATAGGGCAGTGACCAGACTCACAGACATTACCCATTGGAAGAAAATACATTAAGACAAACAGTTGATTTTCTCTTTTTTTATTATAAAAAATGGCTGCACAACTCCAGTCCTGCATGGCCGCCAATAGGCCACCATTTTTGGATATACCAGCTTGAGCACAGGCATCTCGGCTAACGGCGCAGAATTGCGGCCCTTGGGGACTAAAGTAATGCAGCCCTGTTGTAAACCCATTTAAATGGCGTTCCTTTTTATTGGTTGGTAGATAATCAGAACAGCCACATAAGTGGTAGATGTAAATATAGCAAGGAAATTAAAACATGGATGGGAAAGGTACCTATTCTGCCATCAAATTCTGTGTTGCTGTTGTAACATATTATTATGTGGAACCCATCGCTAACTGCCTTGCTGTGGATTGCTGATGGCAGTGATCGAAAGAGATTAAACTGCCTACTGATCCGTGTTACACATTCCATAGCAGGACTGCTTTGGTTGTGTTTTACAGATATCCGAGCCATGATGTGTCACGTCTCATACAAATATTTAATTTGTGGTTTATTTGCTTTATTCAGAATGTCAAGTTGCTAACTGGGCCATATACAGAGAAAATTCTGTACCACTGTACATTGTACCAATTTGGGTTTGAAATCAGATATAGATTTCTTTTAACATTCCTGCAGCTTTTGTTTCAATACCGTAAATGTCTAAAAGTACATCGGCAGTCTTGTGGTATGTGATAATTGGTGCTTTTAATGGTAACCTGCCAAGGACATAGGGGGAAAAAAGCTTAACATATACTCACATGGGTGGAACACAAAATATTTCAGAACAGATCAAAGTGGGTCAAATTTTGTTTGTTCTTTCATAACGTGTTTCTCCTCATTCTAGCTTTGTTTCCCAGTAAGAGCTACTACCTTTAAAAGGAGTCATGAGATTGAAGTGAATGCATGTTTTGATTGTGTCCTATCTTGTAACAGGAAAGAAGAACAGAATGCGACAGGAGCCATTTCTCTGACAACAAGTTCTACGTACTACAGCACGTCTGCCCCGAAAGCCGAGCTCCTCATTAAGATGAAAGACATGCAGGAGCAGCAGCACCCCGAGGAGAGCTCCGAGGACGAGTTGGATAAGGACCTGTCTGAGAAAAAGGTACGTTTGTGCTGAAAGTGAGCCTCAATCTGTTGTGTATTAGCAGTGCCACACCAATGTGGCCAGTAGAGGGCACTGTGCGCAATGCATTGTTTAATTGATTCTTCCATGATTTTTACCTCTCTATTATAATCCGCAGCGCTGTACAATGGGTAGATATAACATTTATAACAAATATAACATGGACATAACTAGTAGCGTGTAACAGTAGGAATTTACAGAAAGAAAAAGGTGAGGATGGCATTGCTTAAACAACCTTAAAATTGTTACTCTAAAGAGGTTGCCATAATACTTTGTGTATGCATGTTTTATGTTACAGCAGACATACTCGACAAGTATCTTTTCAGTTGTGTAATTACAACTCCCTGAACTGTCAGCCATCTTGTGCCCCGAGATGGTAGTTTATCCACAGCTCAATGTCTGATGCTGATGGCTATATATATAGTGTGTGTGTGTGTGGGCAGAACTGGAGCATTCACTATAGAAACAATATTAAATGCACATATTCTCTGCAAATAAAGATAATAATGGCCATTCTGGTGCCATTTCTATAAACGGTGACACTATTTGTATAATGAACGCGTGGACTAGTGATTTAAATGGATGGTTTAAAATCTAAATGGTTGTTTTTTTTGTCAAACGCATACTGCTGTGGTAATTTAAATAGTAGGCTTTCTTCCTAGTAGAAAAACAAAAATAAAACTGGGGACAGTTGCTGTAGCAAAGTGAAATATGGCTAACTGGAAATATACCTAATTACAGGAGATTATGCTTTGGGCTCGAAACTTAAAACCGTCTAAATATGGAGGTGACTAAAAGGTGGTGTCCTTTGTGCTGTTGCAGTGTTCCAAATAAAATAAACTAAAAGGGCATATGCATGTTTGACGTTCTTAGTCTTAAAAAAGGATATGAAGTGCTGTGTTCTTAAGAGGATTTAGGAATTCTCCGTCTGGGCTCCTCTGGAGAGCCTTGAAGATTGTTTTGCCTTTACTCCTGAACATTAAAAGAGCAGTCTAGTGTTGCATTCATCCCACCAATTAAGAATGCATATTAAGGTACTTAATTCTGCTTAAAAGTTTGCCCTATTGAGCAGTGGCACTATGGGGAGCCTGATAGCCCAGTAGGGAGATTGGCTCACTCCTTTGTGGCAGAGGGCCTTCCTCCCCCTAGACACGCCATCCTACACCTAGACCTTGTTCGCCTAGGCCAGAATACAACACTGGTAACAGAAGTTCATGAGGAATCTGACACATATGCCACTCGCATCCAGACCAGAACACCTATATCATTATATTGGCTTCTCTTCCCACAGTTCTCTGACTACCAATGCGTTGTTCTAGAACAGTTGGCATACTCCATATGGAGAAGCTAATTGTCTGTTCTACAACCGACTTTCAGAAAGTAATGCTATTAAAAATAAACTTGTGACATAAAGCAGTAAATTCATAAACTGTTTAAAATGTATCCTTAAACCCTTTTTTCCTGCAATACATTTTCCTAGCGGCTTTCAAATGTATTCATTAAGCATAAAGAGCTTCAATTAAATGTGTGGTTTAGTAGTAGGTAAAAGCTCTGAAAATGAATTGTTTCCACCAAATGGAGAAATGATCACAGAGGGATCCTCTTAAAGAGGCAGATCACAATGTGATAACCAAGATGAACGTTCCCCAAGTCCATCTGAACTCAGGGACAGATAGTAGGGTAGTCTACTGATACACAGCCCTATTGTTTTATAGTTCCACCTGAACTGAAAGTTATTCCACTAGCCATGACTTTGTTTCTTGCCAGACGGGAAACCAGTCACTCTTGTTTTGGAGAACATCCTCCTTGGAATATGACATATAAATCATTCTTACGCAAGCTTGATATTTTTTTCTGCCAAATCTGCACAGTACTGATGCCTGTCTAAACGTGTTCAGTTTTAGAAACGCTCCTGAACTTTGAGCATATAATTATGGATTGAATATATAAGACACTGACTTAAACTGCAAAAAAAGGATTTTGTAAGATACACAGCCAAATGAATAGTGTGTAACATACATTGAGGAGGGTGCATGTATAAGTAATTGACTATGACTATAATGCCCTTAGCACATTGTACAAGGCGGTTCATATGTGACCAGAAAAAGGCAGATGTTAGACCATACTCCCCGTATTTTTCATACACAATGGGTAACATAAGATTGTGGTGGCATAGAATCCCAGTGCAATAAGGCAATCACAAATTGGCAAATTTTATTTTCAATAATATTTTTTTCTAATTTGACCCAGCTAGCACAAAGGTATTCTTTTTCCTGCCACCTATAAAAATAATTTATACATATGGGCAGGCTCTGTTGTGATCCGTATAGAGATATAATCCATGTGTTTTGGATGTCTGCATGGCAATGTGTATATATATATATATATATATATATATATATAATCCTGAAATTAACAAGAAAAGTATTTGTCAAGGCTTGTAAATATACAAAGTACTTTAAAATAACTTTTTATCCACATCATTATTTTTCTTAGAACTGCATTTGAATAAAATTAGCCTTGATCTACCTGTAACTGTGTTGGTTTATGGACCCATGGCAGCACCATAAGGTACATTCGGTCAAAATTCACACCACACAGATAGCAAAGAGATTCAGTTCTTATTTTATGTAAATAACGTGCAGTATCTGATTTGCGAGCTGTAGTTGAGGTCTGTGTTGCAGAATCACGGATCTTACTTGGTGATAAAACAGATATTTAATAGTAACGCATGTTTAACTATTTCCTCTTTTTAAGTTTTGGTGACCGCAAACTGGGACCTGAGCCTAGAGAAATATAAAATCGCCTTGTTCTCTGTAGAGAAAAATTATTTTAATATAGCAGTAGTAACAGGGCTGGATTTCCATTTTTTTCAAGTGTGGCCATTGACATGTCTACACAAGAGAAATGTGCATCATCTAAAGGAGTCTATGTTCAGTAATGCAATTTATGATGTGTCAGGCGTGGAATGTTTTGTAGTTTAGTAGGGTTAAGATGTCATAAATCACCAACATGTGTGGTCTATTTACCTAGAGATGAGTTGGTCTCAAGATTAACTCAGAGATTATATCATCTCTGTATTGTCAAATCTCTTTACGGTCAAATTGCCCAATCCAACCTCGGTGGGAATCCAAATTCCTCTTCCTGGTTGCTTTACAATTGAGAATTCAATGCAAACTAGGGACTGTAAGACCTGGGGGAAAAGAGGTTTGTCATGTTCGACGTATTATGTACCTTACATTAAAAATTATTTAACTAACCTTGGAAATGTATAAGCCAGAAATTAAAGTTTTGAAGCAGGAGCTGTAAAAACCCGGAAATGTTCCCTTTCCTGGCACAGCTTATTCTTTGTTGTTTGCCTTTGTAATAGATGACCTTTGCACTGCCACGAACAGCATTATAAAAAGCGTTAGCCTTTGCGAGAAGGGGGGGGGGATCTACACACCTGTGTGGTCTCCACCTTTTCTACAACAGAATGTCGGCGTCGGCAATAACTGAGCAGTTTAAATAGTCAAGTGATGTAGTCATTAATTTCCTGTATTGTACATTATTTTTAGCAGCTAACATACTCAGAGGAAGAATTATGAGGTTAAAGACTCTAACTTCTATACAGTTGTTCCCTTTTTATTAATAGTATTTTTAAACTCTTCTGTCCCATAGCAAGAATTGATAGACAGCATAAGTAGAAAGCTGCAGGTTCTCCGTGAAGCCAAGGAAACTCTTCTAGAAGACATCCAGTGTAACAACGCTCTGGGCGAGGAGGTTGAAGTAATCGTAAAAGAGGTCTGCAAGCCAAATGAGTTTGACAAGTTCCGGATGTTCATTGGTGATTTAGAGAAAATTGTGAACCTTCTGCTGTCGCTTTCCGGACGTCTTGCTCGGGTGGAAAACGCTCTTAACAACTTGGATGAAGCGGCTTCTCCTGAGGAAAGGGTAAGTAGTTTTTCCATAGAAAACTGGTTGACAGGCTGAGGGACTGGAATAAACAAATACACAGTATGTCAAGATTCAACATCCAGTCTTATTCTTTCTATTTGTTTAATAGTAATGACAATCAAGAGGTCACCAAAAGCAGTATCACAGCTTCCAACAGGAGAGATTCATATAAACCCATCTACTTATGTCCAGAGCATATAGATACCTTGTAGGACTGTGTAGTTTAATGGGTTATGTAGTTCAGCACAGAGGAACGTATTTAGGTAATGACAAAGATTAGATCATTAAGAATAAAATCAATATGGAGAAGAGTGTGTGTCTGTATATAGTGGACTTTGCAGCGCCACACAAACTGAGAAGTTCTGATTTTTTTTAATAATAATTGGCTAAAATCAATGTTTCGTTTTCCCCCCCAGAGAACACTAGTGGAGAAACGGAAGTTACTGACTAGACAACATGAAGATGCAAAGGAACTGAAGGAAAACCTAGACCGTCGAGAACGCACAGTGTTCGACATTTTGGCAAATTACCTTAATGAGGAAAATTTAGCAGATTACGAACACTTTGTAAAGATGAAATCGGCTCTAATTTTAGAACAACGAGAACTGGAAGATAAAATCAAACTTGGGGAAGAGCAACTGAAATGTCTGACCGACAGCCTTCCACCAGAACGATTCAAGTAAAGGGACTTTGTAGTCACAAGTGGAGTTCTGGCCAACCTTACGTTATATGATTTATATTTACTCAATGTGCAAACAAATAGCACCATTCATGTTTGTGGGTGTCACAAAAAGTGACAATACTTAACCACTAGCAATAATTTCTTGGTTTTGTTCCAATGCTATATTTAATTTTTTTATGTTTCACTGTACAGTTTTTCTCCATACTGTAGACACTTTTAATCTTTCTTTTAAAAATGAAATGTAAAGTTTTAAATCCAGTTGGAAGATGTACTCCTAAATATACTGCATGTTAACCTAGAACAGCATATGTTTCTTATCTGTACAGTACAAATGTGTTCATGGTCCAGCAGCAAAGAGATCAAATAACCATACATTGGATCTCTTAGTGATATACATCATCTTTTTTTGTAAGCGGAATTGTTACTTCCCTTTCCTTCTCGCCAGCACCAGCTGTCGCCCCACATACCGAGGGTTGTATTTATGAAGCGGGAAACATGCTGTTGTCTTTATTTCTCTTGGAGAAATACAAGTAACAAAAAAAGTCAAAATAAAACCAGGTTATACGATGAATTATGTTATGGAACATAGTTGAATTATTTGGAAAATCCTATTGTAGGATATCTGATTTCTGACATCATTCTGTCCACATGTATCTTCTAAGATAGGACCTTTTTATTATTATTATTATCTTTTATTTATATAGCGCCAACAGTTTACGCAGCGCTTAATACAATACATATATTCAAGGGGAACGACAAGACAAGAATTGACAGACTAAGACAAACCGATACATTAGGTGGAGAGAGCCCTGCTCGCAAGCTTACAATCTTAAAAGTTATCTGCGTAAGAAATTAATCTTTTCGGCAAGGATCCCCCATATCCCATTGTGATGTGTGCACCATCTACTTCTTCTGTTCCATTATTCCCAGGAGCCATTGGGGTGGCTTCTGTCCCGTTAAGCATTTGTTGTTGTCACAGACTCCTCTGAGTCATGTGCAGTCCTTAGATGATCTGGAATCTCAAGTTGTGCAACAATCCATCATAGTCATTCATAGCCGGAAAGAAGTATGTGTAAATGTGACAACAACCTACAACCCCATGTCATGCTCACCGTCCTAGTACAACCTCTGAATTTTCATGGCAACTACTCCCAGTTAACAGGCTTCACTGCCTTACAGGTCTACTACGGTAACACTGAAGGCCTGAGCCGTTTCTCTTAAAGGGGCTGTTACATGCCCAAACCCTTCTGCAGAAATAACTCTGCAATGTAAAAATTTGCCTTTTTTTTCCAGGGAAAGGTTAATTGTGACAAGCACTGATCGGTTGTTTCAGTATAAACTGAAAGGCTTCTGTGGTGCTTTTATGTAATTAAACCTTCACAGGAAAAAATTAAATGACAGATCTAATTTTTGTAACATACTAGAAAGTGTAATTAATATTTTGTCTTAAGTGAAACAGCACCCATATCTTGTAAAAAAATGGTAAATACGTTTAGAGCCAAAACTGGAGAAAGTGTGGTAAATATGGAGAAGTCGTGAGGTAAATTTCAATAGGGGTTACTTTGTTCCCAGTTTACTCAGTAATCCTCCCCAGTGTGCATAAAACCTCTTTAAAATAAGCTATAAATATATATATATATATATATATATATATATATATATATATTACAATTACAGCACAACACATTTTAGGTTTTTTGGGGTATAAATACTGTCCCTCCCAAAAAAAAATTGAAAGCAGGGGTCTAGACAATAAGATATCAAGTATATCAAGTAATTGTTCTACTCAGTAAACTGTACCACTGCTAACCACACACACAAAACAGTTTACTGTGTGCTATATACTCTTATGCTTATAGGTCAACTTACTATAAATAATTTACAGATAAGCTTGCTGTGAATTAGCGATTAACTAAAATGTATGATGTAACTAAAAACCCTTCTGCCTATAGAAACCATAACTAAGTTTTCGCAAATCATTGCTTCTAATTGTTTTATGGTAGATAGCTGCGTACCAGGTTGCACCATAATTGACGGAATGACCTATCAAATTCTTGACTCTTACAAGATTTTACGTATTAACTTATAAATAGATCCTTATCTGAGACATTTTCCAAACTTAGTCATGAGCACATGACCCTCTAGTTATTGTATAATGTGTACGATGAAGCTGACAGGTTAGGGCTCCACCAATGCTGAATGCATATTAACATATGTTGTAAGTATTTTAACATGTATTATTTTACCCAAAAGAAGACGAACTCTGCAGATCTGCCGCGTCTACTGTCTGCATGTCCCTCTAGTTTGGGCTGATTAAAGTGACTTAAATAATTGAAACAGGAATCATATAATGCAGACTGGTTCCCGCAGATTGTCTTGGTTGCAACACAGTCCCCTATACAAGGAACCAGCAGGTGGTGTTGCGAACAGATGACAGCGCTGCTACTAAAAACATAACATGCAATGTTGTCATTATATGTTTTACCTATTCATAATGGCTTCGTTGAGTTTATTCATAGACAAGACAAAAAACAGCCTCACCAATATATATATATATATATATATATATATATATATATATATATATATATATATACAGGCATTATGTGTATCCAGTCACAGTACACCTTAGACATGAATACACTCATAAGTTTGTAAATACTCTACTTTGTTGCGGCATGGCCCTGACAATCATTTATACATAATAAAAGTATATGTTATGTAAAAAAAAAAAAAAAGTCAACCGTTCCACAGGTGCAAAACTTATGGTAATATGGCAGATATGATGCCTGGGTTTGAGGTGATCAGGAGGTTAGGCTTCCTCCTTGGGACTGTCAATGATGCAGTAATTTTAAGCAAGTCTGTGATCAAACTGTGACAGTGATCTGTTCCCTACTGATCAGGTGGTTCCTGCAAAGCACAACACAACAAGCTTCTTCAATGGCGCTCTGTGGGAAAAGATGTTTATGCAGGAGTGGTAGGAGAGTAACTTTCTCCCACAGGCTACTTGATTTCATTTCCCAAGGATCCTAGCAAAGCCAGTGCAAAAGGACATTGCCAGAACAAATGTAGTAAAGTCTCTTTTGCTACTACGTACTGTGGGCAGTGTCTGAATCTGCATAGCCACCTAGCATGCGCTGTTGTACTTAAGGGTTCTTTGCAAAGTTGGTATGCTGCCCTTGGAACGTGACTGGGTGTTTTACTGTGTCCATTTTGGTGCTACAAATGAAGCAGAAACCGTTAACCAACTCAAGAATGTTTTGGTACAAAAGGTCAGTGTATGAACAGAACATCTCACCTTAGCGAAAGCTTCGCAGGGCCCTACCAATAAACTTGTGGGACCAACAATCAAAAGCTTTATCCTACTCGCCTTTTGGTACACAACTCCAGCTCTGATTCATAGAATGAACCCAGGCTTACTGGACTGTGCTGCCGCTTCGGACAGAGCGGAAAACGCTACTGCATATTTGGTGGAGTTGCGAACGTATTCGCCCCTTTTGGGAGAAGATCAGACTCCCCCCTGCCGTTGAAACCTGCATACTACCTCCTGCACCACACTAGATCAACTTCAAACTAAGGATCTATTGTTAAGCATCTGCTAAAAGTGGCTAAGGTCCTGGTCCCCTCTTGCTGGCGGTCTCTCACTCCACCATCTTTCCGGGATTGGGTGAATAAGGTAGAGGAAGGTCCGCTCCTTTGAACAGATGTCCCATAGCATTTCTAATCAGTTGGAGAAGCACAACTCTGCATGGTTCTACTGGCAGAGGTTGACGATGATTTTAAATGCTTTCTCACCCCTGTAGCGCCAGTAGTTCCTTTGGAAAGTACTACCTGAGAGGTTCCTTTGACACTCTGGCCCTTGCTGTAAGTGGAGGGCTCTGTCTTCTTTCTTCTTCTGTGCTTTTCCTTCTTCCTGCTCTGCAACACACTTTTCTTTCCTTGCCTTTCTCCCCCGTTTTCCCTTCAACTACTCTTTTCCCATTCCGTCCCTGACCCCTATTTCTTCCCTTAGCTGTGTTATTATGCTACAATATTGTCACCTCGCCTCGTAGTGGGCCAAGGGCATGGATGTGTGGTAAAATCAGTCTTTCGTAATTGTGGGTTCTGATAAGGACCCATGCCATGATGTAATATCAAGCTTTGTACTTTTCACTACCCAAAATTCAATAAAAACTTGATTTTCGCAAAAGCTTTCTCCTGGTCAAGAATGATCACAGCAGCCCAAACGTTGCAGTCCTTGACCTATTCGTAATGGTCTAAAATGTTAACAAGGCTGTAAGGGAATACTCTACAAATCAGAGTGGACCAGGGGCATGGGGGAGATGTCACTAGAGATGTCTTGTGGCTTCCTATAATCAGAACACAACAGATTTGCAAAATTTGCGCTTCATTCCAGCCCACACCACAGTGGAAAATTTAAAAGAGGTAGTGAAACATTACACTAGTGAAAATCCCCATCATACTGTAGAGCCTACATTGGTAAATATTTACTGTGATACAACAGAATACTCCCTACTTTATTTTTGCTCTATTGTTCTCTGCTGTTAAACGTGAGCCTGAGACAACAGTCTTCTAATGTTTTAGGAAGGTAAGGATAGGGTTGCACCTACCATAAAAAATTACAGACCAATAAACTATATGGGCAAACGTGACATTCATATTTGCTCGAACACATGAACACATGACACTAAGTTTATAGGAACAAAACATAAAGGTACTTTTGGATTCCTAACCCATAGTTACACGTGCTCCCTCATTCGCATATTTTTCTCTTTTACACACTGAATGCACAGGGGTGTAATTAGAAACCACAGGGCCATGGTGCTAAAATTGCCCCGGGGCTCCCCAACTTCACCAAGCAACATTTCCCACCTTGGCCCCAAACAGCTTGTTTGTGCCATCATTGCCTCCCAAAAAACTTGTCTGTGCCCAGGGTCAATTAATGTAACGTGACCCTGATATGATTCTATGTCCCTGTGCCAGTTCACCTGGTTGGAAGGGCCTTTTCTGGACAATTTTTAGCTGCTACGAGGAGACAGGAACAAGGGGTTGCCCAGGTCCCCTAGAGGCTTGCGACCGCTGCGACCCTTGTAGTTACACCACTGTGAATACACACACATGATTTTGTTTAGATCTTTTCACATTGAACAAGAACAGCTCAAACCTTATGTATAAAGTAGCTGAATATGCAAATGAGGGAGCCCATGTAGCAGCGGGTAAGGAATCAAAAAGAGCAATAACCCTTATAAACATTTCTCCCCTGCTATTCACAAAATGCTTTGGAAACCTTACACTTTTGTGAATGCAGTATTGTTTCCAGATGCCTATTGGTGTCCTGTACTTCTTGGTCTTTTGGCTAAGATCTCTGAAAAGCTTTGTCCTCTGGCCTTAAGGCTGAGTAGGTTAAGAAGTCTCGGGTATTTTCATAGCCCCCCAGTTTAGTCTGCCGTGGTGCTCAATATGTTGGTGTACATTGCGGGGACACTTTTTGTTCTCCACACACACACACTGGGCTACATCTAGGGAATATTTTTATGGTAAAGATTATGTTTTCCTGCACACAAGGATACATTTGGATTATCTAGAAAGCTCGCAAAACCTTCTGGTCAGCTAATCCACTAATTATATGACTTCCAATCTGTTGAAATAAGTGAATATAGGGGGTACCATCCTACTTACTTTGTTGAAAAAATGATTGTCTCTTTTATATAAACTCTGTTCTACTAATATTCTATTAATATACTAATATTATAGGCTGCCAAGCCTCTCCTGCATCAGTCATGGAGGTGTTACCCTGATATCTATATTTGAGCTAAGAGGTTGGTCAATTACAGATATGTATTTTCCCATAGAGTACATAACCAAAGTACACACACAGGAATAGAAACATCAGTTAATAGTAGGAACACTGAAAACAGAAAAATGCCAACAATCCAATCCCATATAACTCTTCTAATCAGTTTCAATGGAGGCTTTCCCCCACGTAAAGCCATTGTAGTACACAGTATTAAAAGTGGTCTTATTACCATAGTCATTATGATGGAACCCTCCATCACTGGGACCACTGGAGAGGCCTGAGAGCAAGCCTCCTCCATACCGACTATGGGCCCCGGCTCTGTAAAGACTTCTGTGCCTAGCCCCATCAGTATATCATCTCATCACTTGCTGAGGGTATTATCTGTGGCAGACAGACAGGATATGCAACTAGGGAGTGACAGACATTGTTTTAGTTTAATGTCAGGACCCCCCACCCCATGGTGCACTACTATGTTGTCCCCCCCAGTTCCACCACTACAGACATTTACCCCCACCAAACCTTGGAACTGATTTTGGCCAGAAATAGATAGTGGAGGTTGGGACCCCTATTGTATTGTTAATGCCTCTACTGACCCTATTGTCTCTGGAAGGCAGATTAAGGGGGCGGTTTGTATCCCAATATCTTGATTTATGTTAATGTGTGCTTTGCTGACTATATCCAGCCACGTGTGTGAAAAATAAAGCAGTCTTCATTTTGGTTTATACCCTACACTGAGTCTCTGCTAGTGATTGGGAAACCGGGGAAAGAGGGTGTTGTCCCAGGCTAAGGGAGTACAAGTCAGCGGAAGTAGTCAGTCGGACTATCCAGCTCCATGACAGTTAACAATGTTCCTGTTGAGTGGAGCATTTAGTTAGATGCTATGGCGATAAGACCACTTTTCATACGTTACCCCAAATGAGAACATTTTAAAGTTAAGTAACGTCACGTGATTGTGAAAATGTTGTCTTTTGAAATTATGTTCCTTCAAAACAGAGCATTTATATGAAAGATATATCTCTTCTGAATGTTGATGGCCCATCCCCAGGGACTGCTGCTTGTCATACTTTTTCTTACCTTATCCAAGACACCTGGATGGTTACACCATAAACGACTGTTTGTCTCATGCACATGAACTGGAGGCCAAAGTTTTTAACAACTGAACCACTGAGCATTTATTAGCACTAACAGGAACCTAAGTTATGTGTGTACTCCCTGTGTATGTCTAACTAGGGCTTACGCAGCAGAGAAGAATATGCATGTAAATGAAAAAGACTGGGCGAGCTGCTCCTCTTCTCAGTTATGTTGGAAGATAAATACATAATCTCAAGGAGGCCATAAAAGGATTCTTGACTCCAGTCTCATACAAAGCAATTAAGACTGATGAAGTTCCTCTTACTCTATGATACAGCAGGCTATGTTTGCACCAAGCTGGATATGCTGAGATTGGGGATGAGCAGGAGCGGAACCTGTCCAAGACACAAAGCAGAACAAGGGAGACTGGACAGCAGCTTGGTCCATCTTTAATTGTAATTGTAGGTATCTGGCTATAAATCCTGGCCTTTCTTAGTTGTCCACTACTTTATGGCACTCTTAATTCTTTTTAGAATTGTCTACTGTTCATCAAAGAAAGATAATACACAGTTTTATATCTGTTAAAAATGATCTTGTATGTGCTATTGAAACATGCATGACTTGCCTGTGTGATATACAGAATATCCATATCACACTGTTGACCTACAGAGCTACAGTAATTGATCGATTCTCATTTTCTGTAATGTTGACAGTTCAATTCTTAATGTGTTTGTCTGATTTGTGGACTCGGTCAAGGTCCATCTTTTATAGATAATGTACTACTTTGATTAAACCTTTTTCTAAAAGCAGGAAAATTATAAGTTACAAAAAAATGATTTATTTATTCATGTTATCAATTACTAATCATGTTATGATTTATTTAACCATGTATAAACCAGATTTTACTGAAATAAAACAAGTAGCATTTCACTGGCTTTCTTCCAAAAAATAAAAAAAAGATTTTAAGTGGAATAACTTTGTAGGCGTACAGAGGTATCAGCAACCATCACCCCTGTGTTCAAATGGCATGTTGCATTCTCTAATCCAAGTTTGAAAACAGGAGGTCCTTGACACCTTCTAGACTCACCTTTCCCCTACAGCAGCACCATCTTAATGTTAAGGAAGAGATCCACATTTGGTTTTGCACTGCAGGACCAACACCACCAGCAAGAACAGCATGGCACCAATGGATACACATATCCATTAACATTCTATGGGACTCAGTTTCTCCAACAAATGGACCAGTTTCATTAATTGATCTTTCAGAGTATTTTCCCAAAAAATATTTATCCTTCACAGTAAAGAATGAAATTGAGCTGCAGAGGCAGAGCAGGGCGCAGGGCAGGCACTGGCAGAAAGACTGAATCTCCCCTCCATCATTTTAGAAACAAGAGCAAAATTCATCCACCAGAGTAAAGAAGGGCATCGAGGCACAGAGCAGGGACTCAAGCACTGGCAGACAGTCACATCCAGCCCCAAGACAGACCCCCCAATATTAAAACAATAAGAGTTGATTCCCCGAAGTAAGGAAGGGCATTAAGGGGGAGGTAGATGGAACATGACAGGACAGACACCGGCAGACAGACACAAGACTGACCCCCCATAAAAGAGAAAATAAGAATTGATTCCCAGGAGCAGTAGTAGTAGGGCACTGGGCCTGGGCAGGCAGGCACTGGCAGATGCAGTCCCATGGAACAGGACAGAATTTCCCAAACATTATAAATTGAAGAAAAAGGACAGTGAAAGTGGAGCAGCAGCATGAGGTTGTAAGGGACATGAACCATAATGGACCTAAACATATATATATATATATATATATATATATATATATATATCCATATAAAACCATTAATAAATAAAAACACAACACACCGTATTTGGATGAATCTGGCCGTGGACTTTTATTTAGTTTACCATTTAAACAAATAACTTTCAACTGTAACTTATATAACTTTGTAACCAATGTAACATAAATAAACCAAGCCCTTGGCACAAGCCCAGAGCACCAGACAAAGTTCACCTAAACTTGCCAACCGCCCTAAAAGCCAGCCAGCATAACTTAAATTTACAGTTCACCCTAACGGCTATAGGGTAACCATTCCCTGATAAAAGCCACGACAAAAAGGACCAAAACAATATATACATAATATAGGGTGGGGGGGAGGTCCCATCTTTATAAACTCTTCCATGGAGTCTTCGGCTTACCAACTTCGCTACTGCTCACCAGACTCAAGGTCAGTGCAGCTAGCTCAGCGATTTCGCCAGGTAACTAGACTAGCCCCACAAAACGCCTCTATTTATAGTTTAGTTTCCCGCCAATAGCGCAGCGCGAGACAAGCGCAAGGCAACCACGAGGCAGCGCGAGACGCCTAAACGCGGCAAAGCACTAGCGCAGGCGAAAATCACACAAACTAGCTTACATAAACTCTTTTATTTTTTATATAACTTCTGACCTTTTGATGACCTATCGAGCCTATACTATCTACAATGATTTGACCTTTATTTGCCCCCACAACCTCATGGCTGCAGGCTTTATCAGTAGTAGAAGAGCACTGGGCCTGGGCAGGTGCTGGCAGATGATAGGCACATGCCCCTTGGAGCAGGACTGAATTTCCCCAATATTACTGTATATTATACATCTTATAATGCCTGGCTTTGTCACCAGTATTTATCAATGAAAAATAATATATGATCGGATAGAAAGATAGAGTTTTGGGTAGTAGCATAAATGGCCAACATTCTTAATCAATAAAACTCTACCCAGGAACAGAACAGTATTTAATAAAAAAAACTAAGCAAATTCCTAATTTTGTCACAAATATTTTTTTTGTGTTGACCAACAACTAGAGCTTTTGCCCTAAAATAAATGTCTGATTCACGTCCTGTAAGTGGTATATAAATTATATACATACACTACAGTAGTATGCTACAGCTTCTTCAATCCACCCCACACCAATACATTTTCTGCATTAAAATACACTATTAGCTTGCAGTATTGTATATGAATAATGAGCATCAATCTCAGCCTCTGCTAAGCTGTCGCTGTCTCACACTCCAACTCCCATCAGTCTGTAACTGCTGCTACTGCCCTTTGTCTTCTAAATGCTGATTGGCCACAGTTGGAGCCATCAATCACAGCCATAACTATCACTGAGACCACCTATTTTTTGGCTACTTCTACCTTTCATTGATATTGATATGTACCCTCCTATACACAGTCCCTTCCCACTATACCTCATCAGGACCGCCATAATACTGCTTGTAATGGCAGCTACACGTGACACCAAATGGATGAATCCTAACAAAATTTTGGAGCTTTTGCAATTTGTTTTTGGCAGTTTCGCCAGGGATCGCCCCCACGCTATCGGAGATTTGTACGAATGCATTAAAACAGGCAATTTTTCGTTAAAAAAAAATAAGTTGGTATGAATCCGAATACACAAGTCTACATAATACTACACATTTTTTGTACCCCTGGTAATGTTTATGTTAGTTTTTTTGCTGTTTTCATGACTATGTTTGCTTCTTTGTACTATGTTTGACAACAATGTATGAAAGCTGTGTTGCACAGTGCAGTACTTACACATTATGTAGGTTAATGTCTGTACAAACTTGGTGAAGCTGTCGATGTTCTGCTCTGCAGCATAGCATGGCTTCTATATGAAATGTATGTTCTGTATTTGAATAAAGTCAATAAAGCTTATGTTTTATGTATGGTCTGACATGATTAATGGCTTTTCTGTATCTCATGCTTTTGGCTATGATCAAAAAATGTATCAGTAATACAAGTAAGTGCTTTTCACATAGCCTGAGAATACGCCAATCTGTGTGTGTTTTGGCAAGCATTTACTGGGATTGTGCTGGTATTCTTTATTTCTCACCAGCCTGTCCTTTTCCAGGTGATGGATTGTTTTCCAATGTAATGCTGGGCAGTACAGTACATTTTTTCCCTGTACATTTTTGGTGTGCAACACTTTTTGTGTACACTGGAAATGCCAAAGTGAAGTCAGGTCCCTAAAGACATTAATGGTGCCAATCTTTGACTGGGATCAAGTAGAGTTGGCCCTCCTATTGGTAGAGGGGTTACACAAAGGCTGTTGCATAGAGGGATCACCATTTTCACCAAACTAACTTGGAAGCATCATCATTACAGTGTCTGAAGGCAGGTGAGTGGATGATAATAGGGCAATCTTGAAATGTGATATACATACATTGGAAGCGCTGCTTCTCTGGTTCTTCAAGTCGACCCCCCTTATCCTCGGGGTCACGGAAGTGGGGTCCTGATACGCCACACTCCTCATCCATTTCTCCTTAAAATAGGAATGCGACGTCTGCGGGACCTCCAACCAACGTCAGTGGCCCTAAACGTTCTCAGGTATGGTCACGTATCTCAGGGGGGTGGTGTATAGCCATGTCCACTCCCCACCTAATTCCTTTCCCAATCCTAACATGTTTAATGCAACCTCAAAAATCCACTTCCTCTGAAGAGAGAAAGCTCTAGAAATCAAATCTGATTACTGGGCCTTGGGTCAGTGGTATTTGGCTTTGGCCTCACTCCCTCTCAGTCCCTTTCCACTGTTTACTTTCTTAGCCCAAACACACAATCTAACTGCCTCCTATTAGAAGCAGGAGATAAGAGGGGGGCCAAAATTCCAAATTCCCCTCTCACCCTCTCTCTCCTTCTGTCATGTCCCTCTTTTCCATTACCTCAAAAACATTTGGTGGTTATAAGTGTATCCCTATGTTCTACACCCATAAAAGTTACAATAATGTATATAGAAGCAGCAGAAAAATGCTCAAAATAGTGCAAATAAAATTTTTTTTTTTTCTAAATGTCCTACTCAGTTACTTAAATAACTATCTAGAGTAGACTAATGGACAGTCCAGAGGAAGAAGACTAGTCCTGCTCATCTCCTGCCCCACTCTCCTCAACCCCTTATATACCCCTGCCTCGCCACAAATCTACACTCTGTACCCCCTCAGTCACACCCCAGCCCCATTCCCCCAAGGCCATTTTTACAGTGGATATAAAAACTCTACACGCCCCTGTTAAAATGTCAGCTTCACTGATGCAGTCATTACACACCTGCCATCATTTAAAGTGACTGATTAATCACAAATAAAGTTCAGCTGTTCTAGTAGGATTTACCTGACATTTGCTTAGTTGCATCTCAGAGCAAAAGTCATGGTCCACAGAGATATCTGTCAGAAGGACACAAAAGAATTTCCAAAGCATTAGATATACCATGGAACACAGTGAAGACGGTCATCATCAAGTGGAGAAATATGGCACAACAGAAACATTACCAAGAACTGAACGTCCCTCCAAAAAAACTGGTCAGGGAGACTTACAAGAGGCCTACTGCAACATTAAAGGAACTGCAGGAATTTCTGGCAAGTACTGTCTGTGTGCTACATGTGACAACAATCTCCCGTATTCTTCATATGAATGGGCTATGGGGTAGGGTGGCAAGACGGAAGCCTTTTCTTACAAAGAAAAACATCCAAGCCCGGCTGAAGTTTGCAAAAACAAACATCAAGTCCCCCAAAAGCACGTGGGAAAATATTATGGTCTGATGAAACCAAGGTTGAACTTTTTGGCCATAATTCCACAAAGTATGTTTGGCGCAAAAACAACACTGCACATCACCCAAAGAACACCATACCCACAGTGAAGCATGGTGGTGGCAGAATGATGCTTTGGGGCTGTTTTTCTTCCGCTGCAACCGGGGCCTTAGTCAGGGTGGAGGGAATTATGAACAGTTCCAAATACCAGGCAATTTTGGCACAAAACCTTCAGGCGTCCGTTAGGAAGCTGAAGATGAAGAGGAAGTTCACCTTTCAGCACGACGATGACCCAAAACATGCATCCAAATCCACAAAAGCATGGCTTCACAGAAGAAGATTCACATTTTGGAATGAGGCAGCCAGAGCCCAGACCTGAATCCAATTGAACATCTGTGGGGTGATCTGAAGAGGGCTATTCACAGGAGATATCCTTGCAATCTGACAGATTTGGAGCGCTTTTGCAAAGAAGAGTGGGCAAATATTGCCACGTCAAGATGTGCAATGCTAATAGACTCCTACCCAAAAAGACTGATTGCTGTAATAAAATCAAAAGGTGCTTCAACAGAATATTACCGTATTTGCTCGATTATAAGACGACCCTGATTATAAGACGACCCCCCAAAATCTAAATGTTAATTTAGGAAAAAAACAAAAAGCCTGAATATAAGACTACCCTATAGGAAAAAAAGTTTTACTAGTAAATATTAATGCATGTAAACTATTTTTTCTTATTTAATAAAAGCTATGATTGAGAAAAATATATATTTTTTTTATTTCCTTTTATTTGCCAACCTGCCTCCCCAGTTATGCACATCTGCCCCCACGGTTTCCACTCTGCCCCCAGAAATGCCTTATACCCCCTATTTGCCACTCTGCCCCATGATGTGCCTTTTAACCCTCTATATGCCAGAGTGGCATATAGGGGGTTAAAAGCAGGGCCGGCCCAAGACTTAATGCCGCCTGGGGCGAAGTTTAAAATGCCGCCGCCCCCCCCTCCGACGCCGGGGGGCAGCATTTTAAACTTCGCCGACGCCATTATCTACCCTAACCCCCCCTGTTTAAAGGTACTTACCTTTAAACAGTCCTGCGGCGAGTCTCCCTGCTCTGCCACGGTGCCGGCTTGTAATGCTGGGCGCCGGAAATTGACGTCACTCCCGGCGCTCGGCATTACAAACCGGCACCGAGACCGAACAGGGAGACTCGCCGCAGAGGAGAGAGAGAGGCGACGAGCGGGTAAGCGAAAACCACTCGGCGCCCCTCTCTCTCCTCCGCTTAAAAAAAAAACCGCTAAAGCGCTTGGGGCAGCAAAGTGCCGCCCCTTCAAAAGTGCCGCCTGGGGCAATTGCCCCAGTCGGCTCCATTGTAGGGCCGGCCCTGGTTAAAAGGCATATCATGGGACAGAGTGGCATATAGGGGGTTAAAAGGCATTTCTGGAGGTATATATATATATAACTGCTAACAACAATCACACTCCTATCAAGTCAAGGCAGCCAGTACATGCTGGAACCTGGGGATGATAGGAGTGTGAGCCTCCCTATGCCATGCTACCACCACCACCCACCTTACACATCCATGCTATCATACACACACTCATTCACAAACATTTAAATACTCATTCATTCCATTAATCACATATACTTCACACATTAATCACAAAAACCCTCCCCCACCCCCTTACCTGAACTGCAGATCTCTCACTCGAAGACTTCTGCAGGGGCCCGGCTGTGCGAACAACTTCTCTGGCCCCGCCCCCAGAGGAAGGAGGGGGAAGGCAGAGTTATGTGACACTCTACTAGCTTCCTGTTATCCTGCTGCTAGAAGAAATGATGCTGCTCGGACCAAAGCACCGGTAAGCAACCTGGCAACCTAATCGAGGTCTGATTATAAGACGACCTCGATTATAAGACGAGGGGTATTTTTCAGAGCACTTGCTCTGAAAAAAACCTTGTCTTATAATCGAGCAAATACGGTAGTTTTTTAAAAAAATTCCCCCTCAAAGGTTTCAGCTGGTTTTACGATTGGATTGTTCACGTTATAGGTCGCAAGAACCTGGCATTTTAACAGGGGTGTGTAGACTTTTTATATCCACTGTAGATGCCCTAAGCCATATGTGCCATGTCTGGATATATAAACATACTCTGCTTTTATTGTATTATTCAGAGCTTTCAGTACATTTGAGAACTGTGCTTGCAGTATGACTACTGAATTGAATGTAAATAACATTTAAATAACCAGAATTGAAATTAAATTAAATTTTTTTTGGCAAAGCCATACCCTCTGAAGCATAAGTGCCCCATTTTGGCCGTTTGACACGTTGGGGGGGTAGCCCAATGTTTCTGTATTTTCATGTTTGTGACCTAAATGAGTTGGGGATATTTTAAGCAGAACCAATGGTTAATTTTTCATTTGTGTCAAAACAAACTTACATTTTTTTATCGCATCCTGGAAGGCCCGTATATCATTAATATGCTACTAGAAAGAAATACGGAAGTCTTTGTTAACATATATTAACATAAATTAACATAGAAACATAGAATTTGACGGTAGATTGACCATTCTGCCCATCTAGTCTATGCATTTTTATTGATTTAAAGGGTCAAACCTTAATCAGTCCTTGCTCTTGTTTTAGATCCAGGATAGCCAGCAGAGCCCATTATGTAACTTCTATTAAAAATGAATGTGATTAAGCCATAAAAAACTTGTAAACAAATGATAATGTAGCACATCGAAAAGCAAGACATTTTTCTTTTCATGTTGCTGACAATATATGGATGGAAATCAATTCAAATATGTGGACTAAATTATTAACACTTTTTTTGCTTACGCACATTTTTTAACCCACTAGCATATTCATATTCTGCAGCGCTGTGCATGCACATACCCCATGATGCCCTCTGCAATATGTGTATTGTCTTCTGTTATAGATAGCATGATGTAGGTATGCCAATATGTCCCAGCTCACTCAGTAGCCATATTTGTAGTTTTGCTAGCCCTGCAAGCAAAGCATTTTTTTTTTTTACGTATACTAGAAATTATATAAGAATGATATAAATAGAGATATTTACACTCATTTATTTCTATAAGCCCAAGGTGCCTTGTCCTTTCAGTTTATTGATTGAAAAAAGGTGAACCAGGTGCTCCAAACAGATACAGCCACAGTCAACACCCTAGTCTCCCTCCTCTGGAGCTGCACTTCGCAGAGTGGAATATGCATCACCTTCTGTTTCTGGCTGAAATCAAGGGAGGGAAATATGAGGACCTATCGAGGCTTCAAGGAGGAGTGGTGGCCAACCAGTTTGGTTTTGTTGATTTTGTTCAGCAGTAGATAATTTGTCTAAACTAAACACTAGTCAATTGAGCCTCTGGCAAGAAAGCAAAATATATTCTAGGCCTAATCCAAGAACAGAGTACAGACAAAAAGAATACACTGTATACACTTTTTATGAGTTGTAGTATAGTAGTGTCAAACCAAGGACAACTGTATATTAAACTGATTTTTCCAAAGACTGAGGAAACGTGGGCAGGACTAACCAGGATACCAAGAGGCAAGGAAAAGCAAACATGTACGCTAGAATAAGTAAATATATTATGGGATATTATATGAGAAGAATGTCTCCCATACAGAATTAACACCCATTAAGGATCATAGGGCCATCAGGACCAATGAAATGAAAAGTGAAATAAGTAGAAAATTAAAAATAATACCACATAGCAGTCTTGTTATGTATGTCAACCCTATTAGAGAAAACATGAACAATATCTAAGTTGTGATGGGTTTTATCTAATTTGCTTTGTAAACATACCGTTTTTCAAGTTCTTTACATCTCAGTCAGTGAGCGGCAGTGAATCAAAAAAGAAAAAGGATAACAGGTGCCCAAGTGCACTTTAGGGGCCACTATGGAAACCAAATGCCCCAATCTTGACATTCTGAGGTTGGACTTCTCAAAAGGATATGCAACCCCTTCTCTCCTCAGAACAAAAGCTGCAGTAGGGATTAATCTTCATGGTCCTTCTCCTTAAACCCCACAATTACACCAATGGTGACACACACCTAGACTTGGGCTTCTCTACATACATGGTAGTCAAATGTACTTGCTACAGATAGACGTAGAATGCACAAATCAGCTTGATACATGCCTTTATTTTTTGTCAGATTTTATTTCTTATTTTAGTTTTTATTGGAATTTATTGAAGGAAATTTAGACTTCTGTTCCATGTATGAGAGATGAACTCCTACTGACTCAATGGAAGGACACCTTGTAAGTATGACTTACTCTGCATGCACAATGGGAAAAACTGAATTTTCATTTTCCAATTTTATTAAAAATGAACATGTGCAAACAAAAATTATCATTTAGACACTAGTAGTAAAAGCTCCTTAAGATTCATTTTATTATTATTGTTACTACTACTATTACACTGTGCTTTGTTCCTGGAGTTTATCAAAACAGTATTTTTCAATCAGCTTTCTATATCTTTGCAAGTACATATTTTATTGCACATGACGTTGGGGAGAGACTTTTCCAGTGCATTGTTTGTTCTTTAGTGCTCGGGCCAAATACAATGGCGTGCGTTATCTGGTGATCCTTACACACATTACTAGCCTCTGAGTGATATAAAGAAAAAACATATATAAAAGTGACAACATTTCTATGTCATGGTAATCATTAACTGAATTACATCTCTGTTGACTTTGTGGGCTAGAGAAAAGGAGCGGTGCTTTTTGCCTGGTACCTGTATTGTACTTCCTGAAGGCGCATTGTGTGGAACAATCTTTAGTGATAGCGTTTCCCGGTCCCGGTCAGTTCCCAGCGGTTTCATGATAGAACACATCAAATTGTAAGTGATTTTTAAATGTATTTTTGTTATATTTTTATTAGATACCTTTTATTTTTATTGTGTTGCAGAACTAAGCTGTAAAATGTTCAGTAATCAGTTACATACAGAATGTAGATTACATCAACGTGCTTGCGTATAAAAAGTATAAAAATCCTTGATTGCTAAACTCCAAGGTTATGCAATTAAAAAATTAACCAATGACAGATATCTTGTGGATCTTTTTTTTTTTTTTTTTTTTTTTACAAAAACTCTCTATCAATGTCAGAAATCTAAAAATGTATCATACTAAACTATACAACAATATTGACAGATGGAAACCAAAGGGCAAGATTTATCAGGGGAAAATATGGAAGATTATGTTGCCCAAATGGATATATGTAAAAGTGGTTCTGGTGCAAAGTTTGAAAAGTGGGCTTATCCAATCAGCCTGAAAAAAGCTACTGCAACGATGATAAGACCACATCCTAAAAATTGCACTAGAATCAGTTTTCTATAGAACGTTTCACTTTGATAGGGTAGGCTGCTTTTGTCTTCAGGTTTCTCTTGTTAGATGTATAAAAAGTTACAATGCAAAAATTATGAAGTTGTGGGATATTTAAGAAGTTATTACTACTATAGAACTTCCAAACCCTGTTTATCTCTGCTGTATGAGAAACACAGTGGTGTCTGATAAATGAATATAAATATCACTCTAGTGATTTCACCATGACATCATAAGGGGACATCACAATACAATGTGTAAAAAATAAAAGAAAATTAAAAAAATAATGAAAATGTAAAAAATAAAACTTAAAAATAGCTGCCCAGTGACGTTGCCATGACTTCATAAGGAGACCCATCCAGTTCCAAGCAAATATAAAACACTGGTGCTCAAACAATTTTTTTTGCTTACGGCCCTTTTTTACCTACTAGGGGTTAATTTTTGTCTAAACATTTTTAGTATGATGCAGCGTATAGCACTGAGGAGGCGTATGCCTTTTTGGTCTCAGATTCTCAGGCCACTGACTCTGTGGCTGCTGGGTCCCCTGCCACAAGCAGCCATGGCAGTACTACTGAAGAGTAGGGGACAATTTCTCCCAATCTAACCTTTACACCCAGCAGTTCCCTGCTACTAGCCTTTATTCTTTTTTTGGCAAAGAAGCCATGGACCCCAATTGATGTGCTAGAATGTCTTAGATTCTGGGTACTCACAATGCTAATGGCATCATTAAAAACCTCTCCAAACCTTCTGGATATACAAGGTAATGTATAGCCATCTTGACCCTCCAGGTTGCCCAGCTATCTGGGAACCAGTGCCAAGATTGTTTGGGACCTAATATTAGTTAATATATTATTACCCCTTATGCAGTACTATATGTAAGAACCGCATATGTAAAATACTACTATTTAAAATACTCTGGTGTGATTCGTTTTTAAAAATATATGATTTGATGGGGGTAAATTGAACTGAATGGCTTTCAAAATGTCCCAAACATAGGACATGGTCCAAGGATGCCCAAATTTGAAAAAAAAAGGTTCTGTGATAACGCACACAATAATTTATTTAAATATTTCACTTGTCATGATGTAAACAGTATCATTCAAATTCTGTGCAATAAATGATTTACATCAATTAAAATATCAGATTTCATAGAATTATAATTTTATGAATGCTTATTTTTTTAAATAAACTGGTGTTCATTCCTCTTTACATCTTTCACTCTGGTAAGAAAAACCATTCAAATCTTATTGGATAACTATTGCCAAATCTCAAGTATAATGCTGTATATATATTATATATATACCGTATTTGCACGATTAAAAGACAAGGTTTTTTTCAAATGCTCTGAAAAATAACCATCGTCTTATATTCGAGGTCGTCTTCTAATCAGACCTCAAATAGAGGTCTAACTACAAAATTAAGATCCAGATCCCCCGCAGCGCTGCAGGGGACTCAGATCCTCCTCTCTGGCAGCCACCATGGTGGAAGTTCCAGCAGCAGCGCGTCTGTGCGTATCCTGTAGCCGGTGAACGTTTGCGGGGTGCGCACAGACAACCTCCACTGCTGTCGGCAATTCGGCCAGGGCTTCTATGGTGGAGCACCGGAAGATCATGTGATGCCGGCGCTCAGTCTCAGAAGCCTCGGTGATAGTATTGGCCCAGCAGTGGAGGTCTGCATCGTACAGACCTCCACCGGCTACCGCACTAGATACCAGGGAGTCTGAAGCATGGGTCACAAGTAAAGGGATGCACTGGTAAGTGGGGGGGGTAAGAGTGGCATGGGGGGGTTTCAATGATTTTCTGGAGGCATATAAGGGTTAAAATGCATATCAGGGAGGCAGAGTGGAATGTAGGGGTTAAAAGGCATATCAGGGAGGCAGAGTGGAATATAGGGGGTTAAAAGGCATGCCTGCACTTCCTCTGAGGGCTTTTATGATGGAGCACATATCTGGGGGAGAGTGTCAAATAGGAGGTTAAAGTGCATGTCAGGGAGGCAGAGTGGCATGTATGGGTGTATAAGGCATATCTGGGGGGCAGAGTGGCAAATAGGGGGTTAAATGGGATTTCTGGGGGCAGAGTGGGTTCTTAGGGAGACAGAGTGGCATATAGGGGTATAAGGCATTTCTGGGGGGCAGAGTGGCATATAAGGCATATCTGGGGAGCAGATGTGCATAACTGGGGCAGAGTGGCAAATAAAAGGAAATAAAGTCATAGTTTTTAATAAATATGAAAAAAATAGTTTACATGTGAATCAATATTTACTAGAAAAACTTTTTTTCCTATAGGGTAGTCTTATATTCAGGCTTTTTCTTTTTTTCCTAAATTAATATTAAAAATTTGGGGGGTCGTCTTCTAATCGAGCAAATACAGTATATATTAATATACATATATCATTTTTAAACTAGGAAATTGTTATCTAATCAATGATTAATAATTATTTAGGTCACTGAGCATTGATGAGTCAGTAACCTAATCTGGTGGGTGCGAATTATATACATTCTTTTCCTACAAAGTTAAAGTTAAACTTGCGTATTATGCACAGGTGTATATTATACCCAAGATTTTATGGCAATCATCACACTGTTTACCAGTCATTTCCCTTCTTTGTAAAAACTCTGCAAAAGGTAAAGTCATAAAATGAAATATGAGCTGTAGTATTAACCAATGAGGAGACAAACACGTCACAAAATACAGCACATTTTTCCTAGTGTAATAAAAATATAAAATCATTAAGAATTGAGGTATGATTTGTCAGGCAGGTAAAGACAAAGGCATTTGCATATGTGTTTATGTTTGTGAAAAAAAAACATGATTTATTCCACAGTGAACATGTCGTGAAAAAGTGCTGTTTTTAATCCACAAGTAGCCTTTTCTCAATTTTAAAACAATTGCGAAGGTTCATTTGTTTTCTGTTGTGAAACATTGCATAATTTATTGATCTATAGCTGTCAAAAATATCAATTGAACCACAGATATCGTAAGGTGACACTGGAGTGTTATGTGGCAACACTGATCTAATAATGTCATTAGAACCTGCTGGAAGTAAAATTATGTTATCTGTGACCTTATGTTGGCTGTACAGAGTTTAAGAACACAGCTAAGTGACCCTAGGTAACACAAACATCCTTCGGGGCACGGGTGCAGGGTCTTGACATGCCCCGCTCCCCGCCCATTTTTCCTTTAAATGGGGGTGTTTCCCCCGACGTCAGCAGGAACGCCCCCAACGTCAGCGGGAATGCCTCCGACGTCAGCGGGACCTCCCACAGACGTCAGTGGGACTGCCTGCTGACGTCAGTGTGCAGTCCTAGCTGCGTCCCGCAAGGGAAGGCTCCGGGTAGCCGGAGCCCAGAAGTTCCCAGGTATGAGTAGCAGTGCAATTAGCTTAAGGCCAATTAAATTTAGACCTAGGGCAGGTAGCAGGTTTACTGCACGGTGGCATCCACAATTTGATCTCATGACCTGCCATTATTATTATAACTTTATACACAGCCCAAGCTTTCTTGAATTCCTTTACTACAGTATGTTTGCCTGTACTACTTCCCAGATGTCTAGTGGGCCAGGAGGGCCACAAGCTTACTGATACTGCTGCTCCAGTGGCAGATCATATTGCAGGCATAAGTAGATGACTAATCCACGTATTTATTACCATCTCTGCCATCTAGTTCTTGTATGTCTAGCCTCTTGGACTTTATAAACTGAATGTCAAAGGTGTACATATTAACATTTGTAAGTATTTCCTGGTACGTTTTGTCAGTAAGGCCATGAACCATTTTAGTGGCACCTTTTTTTTAATTCTCTCTAAATTATTTTCTTATTTCCTTTGGAGCCATGGCCTCCAGAACTGGACACAGTATTATATGAGGTCTCACCAATGTTACGCTAGTTTCATAAAAGATTTGATGTTCGATTTATCCCATCCAGTATGTCAAACCTGTTACAAATCTTCAGGTCATCCACAAACAGGTTTACCTTGATTTGAAGATCATTAATAATATCACTGAAAAACATATGCAATAGAACTGGCCCGCAGGCTGACCTAAAAGGAACCCCACTAGTAGCACGTTCCTCCTTTGAATGTATTCAATTAATTGCGACCAACATCTTATCCACTCAACTACTTTTTAGTCTAGTCCCAATGTACCATTTATGGATTAATTTACTGTGTGGTTTTATCAAATGCTTTACTAATATCAAACTATGCAACATATACTGCTCCACCCTCAGGACTCAATAAAATTGTTCTGGTATGATCTCCCTGCAGTAAAACCATGCTGCTTTGTCTCTTTTACTTGAATTATGATTTCTTTTACATTAAGAACAAAACACGGCAAGGTTGTCCCCTGGCTCCCCTTTTGTATGGATTAAGTATTGAACCACTTGCCGCACTAATCAGGAATTCATCTATTGTTAAGAGTATAGAAATAGACACCCAATCATACATGATCTCTTTGTATGCGTATGGTGTTTTGCTTTACCTCTCCAGAAACTTTTGTGCCTGATAATAATCTATAATTAAATAATTTAGTATGTTTTCAAATCACAAATTACATTTAGCAAAAACCCAAGGATGTCTATACTTTGTCCCAAACACTAATGAGCTGTTAAAGTATAGTCATATCAACTGGTCAAATAGAGTAATTAATTTGTTCACATTTAAGACAATCAGTAGATTTAAACTACCTAGAAGAAACCAGCATTCCCACCAAAGTATTTATAAACTCCATGAGAGCCGTCTGTTAATTTTTTGGCTTGGTATAAAATGTTGCCTTGCTTTGCATTTAATGATCTGATTGCCACATAATTAATCCATATTTGTTTTATGAGGTCAATCTAAATACCTGCAAGAAACTCAAGATAGTGAATCCAATAATAACCATATCATTAAAGCTATGTATAAATCTCGTTCCTATCTCTCATTGCATTACCTGGGCAACTCCTATTACAGTTTCACGTATTTATATGGATAGTTTGGATCTCTGGGACCAGAAAGTCAGGGATGTCAACATTTGAATGTTTACATTTTGATAATCAGATCTTATCTTTTGACGAATTACAAGTGATATTTACGTTTTCCAGATCTGATTTCAATTATGCAAAAATTTGAAGTGTTTTATTATCTAATCTAATTGCAGACTTGACAATATTGGACGATTTTCTCTGCACATGTATTCAATTTAATCTTATTTCTAAATTTCTATCGTTATTAGAAAATGGCATAGAACATGGAGCTCTACTAGAAAAGCAGTTTATTGTATTATTCTACACAAATTATATTATAAGATTCTTCACCAATCATCCCTGCTGAGATTCATAGATTCTACTCTAGTACGTCCCGTCTATATTGTTGGTGCCATGGAGCAGAGGAGAACCAATATCCTATATGGTGCTCTTGTGATTTGTTATGTCTACTCACAGACAAAAGATCCAAATATGCATTATCTTTAACCATTATTTCTTGACTTCTCTACCAAGTTTTATTTCATCTAAATTTACTGTTTGAGAGTTAATCATGTTTTTGGTAGCAATATTTTTTTAGCAATTAAGATTTTTCTTGTGAGACTCTGGAAGAAACGAGAGATTCCATCTTGGAATGAAATCAGGTCTCAAATTAGCCATCATTGCAATTCTGAAGATTTTTTCTATTTTACTAAAAGAAACAAACAAAAATGTCAAGACATTTGGTCCTTCTGGGAGAAAGATATACATTTAGGTCTTTAAGTCCATAATTTATGGCCTTTAAAAAGTGTGAATATATAAGTGCAAAGTGTATGTGATGGATCTTTGTTAGGTTCTTTTTTTGTTTGTGATACACTATATGGACAAAAGTATTGGGACACCTGACCATTAACAGGGACTTTTTATGACACTGCATTCTAAATACGTAGACTTTAATATAGTTGGGTCCCTGTTATAACAGCTCCCACTCTTCTGGGAAGGTTTTCCAAACGATTTTGAAGTCTTTCTGTGGGGAATTTTGACCATATACACTCAGACCGAAATTCTAAGTCCTTGTCTTAGATTCAGCTTTTTTGCTCATGCATGTGTCATTTTCCTCACAGTATTAGCCTTTACCACTTCAATACTCTTGTTAAAGAACATTTTCTTACATTACATCTAAACCTCTGACCCTCTAGTGGAGGTTATGGTCTCTAGTTCTATCATTTCTTCACCAAAACACATTTCCTTCCCATAATTTGTTAAACCTCTTTAAGTAATTAAATGTTTCTATCACATGTCCCCTCTCTACCTTCCTCCACGCTATACATAAGGGTTAAAAAATCTTGGATGTAACCCATCTGGACCCACAGATTTGTCCACTTTTACAATACACAAAAGCTTTGTTGGTCAAAGGATCGGTTAGTTATTGATCTTGTTATTCATCTTTCTTCCCGTGCTCCAGATTAGCTTTTATTAATTTAGCTGTCATTCTTAGAAAGGAAACATTAGAAGCGGCAAAGTCATAATTATACAACAACCATCCGCAAAGCTTTGTAACATGCTTAACAGTTGCCATGTTATACACAACATACATAATCTCTCTGTACTATACCCATAGGGTGGAAACGGCAAATGGACAGTCCAGACCTGTTTCTTTAGCTCCTTGGCAACTGGAAGTGTCAAACTACAAAACACATGGTATATGTTGTAAGGGGTAAACAGAAATAGTCTATAAGTCGACTTCTGTTATGCATGAATCCGATTTCCTCATATTAAGTGATTTTCTTTTCTTTTTCAGTGTCAGTTTGTTGATGCACATGGCTAAGTGACCTCGCAGAAACAAGTAAGGATCCCCAGGTCATGCCCTACTTGGCTCACACAGCTCACCTTCAACTTGCCGGATTTGCCTTTGCTACTGTAGGCTGGATTCTAAGTTCTGTAACAACTGGACTTGTGCAATGGAGAGTGTGGCACGTGGCTAACACCACCATCATTACCTCTGGAATTGCTTGGATTGGGATATGGAGGACATGTTTCTTCAGTCAAGTTCTGGTGTCTCCAAACCAAGAAATAATGTACTGTCAAGAATTCAGCGTCACAGACTCCTTCATACCAGTCGAGATTTTTGTTGCTCAAGGTCTTATGGTGGTGGCTATCATTCTGGGGGCAACAGGAAAAGCATTTGCTGCTTGTGGACTAAGAAATGTTTATCAAGGATCATCCCGTATCACTCTAATCCATTACTGGTTTACTGTAGGAGGAATCCTCAATTTACTATCCAGTTTTTGTATCATAATTCCAGTTGCTTGGAATTTGCATTCTGTTATAAATAATTATGGTATATCTTTTCCAAGTACATATGATATGCCATCTAGCCCAGAAACCCAGGAAGTTGGTGCTGCTATTCCTGTTGGGATTGTTTCTGCAATCTTACTTTTTTTAAGTGGGACCTTCTTTCTTTCGTACAGATTACCCGACACACTTATTTCTAAAGTTTCTCCACTTTCACCGGAAGAGTCCATATTCTCAGACAGTTTGAGCATGTCCTCGAGGTTCTCCTCAAAATCTTTAAGTCTTGCATCTAGAAAACATTTTACAAAACCTGTACTTAACTGTGATGGAATTTATAATGAAGCCTATGAGTCTGAGCTAGATGAAAAGCTTTAATTCTTCCTTAATGCTGTATTTTTATATGCTGTAAATACAAATATTTAAATTTAATGTCACTTTATGACTGCAAAGAAGTATTCTGAGACAAGGATATATATATATATATATATATATATATATATATATGTATATATATTTGAGCTTCAAAGCCAAACATATAAGTTTAAAAGCAAATTGTCTCAAAAAAGCACAAAATTATTGTTTATACGTTGTGTAATTTTTTTAATGGCATACAAGATTAGCAAATATGTAACTGGCTTTCTTTATTCCATATGCCTTATTTTATTATTATTTTAATATTTGTAACTTATAAAAAAAAAAAACAGAAAAAATGTTGGGGGGGGATTAGGTATGCAACATGTTGTGTCTTATTATAATAGGATCAACAGCAGTTATGTTTAAGATCTGTATACATACGTATACTTGCTGGCATTTCAAACTATTTTATCCATAGGTAAAGCATTACCATTTATTAATTAAAGGGAAAAAGTTTCACTACCAGAACCAGCACTTTTGAAAGAGAAAAATTATGATTTATTAAGATCCTGAAAATGTGATATTACCTAAAAATTCAATGATATTAAACACAATTTCCCAAACTTTATCAGCTATTGTATATCATTATTAGTATCCAACCGCAGGGTTTCAGTTCCCCTTCACTCATGCCTTCCTATTTCAATATTTAACTTTAAATGGTAAATGCACATTGTAGTAAATTTTGCAATGAAAATAATAATATTTTGGGGACTAGGTGACTAGATTGCTCCTTCAGTATATACGTGGGCTGTATAGGTTGGGGGTTGGTGTGGTAGACCAGGAATTCGTCCTCGAATTGAGCACCTGGAGGTTGTTTCACAAGCAAGCAAAATCTGTTATTCTTCTACCACCTTCCTCTGTGCATGTGCTCCCTTGGGGAATATGATACACAGTCACAGAGCACGGAAGTAAACAGATCTTTTTATGTACTGAAAACGCCATGGTGGAACCGGTCCCGGTTTCTTGGCGAGGGGGGAGCTAGGTAGCTCCTATGAGGAAATACTGGAAGGTATACAACTTGAACGATATGATTGCGACCCAAAAATTCTGTGTACCCAACACAAACAATGTATCCAGAATCAAATATTGCAAATATTAATATGGCACTAATAATGGAAAGTGCAAATTCTGGAATAAAGGAGAATGATATTGGAGTTGGTGGGGTAATATATCAACTTTTTTTTTTTTAGAAATGGTCACTTGTTTTATCCTTGGGGAGCAGCCCAAGTTTTGCTGAACACAGTACTGAAGACAGTACAGTTGGTCCCGTCTTGCTTCTTAATGCACAAATTGAAAAATCTGTATCTTATGTGATTCTGAGGAGCATTTTGCTCCTAAACAGTGCCCCTAGTTATTTCGCAAAAGGTCTAACTAGTTGCTCCCCACATGTGAGGAGGTGTGGGTCATGGAAGCCCAAGAAGGCTTCAGGTGTCATGCCATCTGTAGCAGTTGAGGAGACTCAGGCGGACAGTGCCGAGTGCACTGTGGCAGAGATGCCGGGAGCCGAGGACCCAGACTGCGCGATCCTGGAAGGAGACACTTCTGATCCCGGGAGACTTGAGAGCACTTGGAGATGTCATCCTTCAAGCTCGAGGACAAGGAGTTGCCAGTATGCAGCGATGGAGATGAAAGACGGAATCGATGTAAAAACTCTCAGCTGACATCCCGCGCATTTATATAGAAGATGACGTTTGTGCTGACAGAGGTCTCTCACCCTTCTCCTTCTCAGAGTCGTCAGACCGCAAGGGGGTATCTTAACGAGAAAGCAGTTTCTTAAAGGGCAGGAATGCTTGGCATGAAGCTAGCGCAAAGAAAGAGATCACCTAAGGGGAATGAGCCTCCGTGCTAAACTCTTTATGAATGGCCATCCATATCGCCAGAATGTAAGGAGTATTAAATGTGCAGTCTGACACACTTTTAAATTTGACTGGACACCAAAGACTTGAAATGAAGCACCATGGTCAGCAGTTTGGACTAAGGGGCTTTGTTTGAGTTTGGGTAAGAACAGTTGGGTGGGGGTTTTGTTTAAAAGTAACTTATTTACTATTTTGTGGGTAATAGAGGTGGAAAAGGAGACACTTTGAGTGTTTTCTTTAAATATCAGGGTATATTCTTCAGAATAATACATTTATATGCTCCACTGGAGATTAGTAAAAGGAGTCTTTAAGCAGTTTAGGATGTTTTTGCCAGGAAGTGAACCTACTTTTCAACTGCATTATTAGGGAAGGAGGTAGAATGGGTGTTGGAGAAGGAGGTGGTGTAGATAGTTCACGGAAAGAGTGAAAAGGAATTGTGGAGGATTTTGGTCTTTTATTCCACCGAGAGTGTATGAAAGTGTGAAGAATGTTTTACTTTTTATAGTGGAAAAGGTTGTGTTTATTGATTTTATTTCTGTCTCCGTGGGTGTGACTGAGAATGAAGTGGTGTATGACAAAGTATCTTTTTCAGGTGATGTATGTTTGACATGACCGGGTACGTTTTACTCTGAAAACTAAATATAGAAGAGGTGTTTGTGAATTGAATGTCTGTTTGTTAGATGATGTGGATGTTAGATCTAGGTATGTGAAGCACTTCAAGAGATGGCGTGAGTGCTTTGAGTAAATGGTAGGGATGGATACAAGTTAAGTCAAAGCAGTTTTTCAGGGGAGGATGGATGCACATAAGACAAGGAATGAACACAGGAATTGGAGGTTGAGATTGGATTATTTGCATTAATTGAAGAATGTGGGGTTTAATGTGAGCGATGAGATTGAGGAAGCTAAAGAGCAGCTAAGGAATTGCATGATAGATAGAGGTAGACAGATTATATTTTAAGCATGGGTTTATAGTGTTGAGAAGGGGGAGAAATGTTCCAAGTTCTTTTTTTAAGAAAGCATATGCAAGGAAGGATAGGAAGGAGAATATACTGTAAGAGATGCTAATGGGAATTTAGTTGGAGGCAAAGAGGATGTTGTATCTGAAGTATGCAAGTTTTATGATAACCTGTATGCTGTGCAGAAGGTTAATAGTTTGTTGGTAGAGGATTTTTAAATAAAATTGAAAACAAAATGAAAAATTTAAATAAAGAATGTTTGAAAAGGAATGCATAACAGAAGTGCAGAATATAATCACAACTTTTCAAAAAATAAAACAGCTGGTAATGGGTAATGATCTATCGATTAAATTCCCCTGTGCTTTTTGGCATGTGATTTGGGATGATTTCCTGGATGTATTTACTATACGCTTAGAAAGGTGAATTAGTGAAATGAATGAGAAAAGGGATGATTTTGTTGTTATTTAAGAAAGAAGAGAAAATGGATTTTGAAAATTGGAAGCAGATTGAAGCAAATCTTGGTAGCAAATAGACTGAAAGATTTGGCTGAAGGGTTAGTGGGTGAGCGGTGCCTGTAATAAGTGAGAATTAAAAGTGTTTGAGAGATGCCGTGTGGTATTGGAAGGAGAAAATGCAGTCTGTTGCAGCAGCTATGTTTGATTTTGAAAAGCGTATGATAGGGTAGTGCATGAGTACCTGGTAGACTACTGAATTGGATCAAATATTTGTATAATAGGCTTAAAAGTTTTGTGAATAGATTGTTGACTGATAGTCCACTGTCGCATATTTATTTGTGTGATTGAGCCTTTGCTGCAGTGTATTAGGAGAGTTAAAGTTGTGAAAGGTGTGGATATTCCAGGGAGCGGTGGAAAGAGTTTGTAAGTAATTGGTTACATGGAGCATTTGTCAATAGCATGTAGTACTGTGTATACTGTACCAGTAGTTGTTTGAACACCACAAGAGAAAGTTCACCGACCCTTTCCCTAATTTTTTCCTTTGCCTTTTTTTTCTGTTTCCTTGCGGGGTGTTTTTTCTTTGGTGACGGCGGAGGAGTCCCTTGAAGGAGTTTAAAGTCTACTGGGAGTAGCAGGTTGAAATGTTTGGAAAGAGGTTAGAGTTTAAATCTAATGCCCTCCCTTAGTAAGGGTTAAAAGGATGTTCACGGTGAAGTTCACGGTCGGACGACCGGTGGTATTCGGTTGAAGGGGCGTAATGTTGTCACAGTCTTCAGTTTAAAGATGGGAACCCTAGTTGGGTTCAGTATGCAGATTTGCATAAGATTGTATAGATTGTTACACAATGTTATACAAAATGCTTAAATAAAGTTATGTCGTGACATTTGCTAAATAAATGTCTCGGCCTTTTCTAAATAAATCCTGCTTCTGCCTTGTGTCGCTATTGTGGGTATGGAGATCCAATAGGCTGGCCTCCTGGACATGGCCAATTACTATTACCAAAAGGTAAGAGTGGTTTGTGTTCTTTTGGAATTAGAAAATAGAAAAATTGTGACGTGAGAATATGAAAGATAGGATGAATGGTGCAATGAAGATGCCGGATTTCGGTTGGTTAAATAGTTTGAAAGATACCTTGGCTGGGTGCATGGTACGGTATGCGACTGGTAACAATTCGAGGATGTATGGCCTTTTTTGGATAGGAAGAAACCAGTGTGTTTGACTGTTGTTTTATGGTTTTATGGCAGATTTGCAAAGTATGTTAGGAAATACAATTAAGAAGGTGTAAATGCTGCTAAATGGTGCGAAAAAAGAGTGACCATAATCTTCAAAAAGAGAGCCATTGGAAGTGACTAAAAAGTTGTAGACCAGAGTTATTACTAGGTAGAAAGCTGTTGTGTGGGTGAGCATTCATGCTGCCTTACCGACTAGGGTATTCCAAAAAAATAGACCTGGCACCACTGCCAGGTCTATACATGGACGTGGTAGGTCTCTGCCCCTATGACAGCCTGCTTGTGCCACCGCTGCCCCTTTAGCAGCCTAACTGTGCCACCGCTGCCCCTTCAGCAGCCTAACTGTGCCACCGCTGCCCATTTAGCAGCCTAACTGCACCACCACTGCCCATTTAGCCTCCTGCACCCCCTTTACCTGTCTTGCAGATTTCACTGGTCAGGGAGCCTGCCGAGCATCGTATGAGGGAACTCTATTCCCGCCCACGTTCCTGCTGAACATTCCCTCATACAATGCGCGAGCGCCACAGCAGTAAGCTGTGAGCCCGTTGCATCCGGGACAGACCGCCCCTTTTTAGATACGAAACTGCTTGGGGTGGCAAAGTGCCGCCTCTTCAAAAGTGTCGTCTGGGGCAATTGCCTCACTCTGCTCCATAGCAGGGCCGGCCCTGCCTATTTTCAGGTAGGAGCCTGGAGCTGCAGCTTCCTCAGCCCCTACGTTAATCAGACGAGCACTGAAAATTATATTTGCTTTTGTGTACACCGAAAATGCCATTATGGAACCAGGTCCCATAAAAGTTCCTGTTTTTCTGGTGAAGAGGGAGCTAGTGTCCCTCAAATAGTAGTTTTCAGAAGAAGATCCGGCCCTCCTATAAGCCTTTTGGCCGATGAGGATAGCAAGGAGCCTCATATCACTTTGGGGAGTGCGGCCTGAAGTAAAGAAGAAGGGCACCTGGTGTCCCTTGTGGCCCTACTGGCACGTTTTCAAACCTGGATCACGTTTTCTTCATTGTTTTATAGTGAAGCATTGACCTCGGTTCTTCAATTAAAAAAAATGTGGGCTAGAACCTCCCTGCGACCACAAAGCACCAAATACAAGTAGATATACAGTCCCCTAGGTTTATATGTGTGTGTGTTAAACCCTTTTCTACAGAAAAATGCATATCTATCTAAACACACGCTATGGGCATTTGAAGAAAATAAGAGGTATTTTTTTTAATTAAAGGGCAAAACAACATTATTAATATTGTGTTCATTGGTGTAAGAATTGTTACTAAGGGACAATGACAGTTGCCCTTTCATGCTTACACATGTAATTTGTGATGCTCTCACTACAATAAAATTATTGTAACGTAAAACCTTTAATGCTGGGCATCAACTCTACAGAATGACAATATTCATTGATATATTATAAGGTCAAATAAACTTTAGAGCTGCACAAATGACAGAAAAGAGGATTATTTTGTTTTCTCATTGCTGTGATTCTTAGGGAACAGGAAAGTCTTGACAACAGCAATGTGAGCGGCTTGGAACAAGACACCTATAATTTCATATGCATTGTGCCGGTGATTGCCCTGGTGCAGCTCACTTCTATATCTAGGTAACACAGGTAATTAGCATACCTGTGAACATTCTCAATGAGCCGATGCTTGGACTCCTTAAAAATTAACCCTTTAACAGTCCAACGTGCAGATTCTAAGTAGTGACTCAAATGTATTAACCAGCTAATACTAATACCTGTTCTCACCTGTCATTATTTAAAGATACATGCAATTGAGTAACATGCATTCAAAGAGGCATATCAATAATGACATATTAGTAGCAAAAGCACCATTTAGGAGTCTTAGATATCATCAGATCAACATGATGTATGAGTCAACTCCAGACTGTGTGACCCTGAGATTTTGCCCCTTTAACCGAAGATTGAAAGAAAAACCCTGAGAGTTCCCAGGTATGGTAGTTAACCAGCGACTGTACTTCTCTGTGCACATTTTGTCTTGTATTAAAAACTTACACCAGCAAAATACGCAAATTTGGTGTAAACAAAAAGAGGTGAAACTCAGCACATGCAGAGTCAGACATTATATCTACAAACTAGGGTAGAAAAAAAAACAGAAAAAGAACAACAGCTAACACAATAAACAACACTGATGCAACAGTACCCTACCTACATCCCTCTACTAAAAAAAACTTGCAATACCAATAAAGTTTGACTAATCACCCCCATGTGTGTATCCTTTGTATTCATTTCTCCTCCTTAATGTTTTTTTAATGACAATTCCAATCATTAACAATGCATAGCTATTAAGTATAATCTGTTTAGAATTCCACGGGCTCCTCTAAAGAGAATAATCTATTATTGATGGCAAATGTACCCCCAGAAGTTTTTTGTTGAGGAAACTTTTAGCATTACAGATGGTTTCTAGTTACAACCAAGTTTGTAGACCAACTCCATTCATCTTTTATCAACCTGCAGGGGGCACTGTAGTTCAATAAAACAGTATACAATATAGGAATGCAACATTCATTCAACTCACCAACCTTAAATTTTGCAAGCTGGAGGTGCTGATTGTCATCTTTATATAATGCTATCTATAGTTTTACAAATTGTGGTTAAATGGTCAAAATAATACTCAAATGAAGTGCAGAATGTATATTTATACACACTATATAGACCATAACTGGATCCCACAAGTTCCCAGTTATGTATATGGACAAAAGTATTGGGACACCTAAATAGGTCCCCCTTTTGCAGCTATAACAGCTTCAACTCTTCAGGGAATGGTTTCCAGAAGACGTTGGATTGTCTCTGTGGAAACTTACATTCCAGACTTTATATAAATCACATAGAATCTATTCTGTAGTTGAAGAAACGTCAGGAGACTTAAGTTTTAAACGTGGCTCAACAACTGTTCAGTGATGGCCTGGCACCCCCCCTGGTGGACATCAATGTAAAGGTAAAGATGGATGCTACCTTTTTTCCTCTCATTTGTTAACAGTGTTGTCAGAATACTTTGCCCTTACTTTGAGAAACTACTTTAATGCTGTGAAAGACCCTAGGCTGGACAGAATGTATAGGGAAGATGCAAGCTACTCATTTAGAAGGTGTCCCTCTTCTTATGCACACATTACACCTCCTCTAGGTTAGATTATTTATTAACCTCAGTTAGTGTTATTTCCACTTTTTGCAGAGCCAATATTAAAAATATAATTGTTTCCTGACCACCCCTATTTGGCTCACCTTTGGTCCTCCCCTGAATGTTGGTTAGTTCCCTGTCTATTTGCGTTTTCGTTGTTCAGCCCGAACACCGAAGAAACGAACATGGTGGCAGTAAAACGTACACGAAGACACATAACACGAAGACACATAACACGAAGAATCTTCGTGTTTGTCTTCGTTAAAAGCTCCAAATAATCTCCCTGGTCCCTTCCCCTTCTAGCCTACCTTATTATTATTATTATCTTTTATTTATATAGCGCCAACAATTTACGCAGCGCTTATTACAATACATATATTCAAGGGGTATGACAAGGGAAGAATTGACAGACTAAGACAAACCGATACATTAGGTGGAGAGAGCCCTGCTCGCAAGCTTACAATCATCTACGCAATTGGTTGATGCTAGGAGGCCCCTGCCGGCAACCAGTAGAGTTGCTCTTATGGAACTTTAAATCCTGTTCTCTCTCCAGGGCAAGTTTTGACGTCAGTAGTTAAAGGTCCGTACGAGCGACTCTGTTGGTCGCCAGCAGGGAGCTCCTTCTTTTGTTGATGCCAGAGGAGCTCCCTGCAGGTGACCAATAGAGTCGCCAGGATGTTAAAGGTGCGTATGAGCGACTCTATGGGTCGCCAGCAGGGGGCTCATCTGACATCAACCAATGAAGAGCAGCTGCACTTCATTGGTTGATGGCAGAGCAGGCCCCTGCCGGCGACCAATAGAGTTGTTCATATGGACCTTTAAAATCGTGGCGGCCAAGCTGCTGCGTACTGCGTAAACCCCCATATTAACCCCCTTCTAAAAAATGAAACAAAAAAAACCCCACGAAAAATGTACACGACAAATCTTCGTATTCCATGAATATTCGCCTGTTCCTGTGTTCGGTTTGGGCGAATATTCATGGAACACGAAGATTTTTTCCCCCCACGAAGATGAACACGAAAACGAACACGAAGAGTTGGCCGGCGCCCAAGTCAAATAACAACTTTTCCTTGTACCTTGAAACAACATGGTCTAACTATTTTGGCAATAACTTCTCAATCATATGCTGTTTTGAGAGACTTCAAAACAAACAAACAATATTTATATCAAAATTATATTGGAAAAAGCTCAACAATGTTCAGAAAATGTTCCAAAAACACATCTTTTTGGTGGGGTAATAAACCTAGCAGGCTACTGACAACACAGTATCATTAGCGTAGTCACTGCACACAAAAAAATTATAACACCCACTTCTGATATCAATGCAGCTTGAAAAGAGTATTATGAACATCTATAAGTTGGTCCTTCAATTAACTAAACCCCCCAAATTCACAAAGCCCTGGAACCAGGTGGCTTCATGTCAGAATACTTCAAAATGATTCAACCTCATATCACATCTACTGTACCTTAACCACCATCTTAAACATGATACTTGATGATAACCAACTATTAGCGCCATGATGCAATTTAAAACCATATCATTAACAAACCCAGTTAGGTATACCTGCAGGGTGCAGTTGTACCACCCTAGCATGCCCTACTACGTTAAATATTGTCCTGGGCATTAGTGGCTGCTGTGGTATAGTCCTAGTCCTGACACCGAAACCGGGGTTTTTTTGCCTTCTTTTGGATCAACAGCAACAAATTAACAGATATAGGAAAGGCTGAACTTGATGGACGCATGTCTTTTTTCAGCCTATATATAACTATGTAACATGTCAGGTGCTGAGAGGATTTTTGATATGGCAAAATGGCCACATATCATTTGTAGCCTTAATTTTCAATCCTCATTTGATGTAGATGTTGCATTCAGTGATTAAAGCTTGGAAGAAAACGAGACTCAAACTTCTGTGGAGATACTCACTCCTTTTCCAGCTATTCTGGACCCCAACTTTCAGAATGTTAAGGTATATTTTCCCTTTGCTCATTGGGAAAGAGAGGGCGCTACAACACTGATAAACTTTTTAGACCCTTCTAATAATTCTTACTTTTCAACAAAGTACAGAAGAATTTCCTAATCTTATTATACCATAGTTCACTTACCTTCAATTCTAGGAGCGAGACAGGTCTAAAGACTTGCAAAGTGGTATCTACTAAGACAACATGTCATGGGCCTTAAGGAAACCAGCATGCAAAGTGTCAGGTGGAGGAAGCCAACCTATTTTTTGCCTATGGACTTGTTCTCAAATAAAATGATTTTGGAGCTGGCTGCCAGCAGGATCTGTGAATTCCTAATATTATCAGAAAAGTTACTGTATTATTGGGCTCGCCTCCCAGAGGCTACTTCTTCCAAAATATAAAACACATATTATTACCCCCTTCATCTATCCCCCACTCCCTGCCTTCTCACTATCTACCCCCTCTCGCTCGCAAAGGAGAATGAGGGGAGCGGAGCGGTTACATTCCGGGACATGTGGTCACCCTAGCCCGTGGCACCCCCCTGATGAGCGGCACCTGGGGCGGACCGCCCCCTTCCCCACGCTAGGTACGCTACTGCAAGAATGTTGGGCGACATGGACAAAAGAAGCCATTTTTTTCTTAAAAGTGTATCCCCACCTGTTCTTAGTGGTTGATTTTTGCATGTTATTTGATAATAAGCTTAGGATGCCGTGTTCCTCAACTTGCCTGGTCCTCTATACCCTCTCCTTGTGGACCCAGTGGAGAGAATCATATTAACTAGATGGACTGAAGAGGCTAAACACATTGTTGAATACCAGGTTTAAGTTTTATAGGCTCGCAAATCTAGCAGGATCTTTTTATTTGGTGGATTAATGTATACTTTTTATCCTGTTTATTCCACTGGTCGCTTTAAATGGTAATTTATTTGTATTTTTTATCTACATACATTTTAAAAAATTAACAATAGAGATTTTATGTCAAATCCAGACCAGCTGTTTGATCTCTGCCTCATATCTTTCTATCCACTAAAGGCTGCTCTGTCTTTTTGCCTCTCAGAATGACACTGTTAAAGCATTTAGTAAAGGAGATGACTCTTCTGGCGGATATTATACCATTTTAAATTACTGAAGAAGGATACTTTTTGTGTGTTCAATGAACTCCAACTCGCATAACCATAAGATAGCAGAGGATAATGGGAATTGTAGTTTAATAACTTCTAGGGAGCTGCAGTTTGTGAAACCTTTATATGTATCATATATCTAATTGACACAATGCTGTCAAAAGGGATCAATTATCCTCAATCCCACTTCCATGCATTGAACCGTTTATCCTAAAAAAAATAACATCTTGTGATAACAATGCCTTTGGGTCATCTTATTTTAGGTATATTTTGTGCTATTATTTTTTGTTCACTAACCTCAGGATTTAGCGTTGAAAATCTCTTGCATTTATTTGAAGTAACTTTTTAAGAGAAAATACAGCTAGGGTTAAAATAAAATTGATAAAGAAATGTAAATATTTATAACGTGTGGAGAAGTTTAAGCAATATAAGTATGTCTTTGTGTTCCATATTTTACAATAATTTCTGCATCAGGTATGTTAATAGCAGAATGGAAAAAGCAAGCATAACATTTTTCATAAAATCTACAGTAATGTGTAATGTTAACTCCTCATGGGTGACAATGGAAAGAAAAACCAAATATTTTTGTAGGTAAAATGTACTTGAATTTTAAGCATACGCCCCACAACGTTCTGTATCAAGCCTCAACAACATGTTATAAGTAGGATTGCGTAAGTCTAATTGTCTGGTTAGAAGGTACAATGATTCTATTCATACAAGACTATTTTCAAATGTAAAGTAAAATCAGAGATTTAATTATGCCATTTGTGTGGGTACTTTTGGCATGTACGGATCATCAACTGAATAGGAAATTGCTGTGCCTACTTTGTCTGTTACTCACATTTTTTTTTTAATTTAAAAATCATGTGAGCAAACTACTTGGACAAAGGGTGCCATTGTTTCCACATATTCTTCATTGTAAAATATCAAACACGTGGAAAACGTTATATATCTCAGCAGATAAAACATTAAAAATGGCAAAGGTTGATGTTCTATAATATATGGAACACATAAAAAAAATTGAAGCATACAAACTGTATTTTGAAAGTTCCTAATTTGAAAGACTTAAAATATTGTCTTGCCATATGGTTTCAGACGTATTCCATGTTAGAAGAACTTCGATTTGTTTTAATTGGTTGAGGCACTGTTTGTAAAATGTAGAGTTGTGAAATCATAAGAACTGTTCCCCCAGCTAATAAAAGAAATCCACCAATCCATCCAGAAAACATAGCATCTCCATATTCCCAACGGGGTAGACTTTTGGGTATAGTTGAGTCCAAATATTTTTCCAGGGAGTAATGTGCAAGGTATGACACAAAGGAGAAAGTTAACATTCCAGAAAGCTCCAAGAGAACTGCTCCAAAAATGACTAGGGTTCTTCTTACATGTTGTTGGTTGTGGTCCAGACACTTCACACAGGTCAATGCGGGTATGGAAGACAAAAATCCCAGGGCACCGGCAGACAATGAAAGACACACTAGGATGCGACCCATTTGGATTTCAACAGGAAGGCCAAGGAGGGTTCCATAATTTTGACAGACACTTGAGCCTATATCATGCATCACACAGGTTTGCCACAAACCTAGAAAAAAGCTTTCATTCACGAGTATACCTGAAGAGCAAATCAGCCAGCGAGGAATGAACAAAGCCACCAGGCAGCAGAGATAACCAGTAAGAGAAAGGAAGAGGCCTGCAAGTTCTGTGAAACAAAGTGCTGGATGCATTTTACCTCCTTAATAACTTTCTGCCTTTCACTTCATAAGAGGGGTCCTTAAGCAAGCTTTGAAAAACTCGTTTGTAGACGCCTTTCACAGTTTTTTCTTTGCTTTTTTTTTTTCTTCTGAGCTTCTATTGTTCTTTTAAATCCATCCTAATCAGAGTTGGCCAATATCATAGTTTACAAGATTTAGCCAATCCAAATGTATGTATTCTTCTGAAAAAGATTAGAGATTAAATGATCTTCCCACTTGGCTTACAAGGAAAAGAAAGAAACACACAGGGACTTCAGACAGCTTTTGAAGAATAATCCTTCATACCCCAAACCCTTCTGATTACAATGACCATTATGTGTAGACAGATTAGAAACAGTGTGTCATGAACAGCCTGTACAAATCACAAACTTGGAATCCAAAGAAAAACTGTACTGCTCTCATTAGTACAAAAACAATCCATTTTGATTTCATCAATCTAGGCAGCATTTAAACACTGCCTGCTTCAAGTCCATTCAGTCTGGCCATACAAAGAATGATGAATGCTGAATTTTGTATAAGATTGCATTGGACTGACGGACTTTCTCACTTTCTCTCACAAGTGGTTATCTGGCTTCTAAACCTCTGCCCCAGGCTTTATTTAAAGGCTGTCTAGTACAGCATACCTTGGCTCCAAGGGGTCCATGTATAAAACATATATCCAGGCAAAAGGTGATCATTGTTGGCCTAATTTGCATATACCTACCCAGAATCTTTGTAGTGGTGGTAGCACTACAAATATCTTGTGGCAAAAGCAGGTCTTCTGGTGTGCCTGGTTGATGTGGATATGGCTCTTTCGCTCCTGATACCAGTTCTTTATCCCTGAAGAGTCATATTTCCTTTATGTAGGTAAAGCATGTTCCAGGGTGTATTTGTAGGGACCTCAAGGAATGGAAAAAGGCATGGTTTAAATCACACCTGAAATAAACTCATACATGAAATAATAAGGATATAATTTAATTATGTTAGTATAATTTAGAATTAATATTTAGGTTATTCAGATGTATATTTGCCAGTTCTGACATCACACCTGTTTCAATCAACATAGCAAAAAAAGGTTAATGTAAAGTCTAAATTTAATATTTTTGTAGCGTTCATTGATCTGCATGAGCTTCTAGCACTAGGCGGTTGTTTACAACCATGTTATGCCTTTGTTATCACAAATAAACCTGTGTGCCTGAAATCTCAGTTCCCCTTTGGTCATAGGAGGCAAGAAATGGGTATTGCAATTGCAAGAGGGCAGGGCTAGTTTCAATTAACCCCTTAATGACAAACCCCGTACATGTACGGGCTCAAAATGCATTGTTTTCAATGGGTTTAGGGACCGCCCATTGTCCTTAAGGGGTTAATATTTGAAGGGGTGGGAAATGGACATAATCAAAAGCTCACTTGCCAAGCCCAATAATGTTGTGATACATGCACTAATTTCCATGCGATATTAATTGGATCCCTTTCAAAATGGGCAATATTTAAATTAAAAGGAAAAAAGACCATTATCTTGCATATGGGTACAAGAATCAGAATATGGGATAATTTGAAATGGAAAAATCCTTTTAATAGTAGCATTTTTTCCCTAGCTTTTTCAAATGTAGTCTTCGGCCTTATGTAACAATATGTAGAATTATTTAATTATCACCAAACTGATTTCTCACCTTTCTTATAAGATCTTATGCGATATTATGCTACTTCACCTAGCTGTTAGGGCAACATACATTGGCACAAAACATTACATAGAGGCAACACTAAGCATGGCAAAAAAGTTAAATGTAACAATTCATGGGACACAAGAAATACAGGCTGGAAATAAGGAGTAGGTAAAAAATTGAAGGTAAAGAATGTGTTGGCGCAAAGGCTTGGACCTCCTCCTGAAGGCTATCAATGATGTAATGATGAATTTGCCATACTGAATTGTAATCAACAGAGCACCTATAGTATTTACTAATTACTTTACTATAATTTTGTAATCAATAGTAAACTATATTGGATGTCTCTGTTTTTCAGGCATAAAGATAGAAATAGAAATAATAATTTCGCACTGCATTATGTTGGACTTGCCACAAGAAGGCAGTATTGCCAATGTTGATGATTTCAAACTCAAAGTTTCTACATCAACACAAAAAGCTGGTTTATATTTCAACCACTGGTAACCCAAGCATTTTAATTGTCCATAATACTATTTCTGTTACGTTATATTTTAAAATGCAGAACGCGAACCACTGCTAAAATCTTTTGGGAACTGAAGAGCTGGATGTCTCTTTCTATAAACTTCATATGCACCATTAATTGCTTTACCAACATGACTGTGCAAAATGGAATAAAAGGTTCGTTTGGATGGGAAAAAAAACAAAGATTAGTCTCTAAAAGCTGATCTAATGGGGGGGGTGGCTATGCTTTCCCAATCTCAAGCTATATAATGCCACTTGTCTTCTTCAAGTGGCAAAGGATCAGATTGCCCAGTCTTTCCACTATAAAGATTGGTGAGGGGATCAGGGTTTTCTACTTTACCTAGACCTTCATTGCCTTCTACATGCCCCGGATAGGTACATTCTGTAACACTGTAGATGTAATCCCCACATATACCCCACAACAAAAACAAAACAAATGGAAGTCATTAGATGGTATGGTACAAGTCCCTATTTCTGCCCTATTGCATAATAAATACCAATAACACAAGTAATGGTGGGTAAAGGTGATGGAAAACCCTTCCACTTAAAATGAAGGGGGTAGTAGAAGCATTATTAAACACTCATCTACAGACACCAGACAAGCCAGAAGTCTTGTTTTTTTTTCCTCAGAAATCTCATGGTGCTGCCACAACCACAAGGGATTCTGGGTAGCCGCATACAAATAAGGTCAACAATAATGACCTTTGGCCTCTATATCCACTTAATATACTATATATATATCCAGGGCTGGTGCAAGGATTTTAGGGGAACCTTTATGGAGGGAGGGGGAATTATCCTCTATCACAAGAGGTAAACACCTTTCCAGACTTGGATGATAAATTCAGGTTTTCACAGGCCCACATCTGGCCTTACCACTACGCCTCACAGTTGCTAGAGATACACACTCGCCATTAGGGATCATTGCATTGAGACCATCACTTACAACAAAGTTACCTGTAGCTAATCTTTACAGGTTTTTAAATTGCAATTTAGATTATAAAGTACATGTGGTGGGGCCTGTGGGTGTTTAGCTTATCTGTCCAATCACAGCAGGATGCCTTTTTTCCATTTCACCAGGCATTTTACACCATCGTTCATACAGTATATTACCCCTTGGTTGACATGCTTATGAATTGTAGTCTTCCTCAGGTGGGTATATAGAACACTGTCCCTGGGCTTGTCCAGATAAATTTTGGGGTTTGTCAGAAATTTTGGGTCCAGTTCAATTTTAATTTCTTCTCTACTGACTATTCATCTCTCTGCAGTGAAACCGTAAAACCATCTCACTTTATACCATCATCAATTTCATTGACATTGCCTGGCAGCACAACATAAAACTCAACCTATACATATTCAGTCAGTCAAAGAAAGAAGATGTGGAAGTGGTAGGCAGAAAAGGCACAGAAACATTTAGAGAGTGTGAGAGAGGGAGTGAACGAGAATGAGAGTGTGAGAGAGTGAGAGTGTTAGTGAATATATTTTGGATGAATATTCGGAGCTCTTTGTTTCATTTTTGTCAGATTCGTGGCAGGGCTGGTCTCGTTTTTCTGGCCTCATACAAATCTCTGAGTTTACCAAAATTCTGTAAATTTGCAATTTGTACAAATTTGAATGCACAAGTCTACAAAATAACCATCAAGAACCGGTATCCATTACCTCTTATAACAGAAGTTCTAGACCTGGTACGTTCTGCAGCCATATTCTCTAAGTTGGAGCTCTGAGGGGCATATAGCCTAGTAACTAATTCATTTCCTGAATTACATCTTTCGGATTCCTGTATGATAGTCTCGCTAAATCTATTACCTCAGATGGGGTTTCCAATACTCCTGCCTTTAGCTTTCTGTCATGAAATGGCCAATAAACGTAATATATCTACTGCATTTCATCCACAGACAAACGGACAAATAGAAAGAACCAATTCAAAGCTGGAACGGTATCTTAGATCCAAGATAACCGGTATCTGTTGCTACCTTTGAGCTTAATTTGCATATATCAACAAATTCCATAACTCTACTATGTCACCATTTTTGCAATGTCTAGTTTCCATCCTCTAGTCCTCCCGGACCAACCTTTAACCTCTTCTGTACCTGTTGTTTCTGATTGTGTTCAAGGGCTGTGATCACATTTCACACTACTTAAAGACACTTTGAAACAACCACAAGATCCTTATTCTATCAGATCATAGAAAATGTTCACCTCTGTCAAACAGAGTTTGGACGAGGTCTGGCTGTCAACTGTCAATCTTTGTCTTTCTTGTCCTTTAAAACAGTTTGCCATTTTTCCCATTCTTGATTTTGGAACTGGTAGGTCCAGTTGCAGTCCACTTAAAATTACCATCTATATACAAACTACACTCAGTATTTCATGTTTCGTGGGAACCAGCTACCAACATCCATGTCCCAGCTTTAGTGTGAGTCTTCCAATCTACCCATCCTTCTTGGATGTCTCCTAGTGGTACCCGGAGGTCAACTGGGAGTGGTATGGCAGGGTTTTTTTCTAATATAACTAGTGAGAACCCATTCATGACATTATGTCAGATTCAGTATTTATTTTAACATATGTATATATACTATATATATATATATATATATATATATATATATATATATATACATTCCCATTTATTTTGAGGAAAAATGAATGTTGTTGCCTCAAAAAATGTGTATAACAGATCCTTTAAGATATTTGTGATGTGTGAGTGTTTTTTTCATTCTTGTCTGATCTTTTGATCAGGAATTTACACTTTACTGTTATTTTAAGCGTGTTCAGTTTGACTGCAAAAATGAAATACTTCAAACTCATAGCATTCTCTAAATAGAAATTCCAACTCTGCTATTTCTGGTTCATTCCACCCAGATTTAGAAATTGCATGTAGACAAGACATAACCTTTGTGACAGAATGATATCTGTTAGAAATGGTATCTGCATTTAAATGGTTAATTGAGGAGGCAGTGGTTACATGGTAGCTATCTGGAAATATTACTAAAGTATCTAAAAAAACTGCAAAGTCAGTAAAAATGTTAAAGTAACATAGAGGTATTTATTCATGCTCGAGTGAGTAAGGCAAATTTTTGTGGCAGGTCCACTATAATAATATTTCCCTTTGTTCTTCAACGTTTTTATATTGATTTGGAGAATTATATGAGAAAAAAACAAAGTGGACAACTTTCTCAGAGATATTTCGGACCCTGCTGCCGATGTCAGTTTCACAGAAGTTAATTTTAAAACTAGACATGTCCAGAACATTTAAATAGAGCCGTGGGTTGTGTGTGTGGCAGTGACAGTTAATGTCTAGATTGCTATAATGGTATATGCTGGCAACATATTTTTTTTAAGTGACAAAAGTGACAAATAAAAAGGAAAAAACAAAGTGAATTCAAAAATGGAAAGGGAAGAGTTGTATAAAATGATAGCCGTGGTTGAGGGTTAAAAAGTAGAAATAAATAGTTGCTGTCTGTTCGGATGGTCTCTTGTCTGTTAGGAGTGCTGGGGGGCTCAGCAGGCCTATGCAATGGTATTCCAATGATGTTCTACCTAGTCTTCTGACTCTAGCTCTAAACGCTACATTAGAAACATCATCCCTTCTAGTGTTGCATATCCAAATCTTTCCAAAAAAAACTATTCTTTAGACATGACACAAAAGCAGGCATGAAGAAGACAGGGGTGGAATAACAATAGCTTTTCACCCCAGGGTCCCTAGAGGCAAGGCCCCCCCACTTGATGATTACTTGCTGCGGTGTGATTTATGTATTTGCCTGGATACAGTGCTTGCTGTGCTGGGTGGTGTCAGAAGCCACATGTGGGCCCATTTCTGTGTCTTACAGCAGGCCTATTGGCATAGACACAGACAGACTCCATTATGGGAATATGATCAGTTATGAGATCCTGCTTCCTGTCATGTGACAGGATCTGCCAGTAAGAAGCTCCTTTTGTGGTTACATTACAGTCAGTGGAAGTTGCATCTGCTTGTAAGGGAAAGGCAAGGCCCAGGGTTACTGTGTTAAAATTTGCCAGAGAGTAACCTGCAGGAGCAGGGATTTGTGTTTATCGAAGTCAGTGTGTATGTGTGTGAATGTATTTATATGGAATATATCTGTATGAATGTATGTGGTTGTGCCCACTGTGTGTGTATCATGTGTGAATGCATGTATGTGCATAATTCCTTTGTGTGTCTGTGTAGCAACACAAGGACAGAAGCAGCTTCAGTGCAAAACATAGATTTATTTTTACACTGCCTTATCTGATGGGTACTTGGTGATGTGTGGACCTTTAGTTAGTTAAGTTTACTACAGTTAGGTATGATAATACCTGGGAACTCTCTGGGTTTGGCCCGGAGAACTCTGGGAGAAGCGCGAATCCTCCGGGTGGCAAGAGCTGGGTTTTGAATGCCCGGCCCATTTACCCTTTAAATGGGGTTGTTTCCCAAGATGTCAGTGGGGCGGGCGGAGGCGGTCTCTGCGGTCAGTGGACACCCCCATTTAAAGGGAAATGGGCGAGGCATATCAAGACCCAGCTCCCGCAAGGGTAGGCTCTGGTTAGCAGGAGCCAAAAAGTTACAAGGTATGTGTATGACACTGAACTTAGCTTCTTATTTGGCCAGCTTCTTATACACAGGATGAATTTGACTTCTTATTAGGCCAGCTTCTTATTCATATTTTACATAGTTACATAGTTATATGTCATAGTTAATAAGGTTGAAAAAAGACCTAAGTTCATCAAGTTCAACCCTTCTACCTAACCTTCCTATTCTTGATCCAAAAGAAGGCAAAAAAACCCTAATTAAGCTTCTTCGAATTCTGCCATCAGGGGAAAAAAATTCCTTCTTGACTCCAAGAGGCAATCGGATTTTTCCTTGGATCAAGAAGCTCTAAAATATTATAAAATATTTTATTATATGTTTTTGTTTTAGCTCTGCAACGTGTCATGGAATACTGTAAGGAAGTGATTTCTTGCACTCAATAAAAATCAATGTCAATTACACCATATATCGTAATTGTTTTGTAGAACAATGATCTTGGATCAGTAATGTTATACCCTTCTACACTGTACAAGTAAATGTGGCCTGAGCCAAGTCATATTTTTTAGCATGTATTATTATTATTTATTGTTTTATATACTGTCATCAGATTCTGCAGCGCCGTACAAAGGAAATATACAATTGGTATATAACATAACAAGATGACAACAGGTGGGGAGGACCCTGCTCAAATAAGGTTACAATCTAGAGGGAGTTAGAGTGTGTTATACAAGAGGTAAAACTGCCACTTGTAGGGGTGGACAAGCCACACTAGTATAAGTATTACACAAAAGGGACTAAAAAACGTGAGCTAAAGAAATATGGGAGGAAGGGCGTTAGTACGTAGGTGTCCTTAAAAAAGTGGGTCTTAAGGAATTTTTTGAAGTACCGGAGGCAGGGGGAAAAGATGGATAAGCTGGGGAGGGCATTCCAGAGGATAGGGGCAGCCATTCAGAAGTCTTGTAAGCGTGCATGAGAGCTAGAAATCAGAGGAGACGAGACACGGAGATCGTTGGATGAGGATAGAGACCGGTTAGGAGTGTATTTAGACATGAGTGATTAATAATAATAATAATAGGCTTTGACAGTAAGAGGATTTTGAAATGAACCCTGAAGCCCACAGGCAGCCAGTGAAGAGACTGACAAAAAGGAGAGGTGTTGGTAAAATAACGGGAGAGGAAGATAAGTCTGGCAGCGTTCATGGTGGATTGTAGAGGGGCAAGACGGGTATGAGGCGGGCCATATGAAAACCATCTTGCCTCAGTGATGTTGATATGGTATCATTTTTCCACTAAAGGATGGCATCTAATTACAACACTGGGGGTTTTCAGTATGAAAATCATCTTGTCTCAGCTATATTGATATTGTTTCCTATACACAGTACCAGTGGCGACTCTAGGGACAATATATAGGGGCACATAGGATAACAGTCAAAACTGGGGGGGGGGGCACTAATAAGTTCCACCACTAAATCATGCAACTGAAAAAAACTAAAGAAATATAAATAACATGCCAAAACACCAGGTGTTGCAGTATGCAATGATACCTTTGTTATTGGACTAACATAATACTTAAAAGACCTGAGAGAGAGAGGAAAACTCTGTGAGCAGAGCCGCAGCTGGCTCCTTTTGTGCCCAAGACAAGAATGCAATATTGTGCCCCCTCAGCAATTTTTTTTTTACAGAGGTTATTTTATTTATACTGCCCTTATACACACCTGCCCATAAACACACATATACACATACACTGCCCTTAACTACGACTGCCCTTACATGCTGCCTTTACACGTATCTGCCCATAAAAACACATATACACATACACTGCCTTTAGACACACTGCCTTTACACACACCTGCCCATAAACACACATATATACTACCCTTACACATGACTGCCCTTACACACTGCCTTTAGACACACCTGCCCATAAACACACATATACACTGCCCTTACACACGACTGCTGTTACACACTGCCTTTAGACACGCCTTCCCATAAACACACATATACACATACACTGCCCTTACACACTACCTTTACACATACCTGCCCATAAGCACACACATACACATACACTGCCCTTACACATGACTGTCCATACACTCTGCCTTTACACACACCTGTCCATACACACACATATACACATACACTGCACTTACACACTGCCTTTACACATACCTGCCCATAAGCACACATATACACATCCACTGCACTTACACACTGCCTTTACACAACCCTGCCCATAAACACACATACACTGCCCTTACACATGACTGCCCATACACTCTGCCTTTTCACACACCTGCCCATACACACACACACACACACGTTTATACACATACACTGCCCTTACACACGACTGCTGTGAGGCTCTCATGCCTGCATTGATGCCACAAAGGGGACCCCTACCTTCCGCCGCTCCCCCCGTTTCCTCAGCCACCTGCCGTACGACCACACCATTGCATTGTAGGCCACATCCAGTAACACGTGTGTAGTGAGTAGCACTAAAGCAGAGGTCTGAATGGCAGTCCTCACACTGCCTAATGTTGGGCCTGTTAGAGGGGGATCTCTGATCTCCCCAACCAGCCCTGCTCATCAGGGCTGGTTGGGGAGATCACAATCTTACACCTGCCTCCGCGCGGACCTGAAGGCCGGGCCAGGGAAGGCAGCCTATACACATGCACCTGTTAGGGGCGTTTTAGGGGAATAATCTAGGGGGAGCAGTTGCCTCCCTGTAGTGATGCCTATGCACAGTACACATCTAGTCTGCTAATTTTTTCTTGCCTTAAAGACTCTTAATCAGTCCTTATTCTTGTTTTAGATTTATAGATTTACCGTATTGGCTCGGATATAGGCCGCACCCTGAAAGTTAGGTGCTTTTTTAATGAAAAAAGTTTCTGCCCCCCCGAGATATGCTGCCACTCTATCCCCCCCGAGATATGCTGCCACTCTACCCCCCCCGAGATATGCTGCCACTCTACCCCCCCGAGATATGCTGCCACTCTGTCCCCAAGATGTCCCCCCCCACCAGACTTACCGGTGCAGACTCCACGGGGTCTTGCGGGGCCGGCGGGGGACATCTACACATAACACGTATTCAACTTGGGAAGTACCGTGGGAAGTACCGGCAAGGAAGATTGTTCACGCAGACGTTCACCGGCAACCTCCGCTGCCGGCACGTCTGCAAGATGTGCTTTAAAAATCTCCCTTGCCGGGACTCCCCCCGTGTGAATTCCAGGCAAGGGAGATTGTTTAAGCACATCGTGCAGACGTACCGGAGGTTGTTTACGCGCATCGCCGCTGCCGGTGAACGTCCGCACGATGCGCTTGGACATTTCCCGTGCCGGCACTCCCCCCGTTGGAAGTGCTGGCAGGGGAGGCTGTCTGAGCGTATCGGAGAGCAGGATACAGGTCCCCTGCACCGCTGCGGGGGATCTGTATCCTAACCCTGCTGCCTGCCCGGCGCCCGGAACTGCATGTCCTGGGCGTCGGGCGCTAGACCCCGAATATAGGCCGCACCCCCACTTTAAAGACTTAAAGTGGGGGGGAAAAGTGCGGCCTATATTCGAGCCAATAGGGTATATATCCTCTCTATCAGTCGGTGAATGCTGTGTGATACCTCTGCTGGTACCCGACACTTCCTCTGATCGTCTAGTTTTAGGTTTGGACATCTCTAAGACATTTCCCCTGCTTTGAAATAAACACTTTGGTAAATTGCTTTAACTAAATATACTTTAGGCTCCCCCAGTGGCCTATTTAGCCCTAGATCTACTAGGCCCTGGGCAGCAGCAACAAGGGGAAGGCTGGCAACTTTTGGCCAAGGGGGGGCGTAACACCTAAGTAGGGACCCAGCCACGTCACATTCACACTAGTACGCACGCTTACACACTCACTCCATCACACCTGTAATAATCTCACCTGATACATCTCACACCTCACCTTACGTTGCCTGGAGTCTCTAATTTTGTTTTGTGCAAGCCAACCTAAATTTAGTGTTTAGTTTGAAAAGCTACATTCACAGCAATATATATATATATATCTATATCTATATATAATACGTACTTCATATACACACACACATATATATATATACATACATCTATATACTGTATATACATATATCTATCTATCTATCTATCTATCTATCTATCTATCTATCTATCTATCTATATATATATATAGGTATACTATACGTACTTACATCATACCAACATACATACAAATGCAAAAACAGCAGCACATTGGGTATGGAAGGAATGGATTTATACTATGCCTTATGCATTTTATGATCTTTTTTTTTTAAATCTCATTTGCTGAAGTTGCCCCCCAAACTCTTGGAGTACCAGTGCCAGGCTTGGTAGCAGCAGGGATGGGGTTAATGGCAGTGGGCGGGCCACAGGAGGTAACTCCTCGGCTAATAACATGACGGGCTTGCGAGGAATGAAAGACAGAGCTGTGCGGGAGCCGTCATGGAAGGGAAGGAATGCCAGGCGTGAAGAAAAAGTGACCAAAAGTGGGGACAATTAACGAGAAAACAAAGCAAAACCCACGCCTCTGGAGTGTTTACCCCTTCGAAGTCAAAAGGAAGCCACGAAGAGGTGGAGAGACTTCTCGTGGGGTCCGTGGAGCTGAACCCACTCAGGGATAAAGTAGCGATTTTGGTGAAGGCTTTTTGTCAGGGGGGATGTCTGGCCGCGGTGAGGGAGAGCTACCCTAGCTGAGTGCACACTCACTGAAGCAGGCAGCATGCCCTGGCTGAGTGGCGGCAGGAGGCGCAGGCAGCAACAGCAGCAGCAGCAACAACAACAGCAGCAGCAGCAACAAGCGGTGCAGCAGGCACAGTGCCCCTCACCCGGGGCCGCGGCATGCCGCAGGGAGAGCTCCGAGCTGCCGCTTCCCGCTGGCTGGGAGGAGGCGAGGGATTACGACGGAAGGGTGTTTTACATCGACCACAATACGAGGCAGACCTCATGGATCGACCCCAGGGACAGGTAATCACGTGAACCGAATGGTGCCCACACTGAATGGGCTGCTTGTGCCACTAGTGCCCACCCACCCCGTGCCTCCCCCACGCATACTGGATCTGGATCCAGATTTTTTTTAACCCCTTCTGCCTCCAGTCTTTGTTTTTTCTTCATTTCCATGCAGGTTCTAAACAGAACCTTCTGTTTATTATAAGCTGGAAAAGTACATCAGCATGTCATTGTGTTACAGATCGTATCAGGCTTCAGCAGTACTTACAAGGTGTCCTGAGACTCTATTCATTCATTTCAGTTATAAAAGGGGTTATGCATTTATTTGGGGCTTGGCTTCTCTCTTTTAAGAATTAAAAGTGTTGATGGCAGATGTGACGAGTGTCTTTGGAGTTGTGATGCTGTCCAGGAGCATCAGACCCTTCCCAGGCCTGGTGTGGCAATGTACAGCTGATGAAGCATTGACTGAGTGAATGGGAAGTACCATAGAAAACTAGTTTGAGATGCTCACCAAGAATGGACAGCCCCTTCATAGCCTGTCCTACGGTGCGTTCCATCTTGGGAACTTCTCATGTTTTGTGCCATTACAGAGCAAAAGTCTCCATCAACATATCGGTCTAATCCTGCCCCAAGGGCAGTCGGTTCAAAATGGGGGGCAAATCTCCCCTGCACAAGGGAACCAACCATCCCCAGACTTGCGTTTCGACCTTCATGGTCCTCATCAGTGGGGTACAGTTGGTATCCTCCTAGACACAAGGAGGTCTACATCTGGACCTCCAAGAGATCTCTGAAGGGTGAAATACCATGGGAAACATTTGTGATGAGAAAACCAATGCATTATATAGTGATGTCGAGTGACAACGTTATTATTATTATTTATTGTTTTATACAGCGCCATCAAATTCCGTTATACACAATATTGTCAATAATTGGGCACATATGACTCTGATTAAGAACTAGAAGAAATTTATGTTAGGAACTTTGTTATGCACTCTCTAAATTCCGTATATGTGTAGCGCAATACCAATGGTGATATGTCTAAGCAATGTCTACTATTTAACAACGTTCAACTTCTTCAGTCCAATGTATGGCTCAGTATTTCTGCTGAAGACGCTGGCCTACTAAAGGTGTTTGACTTGTTCACCATTAAAGTAGTTAAGTGCCACAAACATGCCTGTGACGTCATCTCTGTGCCATCATCTCTGTGGGACTTTCATCTACGTCCTCATATGCTGGTGAAATATAGTTTCACAAGCATATCACAACGTAGATGAAAGTGATGACCTCTCAGCCCACAATCATCTCTGCAACCAACCCTGGTGAGCATCACCTGGATGATTAGAAATGTTCACCAGCAAATTCTCAGTTTGGTTAATGTACCCTTGGTATGGGGCAGTTGGAATATTAATAATATTATTGTAGGAATTAGAAGACACAATTTAAAGGTAGAGGATGAAAGCTCTGGTTTACCAAAAGGGATACCTGGAATAGACTTCCAGTGGAAGTAGTAGAGGCCAACACAGTAAGTGAATTAGAGAATGCTTGGGATCTGTATAAAGCTCATCTAAAGAATTAATAAGTTAAAAACTGATTAAAAAAGGGCAGACTGGTTGGGCTGATTTTTTTTCCTGCCATCACTGCTTATGTATCGTCGTAACATATCTTGTTCATGATATTATACACCTCTTTCAATGAAATACCAACACTTATGCAAGAAATGGTCTTATATTCTGGCTGCATGATGTGTGGCTATCTGGAAGGAGTTTTTCCAGGTTACTTGACATTTTTTCCATATTAGCTTCTGGTTCTTATATGAAACATGAGCTGATGTTTCCTTCTATGTGGTTTCCTGGGTACATCCTACTCGGCTTGCCTTCCCCTCCATCCAGGGATGTCCCGCTTCATGCAGTCCTAATTAAGGTCTCCACAGTAGCATCAGGTTTGAAAATGTAAGGCTAGCAAATTCCCCAGTTCCAAGAAAGTAGTTAAAAAAATTAGAGCTACAGTCACAGCTTGTTTTTTTTTTTGAAGGACGCAGTTTTTAGTTGAGACCAGAAAGAAATGCATCTCTTCTTCTCCAACTTTTTTTCCACTGCATTCTTGCAGTTCCATTAATACATAGATATTTTTGTAAATTGGTCAACTGTATGTTTTTATGTTGATATACTGTATATTTAGATGTATATTTTAGATGATCAAATAAATTGAGTATAGAGAGAATTATTGCTGCTGTTTTTTTTTTTTTTTTAACATGCATCAGACATGCGCATCACATTCCCATATGCTTGAATTAGTGCTTTTAAATGTCAACTTGAAATATAATTTTAACAAAAATGAAAGGCAGATTAAAAAGCACTTGGTTTACCCACTTTTTAAAATGTAAAAAAAAAAAAAAATAAAAAAAAAATCCTGAAGAAAATAACACTTATTTCAGATTTTAATCTAGATGGTTTTATTTGGTTGGGAAAAAAGTTTACAATAGCTGTAAGAGAAGTCAGTTTTACAAACCCCGCTCCACCATCTGAATGGGGAGATTCTTAGTTGGCCACTAAGGGACCCCCTCCTCCTCCTCCCCCCCTGCAACAGGATGTTCAGACACAGCTCACATACTGTATTTTAACAATTATGCTGCAGGAATTGAAGGGGTGGAGGAAGGAATTTCCTTTTTACGAAGTTTATTTTTCTCCCCTTTTTCTGTGTCTCCTCCAACGTACACTCATTAAATGGCTCTACGCTCTACCGTTAAAATATTTAGTTAACTCTGAATGAGTTTGTACGCGCAGCGCTGGTGGGGTTTAAGATTTGCTATATTAAGGTTTTTATATGATTTATATTAACGTGAGATCACTGCGATTCCTATGTATTTCGGTGGAGGCCAAGTGAGCTTTTAATCTCTTGAGAAAAAAAACTTTCTTTGGGATGTGTCTTGATGCGATTTCATGTTTTATTCTCCAGTATTTATTCAGAGCATCCTGAGCAGGAGCAGCACTTCCTTCGTACTGCCTGTTTTTTTTGTTTTTATTATTTTTTATGTAGTGGTTAGAACGTTGTAGTTCATTTATGACTTTCTCCTGGTAAGAACAACACTTTTATGACTAGTGGTGACCAAGGATTTTTTGTATGACGTGAACTTGCCAAATAAGGCTATAGCTACTGTTATATAACATCATTAATTGAATACTGACTTGGGAACATAAAATTTTACATCTAGTTTGCCCATTTCTTTCCTTCTTTAAAGACCTGGACTTTAATCAGTCCTTGGTCTTTAATAGCCCATGTGTGTTTTCATTCCCTTCTTCTGTCACTTCTGCCGGGAGGATGTTCCACTTATCTACCACTTTCTTTACTCTTATCTACCCCGACCGTAATAATCGGGGTATTGAGGGAGTACATTCTGTGAAGTGTGAAAATGTGATATATTTTCATTGATTGGGATTTGTGATTGTCGTAAAGGTTACATTCAGAAAATGTGGTTTGGCTAATCCTGCGTTGCCTAAGTTGATCCTGGAGAATGGCATGCCCTCTGGAATTTTGGTGGCCAGACGGCTGTTCTCTTTTATAGTAACTTCTCTAGAAAGGGACCTTTCTATATAAAGTAGGCTGTCACCAAGTCTAACTTGAAGCCTTTTTACAAACATCATGGTTTGGTTTATTATTCGATAGACTCTTGGACAGTCGTAACTGTTATACTTGCTAGCCACGTTTTTTATTAATGTAACACTTTAAGGATGCCAATCATTAAGGCACATATGAAATATGGTATATTATTATATTATTATTATTTTATTTTTTTTAACATTTGTACAGATTGAAACTGATACTGGCAAAAAAAATGTTTTAAGTGTTTTTTTTCCTCTAACATACATGTTAAGGTATACAGTGTCATCTTCATATGTGTGACAAGGTAGGAGGAAAGGGTAATACACGCAGAGATCCAGAGTTTTCCTTCAATTAATTACCTGGCACTGAAATCATCTCCTTGTCTTCAGTTCACGTTGACCTGTAGTGGGAATGCCAGTTTAGTCTTTTCATAGCTCATCCATTACTTTAGCTAAAATTGGAGCTTTGAGACTGGAAACAGTGCTCAGGAAGCCGAGGGAGGGAGCCAGAAACAAGGGGAGGCGGCTGTTATGGGCTGTGTGGAATGAGAGACGACTGGGAGAGCCGACATGGATGAACAAGAACCAGAGCTTTGAGCTTGGTTCGGCCGTCCGGCCGGACTAGAAGTTGAACATTCTACCTCTCATTATTCACAAGTAGCAAAAGTGGGTCTACCAAAAGGATTCATCTAAGGAGAGAAGAAAAGCTGTGTGCTCAGCAGTGTACAGAAAATACAGAGGAAGAAGCTCACTTCTATTTGTTTTTCACTATTCATCTGAATTCAAAGTTCATGACCGTGATGGATATTGAGAAGCTGTTGGTGATCTTGCCTTATCTTTGGATCCTATCTCTCTAATTAGTACTAGAGCAGCAGTAGTTACAAAGGGAGGGGGAGAAAGCTGCCCTGGGACAGCAAGCAGAGGAGGACAGGCAGCAGGCAACAGACGGGAACTGCTGCTCAGTGATCTTTCTTGCAATGCCCTGGCTGAGCAGTGGCAGGAGACGCAGGCAGCAGCAACCACAGCAGCAGCAATGCCCATCCCAGGGTCTACCACCTGGCAGAAGAGAGAACTCTGAGCTGCCTCTGCCCGCCGGTTGGGAGGAGGCAAGGGATTATGATGGGAGGGTATTTTATATCGATCACAACACAAGACAGACCTCATGGATTGACCCAAGAGACAGGTAATAATGCACAAGGTCATCTTCTTGATTGTTATCTGGCCAGGGATTACACATCAGCCATCTGTTCACCGGGAGCCACAGGAATCAGTTTTTAATTCCAATTTTTAATACTAGCTAGCTGTTCACATTAAGTTGTCATGCCGCTTGTAGCACAAGAGTTTGCCACATTATAAAACCAGTTCTGCTATTAACAATTAGCCAGATAAATGGGATTAGAAGCTTTTCGTGTATAACCGTGCCTACGTTAGTTTACTTATCACTGTAGGTATCTTCTGTACCCTCAGACTCCGATCCCAAATCAGGATACTTTACAAGTACAACAGAATGCATTGACTTACCCTGGCATTGTTGAGTACAACATTTCAACAAAAGCATCGTGCCAGACATTTTGCATCTTTTCGAGTTTTGAGTTATAATATTGGAATGTTTGAAGGTATTTTTCGTCCACGATCACCTTGCTATGTGATAGAAGTGTTTCTTTATTCTTGAACCGGAGAAATAATCTTGTCTAATGATATGTATGAATCAGCAGCATTTGTTTAAGTTGATTGATCTGATATGTGGATTTGCATCCAATGGCAGAATTGTAAAAGAATTGGACATTCGCATCCCTAGCACCAATTTTATAGTTCTACAGAAAACGATGGCTGTGGTGTGGAAATTTTTCAGATACCGCGATACTCTGACTTCCTATTAATGGTAGCTCTCGCCATGCTATAAAGGAAAGGCCAGTCGTCTGCTGTCTACAGTATTTGCATTGACTTATGCTAAACATGGATGCCTACTTTACATGCGCATCCAGATTTCCAATACCTGGAACCTGGTAAACAAGTAACCATGGTTTTGATGGTGGAGAAACAGAGGCTTCTCTTCAGAAAGCAGCCAAAATTATGTGTACCATCGTACCCCATGATTAGGCGGCCAGAGTTTCTTTAGTAAATTTGGAAATTATGCAGCCTTATCTTTGCTTCAAACCTTTTTATTAAGTTTTCAAGGAAGTTTCTTATATTGATTATAATATCTTACATATGCCAATGTGGACCTCCCCATAGGATACCAGTTGATACCCTTCCAACAATGTATAGATGTTTATACCTTGCCTTACGAAGTTCTCTAAATTGCCCCACTAAAGCTTGAAAGATAGATATTGCAATTCATACCATACATTAAAATTAAATTTACATGATCTGTAAGAATGTTAACATTAATACCCAGACTTAAGCATAAGCGCACACGCCATGTACACGTCGGATACTATTCAACCATTAGGATTAACACACTATTTTGTCTCTATGACAAGTAAATGTACTTCCTTTATTTACCCCCCCAACCTTTGAACCCCAATCTTGGGTTCAGCAGCTATTTTTAAAATGACTTTGCTTCCAGAATAGTATTTCCCACCATTTGTACTTAGACTAAGTTTAGGTGAAATTAAATTCCTCCGTAGATGAAGTCATCTTGCTCGGAAGGTTTCTGCGGGATTTGTGTCATTTCTTTCTATTTTGATGGTTGTGTGTAATTAGGTATTCTTAGCCTACCCTTTGACTTCCCCAAGTGCAACAAGTGTTTAAACACAGCTCCGTTATTGTGTTTTTCATGATTATGCAGCAGAATTTGTTGGGGTGGAGGGAGGAATTTGATCTTTCTAATTTTTTTTTCTTCTTCTCTTTATGTCCCCCCCTCCCTTCCTTTTCAGCATAAAACAACAATTATAACGGGAAAGAAACACTACTGTACCACATACTGAATGTGCGTTGCTGGTTATGAAATCTGCAGCTTGATATTGACAGCGACTCTAAACGTCACTGTTTAGTATGAAGGTTTGCAAGAAGAACCCTCATAAACCAATTATTCCAGGACGGTTATTAGGGCTATGCACAGATTCTGATGCAAAGTTTGAAGTGTAAATGGTCCAGTCAGCAGGAACACTCTGTTGGCTGCCATGGAAGAAGTCCTCTCATCAGACTTGGCACCAGGATCATCCGTAAACCCCTTTGTATGACAATTCCACCTATTCCAGACTGTAAGCTCACAGCTTCGGTTTTATCTGCATGACTAAATTTATGTTATGTTGTATGGGGATGTTAGTTCCCCAATGCTTGTACAGCACTGCATTTATGTTATAATTATAGTAAAGACAGCTCTTCTTTCACATTTATCATCCTAGAAGTTAGGCACCTGTCGTGTTAAGACCCATAGTGTTGCTGTAGTCAATAGCCTTAAGAAAAATACCTTTTTTCCCTGATAAATGGGTTGATTGGCTTAACTAATGGTCCCTTTGACTGATGAAGTCAAGTATTCTAAGGTCACCATGTTTCACGTGGTTAAACTTCAAATATCACTGTCAGATCTGAGACCTTGGCAAGTTACTCTGGCTTCCAGTGGCCTCAGGCCCTCAATATAGATTGGTATGTCTTTTGGAAGAGAGCCGACTAATCCTGTAGTTTTCTGAAGGACATGGAGCCAATTGACCAGTTTTATATATTGAAAATGGGAAAGGTAGGCCCATTGTGCCCAGTACTATGAGTCAAAAATACTCTGTAGGGTCTGAGGTTGATAGGTTGGGTTAAAAGTGTTGCCTTCCCTTTGTTTTGCCTTTAATCATTGATTTAATGGGTTATATTTCTTCTTCACGGAAGTAAAGCTACCTGGGCTACTATATGGAAATAAATGTACTTATCGTGTCAGGCTGATGACTTGGTTCTTTTTGTTGGATACCTGCTGGAAGACACTAGAGACTTTTCCATGTGCACAAAACTGATCTGTTTTTAGTATTTTGATGCAGCCATGCTTTGGAACAAATTCTCATCGTTCCAATACTTTGCCCCCTGACATTTGGCTGCTTAAAATTAACTTGGCTACCTGCTCCAGTCTTAGAATAAACGTGGCTGTAAATATAGGAGGTAAGCATACGATTTACAAGGCGCTTAATGACTTCTCTTTAATAGCAAGTGAAAGCTAGGCAAGGGCAGGGTGAACTTCATCTTCCATAATGTCTGTGACAGAACTATGCGAGGAATGTTAAGCAGGCCTCAGACATCTTAAAGTGGAGCCCTTGGTGGACTATAATAACTGCCGCTGTAGTTCCTGCTTACTAGCACGCTGAATAGCTGGCATTCCATGTACTTGTAGCTGGATATCTCTGTAAACAAAAGCTGGTCCCCCATGTTAGGTGAATTTGTAGAACATTTTTTTCAAACTTGGTTGGTTTTATCTTTTTATTATTATTACTACCGTGTGCGTGCGATGAGTTGCTTACATGCTTTCAATGTAGAATCTTGTAGTCTTGCAAACGTAATAATTGGAATTAATGGGAAATAGTAATTTCCATATACGACAAGTGTGTGATTTTTCCTTTATCAGCCAAGTGCAACGAAAATTGGCATTGTTTATTTATGCTGACTTTTTACAGTAGCATGTCTAACAGAGACCTAGGGGCAGAATATCTGCAACATTGGGCGGTATTACAGAAGATCCTGGTTGTATGGGGTTGTATGGCGAGTGGAGCAATGAGCAGAAGCCTTCTACTGGTAGCTGTGTTGATTGTGCCACTATGTTAAGCAGCAGAGTACCTATGCACAGATCTGTATGGACACATAGACTGGTACCTGCTGAAAACAAATAGCTTGCTTCATTGTTCCTGAAAAAGTAACATCATTTCAATTCACATAGATATAGATTCTCCTTAAAATCATTACTGTTAATGAGCAAGCGTGGGAAGAAAAGTTGTTTAGATGGTTAGGCTTTGTTTTCTCTACCTGGTTTCTAAAGAGTGTCTATTTGTGCCATACCACACGTACAGCTGCTTGGCCGGTGGGTCTTTCATCATATTTTTTTTGTTGTTGTTGTTGTAACATCCATAAAGATCTCTCTGAGATATCCCAAAATGTTTACCAGCAGTACAATTTTTAGCTTCTATGGCTACTTTTGCTTCTGGAATTTGTCCAGCCTTGGATTACAATGCTTTAAATGTCAAGTGCTTCCAGATGTATTAGCTGTTGTAGTCGTGGAATGTTACATAGGAGCCACCTTTAACTGGCACTCGCAATAACTAGAAATTTCCTATGCCATCAGCCCATATACGTAAATTCTAAGAACCTTTGGCATTTTTTTTTCACAATATAAGACATGTCTGCTTCACTAGCCTTGTCTATTAACCAAACACCTTCCTGCGTGTTGCTTACTGATATCCTATTTTACCTAATACTAGAAGCAACTCATTTAAAGGCCCTGTTAATGCAATTTTTTTTAGTGCTCAAGGATGACCCTGTAATGTCAGTGCCTTTTTTCTGGGAATTGCCAATTATGTACCCAGTGACTGCTTCCTGGAATCAATGAGGAAGAAAATGGGTGTCCTTGGATTGATATTTACATTATGTTACATTTATGTATAGAGCCCTAGCAGATTTCATAGCATCATTACAATAAGGGGAGAGTGGCAATTAACAATAAGCGACAACAACATTAACACGTGTTCGGACATACTGGGGGAGAAGAGGGCTTACAATCTATTATGGGGTTAAGGGGGGATGCAACAAAAGGAGAAGGACTGATTGGGCAAGGGTGATTTGATTGAAGTGAGAGTGACATAGTAATGGAAAGAGTCAGCGACATGGGGATCTGGAAGGTGAGGAGGTCTTTTGAGGATGTAGGGGGTGGGAATTCTGAACAGGTTGGTTTCAAAGTCAGACTTAGTATGGGAGAGTCTGACCGAACAGAGTAGGGGATTTCATGAAATGCACATGTCATAGCTAACATTTGTATAGATGCAAGAGTTATGGCGTAAGAAAGTTACCCTGGCAGAACTGTTCAGAATTGGAGAGGTAAAAGCTTGTTAGTGGGGAGTTGCTATAATCCAGATGAGATATCCCAAGAGGATGGGTTGGTATTTTAGTAGTCTCTTGGGATCCTACTCTAGGGTGCACTAGAAAACATTGATACTTAATATCTTAATACATTTGGGCCACTGTATATCTAGTATCACACATTTTCCCAATGCAGCCTGAAGGATTGTTGTTCAGTTGCAATAGATATTAGATTTGTGTATTCTGATTTGTTCGAATTGTGTTAGTTTTGCTCTAAAATAATGCTGTCTAAAATTATCATAGCTTCTGGTGACGTCCTCTCTCAGAATTGGAGGATCGGGGGGGAATCACCGGAAGCTGTGTATTTTGGCGGAATTTTCTCCTCATACATATATTGCTATATTTCTAACCCTGTAATCCTTCCTATCCCAGTGTTATTATGTTCTCGGTGTTTCACGCATTATAATCTTGCTTATATATTTGTTCCTTCATCTTTTTGGCTTTAGTTGTCAAAAAACTTTTCTGACAAGGCTGCTTTTTTTCAATCATCATCTACATCCCTTCTTCTTTCCGTGCCAGCAACCCCTCCATACCTCATGGCATAGGGCTTTTTATGCTTCTCTTATCCATCCCTCTGACCATGTTTTTGGAAAATTGGCCATTTTTCTCTACACGCTGGATATATAGGGGATGGACCAACATTGGATGGAAATTGAAAGCGCCAATCTGTGGCCGCCTTCTGCCCAGAGACTCCTTCTTCAACAATACAACATATACACAGTGTGTATGCAGAATTATTGTATAGACCCCCCCAATGAAGAATGTATATTGATGTACTTTGTAATCAGTTTAATAAGCATTAGTTAAAGCTGTTAAAAAGTAGATCCAGCACTGAAGCATACTGTCCCTTCCATGGTCAGCAAAAGGAAAGTGTTCCAATGTAAACAAGTTGGAGTGCTTTTTGCGCATGCCCATGGCCCTCTGTCCCCAGAAGTCTTGTGTGAACCAACGCTGGAGCTTGTTAAAGGGGACCCAGCTGTTGTATGCATATGAAGGCCGGAATGTCCCTTTAAACTGAATTAAAATTCCATCACCAAGAACAGCTTTGAAATCAATGTGTGCAGTTTGTTTTAGCAGCAGAAATATAGTTTTGTGGTTTTTGTTTTTATATTTCTTGGGAATTGAAATATCGTTCTAGTACTTTTTGGATGAAATAACTCCACTGAGGTTTTTGAAAATGAAATAAACATTTAATTGAATAACATGAGAATAATTTAGTTGGATAGGGATGGATTCTTTTCTGCCAGCACATCCCTGGCTTTTGTGTGTTTGTGTATTGTCATAGCTTTCAATGTTCTTATCCACATGGCAGAAAATCTTTTGCCGTTATTGTTTGACGGCATATGTTGTATTATTTATGTCCCCCACAAGTGTAGTTATTGCGCAGGACGGATTGCTCCTGGACAGTCAAAATGCAGCTTCATATTGTTAACTTGGTCTGGTATTGAAACAGTATGCATTTTATTTAAAATATGTACAAATTAAACGTAATTTACTGCCGCTAGAATTTTGTTTAGTGGAAGTTTTGTTTAGCAAATGCAAGATCTGGGACTGGAAAATGCAGAATATGTCACTTTCTGCCCCACCATTTTTGATGAGTTACACATTTTTGATGAGTTACACATTATTTTATACCCCTCAACCTTTTAGGTGTCCAAATCGCGACACCTGTTTTGGTTTGGTTGGCCCTTGGGAGTGCAGAAAGGAAAGGCATCGTTGGGCTACAGACTGGTTGTGGAGATCCTCTGATCTTCCCTGGATGGCCCAAAGAGCTGTATGACAAATGGTGTCCTCTACTGCACAGCACAGACCTACACTGCATGATTGTGGCCACATCTCCCTGCCCCATCCCATGCTACATCGTCTAAAACAGGTGTACAGATTTAGACAGCTAAAATGTTGGGTGTAAAGAGATGTGGCTACCCCTGGGCCCGTCAGAGGCGATTGGAGAATCTCCAAAACTAGCCCATGATCCCCACTGCCTGCAAAAGGGGACGGTGCCTAAAAATGAAGACGGTCCTGTGAAAACTGAGACTCAGAGGAAAGAGTGCAGAAGCGTTCAATATTTGAACATCTACATTTAAGTTTGTAATATGTTTACCCTTCTGATACTTGTATTATTATGAGCGTCACCTTAATCACTCATGAAATCCAGTTTACATGAAATTGCACTTTGGTTTAAGTAATTCTAATTGGCAGACAACTTTTAAAAGAATGTGATTACACAGCGTCGTATAACCAGAAACAAGTCCTGTCTGCTGGATACCCAACGGAGGAACTGGCAACGTTCAGAGTTGAGGGCACGTACAACGAAAAGACACCCCAAGAAACATCTAGTAGAGAGCATGCTCCATGTGGAGTGTCCATTACTGTCCAAAACACATTTACAAGAAGAGACTATATAGAAAATCGATAAAAGGATCATAATGAAAAAGCCACCTAAAGCCATTATTTACTGTAAATATCTTGCTGACTACTATAGAATTAATTTACAACACTTCAGGTACTGGCCCAATATATTTTTAATGGGGGCAAATTGTACCCCTGCCACCCCTTACCAAATATCCCTTAATACCCAATTTAAGTATGCAACTTGTACAGGTACCAACGTCTGAGAATCTAGCAGTATGTTTGATAGATACCTGGGAACTCTCTGGGTTTGACCCGGAGTCTCTGGGTGCAGCTCTGCCTTTTTTTATGTACATTATTCAGGGTATACGTAACATCGTAACCTTTTGGGTTAAAGTTTATAGGGGCATTTGCCTTGTTCACTCTTTTATCTATAAACGCATGGGCACAGGGGTAAAGGATCCTTCTGCCACCCATACCTTTACTCTTTATTTGGTGATTTCGCAGCAAGAATGGCATTTTGATACTAAACCAGCTGGCAACATAACCAAAAAAAACATTTCTAATAAAAATAAGAAATAAGAGCTAATATATGTATTAGATGTTGCGGTAAGTTAGTGGAATGCCTTCTGTGTTTGTAAATTGAGCAATTTGTGTTTTTAGGAGCAAAGCTCATGTCTGCAAGGAAGTATTTTCTTTTCTTGTACATAACAATTTATGTAGGATTAGTGAAAGAAATGTAGGAGTTACATGTACAATCAACATTTGACCCATTTTTGTCTAGCTGCTAAAATCCAAGGTAATGTTTTACGTAGCCTTCTAACCACAAAACAAATGTGTAAACTGAATGTAACAAGTGATAACATCTGCCCAAAATAACAAGGTGTATGACAAGGCTGAAAGTGGTCCTGTTTTATGAAGATAGAACAGGCTCTAGTATGCATGGTTGGCAAAAAGGAACCCAGGTGCCAATCACATATCCCATACATGATGGCACTAAACCATGATACTGTTTCTTTAGTGTAGTGGAGGTAGCAAATTGACTCCCAAAAATTAAAACTCAAAAACGGTAAAGTTTAATAAATTAATTTTTTAAAAAAAAAATTCTTTTAAGTACCACAAAAAAACAGATGACCATTTGTGGTGTACAGCTCCCATTACCTTCAACCGGAACGACCATGGTGGTGATAGAAGTTAAAACTAGCTAAAGTGGGTGCAGTAGAGATGTCTTACACGTGAACGTTTATATTTTCTACCTAGATTTTTGTCTCATAGTATGTGTCTACAGTGCAATATAATAGGCACTATCATTACATTATATTTAAGTGTATGGCGCCAGCGTGAATATATATATATATATATAATAAAAATACATATTTTTACTCTTATATTATGCGAGCAGATGCATGGTCAACCTTAGACTAGACATCTATGAATATTTGAACCTCTTCATGACCCTAGGCTGTACCGTTACATCCTATAAAACATGGTCTAGATGACCAAGGACATAATAATACTTCCTATTGTTTTTCGCACCAGCAAGGAACATTTCCCTGTCTGTACACTAGTGATTAGGCTGTACTGTCATCAGGCCAATAGATCAGCAGCAAAGGAGATCAAAGTAAAAAGATGGAGAAAGTTTGTTTCTCCCTCTTCAAAAAATACTTAAAAAAATATAGAAGAAATTTAATCACATTAAATATTAACAAATGGTTAAATGGATTCCAGTGATGTCACCATGACAACATAAGGGGTATCATCCAGTTCCAAGAAAGCTTCCTGGAGTCTGGAAAGGGAGCATTTTGCTCCCTTATAAAGTTACAAACCTGAACATATATGGCATATTCTGCCCAGGGGCTGTTGGTGAACGTAAAGCAGGGGTACTTTGTTTTTATCTCTGGCACCTAATTTGTGGAATAAGTGCTAAGTGAAATAGATGCTTTGCTGTTTGATGTTGATTTCAAACTAAATGAAAGACTATACAAAAAAGCGGTTTTCAAGAGAAAGCCCTAAGAAATGTTAAAAATGGGAAAAGTACTCCAGTCTAATTAGTGAAGTAAAACCCTTTCTCTAGGTTAAGTGTAAAGTGCAAAACTACAAAAATTGTTTCCCAAGAAAAAAAAAATGTCCTGACTTCCGGCACTCAGAGGGTTAGGATAAATTCTGAGCATAGGCGTGGAGAAAAAAACCCTAATTATTGGATTTTAAAAAGCGGTGGGAATGGCAATGCATTTTTCTGATAATATCCAATCCTTTATGATATTTTTGTAATACATTCCTGTTAATAGAAAGATGGCTGAACTGAGCTAGTAATGTTTTAATAACCAAGAGGAATGGGGCAGCCAGAAACCTCATCTCCATGACGCATGCCAAACTTTTTCTTGGATATTAAAGCTGTATTTTATTAGCACATTAGAATGTTACTGCATGTATATTTATTTTTGTTGTGGCTTGGCTTGGCATGTTATCATTTTCAGTTTCTATACTAATCCAGAATAGGGTTTTGGTTTGAAACTCTAAGGCCCAATTCATATTTTGTGGCGTCAGGGCACATTGGGACTATGTTTAGGATGGAATTTCTTTAACAATGTAAAGCTTATATGTTCTTTTTTTCCAACTGAAAACCAGAACACCGCCCTATTGGATGCTGCCTCTAAGCTCTCAAAAGATTCTTTAACTGATCCAGAGTAGTCCGTGTTGTTTATTATTATTATTATTATTATTACTACTTAATAATATATTTATATAGGCCTGACATGTCAAGCTTTATGGACGGCCAGTCCCATGGAAATAATATGCTGCCCCTCCATCATGTATAGTTAAATAAGATGGTGATCCCGTTGACATCGCGGGACACACCTTTATTTAAATGGAAAAATGGGAGGGGAGCGGGGTGTCTCAGGACCCCGCTTACACACGAGTGACTGGTGAACCGGCGTTTCTCCTGGAGTTCCCAGTAGCCACAATAGTGTTTATGCAGTGTTTACATGATGTATACCTTTTATTGGCATCTTATTCCCTTCCTGTAGCCGTGTTTTGGCCAGAAATTATTATTGCTCATCCAGGATGTTGTCAGCCAGTTATTGTACGGGATGCTTTAATTGTGGATCTGCCTCCCGGGCTCAATGTTGATTGAGTATGGGGTATATCAACCAGTGGCCTACCGAGCTTTTGCCCCCCGAGTATGGGTGGAAATTTGCAAGCTTCCAGGATTGAACCCTGGCAGGACCTGTCCTATGCAGTGCATACGCATGCTAAGCATTGGGCTATCAAGCTGAAAGGGACATGGTCATGTGTGGGGAGGCTGTGGGAGCATTAAGATCATAAAGAAACCGTTCTTCATTCGGATCCATATACGAATTTCTGATCTGCTTTTAGTATGTTATAAATGTATCTTGTGCATAGACAGCGTTTTGTGTAAGGGACAATTCTACTGCTAACCAGAAATGTTCCACTGGTTGCTTGCTTGCTGTTGTAATTTTTATTTCAGTGCTTTTCATTGAACTTTCTACTTAAATAAGAATAGACACGTGAGAGGAAGAGATAAGGACATGTTGCTCAAACCCCAAATCATTTCTTGCATGTGTTTGCAAGAGTGATTGTGCTTAACGAAACATGGATTAGACTTAATGTCCTATGTGTTGGCAGTTCTAGTTGCAGCAATACTATCAGTATCACAATCTTACACTGATATCTTTTTGTGAGCTTCCAGCAAAGTCAATTTTATCGCCACAAGTTTATAAATACATACCTCTTAAATTGCTGGTATGGCTCCAAACAGGTATGCTTTGTTTCTTGAGACATAAAAGAATGAAACCTAGCAAAACATTATTATCATAACACTAACTGTGGGTAGGATTTTAAAGAATAATTATCATTAACTGTTTAGCCTCTGTTCTTGAGCCATGCCTTGTGTCTGCCAGACTTGCCCATCTGTTGGCATTGCCATGGAAGCTGGTGAAAAAGCCATTGAGTGTGAACTAAGCTTAAGCAGTTCTACTAATAAGGGTGGCTGAAATTATTGTTGTGACTTACTAATTAAATTGAGTGGGTCACTGATAATGCTGTTTATTAGACTTGAGCAAATCGACCAATAATTATTCGGACAACTTTTTTTTTTATTTCGTTTTAGGTCCACTGGTTTTTTGCACAACAAATTATTTTTCCTGCCCGTTCGTTTTTTTTGGGGGGGGGGCTTTTTTTACCTTCAGAAATTACATTTTCTGTTATTTACCCTCATTCACTCTCTCATGCTCCTTCGCCCTCTCTCACGTTCTCATACATATGACCTCCGCAAAATGTCAGCGCTTCCCCCAATTTTGTTTTGTTTTGTTAAAATTGCAATTTGTATGAATCTGAATGCACAAGTTTACTGTTTATTACCCCCGTACACCTACAAATTGTATTTGAAGACAATTGGGCTTGAAATAAACACGTAGATTATTTTGTATGTTTCGTGTTTCAAATGAAGTCTTGTCCTTTAAAAGGGAGTTGCCGGCTAAATACTCAGCTGTTATGGTATTCCCTGCATAGTATTTAACACTGATCCACCCATCTAATACTTACAGAAATAGTCCTTAGCTGTTCTGTTTTTATTTATTTATTCTTTTTCATGTGGGAAATAATTACCGAATTCTCAAAAAAAAGTATTTTTTTATAGAATTTCCATCAACAGAAGGAACACAAGTTATGTTATTAAATTTTCTTAAGTGGTTCTATATAAAATATATCGGTCATCACTAAATAGCTATGATTTGCTGCGATAGTACTACCGTATATCTTAAGCAACTCATTATACTTTATAGCATATTGCATCCCATTGAGCAGATTTGGGAACAATCTACTACAATCATTTAGGGTTTATATGAAATAATTATGGGACAAAGCCCGAAAATTGGCTTTATCACCATTGCAAGCAATTAGATGGACACATCAACAGGAACATTCCATCATGATACAACCACTCTTCACACTTAACACCAGAATCGGGTTTGATAGATAGTGTCCCTACAGATCTCCTATTTTGTGAGGATGATTGCTTACAGTGAATGTGCAAGCAGAAGAAAATGGCAGTAGAACACTTATGGGGTTATGTATAGAAAGCGGTTCTTCAAGGTGTGTAAGTGGAGCAGTCCACTTAATCATTTCATTGATCACTTTGGTGATTGTACCACTTTTACCACACTGCACAAGAATCGCTCTTTCTACCTTTTTTCCAGACATATCCAATATTGCCGAACACTTGCCTTATCTCTTGCCAAACATGCCTTGAATAACTTTCCAAGCTCATGTGAAAGCGAGATGTATTTTGAGTGTTTATTCCCGAGCAAGCAAAAGTTGAAAACAGAATATCCAACGGGTAATAAATTGACTTTTTTTAAAATGCAAAGACTTTTTTATTAATTATTTTGAGAGTTAAAAAAAAAATAAAAAAAATTCCCCACCATAATTCCTGTGACGTCGATAAAAGAGAAAAGTTTGATCCATTGATAACATGTAGATAGTGTTCACTTAGAGATAACTCAATGATTACAGCCAATAGAGATTTCAGCGTAACCTTTTTCATTATACATTTAATTACTAAGCTGCCAGCTCGTTACAGATGAACATGCAACTATGCTTCGAAAAAAAAGGAAGCTATTTATGGTTAATTATGCCCCTGCGGTCTCTGAAAATGCCCCTTGGTGAAGCTGCTGACCTACCTACTCAAATGAATTTAGCACTTTTATAACTTGATGAAGCATTAGAAATATCATTATACTGCTGAATGCATAAACCGTTTCCGAGACATTATTCTTAAATTGGTTGTTGCCATATAAACGGGAAAAATTCTTCTGGTTTTGTTGATGGTTAAACCTTCTCATGAAAGAATAACAAGACAGATTAAATACATTTTAGCTACTTAACCTACTAGAGCAGGGGTGTCCAAGTTTTTCCTGCAGCGGGCCACTTCATGTTCGGGGGCCACACTCATTTTTCACTGAGAGAAAAAACAGCCTTTAATAAGACATTGAAATAAAGTAAATAACACAAAATCCTTTACAATGCCTCTCACTGATTTCTAGGCCTAGAAAGTTTTGTCCTCTGACGTGACTACAACTTCAGGAGGGCATTTTATCTCTGGATACGTAAAAATTAAATCTTTTTGTTCTAGGAATGTACCAAAATGAAAATTCTGGATCTAAACAGAAAATGACCCATCCATCTTTAAAAATAAAATAAAAAAACATACTTATAATAAAAGTAACATACCAAAATTGTACAAACAAATTAAATAACAATATTGATATGATTGTTAACAGCACACACAAATTCCAACATGTACTGGTTGCCTGGGCATGATAGGAGTATGATTGCTGTCAACAATCATATATAAATTGATATTGTTATTGTATTTTCTGTCCAATTTTGGTGTGTTACTAACTTTTATTAAAAGTGTGGTGGTATCACACCAAAATTGGACAATGAAAAACAATAACAATATTAATATGTATATAATTGCTAACAGCAATCACACTCCTATCATGCCCAGGCAACCAGTAAATGCAGGAACCTGGGCATGATAGGACTGTGATTGCTGTTAGCAATCACACTCCTATCATTACAAGTCAGCCAATACATGCTGAGACTCCATGTGCCATGCCCCCCCCTTACACATCCATGATAGCACACATAAACTCATTCATAAACTCATTCATTCACAGATTAATTCCCTAAATCACGCATACAACCCCACCCCCTCCCTCTTACCTGCATGGCAGATTTCTCACTCGCAGACATATGCAAGGGTTGCTGCTTCTCACTGTGTTGCTCACAAGCAACTTCTCTTGTGCCAAAACCGGGGAAGCAGGAATGGAACAGAGTCATGTGATGTAACATAAATTCACGTGACTCTGCTGGGTTCCGGTTCCCCTGTGTGGTACAAAAGACACTGCTGTGCGATCAACCCACAGCAAAGCGACAGGGTCCTTGCGATTCTGCAATCCCGGTTGCCCTGCCTGCGGATCTCAAGCGGGCCGCACCTCAAGGTCCGGCGGGCCGCATTTGGCCACCCCCGTACTAGAGAGTCCAGTTCACGGCATAACCAAATCGCCTTAGGTTTGCCATGGTATTTGGATATTCTGTTATATGTGATAAGTATATCACTCATACCTGGACTGGCCATATGGCCCACCAGGCATTTACCACTGGCTAACATCACTCCATACCCTCTCAGTCTGCTCCTTTTAGTGAGACGTCAGGTGCTATATCGTGTGGCCACCAGCTGGATAAGCCCGGTCGTATGCTGTGTGGGCATAAAACCAGAATATGTGATCACACATGTGACATGGTTTGGCTGTCTAGCACTTTAAAAAAGGTGACTTGAACACAAAGCCAGTTACTCTTTTTTAGTGATAAGGAGACTTGTAAGGTTTTGTATAAACAGGATCTAAGTGATAGCAATGATGTATATTACTTTATGTAAACAGTGTTATCAGAGAATGTTCCTCTTCAATTGATGTTGAAAAGCAGGCAGGGTGATGGCCAGTGACTGTAGCTTTGGTTTGGTAATCTCTCAATTATGTCATAAAATACATTAAGGAAAACAATGAGGACCAGTATAACTATACATTGCTTAAAGATGATCAAGCACCACTGCTAACTCATGTAAATTATTTCTCCAGGCATAACCATAGCATACCTCCCAACAGTCCCTGTTTTTGCAGGACTGTGGGGATCATGGACCAGTTGGATAGATCCTCAGGTTTTCTATGACTGTAAAATCAAAATTAAAGTAATTCCCTACATTGCGGTTCCCAGGTGGCCACCTCACGACAGAGGCTCCTTGTTTAAGGTGGGCATGTGGCCATGGCTCTGGTCATCCCCACTTCTGTGGCTGGTGCATTCCACTTCCAATGTTCACCCTGCAACTCCACGCGTCTTGCCACCCCCAAAACGCAGGTGTCCTGGACTGGACATCTGAAGTGTTGGCAGGGAGTAGGTATGATTTTTAGCACCTATTACACACTTTTAGAAACCATGTCAAAAATGTTCCCTGTTTATATTTTCTCACAAAACTCTTAATTTGGCACTTAAAGCCTAAAAATCCAGCACTTGGATTCCACTCATTGTAATGTTACTGCTGATTGGACCATTCCTTTGGATTCTATATGGATAAGACCGCTTTTCCAACTTTGCATCAGGATCAGTTTTTATACATAACCTCTGCTGTTGAAAATAATAATAATATAACAGATTTAAGTACTTTTTGGAACAATCCGTTTTTGTTGCGTACCTTATTCCAGGTTTAGTCCAGGTATTTACAAGCTAGTAAGATTGCGTAAAATCTTCCTTATTGAAGGCTTAAATATGGGTTTTTAAACTGTACTTTTGGTGAGTAATGGGTACGGCTTGAATAAGGAATTTACAGGGTTACTTTCACTAGAAACATTACATCAGACTTTATGTTTAGACTAATCCATGGCCAGTTGGCGAGATGAGATACTTCTGTTTTTTATAACGTATAGCCAGTAGCCTCATGGAAATATAGAGTATTACATGGTGGATCCAGTGATTATGGGGAAAAAAGAGCAGCCTTCTTAATTGTTAAATTGAATAATGTTTGTGCCTTACATTTACCTTCACAAACGGTCTATACATTTATGTATGGCGTCCATATTAGGAGAGTTTTAGAGACATATAGTTTTGCTATTTAGAGAGTGTAGAACTAAACCTCATGCCAGTAATTTTGGGGCCCTGTAAGCTGTTTTGAGGGATCAATCCCAAGTCTGTATCCTTTTTTGGATCTAAATGGTTGTATTTTGAAACATATTAATGAACGTGTGAAATAAGTGCTTGTTTATATGTACTCATATTATGGAGCAAATGCTAGTGGTACAGTATGTGACTAAAAGTACATTATATGGATAAAAGTATTTGGACATCTGACCGTTACACCAACAGGGACATTGATGACATTGCATTTTAAATACGTAGACATTAATATGTAGTTGGCCACCCTTTTGCAGATATAACACTCTACTCCACTCTTCTGGAAAGGCTTTCCACAAGATTTTGGAGTGTTTCTGTGGGATTCTTTGCCCATTCATCCAGTAGAGCATTTGTGAGGTCAGGCACTGATGTTGGATAAGAAGGCCTGGCTCCCAATCTCTGTTCTAGTTCATCCCAAAGGTGTTCGACTGGAAAAAAGGGGCCTAGCACAACCCCTGAAAAACGGCCCCATACCATTATCCTCCTCCAACAAGCATTACAGTTGGCACAATCCAATCAGACAGGTAACGTTCTCCTGGTATCCACCATACCCAGTGATTTATCACTCCACCTTTTTCTACTGCTCCAGAGTCCAGTGGCAGTATCTTGGCATTGTACTTGGTGATGGGAGGATTACATGCTGCTGCTCAGCCATAGAAACCCATTCCATGAAGCTCCAGCCACACAGTTTTTGAGCTGCTATTAACGCCAATGGAAGTTTGGAACTCTTCAGCAGAGCGTTGGCGACTTTTACACACCACATGCCTCAGCTCCGTGGTCGAGTTGCTGCTGTTCCTAAAAGCTTCCACTGTCCATTAATGACCGTGGAATATCTAGCAGGGATGAAGTTTTCCAAACTCACTAATTGCAAAGATGGCGTCCTGTCACAGCACCACGTTTGAATTCACTCAGCTCTTCAGAACCATCCATTTTTTTCACAAATGTTTAAGTGCAGACTGCATGGCTAGGTGCTTAATTTCATACATCTGTGGCAATGGGTCTGATTGAAACACCTGAATTCAGTAATTAAGATATGTGTCCCAATACTTTTGTCCATATAGTGTATGTAGACACCCAGCCATCACATATATGGGCTTGTTGGACAAATTCCAAAATCACGGGTATGGAGTTGGACGCCCTTTGCAGGGTTTCTGCCAGATTTCGTAGTGTTTCTGGGAATTTAGCCTGCACAGAGCCATGATTTTAACCTCATAGAACACCTTTGGAATGATTGGAATGACTTGGAATGATTGTGAGCCAGGCCTTCTCTTCCAACATCAGTGCCTGACCTTTTGCCTAAATGGACACAAATTCCCACAGACAAACTCTAAAAGCCTCCCTAGTGGAGCGTATGCCACAACTCCATATTAATGCCTATGCTTTTGGAATGGGCTGTCCAACAATCTCCTATATGTGTGATGGTCGGGTGCACAAATACTTTTATTCATAAGGGCAGGCTACCCAGAGCTCTCCCTCTTTGCATTCTAGCCATGTACATGAGGTGTGTTTAGCCATGGTTCTGGTAACGAGATCTTTGTATTTCCCTCAGAGCTCAAGCCTGGAACGTAGACCTCACTTACAGATTGTTCAGTGCCATTTGTTATGATTCCATTGTTCATTTTACCGAGATAATTTACCAATTAAGTGAGCGAAAATCTAAAAGTTAGCTGAACGTGTTATATACTTACTTGCCAGTCAGCTCCAGCGCTGACTCTGTGAATCACCTGGATGGGGACCTAATGAGATCGTGGTTAAGTGATCCCGTTGATCTCAGTGGGAGCGCGTTCCTACCACTGATTGGCTGCTTCAAGCGGTGGTGTGAAATGTTGGGACACTCTTCTGCAGCTCTTGTCAGCCGCAGATTTAAAGAATGCCTATAAAAATACTTAGAAAGTACTTTAATACACATTCTTTGTTGAATATACCTTGTGGGACACTGGGGGGTCTCTTTAGGCCCATCAGTTATAAGGACCCAACAGATACGCTGTGTAGTATTAGACAGACACTGGGGCACAGCTTCTCCAGTCCAGGCATGACTCCGCTGCACACGTGAAGTTATGTGGGCAGCATTGGGATGTTGAGTCACTTGCCGCCCACATTATATGGGCAATGCAGAACGTCACGGGGTGTTCTTTTTGTACACACAGTGCCTAATTCAGCTATGGGCTATGTGGCATGATTAAATCCAGAAGTTAACAGCACTTGTCATGAGTTGAATTGTTTTGATATTTCTGGAGTATTTAGTTTGAAGGCTCTGATACTTTACATATTGATTGGAAAAGTTCTGAGAAACACCCCTAAAGAAAATATATTAGTTACAAAGTAAAAGAAACAATATATTTTTGTGTATTGATGTGTTTATAAAGTACAAAAATTTTAGGAAGGTGTGGAAAAATGCTGTGAAGTGAGAATGCTTAAAAAAAAAAAAAGGCATGTTAATAGTTTTATCATTTAACAAAATACAAAGTGAACCCTTCAGAAGGGTAGGTATTGAGGTATATAGGCATGTGATTAAACAATTATACCAAAGTGGTGCTGATGATCATCAATTTAATATGTAGGTTGGCACACAATTGTTAACTTAAACAGAAACAGAGTAGGTGAGAAACAGATAAACTCACTAACAAGGTGAGGTTGCTGAAGATCGTTTAATGTAATAGTCATACGCCATGGCAAGACATAGCAACAAGACACAAGATATTTATGACCCCAAAACCTTTGTGCGGTAGTGTGTGTGTCTGTATGCATGTGTGTGTATATGTATATATACACGCCTGAAATAATTTTTAGATAATGCTAGTTGCTCACATTCTGCCACAGATGTCTTCTTCCACGAGGCAAACATCTAAACTAAATGTTCAAAACACACTGATTGCCAAACAAATGGCACAAACTATAAGTAGTTGATTTAGTTATTCTAAAAACTGTGACCTTGAGTCTTGTTCTTTTTTTTTTTTTTTTTTTTCATCCTGGACTCATCGGACTTCAGCAAACTGTTTGTGGACTTTCTTGTGCATCATCTTAAGAAGAGGCTTCCTTCTGGCACAACAGCCCTGCAGACCAATTTGATGCAGTGTGCGGCGTATGGTCTGAGCACTGAGAGGCTGACCCCCACCCCCCTTCAACCTCTGCAGCAATGCTGGCAGCACTCATACGTCTATTTCCCAAAGACAACCTCTGGATATGACGCTCAGCACGTGCACTCAACTTCTTTGGTCGACCATGGCGAGGCCTGTTCTGAGCGGAACCTGTCCTGTGATACCGCTGTATGGTCTTGCCCACCGTGCTGCAGCTCAGTTTCAGGGTCTTGGCAATCTTCTTATAGAGCAACAATTAATTTTCAGATCCTCAGAGATCGCACCTGAGACCTTGTAACACTAACATGACACCGGGGAGGGGAAATGGCTAATTGGGCACAATTTGGACATTTCCACTTAGGGGTGTACTCACTTTTGTTGCTAAGGTTTAGACATTAATGGCTGAGTGTCGAGTTATTTCGAGGGGACAGCAAATTTACACTGTTGTACAGGCTGTACACTCACTACTTTACATTGTAGCAGAGTGTCATTTCTTCAGTGCTGTCACATGAAAAGATATAATAAAATAATTACAAAAATGTGAGGGGTGTACTCACTTTTGTGAGATACTGTATTTACCTGCCAAAGATATTGGGGTTAGATGGCAATGACTGGCAGGAAATCGCTCTCATTGAAATCAGTGGGATCCCTTTATGTGCTTCCACCAGGAGTCTCGTCGGAAATCTCTCATTGCTAAGCATTTACCAAATGCATTTCCTGCAAGGCAAGGAGCTGGGAAGCAGGTTCTTTCAACCATGTTTAATATTCAGTAGATGAGATTTGATTGGTTGGTGTGATCATGACAAGCATGACAAATCAGACTGTAAACCCTCTTGTTTGTCTTTCTTGTCTATCCCGGCGCGCAGAGCTCATCGCTGCCAGTATAAGCTGTCATCATCCTAAACGGTCAGATCTTTGCTGAGGATCGGACTACACGTTGTACACGCTGCCAGTACATGCATAGTACTCGGCGCACATTAACTCCCATATCTTGCTTTTTTGCATTTTGATATAATTGTTTTAGGGAAAGTTTGTGTAAATTTAAGGGACTATCTTATCTGGTTGCAATCAAACATGAAAAAATCCTGTCTTCTCTCGCACCCTAAAACAATACTATTTATTATGGCTTCTCGTGTTGGTGCACATATTAGAGTGGATATTTAATATGTATATTTTGAGTTTATTTAGTGTACTGAGCTGCCGTGTGTAATATTTGGGTAGAATGACAGATATACTTCAAGTTGAGCCTAAATAAGTACATTTTTTTTCGAGACCCCTGAATATATTGTCGCATGAGTGCCAAATAGTTGATTTATTTTATTTTTGCATGCATCAGTAAAGTTTTCACCTAAGTACAGAAAGTTTACTTTTATTAGCGAGCCTTTTGTGCAGTAATAACACTTCCCAACTACTCTACTCTTGGGTTTAATATAATTTCAAGATGAAGGGTTTATTTACTTGGAGGGAATTGGCCGCGTTTCCAGCGTGGTGTTTACATTTGAGAACTTCTTGGCACGGGTGGGGTGGTATTACAAGGGCTGGCATTCGGCAGAGAGAGTGCTCCGTGACACACTTATTTCCCTGCTGTTCGCTTTCTCTATCACAATTTTGGAGAAGAATTTTGTTTTGCAGTGTGCCGGATTATTGCTATAAGGAACAGCAACGGCTCATTCAAATGGAACAAGCTGAACAGTTGCTGGCTATATTTACAGATGTACTTTGTGGGGTTTTCCATATCATATTACTCCCAAAGTTGGATTTCTGCATGTTTCTTAATGAAATATGAGATACTGAAGCTACGAACACACCAAGGATAAGCACTTAGTACGGCTTTGTTCCAAAGAAGAGATGCTCTGATTTACAGGAGATGTATCTTCAAATACTGAAACATCACATAGATGTTTGTGAGTGGAGCCTTACAGGAAAAACGTGCTTCCTGCAGCTTTCAAGAACAGGCATTGCTGCCACGACCACATCAGGCCAATCTATACCTCTGTTTCCCAGCCGTCATCCCACTTGACCCAAGTAAAGACATGCCTCTTGTCTAGTATAGAAATTGGCCTCAGTTTCATTACTTAGATCGACTTTCCTAACTAGTACATCATTATAACATCTCATTTCCATTTGTATCTGCCGCATACATGCTGATGGACACATAACTTCACCGTGTAAGTCCCAGACCAAAGGGCTGTTTGGCTTGGTTGGTCCACCTCAAAGCCCTACAGGGAAATTGTGTGCACCTGTATCACTACCTCCTTCTGCTGGTAAGGTGAAGTTCTCAGCAGCATAATAAAGTCTTTTGTTACAGAGAGGGGATTTAATTGTGAACTTCTCATCCTTACCATCCCATGACATCTCATCCTTTTCTCTAATTCATTACCAATTTGTCCTGGTCTATAATAGATTAACCCACATGGAACGCAAATGCACTGTAAGAATGTGCTTTTCAATATTAAGAGCACTTTAATGCATATAATCATTGTATGGTCCCTTTAAGTTTCCCCTATATGCATTTACGAAGCGGGACCGCCACAGATGGAGGTCTGTTTCTTGCGCATGCCCATCGATCCAGTACCCTGAGTACGTTAACATGCCAGTGACATTAAACTGTCCCTTTAACTCGCTACTCATTTTTTTAATATCTTTTATTATAACTTATCATTCACAAACAGGAAATGGGATTGTTGCTAATGCAACTGGTAGATTCAATTCAAAGCTCATTTTTAATAGAGAATAATGTTTCTCATTCCAGGAAAAAATGTAGCTATGGGAACCACAGTTTGCTAACAGTATATAACTTTTTCTTTGGCAGTTAAAAGCCAGCCCTGTTGCAAATTATGGACTTGCATTCTTGTGCGAGCCATTCTTTGTGTTAACTATTGCCATGCTGTATGAGCGTGAAGAATGAGTAAACGGTCTGATTGTGTATAACTTGGAGAAGAAGGAATGTGAATACATTTAGATGGATACAGAAAGGGATCCAACAAAGTATAAGGGGGTAATATGTTTCAAAGGAGGAGAAAGATTAGCGTGAGAGGCCTTTTTAGTGGAACAGCCTCCCAGTCGAAGAGGTAACGATTACAGTTATTGAATTTAATAATACATGGGATAGGCATAAGGCTGTTCTGAACCTAAGAGAAGACCAAGGCCTGATTAAGGTCTGAGTCTTTAAATCAGAACATATGAGCAGACTCGGACTAGAAAGTCCAAGGGCGACATAGGATTCATGTATGTTATCATCCTCCTTGCAATATCTCTATGAACGGGGTCAGGTTATTTACCCCATTTACTAAAATTGTTAGACTTGTTTGTTGGCAAATATGTCGCAGACAACCACGTAGATTCAAGATACCAATAGAAACCACCACAATGTAGTTACCCTACATCTCGAAAATCAGACGGATAACTGATTGTAGGGAAGGGTCATAAAAGGACAAATTTTTGTCTTAGATGAATGAGAGAATTAAGCTTTATAGGGGAGGCATCTGAGTAACAAGGTACACTAATTGTGGACACCTAGAGCTAAGAAGCCTAGGAGCCGGCTGGTTATATTCGAACAGACATGACGTCCATTGAGTTCCTACCCATAGAGATCTGTATAAGAGCTGACAAAATGTTAGTTGCAGCAGTAACTTTGAAGGAGCCATATTTACCCAGCTCCTGGGATTATTCGATCTTGGATGTAGACAGAATAAAAAAAGAGGGGCCACTGACTGCACAGAGGCAGGTAAGCAGGTGATCGCATATGGCTTATGAATTTACTTTCCTCTTTTATGTGACTCATTCATTCGCACAATGACCATTTCAGGTGCGAGTTTCATAGACCTTTGGTGGGGCTGAGAGTTCCAGAAAAGCAATTTAACTTTGGCAAACAGTCCCTCCGAACTCATAATTTATTTCTTGCAGAATGCTGTAAAATTACATTAATGGTTACATGTAGACATAAAAAAAGGTAATTTTAGTGGAGGTTGTGGTGAACTGTTCAAGCTACATAAAATATAGAAAATGATGGCGCTGAGACCTTGATGTCATGATGTCACAACTGTTGCAATTGCAACTGTTCACAAATGTAAAAAAAACAAAAAAGAGACAAATTATGTCAAACTGACTTATGTATAAAAAGTGCATTTGGTGCTTCAGTTTGAAAAATGGTCTTATCACCCTAGAAACCAAGGAAATGTTCTACTTATGTGGCCGTTCCATTCGTAATTTGTGTAATAAACCACTTTTCTAGATTTGCTCTTCTGTAGCCTTTCATATTGCATAACAAAGACATTCCTTAGCCATCTCGTTTCTTGTATCTCACTTTTAAAGAGGACAATCGTTAAGTCTTGCCATGCCAGTCTATACTGTATATGTAAGCGTACAAAATGTTTTATTTTTTTACTCAGTGTATATATTCGACTTGCCGTATTCCTTTTCTCTGCGTCAAGGAAAAACAAGATGAAAATAAACTAGTTTTAAAAACTTGGGATTATTTTCCATTTCTAGATTGTAAACCCATTTGTGGGCTCTCCTTGCCTTTTGTTTCTGTTTAATTTGCCTTTTTTTTTTTTTTTTTGAAGTGACCGAAGTGATGTTTACAATGCTATTAGAATTGCAACAAAGCAGCTTGTACCGCACAAGTTACAGGCTGCTTCCTCTGGGTGGCCAGCATAGTAGGTCTGATTTCATGTTGGTCTAAAGGATGTGTGTATATTGAACTGACATCGCATGGTATGGATTCAGGCATGATGTCTCAAGGCTTTTAATGTGACGCAGCATTTAGAAACCATGCCCATCTAGTCTGAAGCAGTCAGATATGAATTCTGTGTTTCTATGCTGCTATGTTTACAGTGTTGGAATTCTATCATGGTTTTATCTCAGAGGTTTGAGAGTGATTTAAAAGAAGCCAACCAAGTTACCTTCAGATGATCGTATCCTGCATCGTATGTTCTCTCTCTTCTGGTGGGCAGATCCAGGTGCCAACAGGAAAGGGTACCTCTTACGAAGTAAGGGTCACCAGAACAGAGAGAACCCATGATGTGTGAAGCGATCATCAGAGCAAAGACAAGCACCTATTTTAAATTCCTTAAGATAGCAATTGTGCAAATCTCGGCTTTTCCATATATACCGGTACGTTTGCTTATTGATTTTATTAAGAGTTAAAAAAACTACATTGACTCTCTTAACTCTGCTTCTGGTCTAAGTGGACAGCTTGTGTGCAAAGTAAAGGCTGGGAACGGTACGTGGAATCTTAGGCAGTTCCTGTCAACAGAGCTTTTTTTGTCATGTTATTGCTTTTGTTTCCTGCCTTTCCCACACAGAAAAAAACCCTCAATTCATTTTATTTACACAAAAAAACTAAATTTTGATTTACCATTTTCTCTCCAGGACTGTATCGTGCTCCGTTGCTATCTTTTTTTTTTTTTTGCACCACTTTTAAGTCTTTCTTTCATTCTTTCAAAGATCGTTTTGATGATTAAATTGTTTTATTTTGTAAAGCGTCTCATTCCTTACTCTGTATTTCCTGCTTTTGTCGCCAATGCATTTTCCTGTACAATTTCTATTTTTTTTTTTTTTTTATTTCACGGGCACCTTGTGCAAACTGGCTGACTGTTTCTTCCTAATAAAAAAAAATAAAAAAATCACATATATTTGAGTAGCCCTGAAAAAACATTATTACTTATTCAGTTATATAGAGATATCATATTCGGCAGCACTGTACAATGGGATCAGCTGTAATATTTTCCCTTTGCCCTCCATCAGTTTCCTGTTTCTTAAATCATCAATTGTTAAAAGCCCTCCATGGTTCTACACCTCCATACATTTCTGCCCTTATCACAAAATATTCTCCTACGTGGCCTGTACAATGTAATACCGTGTTTCCCCGATAGTAAGACACCCCCGATTGTAAGACGTATCGGGAGTTTCAGAGGGGTCAGCTAATATAAGCCGTACCCCGAAAGTAAGACATATGTCTTACTTTCGGGGAAACACGGGGGATGTTAAATAAAGTTTTTTTAACTTTATTTAACATGGATGATGTTAAATAAAGTTGAAAAAAACCCCCGATGTTTTTATTTAAACCCTGTGCGGCCGCAGACCCCTAAGGCCGGCCCCTTAGAGCAGGGCCGACCTTTGGGGTGTGCGACCGCACAGGGCGCCACACTCCAGGGGGTGCCAACCTGTGGCACCCGGCACCCCTCCAGAGACGGACAGTAATGTCCGCCGCTGGAGGAGCAGGCTCGCAAGGGAGCGGTATCGGAGGTCTTTAACAGACCTCCGGCTCCCTTGAGTGATTTTAAGCCGGGTTCAACCCGGCTTAAAATCACTCAAGGGAGCCGGAGGTCTGTTAATGACCTCCGATACCGCTCCCTTGTGATCTGCGCGGCAACAGCTGTTGTGCGCCGGGGTTTCTTGTCAGATCCCGGCGCACAACACTGAAGCCGCGCCCACCGCTGTCCGTGCCCTCTGACCCGGAAGGAGACAAGAACTGAAGAAGAGGAGCGAAGAGGAGGAAAAGAAGCTGAAAGAAGAAAGGAAAGGTAGGAAAGCATTTTTTCCCAATATAAGACATACCCCGAAAGTAAGACATAGTGGGGCTTTTAGGGATAAAAAGAAAGTAAGACACTGTCTTACTTTCGGGGAAACACGGTAGTAGCGGGCGCTACTTCTCTCTTTTCACACGTACTTCCTCTAATGCCACATCTCCTAGACTGCGTTTTTTTGTTTTTTTTTCTTTAGTTTGTTTTATAGATTTTTTTTCCTCCATAAAAGTACAGTAATAGAAGGTACAATAAAGGCAAGAGAGTCAACGAGCACAAATAGAGGTTTCCTGTGTGGGACATAGTGTTAGCTGGTGATCAACCCTCAACTGTAGACTGCAATTTTTGGGGATTAAATTTAACCAAACTGCCCTTGTTTTGTCGCAGGAAATTGAAAAAAAAATAAAAAAAACAACACTCAAGGGTAGGCATTGCCCTGGGGGTTCCCAGTTATACCAGTCGTTTAAGAATATATGCCAGACATGCATGGGTCGTTAACACTGTAATGGCTGTTATTGCATCGGCACCGAGGAAACATAGGCTGAGAAGTGGAATGCCGTTAGATCACATACTAATTATATTTGTAAACTAAAACCACCATGCAAGCAACTAATTGTTAACTACAGGGGAGCAAGCCGGGATTCTTAGAATACCAGGATTTATATAGCTGTTTAAGAATAGCATTATACTTTAACACAGGTGTACGTTGGATTTGTGCATTTAATGGCCATAAAAACAATTTGAATTCTAGATGGCTTCTCATTGAGAGTTTGTGTGTTTGGGGGGGTATTAAAGGGGATTAATGAAGCAGGCTATTACCATGTTTCTCCCTATGACAGATGTGGTCAGAATTAAGCCTGGTGGCTCCCCATTAATACCATCATCATTTAAGTCTTGAGCGCACAGAGACTTAAGATGCTTGCTAACTAAATGTATTTTCCCTTTGGAGACACTGTGCTTTGTCATAGGCATCAGAAATGATGGCTTTAGTTGTTGTTTTTTTTTTTTAACCTAATGTATCAGTTTGTCTTAGTCTATCTATTTCAGTCTCATTATCCCCTTTGTGCATATATACTATATTCCCCCTCTTAACTGTCATCGCAAATCCGGCACACTGTGCTTTCCTGCGGGTGCGTGGAGAAGCGAGTGAAGTGAGGCACCCATCGGGGTCACGTAGCATGCATTATGTGATCCTGCTGGGTGCCTCACAGCACCCGCTACACTGGATTAATGATGGCAATTTTTTTATCATGTAAAATGTTGTCTTATCAGAACAATTAATTGCCCTGTGATGCAAAAGCTGGCACTGATGTTGGCAAACTTATTTTCACAATTTCCTCAATTTTTTAAAGAAAGCAGTTAAGTTCTTTTTTCCTGTCAGCGTAAGAGCTGCGAGAAAAGATTGTTCTGCCATCCTCCGGTCTCAGGTGATCAGCTAAGACAATAGATACACCTAATTCTCAGAGAAACTATTTTAAACATTTACTGGCTTTTTAAATCTTTACAGGAATAAAATGACAGATCCACTAAGGTTTATTTAGCATACCCGAGTGGAAATTAATTTTTCTCAAATGGAACAGCTTACCTTATGATAAATTTCCATCAGACTGATCCCACAGAGTGAATGAAGCTTGCAAATAGCAAAACCATAAGAATCACTGAGTTTGGTTTGATTAAGTTGAGAAACAAGCCACATGTTTTCCTACTTGCCTTTGACTTGGGAATTTAATTTCAAGGAACTCGACTCTTTAACCCCGAATAGAGAACGGATAGTGTTAAAGCTATGATGTAGTGACAGTGCCACTCTACGTACATGTGCACATACATATGTATTCTATCACGCATTAAGGTGTGTTTGTAAATGCATTGAGTGACGTTAATGCAGACTGATGCAAAGGAGGCTAGTTATGAAGAGCTTCAGAATAAGTGTCGTCACCATGGCAACAGACAGAATACCTTGCTTGTACCAACAACTTTCTATCTTAATAAGACAAACTTTGTACAGTAGTCGCTCATGTAGCCTACTTGGCCTTTTCCAGATTTTTTTTTTAACTGACCATAGATATTGTATTACATATAATGTACGAAACCCAATTAAGGGAATCGGCTAAACATGTGAAAGGATAGATGCCCTGGAAAAATGGTCGACATTATATATGGTTCAGTTTAGGCATTTTATTGTAACTGGAAAAAATATAGTTTCGTTGCGTGCAACATCTGCGTAAGTAACTGAATAACATCGACAACCCAGACAATCTCCTGATCTTCCTACAGAGTTTATTCACTAAACCGAGAGGTGTTTTTGGCTTGCTGATATCTCTTGATATGCTTCTTGAAGGGCTAGCCACATTTAACTGTTCATTGGGATCTGAAACTGCAACTCTCCTGCAGACTATTGCCTTAATGAATAAACTTGAGCAGGAGATTGGTTGTATCTTGTACGTTACTCTGTTACATATACTTACATTTGTGTACGTGTCACCCTTAGTTACACCTTAGTTATGTTCCTTTTCCCCAGATTCTGCATCGACAAGTCTTGGTATTGGAGTTCCATGGATTACTTGACCTGTGTAGGAACATTTTGTTTAAGCATTTGAATGCAATTCCTTGGGAGTTTGGCAACAATTGTAGTTAGGGTGTGTAACTTATTTCTTGACCTGCTTTTTGCAATTCTGAAATTGCTGCCAGAAAGGCATCAATTTGTCACAGGTTATCTGAGGACATCTGAGAATGAAGCGCTGACATCTATGGTCATAAATCTACCGGGGGGGGGGGGGGCGGTGATTAGTACTAACAAATGTCCTCACAACTTTGGAAACCATATACTATAGTTGTAGTTTTGTGATCCTTGGTAATAGAACTTGCCCTGTGGAGAGCTGCAATGGAGCAAAGGCCCACAGTGGAAGAGCTCGAGAGAAATATATTTAGTTATGCTATGGTGGTGATTGTTGCCCTTTAAGGCTGATGTCTAAAAAGAGGTCATTGTTTAAAACGAGGGGGTAACCATGAGCACTACTGAATTGCGTGGGAGAGAAATTAAGTATAAAAAAGAAACAGGCTTGGCGCCCCTTTATCGGACGCAGGTCAACTTTGATTAAATATCTTAAACCCTCTGGCCTAGCAGAGCAAATCATATTTCTTCATTTTACTTATCTCCGCCAAAGCTTGTTTTCATTAAGTCCCATTAAGTTTTACTTCAGCAGAGGAAGGTTTTAACATAACCACATTTCTTTGTGTTGCCGTATCACATTGCTATGTGCTGATGTTGTCCGTTTCACAAGTGATGCGTAACAGTAAGGGTAACTTTTTAATCGGGGTCAAATTCAACTTTTTTTCTCTCTAACGGTGCTTGCTTGGCGGGTCTGTTTCTGAAACGTGTTAATAAAAAGGCTGCCGCTTGTATATGATTAACCAAAGAATGTTAACATGTACAGCAATTACTGATGCTTGCTTGTAGATCTTTAAGTATGGCCCTCAATCAGTTCCAGGCATCCAAAAGCTTTGGTAATTGTTGTCAAGATGGCGATTGGAGTTGTAGACTTGTAACAGACTATTGTAAACAAGAGACTGGACCTTCTACTTGACCAAGATTTTTTTTATTATTTCTTCCTGGAAGTCTGAGGCTGAAAACAAAAAAAAAAAGGTGAAAGTGCTCCAAAAACTGATAAGTCCACAGTCGAGACCAGATCCCCGTTTCTTCCTCTTCTGGAGTTGTACTTCCTACATAGTGATCTGCAGCCCCTTCCATCCATCCTTGCCTAAAGCCTTAGGAGGGACAACTCTTCTTGGCCACCTCCTGAAAGAAGAAACACTGAAGTATTCGCTAGAGAGTGGCGGCCAAAAGGCACAGCCTTCCCCACACACACACCAAAAAAAAACAACAAAAAAAGTGCTTGTAAATGTGTGATACAGTATATTCTGTGCTGTACCCAGCCCCAGCCGATGACCTGGAATGCTTATGCCTATAGGAGGCTACTTATACACTTCATTGCTGCACCTGCATTGTGTCATAAGGATACCTGGTTAAAGAGCCTTTGTGATAAAGGGTGGGATGAGATATTTTATACATAGTAAGGGTTATGGCTGAAGCCTTGGAACAGTACACTGGGTAAATATGGCTGAATTTTGTTGGCCTTGTAGCCCTTACAGTATTCCAGGCATAATCTCTCTCTGTTTAGCCAAGAAATTCCAGGAAACCACCGCCATAAGGTTGTAAGGGTGTATTTGTTCTTTAATACGTTTTTGCAGAATGTGTCAATGCTACATTGGTACAGAGTATATATTCGAATGTATTAGTGTTGTTATTTTTTTAACTTTTATTATGTATGTTAATACCATTAAGTTAGAATTTAAAAAAAAAAAAACGTATAATAAAAAAAATTGTATGAATGGAATTCAGGAACTCATGTCTAGACGTTGTTTGCGTAATGGTAAATATATTTAAACCAGTGGTGCTTTCACCTCATAAATATCAACATGGATTCCCTACCGTCAAATTGAAATTTGCTAAGTAAAAAAAAAAAAAAACTCAAAAATGTGGGATTCCTGTTTTTATGCGGATTTGTACTTTACGTTCTGTTGGCAAACTGCTACAATTTAGTGTTAAGCTGTTCGGTGATTTACAACTTGTAACCATTGAATTAAACATCTGTTTTATCCCGTCTGTCCACAGATAATCTTGCGCCTCTCGTCTAGTAGATTAAGGAACTTGCAGGTATCTAAGTATACCTAAAAAATCATGGTTTGAAGGACTTTCTTTAGTAATTATGCACAAGTACTTGCTAGTTATTGCTCTTGGATTAAAATATTAAGGTATACAATTCACATCTGGAATTTATTGGAATGCTTCAGCAAACCCTTATCTCTCTGCTGTTTTTTTTTTTTTTCTTTTTTCATTATAAAGTCCGTCCTGGTGGGGGGAGTAAAGTATAATGGACAAGAGACTACTACACTTGTGCTATGTGCTAGCCATTGGGGTGCTTGCGTTCCTGTTAGCTTTGTTTTGGGGGAAACGGTGTAGATTAGAGCTAATTGTTAAAATGAAGCCATAATATAAGCCATTTGTTTAAACCTCACCACAGGGCTTTACACATGTGAGGAGCTGGGGTCTCATGATAGATTATTGCTGGAGCCAGAGAATGTGTTACTGCGGGTGTTTTCCTCAGATCGAACATTCCCAGTTGGCCAAAGTGGACATCAATCAATGGACAACCCATATGTGTGAGGAGCTTACATACCACAATAGCGTGTTGCATATGTAATATGTAAGCACGGTTTAATCTGATCAGGCTTGCGTGGTACTGATTTCACATGCAGTCCCAGCTATTTTCTGGTTCTATAAATGGTCCTTTGCCAGTTGAAAAGTCATGATGTCAGATGATGAAACATTACTCTGCGGAGCTATATATGTGTATCTGTATGTTGTCACCCCTTATTGAACCATAACAGACGCACGCTAATATGTTATGCTCACAACACATACATACTTACACCGCAGTAACGCATACATACTTACATTCTATGCTCATGTACACACATGCTAACACCATACACTAATACACACACTAACACTATATGCTGACATACACGCTCATGCTAATGCATACTGTAACATAAACAACAGCATACACACTTGCACCACACTCTTATGCATGCACATATACACATACACACACACACTGGCTAACACTATACATATATAAAATTATACACCCTAACACTATGGACACATACACACTGAATCTGGCACTAGAATACAGCAGACATAATGACTCCGGCGCTATACATATACACACACCAACACTACAGTATACACACACTGACTCCAGCGCTACACATATACACACACCAACACTACAGTATACACACACTGACTCCAGCCCTATACATTTACACACATACACACTGACTGTGACACTATAGTATACACATACACTCACATACCCTACTCCCTCTCTCACCTGCCATGCCGCTGTTGTCTGCCATTGCGAATCAGGCACACTATGCTTTCCAGCAAATTGAGTGACGCAAGCCGCCCAGCGCGGTCACGTATAGTGCACACACTACACCAGTTCACGATGGCAGCCCTGAACAATTCAGAGTTTGTTGAGCCCTGCAATAAGTATTAAAAAATAACATTCTGTTTTGCTTTACTGTTTTTGTACAGCCACCATAGGTTAAACAAAATAAGAGATGTACATGTTTCTCCGTGGGGCATATCGTTCCATGGGGCATTTTGAGGAGCAAATGGTATGTAAGGGAGAAAGTCTGGAAATAATTTACTGTGTAACATGCACATTCTTTAACTTTTCACCCTCGCTGGTTCAGCTTTTAACAATATTATGTACCGCTTGTTTTTCAGAGTCACTCATGCCTTTATTTGTTGCCTTCTCTAGCTCTGACCTTGAGTGACCTTGGTACAATTGTTCCTTTAGAATTTGAGACACACTATGAAACTTTTAGGACAAGCCGTGACCTTTGTGACACTTTGTGAAATATTTTGCTCTCCCAAATAGAAATTTAAACTTTTCATGCATGTCAAAGAGGCATGATACATTTTTGTTGGCTGTTGGTCGGATGAAGAAGACCAACTGACATAAGTACATACCATTATAATTAATTCATGGCTACACAGGCACAAAAGAGAAAGTCTTGTTTTACCTGTTTGGAGGACAGAAGCCTCCCTCATTACTCATATACTTAATGAAATATTCATGTGGCTTTTTGTGCATACTTGAAATAGCTCCACCACACAGCGTCTGATTTAGTACCAAACAGCATATTTTCTGCTTGGGTTACACTTATCCTAAGTAACTGCATGGTGTATGTTCTACCACAGTACAATTTAATGTAATTAGTAGGAGATATTAGTTAATATTTACAGTTAATATTTCATAGTGCATTGGTACAAAAGTTATAACCGAAGGCGTTTTACGCTCTGGATGTGTATTACAAGCTTAGACGGTGAAACCTTACCTGGCCTATCATATAGACTTCCCAGAATTATCTTCCAAGACAGACATTAATAACCCTGAGACTAGATTCAACAATGGTTCTCATTGCAGTCATCGGGGACCACTGTTGGGTTTACGGATTATAGTAATGTGTTGCTTGGGGGATAGATAAAACCAGGACCAACGTTCAGAGGACATGTTGGAGAGCCACTGGTCTGCAACTTGCAATGAAATACTTTAAAATAAACTCTTCAACCATCATTGAGGAATAGAAGTTAGTTAAAATGTTACAGTGTACCGAGGGATTGTATTACCGTATTTGCTCGATTATAAGACGACCCCGATTATAAGACGACCCCCCAAAATCAAAATATTAATTTAGGAAAAAAACAAAAAGCCTGAATATAAGACGACCCTATAGGAAAAAAGTTTTACCAGTAAATATTAATTCATGTAAATTATTTTTTCATGTTTAATAAAAGCTATGATTGAGAAAAATATATTTTTTAAATTTCCTTTTATTTGCCAACCTGCCCCCCCCAGTTATGCCACTCTGCCCCCAGAAATGCTTTATACCCCCCTATTTGCCACTCTGCCCCATGATATGCCTTATACCCCTATATGCCACTCTGGCATATAGGGGGTTAAAAGGCATATCATGGGGCTGAGTGGCATATAGGGGGTTAAAATGCATTTCTGGAGGTATATAGGCATATCATGGGGCTGAGTGGCATATAGGGGGTTAAAATGCATTTCTGGAGGTCCAGAAATGCATTTTAACCCCCTATATGCCACTCAGCCCCATGATATGCCTTTTAACCCAGCATGTACTGGCTGCCTTGGCTTGATAGGAGTGTGATTGCTGTTAGCAGTTTGATATATATATATCAAACTGCTAACAGCAATCACACTCCTATCAAGCCAAGGCAGCCAGTACATGCTGGAACCTGGGGATGATAGTAGTGGGATTACAGCCTCCCTATGCCATGCTACAACCCCCACCCCCCTTACACATCCATGCTATCACACACAAACACATTTAAATACTCATTCATTCCATTAATCACACATACTTCACACATTAAACACACATTAATCACACATACTTACCCAAAAACCCTCCCCCACCCCCTTACCTGAACTGCAGATCTCTCACTCGAAGACTTCTGCAGGGGACCGGCTGTAGAGCAACTTCTCTGGCCCCGCCCCCAGAGGAGGGAGGGGGAGATAGAGCTCTGTGAGGACGCTGCAAGCTTCCTGTCCTCCTGCTTCTAACAGAAGAGACGCTGCTCGCGACCGGTAAGCAGCATGGCCCCAGCAGACATTTTTTGGGGGGTCTGAGAAGACGACCCCGATTATAAGACGAGGGGTATTTTTCAGAGCATTTGCTCTGGAAAAAACCTCGTCTTATAATCGAGCAAATACGGTAAGTTCAGACAAGACATATTTTTATATCAATAAGGTTGTAAAGATAAAAAGAATAACTATTACTCCTTGGGGGGTCCATAATTTCTCCGAATAGCCACTAGCTCTACATATCCTAAATGTCTGTAAAGATGATCTAGAATCGATCTAATTCTAGGGGGAAAAAGATATATGCCTTTCATCCAAAACCGGGTACTCCTTTGTTAGCTGGAAGTCTTTGGTGCTGCTGTTTGGCTGTTGATAGTCACCATTGGATCTTATTGATAAAGGTAGTCCTATTTTGTTCCCACAGTGCCTACCTGGGCTGGCACAATGACTACTGACATGGAACATCTAGGCTATACCTTAATCAGACCCCAGGGGCACTGAATATGAACTTTCAGGGACCGGTCTCTTGTCTCAAGCCTTTTGTAGGAGCTGCTTCTTGTATCTGGTTCACCATGGACATCAAGCATTGCCCTATGATCTTTCTCGGCCTCTCTTTGGGACGTGCCAAAATGGGAGGCATATCACACATTTTCAGAATATTAATCTGCGTGCTTTACATTTTTAAAATACATCCAGTGATAAGTGTGTTTGGTATAAATGACAGGTATAATCCCCTGTGAAAAACATGCTTCTTTCCCCCTGAGCAGATATAGTTGGCCGGGTGCCCGCAGTGAGAAATGCTTGTAAGGTTAATATGTAGGTATTTTGTGGATGATACGTGCCAAGGGTAATTGAAATAATTTGATTAGTTTAACTTCAGGAAGAATTGTTTTTTTTTTTCTTTACAATTTTGAAACAATGGGTTATTCACGACTATATTATAAGGTCAGTAAGGGTGATAAAAGACTATTAAGTCAACTGCAACAAGTCAACTGCAAAATATGCTGTAGTTTTAATGTTAACTAGAACTCTAAATTGAATCTAGTAAGTAAAGATGAATTTAGATGAACAATATTCTTTTAAAAGTTGACCCAACTCCATGGCTGTACGCAGTAGGAAATCCTCTCAGTGAAGATGGTGACCTATTCGTCTTGAAGAGTTGTACCTTGTGCATCTTATTGACAGTAATGTTAGCGATGCCTGTTGTGCTGATTTAGGGGCCACTACCCATAATACCAAGCTGATTGCATGATTTGCATACTATCTCTGTGGTTTCTGTAACTTTGGCATAGGCATCCTACTGCTTCTGACCAATTCTCCTTTTTTGTTCCTTCCAGAATAACGAAGCCTCTGACATTTGCAGACTGCGTTGGGAATGAACTGCCTTTAGGATGGGAAGTTGTTTACGATCAACAGATTGGTGTATACTACATGGACCACATAAACCGTAAGCTTTCCTTGTATTTATATATGTAATTACACGTGCAAACTAATGACGTTGTGTAATACTTCTCCACTTACATAAGTTCTTTTTTTTCAACTTTGTTCTGTTGAAAAATTATTACTCTGAACGGTTTTGCCGTCTTAGAGGTTTCCAAATCGGAAGCAGTCCCCTGATCCCTTGCGGATCCCTTGTGATTTGCCCCATTTCCAATAGACCACAGATTTCACAGGCTTTCATATATATGGAGCTTGTTAAGAAGTTTCAGGCGCACAGCTTTCCGCATGACTAAAGTACTTTGAAAACCAAGCTGATTTTCCTTTTGTGTGGCTGCCACTGGCAACAACATCATGTAAATGCTAGACCTTTTTGCAATTCCTATCCCCTTATATATGTATGGAATAGTGAATAGTATTTAATAAATATGGTGTTAATGTTTTGCCCTAAAATACCCTTACCCATCAGCTTTTCAACTTACGTGCCTGCGTGTGACTTGCTTCCCTTGGCCGCCTGTATCCTGGGCAGCTTATAGGAGTATCCTATTTTTGAATGGCTGTGCAGCTTGAAGGGGGGTCAGTGAAATCTGCTCCCCTACAGATTGGTATTTTTAATTGCTCTAACACCATACACTCGCATACACATTCCCTCTAACCACACTACAGTCACTCACCGTTCAGTTACACTCACCCACTGACTCTTAACACCATGTACTTACATATACACACACTCTAACATCATACACTGACACACACGCTTACACTCTCCAACACACATGCTAATGACATACACTAACACCATGCATTTACATATGTACACATTCTCTAACACTATGAACTTAGATACATATACACCACTCCACTCACTCTCTTCTTTCGCCATCTTCCACCTTACTCCTTTTTCTCGATATTTCTTTGCTTGCGAATTCTCAATAGATGTTCTGTTTTACTACGATGTCTTTCAGAACCTCTCCCAGTAACCGTCGGAAATTAGAACTGGAAACCTCCTTCACTATTTGAGAATTCATTCTTATATTTCACATAGGGATTCCCTTTTTTTTTTCCCATACTCCCCTGCAAAAAAAAAAGTCCACGCTAATAGGCTATCGAGTTGCATTTTGAGTATATACGTTAAAATAATTTAGTCGAGTAACTGGGTGCATTGCTGATGCATTCATTTCTCATAATCGGGAATGAAACAGAAAGACTGGTATAAATTTTAGTTGGAATTGGATATAGTATAAAATACGTTGTTGCACGTGATTTATCCTACATGTGGAATGCTTGACAAAGTCTTTGAGTGGTTCCAGCTGAATGAATTCTGTGATTTGTTTTTAATCTCGCTGTACCGTATTACACTACCTAATTTACAGATTGCGTTGTGTGGACAGTGATGGTTATGGCATCTGGCTGATACATGTACTGGCGCATGTTCAAGGGACATGGATTATGTCATGCGAAGCTTACATTTTTATTATATCAGACAGGAGAGCTTGCCTGGTGGGTCACGGTTTGGAAATTTAGACCAGTCTTTTTTTCATTACATTTTTTTATCAATTCAATAACTCGCACCCATATTAGAGAAAAGTATTTGCTATGGTTACCCCTTATTTTGTTGAACAACTGCCAGTGGGGTCGCTCACCCTTCTGATTGTATGTACGCACTCATTTCAGTGCAGATCAGCGTTTTTCTTCTTCTCTGTCGATTTATTATAGAGCTCACGCAAATCGAAGACCCCCGTGAGCAGTGGAGGCGGGAACAGGAGCGAATGCTGAAAGAGTACTTGGTAGTTGCCCAGGAGGCACTGAACGCCAAGAAGGAGATTTATCAAATCAAGCAGCAGCGTTTCGAGTTGGCCCAAGAGGAATTCCAGCAGCTGCATGAGCTCTGTGAGGATGACAGCCGCTCACATACTAGCTGTAAGTAAACCATTAGGCGGCAGGAGAGCCTTTATTGGTGAGAGCAAACATTACCTTTTACATGATCTTGGATGATGTGGACCTTCAGTTTGATGGGGCTCTCTCTATAGCGTGCCCACAAAGAGTCCTAACCTGGACACCTGTGTTGGGGGGGTTCATTGAGGGGTTGGAATCCACTTTCTCCGAGCACCTTTGGGTGTCCCAACCTCATATCAGTTTCCGTGTTTGTGTTGCTTTCAGTCACTAGAAGGAAAGATAATTTGCCTCAGTGATTCTTGAGAAACAGAAATCCAGACTACCCCTTTAAGAAGTTAAAGAGCAATGGATACCTTGTTTATGAGCTGTGCTTTATAAACGAGTCCTCCCTGTCAAACCTCTTATCAAAAAAAGGCATTTCTCAAAATACTAAGTAGGGGGTTATTATTCCAAATATATACTCACTGGGTGCTGTCTAGTTTTCGGATAAGAATGTCATCTGGCAAACAGAGTAGTGTAGGCCAGGCTTAGCACAAAGCCGTGCTTTATATTAACACACTGCCTCCCACGTGTTTGGCCGCAGCATAGACTGTTATGGCGCGGACTTGTAAATAACAAAAAGAGGTTAATTTGCTCAATGTTGATAAAAATAGTATTTTGAATCAGACTACTAAAATATCAGCTGCTGTTTTCTGTTACCCTTGGATCAAAATCGAATTAAAAAAAGCGAACAAAGAAAAAGTTTCCAATTTGGGTTTTCCCCTTACTGAATCATAACATCCCACGTATTTCTATTGGTTTGTTACGATTACATGAATAGACCCTCATAAAGCGTTAAATATGTAAAGAAAATGACGTAATGGAACTGCTGGGCATAGTTATGAAATTAGTGCGTTTGTCATCACTGTATATATTATAAAAAGGAAATGAGATGATGCTGACAAATCTATGAATATTAAGCGGACACCCCGTATGAGTCTAATATTTAAGTTTTCCGTCTACCTTATGAATAAAAGCCATGTGTGCATCCATGTCTGTGAAAACTCATACTATGTCACACATACGCAGTGCATCACCTATTCAGCGTTTGCAGAACACGTTGACTCATCCAGTCTATCCGTTTTTCCTATTGACTTCCAGAGCTTTAAGGATTGAATCCTCAAGATGGCCTTGTGTGCGTCAAACATACTAAAATTCCTTTGCTGTTGTATGGTCACCTTTGCTCTGCTTCCGTGATATGATTTTTATGGATCCACCACTCTATTCATATTGCAGGAATATTTCTATTCATGCAGTCATTTTTATATTTTCTCTGATCATTTGCTGGCGTTCTTTGTGCTTTTCTCAAATCTAATTTAATGTGCTTAAAATGTATTTGTAACTTTGTTAGCTTTGGTCGGTACTCTGCATGACCCTTTCCTTCTTCATACTTTGCACAATCCGTGGATCCCAAGCTGATCCACTGTGCTATGATGTCATGTGACATCATTTCCTGGCACGCAATATACAAGGCAAAGTAGTTTGCAGAAGGTGGGCAGCATGCAGCCCTGCTGCACCATGGGAACAATTTCTACTTTGCAGGACAGGCTTCTAAAACCAGAATATCCCACATGACTTGGGCCATTTATGAGATGGTACTGTGTAACGTGTACTAACCCCTTAATGACAAATGCAAAATGCATTGTTTTCAATGGGTTTAGGGACCGCCCATTGTCCTTAAGGGGTTAAATGTGGTAAGGGTTTTTGGTTTTTTTACTAGCAAACTCGTAAGGAATGATTCTGCAAGCCTTACTTTTAGTATAAATCTGCTTGATTGGTTTCTTAGTCAAAACGTTTAGTGCCACCTCATCTTTTTTTTTTTTTTTTGAATCTCACTTGATTTATCCACTCGTAATGTAAACTCCCAGTATTGGAGAACGCCTAGACTGTGAGTACTTAAAAAGTACAAGGGGAAGCAGCCCTGCTGCAACAGCGGTCCAATTCCTTCTTAGTCTGACCATCCTTGCCACTGATTGGCTGATTGAAGCTTCAATCAGTGGCAGGAAAATGCCACAATTGAAATCCTTCGGAGCAAATGTACCATCTAGGTGACTGTCCACGTTGAAAAAAACTTGAGCCGTAAACCTCAGCATACGGCCCCCATATACTATTTCAAAAAGAGGAAAGAAGAAAAAAACTTTTGGGGGGGCGATTAAAAAAAAAACATATTGATGACAGTTTTGTTGGATCTTGTTTATTTTATTTGTATTTATTTTTTGTAGCTTTTTCTGGATTCTCCACAAACACAAAGTATGACCCGTATCAAATTAAAGCCGAAATTGCAAGTCGTCGAGATAGGGTAAGTCGAAAACATAATCTTCTAAATTACTGATGTCCCTTTAGTAACATATACATTGTAGCATTAGTCAGGTGTAGGGGGAAACCTTATAAACCGCTTATACTTTACCTAAGAACCTCTGTATTTTCAGAATAAGATATGTAGTTGAAGGCCAAACTAATATGTAAAGGTAACGTAAAATAAATATTTACCTTAAAAGCCCTGTCCCCTTTTTGGCCTTTTTAGAACCAAAATCTGCCACTAAATGCGTAACTTGTGTTTGTTTGAATCTTTCTTTTTATTTTATTTTTTTCTAGCTTTCTAGACTAAAACGAGAGTTGACTTTGATGAAGCAAGAACTGCAGTATAAAGAAAAGGGAGTTGAAACATTGCAAGAGTAAGTTAATTGTCCCTTTGTAAATCTAAAATGTATAGTACCTATGGTGTGGATTATGTAGAGACACCCTGTTAGAATTCATTCATTCCCTGTTAGAATTCATTCATTCCCTGTTAGAATTCATTCATTCCCTGTTAGAATTCATTATTGTATTGCTACTAATATTGCATTAGGACCTGACTGATGGTGATAACGTCCAACCCTCAAAATGATCTAGCGTACATTACAATTATTCCACATGATATATGATTAATTACCCGTTTCATCCTTTTATAGCAGCTTTAATGGTTACATTTTATGCGTTTTTAATCATGGGTCTCAAAACAACTTGCTTAGAGCCACTGAATCTCACAACAACATGTATTTAAGAGCAGTATTTGATGTACAGGTTTATACTCATACCATGTTGGGCTTGAGTGATCCTAAACCTACTGGGGGTTTGGAGCTTCCAGAAGACCACAGTAGATTTCAGTGGGACTTGCTGGGGACAACTTTTGGGGCAACTTGTCCCTACCAGTTTATTGTTAATTTTTGGAGCAATGATAAGGGTGTTGGAGTAGCTTCTTTGTCAGATAAAAAATATAGTTAAATATTAGGTACCAACGGGCTGTTTTTCCCTGGTTTACAATTTGTAACATGCAACCTGTTCCTGAGCTCGATTAATGTTCGAGGTTTGATTGATGTAGTGCTGACTCAGACACAGCTTGTCCCCTCCCGAGCATCCAAACAAGTCATTCCTTCCCATTTAACGCATAGCTGTAAGAAGCTGCGGGTATAACAGTTTTGGCTGTACAGGGAATTTCCATCTGGGGCTACTTGTTTAGCTTTCAAAATCTTAGCATAGTTCTAGAACAGGATGGCATTGTTAGCTGCTAGGAGAGAAGAAGTCGTAGATTATATGTATGTAGCAAAAGGCACATGCCCACGAGAAAACACCAGATATGGCAAGTACCCTGAGATAACAGTGAAACATACAGAAGTGGCTTTAAAAAAACAAAAAGGTCATTGTTAGAAGTAATGGGACAGGTCCTGTAAAAAAAAGAAAAAAAAAGAGCCCTGGCTTCTCAACAGTAGGTGCTGTTGATAGAAGGCTTGCAGGAAGCGAGCTGTGGTTAGCTGGAGGCCTTCTGCCAGGCCTGATGATGTAAAAGGCCACATTTATAACAAAACTTTCCATTCTTCTCGCAGGTAATCTATGGCTTTACATGGGAGGTGCCTTGTGCGGCTGTCACTTCTTACTATTACACGATTTGATTTTAGAAATAAGACTCCAAGGATTAAGCAAAAAAAAAAAAAAAAAAATAGCTATCGTCTATTTATGAAAATAAATGTAAAACGTATAATTGTAAAATGTTCGCGCACACAAGTGCGTATAGTATTTATGTGTATTTAACATGTCAGCGTTTTATACATCGGTGTCGGGAAGAATGGGCAGATTGTCGGGGTCACACAATGATATCTGCCTGTCCCAGTTGTGTGTTTGATTTTGGTATACACAGCTAAAATCACATCTCTAATACATGTATCCTAATTAATATGTTTGCCTTCGGAGAAGGATGTTTATTAGAATCTTTTTGTATAGATTAAGATAAGGGTTAAAAGCATACAAGTCAGGGCAAGTTTCAATTGTCTGCGTCGTGTATAGCTGTAATTTGTTCAGTATGTATTCCCTTCAAAAATATATATTTTCATATTTTTAAGGATATGGAATTAATAATATTTGTCAGATGTACAGACCATGTGAAGAGCTTCAGTGCTGGCAGATTTGGAGTCCATGCAGATGTTCTGCTTTAAATCATATACATTTCAGACTGTAATCCTGAGCTGTGACAAATGTTCCATACATTCCCTAATCCAGCCAGCCAGAGCTCACATGATTTTTACATTTAACTGTATTAGTGACGGTAACATTTTTTTTTTTTTTAGAATAAATGTGTGTGTGCAGTGTAGACAGTCCTCCTTTTCTCTCAACCATAGGCAGGGTAAACACAAGAAGAAGCACCTACAAGGGAGAGGTTTTAAATAAGGGCCAGGGCTAGTAACGATGATCATTCCAATGTATTCATTACTATGACCTTGGACAAAAAATTAAAATAACCACAGAGCTGGGCAGGTACATACATTTGAGAATGGGAGCAAAAGCACTGAGTCACTGAGCTCTGGGCATAAGGGGTCTTTCTCTACACACAGTCACAACAAAAACATTATGCCCTGAAATAGAAAATATTACATTTTTAGATAGGACCTCTTTAGACAGGTAAAGCAACAGACTTTGAGATGGTCCCCTGCTAAAGGCATCACAGGCATCTAAAGACAGAAGGCATCCATCTATTCATAGTTATTCTTATTGTTGGGGTGTGGGTGATTCCATACTTGGTCCAACCTTGCTTCCGAAGGTCTCCAGGTCACTTTCATCCATATCCTAAATTCTCCCCACCCGCTTTACTCCTGCTCGTCCGTCTCCTTTTCTTATTCTTGGTGGTTTCTTTAGTTTTCAGTAGGAGACGTTTCTGTGTGAAGAATGTCCACATACAGTACAAAATACCCTATCATGGTGGAAATGCCAACTAAAGACTTGGATCCGTTTTAAGCCAAGCCCATTCCTTATAATGTGAAATTTAATATCTATTTTTTTTGTCTTCAAAAAAATCTACGGCTGTTGACCTTGATGACAAAAAAATAAATTTCCCACTAAATAAATGTACTGCCATTTCTCATTCTTTTTAATGTGTTCACAGGATTGACAGAAAGATGTCAAGTGCGCACACCAACTATAAGCTAGATGAGGCGCAAGCAATTATGAGTGAACTCCGAACTATACGACAAGCAATATGTATGGGAGAAAAGGAACGGCGGGAACTTATGCAGGTACTGTTTTTAGTGTGAATAGATTTTTCTGTAATTCTGGTTTTCTTTTATATTATTTGTCATAATATTATATATATGAGAGATGATCGATGTAACATACCGTATTTGCTCGATTATAAGACGAGGTTTTTTTCAGAGCAAATGCTCAGAAAAATACCCCTGGTCTTATAATCGGGGTCGTCTTATAATGAGACCTCAAATAGGTCTGACTATGAGACGACTAAGATCCAGATCCCCCGCAGCTGCAGGGGACCTGGATCCTCCTATCTCCCCCCCCCCGCCCCACTTACTGGTCCCCATGTGTAGCCGGGGCAGTGTGTAGATGTCTACGCGATTCGCCATCGTGACAGCCTCTGCCCCCATGCCTCTAGTAGGGTTTAAGGTGGTCCCCATGGTGTACGCCAAGCTGCAGAAGCGTTCCTGGAGGCCAGCTTAAAGAAGTGAATAGTAGTACAGTAGAACAAGAAGAGGCGGGACAAAAAGCTCTGGAAAAAGAGATGGAGAGACAGAAGCGGTTGGTAGAGAAAGTAGGAAGACATTAAGAGAGTGTGAGTGAGGGTGGGGGAAAAACAACCAAATGCAAACGAAAATTAAGAGCTCTCAGCTTTGTTTTAATTTGTTTTGTTTGGGTCCCAGGTCATTTTTGGACATTTGTGCACATTTCTATTTAAGAAATTTCCCAATTTCATTAATTTCTTAAAACGAGGAAGGAATGGGCTCTACCAAATTCCAATATTGACTACCTTCTGCATTCTCCATTGCTGTATTGGACACCAGATGTTCCTTTAAGCAACCTCTGAGTTGGACTAAAATTTTTCCTTGGACATTTTACAAGGTGCTCTATTTTAGCAGCCAACATGCGCAACGTTACTAGTCTGCCCACTTTTCTGTGTTTAGAAAAGCTTTATTTTTTTTATATGTTTTATCTATTTTACGTGTCTGGCTTGTCTTATAATCAGTCACAGGCATAAGCTCTGTACTAGCACATTGTTCATGTTTACAATACGGGAAAGACACCGCTATCGAAACATGCTGCTACATACTAACAATTAAGTCAGGAATGTATCTTCTCCCGTGGCTGTTTAACCACGTTGTTGCCAGCATTTTGGGCCTTCAAAACACAAGCTATAACTCTCTAACTGAAGGAACACCACCCTCGGCTGGGAAACAGATTAATCTGTCACATCATAAAAAATATTGTTACAACATGTTTATAGAGCCAGAGAAATTTAAAGAGGAAGTATCACATCTGAGATAACACCATGACCAAATCCGGCATTGTGCGTTATGTTTTTGTTGTTTCCGTTTCCAGATTTTTTATTTTTTTTTATGAACACCTTGACATGATTTGGGGCAAAGATTTGCTTGAAGGGAAAATTCCCGGGACTTCCCATCTCAGCCTAACTCTGTGTTATATCCCACCAACCTAAATTTAATCATTGTGGAAATTTAAGGAACCGTGAATTTATATATGGTACACACCATAGACCCAGCCAGGAAGCAGCAATCCCATTGGACAGAATGTGAAAATTTGGAAAACTTGAGTTTTTATGTTAGTTTTTAAGAACATTGATTGTAGTCGCTGTTTAAATTCTGTTTGTGTTTTTATTTCAAAACAGAGCCTGGCTAAGCTGACCGATGGATTCCGAAATAGCTGCTGCATTTCAGAGTCATTGCACAATATTCCGCACAATCTGAGCTCACTCAGTGACCCGTGCTTACCTCAGCAATACTGTGATGCCTGCTCACAAACTGACATCGCTGGAGAGGTATTGTGTCTTCCATTGTGCGGGACACACCATTGTTTGCTGGGAATTTGATTCACTGTTCAGACATTCCAGATCTGGAATTCGCATTTTAGAAGAGATTGCAGTAGCAGTTTGAAACTTTTTTTTTTAAAGTATTTTTAAATATTTTTTTTCTAATTATTATTTCTTTATTATTATAAATAACCCTCTTTGAAGTTCGACGTGTCCGTACTTTTAACACAAGAAATTGTTGCAAGTATAAATGACTATAGAATAATTGGCCATCTGATTTTAATCTTATATAGTGCAAACTATAAAATGTCGTTATAATGTTAAGTTTCAATCCACATTATTGTCTGTTTAAATTGATAAGTTACCCAAATGGTGCAGTGCCCGGTTACATCAAATAATAAAGCTATTTGGGAAAAGAACACTCCCCATTTTCAGGATACATCAGATTGAATTGAAAATGTTTGGGATACAAGTATTTGATTTTCAAAAGATTTATACACCTACGAGCAGCCCGGCTAATCTGAGTGTAAAAATATATCGTTTATATATATATATTTTTTTGAATACAGTTTGGCTTTGATGACAAAACAAAACTGGTGGATAGAGTACGGCTTAACTGGCAGTATGAAGAAGCCAAAAAAAGGTGAGTAATTATTGATATATTGAAAAATATTACAGGAGCGCCTGATTGCTTGTTGGCATTTATTGGGGTTGGCCTTTTGTCGCATATACTGTATGAGCCTCGGAATAAAGTTAATAACGTCGCTAAGCAATCACTGATGCAATGAATTCTGTGTAGAAGATGTTAAGGTCACCCAATTGCGATATATAATTGAAAAATATTTTATATATAATATTTATTATGTTGTGTGTACAGTGTTCTATTCTAGGACAACAGGTCTGGGGAGGCACTCAGCAATGAGAAAGGGGGCCACAGAGGTAGAGGATGGGGGCCCAGAGTAAATAAATAACCAAGTAGATATATATCAGACCATCCAGTAATAAGTCAGCACTGTATATTTTCTTCAACAGTATTTGTTCTTGAATTATTGTTCACTCTTTTATGCAATGAGTTTGTAGACTGACCGTGGCACAATTGTTTTTGTTAGAACCCATTTTTATAGTTAGTTAAAGTTAAACACGTTCAAGTAGATCAGGCCAAGTTATGTGCATGGCTTCCTCAATGGAGTAATGGTCCAGATGGAGAGAACATTAGTTTATTAGTGCTCCATAAAGTAGTCCACTTTATGGAGCACTAATAAACTAATGTTCTCTCCAACACTCGTAACACCGTAACTGCATTCTTCTAAGGTGACATCAGTAATGGTGTTAACTGGCGTTGGGACATATATGTGGTTAAAGGGACACTCCAGCCATCAAACATCTGTGTGTATGCACAGAGAGTGGTCCTGTTGATAAGAGCTCTTTCCTGCAACTGATTGGTTGCTTTAAACAACCAATCAGTGGCAAGAATTGTTGGAAGGAGGCAGGCAGCTGCAGGGGGGCAGCTTCTACCCCAGGTAAGTAATTTCTTGTTGTGGAAGAATGTATACTAACCTCCTGACAGAATACTTTAGTATGCATTCTTCTTTAACGGGGCTGTCGGGGACAGTAACCTGTTCTTTTAACCATGTATTTATTTACAGCTTCCTGCCTGTTAATAAGGACAGGGCATCAGAACTGGACATTTTAAATTACAGAAACATAACATAAAGGACCTGTCTAGTTAAGATCTCCTGTATTTATGTGTGTTATGGCATAAGAAAAGTTCCCAAAAAGCTGCCAGTGGGTATTTTTTTTTGTTTATCCTGAAATGTTGGCTTTAAATGCCTGGTGAGTCTTATTTTTAAAAACTGCTATAAATCTGCCTTTCACCCCACAAAGCCTTACATTTTAACTCACTTCAAAAGATAATGGAATAAATAATCATTTTAGGTTACCTTGTCTTACCAATCAAATGATTTAACCCTCAATCTGTAAGTAAAGCCCCCTCCCCCCGTCTCCAGATCAGTTTCTTCTTTCTACGTTCTACTGCCCACTCACTAAAGGCTGTGTGGAGTTAGCACTGCTTCTACACGAGGCTAGCCTTGGTCCATCACAAATCCTCTCCCCCAGAAGAGGGAAAGCTCTTGATAGCCCATGGTGGGAAGTTCTCAGGTATGATAATCATGACCCCTTCCTATTACCAGAGAGCAATGTTTATATGAGAACCACTTAGGTTCCTTTGCTGGAAGAAAAGCACCGGATAGCCGTGGAAATGAAGTGGAAGTGAGCCATTGCCTGACAGAGCTCTACACCTACCTGTAGTTTATTGGCCACTGATCTTAAAGTGCCAGGGCCAATATTTACCTCTATAGTGTGGTATTGCCAAGCACATATAACACTTGGCCCCCTAACAGGGAAACATCACGAGCGTTTCTTCACGATCTACTCTGGAAACAAAACAATAATAGAATGTCCCTTCTGATTTTTATCATAGATATTTTAAAACACTGATACAGCACGATGACCAAAAATGTGGGGAAGTTTATTCTGCAATAGGGCGTTAAAGCCAGTGCTGCCCCCTGTGGTGGGTTTTATGTAAGCGCCCACTAGGTAAAGGAAATCATCAGCTCGCTCTGTGATAAAATGCATATAACCAGTTCTCCCACTATCATCTTCTCAGCTGCTTGTTTTAATACAGGTTCTTTACCTGCGGGTAACTTGATAGTTTTTTTGGGTGCCATCCGCTTCCTCAGATATATTTATCCATCCTGAGAGGCAGCTTAATCCCACTTTGAATAGGTGCCTTGGCTTGGGCACTTTAAAATGGGACATGAAACGAGACTGGCTGTTTCTGCTTTCGGCTACATCGAAATCTGTATCATGGCGTAGTTTACTTGCAGGAATTCCTGATTTCAGAAAAAAAAAGCTGAAGGCCAGGGAGGGGTAGAGGAAGTTACTAGGGAAAGGCCTGCTTTCCTGCGTGATTAGAGGGAAGCCTCGCTGAGAGCCTTGCTCAATGGTAAAGGTCAGCTGCTAATAATTTATACAGATGGTTACAGGCCCTTTTATCTGGTGGGACTGATGTTAAAACAGTATTGGTGATAACGTCTAATGCTAAAGAATGTACCACGCACCCCCTCAGCAGCCATAAGTGTGTTCTAAAACTTGATGGGTAAACTGTATTTGCCAGTTTATTATATTTTTTTGCACATGTGATGATCATTATATTTCCCAATATTTTTACGGTACGGTATTTGATTTTTGTTTTTGGGGGATATGACCGGGGACTGGACTTTACCAAGACTTGTTATGTGACTTTGTGACCTGTTGGTAGTTGTTCATATCACTGAATGAAGCATTTAAAAGAAGCATGTAATTTAATTTAGCAGCATGTTTCCTGCCATTTTATATACACACTGTTGTGTAGATGTTTAGTACGCTATGATACGCTCAGGGACAGAGGGTTTTAAGTCTCACATAAGGGCTGTCCTTCCTAAGTGAGAGGAAGGTCTTTAACTGGAAAAAGAGATCTCTGAGGTCCCAAAAGCTTATGTATGTGGCTCTAGATCTTGACACTGTGAAGTCTAAGGATGCCATATTGCTAGGTTGTATGGTCTTTTGGACCTTGGAAGTCCAAAAAAAAAGTCCTATTTACCCATTGTACAGTTCTGTGGAATATGAAGATGCCATGTAAATCAATAAATAATAAATGCTTTATCGTTAGCAAGAAGCGCGATTGCCCCAATTAGGAATTATTTTACTGTTATCTTAACAGAGCACAGAAACCAACCTGGCCCGTCTTGTCCTAAAGTTGACTTTGACTTTGAGCCATGTTTGCTCTTAGGGTACGCATGGCATATCTACTCTCACGTATGTTGACGATCTTGTGAGATGTTTTAAAGGAACTGCAATTCACGTTGAGCAAGGAAAGCAATAATCTAATACCATAGACTGGAATGCGGAATCAAGGACATAGCAATATTTGTTATTCAGACACGCAAGCGGGCAGATTGCCTGGAGTGCGGCTATATGCCGAACAGGGAAACTATTTCTGAAAGTAAAAAAAAAAAAAAAGAATGATTTAACCATTTAAATCTGCCCTGCATATTCTGAAACTGGAGACAAGCTTTTTTTGGGAAAAGAATCCGCTTAAAACTGCATTTTAACATAAATCCTTGCTCGAGCCAAATAAGGGGGTTATAAAAAAGGTTTGGTGTATAATATAATCAAATGAGTCTGACGATTGCTTGTTTGAACAAACCTAGCCATGTAAACAGTACAGATATTATATGGAAGCTTTCCAAAGAGTTTGCACTATTGAATAATCGGTTTCATGTAACGCACACTCAAGGCTGAGTGGTGAAAATAAGTAAAGTGTATTCATACTAGAATATAGTAGACTATAGTAGACTAATAATATGTCTGGGTCAGGCAATTATACTTCAAACTTAGCTTAACGTGGGTGGCAGCTTATCAGTTATGTATAAATTATTATATTCAACGAGGTTCTGTATCATGATGTAGTAAACTGTTTGCTCTTTTAAAACAGCAGAATCATATCCGTGTTGAGGTAGCCGAGTTAAACTCACCAGGAATCTCACAGTTTTGATAATTACTTGTTTTTGGATTAATAAAGACTTAAAATTCAGAACACTATAAAGTACATAGTAATATAAAGTAATGTAGTGTAATAATGTAAATTCATTTCTAAGTTTAATTACTTTTTTAAGTGCTTTTTTTTACGTTGTTTCAAGTAAAACCCATTTTACTTGAAGGCCACATGATCCAAATTCTTTCCAGATGCTAGTAGGAAATAAACTGTGTTAGATTTCTTTTCTTTTGGGAGATGTTTTTCCTGGCCATACCCAATGTCATTTTTTTTTTTTTCTTCATCTGGAACTTGAGAAGTATCCGCATACACTGCCTTGGTTTTGGCTTTTGGTCTCTGATTCCAGAGCCAAAGGTCTACAGGTTTGTTAAATCCTTCTAGAATGCTTTCTATTGTTTTTCCTTTAAAGCATTAGGTCATCCTCTATTTCAGTTGGGTTCAGTAATATAGCATCTAAAGGCTGAAATTGTACATGGCTGCATAAAACTTCTCAAGATGTACTGGAAAGATAAATAAATAATCCCATGTGTTTCTGAGGCTGGTCATCACATGAACTTCTGACATAACCGGTATACTTTTAAAGGCCAGGTTAAACTTACGTAATATTCTATTTGTCATTAAGAGTCTCCAGCATACAACACCAACTGGCCCTTCTTGAAAATGAAACCTGGCCAGGAATGGCTGAAGCAGACAGAGATCATCTACAGCTCATCAAAGAGAAGGAAGCTCTTCTACAAGACCTCGAACTCATTAGTCAGCAAAGAAGATCTCCTGAAGACGTATCGAGGCTGGATGAGGAAAAGCGACGCCTGGCAGATGAGATCCAGAGGGCTCACTCAACCTCGGCTCAAGGAGTCACTGAAAGGTATGTCTTTCCTTAATTTTCTTTTACAGTTTTTGAGTTGAGTCCAGGCCCTATACACCATGCAAAATAATTCATCCACAGTACACAGGCACAGATTTGTTAGCTAGTCAGAAGTACTAAGACAAACCTACCAAAATAAAACTTTTCACTCTACATGTTCTGTGTGGTTTTGTACGTTTCATTATATAACACAAGAGCTAAGCTTTTTTTTGTGGTATCTGTGTAATATATTGAATTTACACCCTCTTTTTACACCGACCTGTGCCCTGCCTTTCACTACATAACTCCTCTTTGTAAAGGTATGATCAGTAGGAAACCAATTGTCATAGATCTTTTGCGTAAGAGATTGGTTTTAGGACCTATGCTGTGCGAAACATTACTGGCAGTGTATGCTAAGCCTCATAACACATCATCATGTGTATTCTAACGAGGAAATCCAAAACAGTTGGTTGCTAGGCTGAACGTTCTGGTGTCTCTCAGCCAAGGTGGAAAGTCATCTCGGTTTTGCCATGCACAGAGAAAAGCACATCATAATGTATTATTATTTTGCTCTGAGCCACATGTTTTTTATTCCTGTTAATGCTGCATCTAATATCCTGGCGCAATGGTACCTGCAGAGATTGAGTGTGGCTAAAGAGAGCTGTTCAAACCATCGCCTGGCTGGTATTGACTGCTTTGGCTGCCTGGAAGCTAACATGGTCCCACAGCACCTGTCTTTATTGCCTTTGGTCTGTAGAGGGCACTCTGCAAATTAATTTAGTCTTTATAGTTTATTAAATGTAAGTAGAAACCAGATGCTTATTATTACTGAACGCCTGGTTGCAGATTGAGCATTTTTGTCTAAATTACAGATAGTGAGTAGTATATCAGCAGAATGTCAGACCTTTGCTGCTGTGGTGTTTGTGTAGCCAAAAAACGTCAAACTTTGCCTGCTAGCCATTGTTGAGATGTGACTTCCTGTCAGTGGTGTATTTGCCTTGGGCGCTGTCCTAGACCTGACCCAGGTCATGGGTCTCGGCCACCATCATCTCTGCTGAGCTCTGCGTCTAATTGATGTGCTGCGCCTTTTACTGCTTGACGTACAGGCGGAGCCCGCTTTGACATTGTCCCCCATCGCCAATTGGGGAGAGAGCTCCCTTGTAAGCGGACAGTTGAGCATTGGCACACCAAAGTGCTAATAGCCAAGACGGCTGCCACCCTAGAGTTATAGTGTTACTAGGCCGGGTTTTGTCACCGCCTCAGGTCATCATTGGCCAGCACTCTCCAGCTAGAGAGTTGGCTTCAATGCCCACCGCACTGGGGTGTTGAAGTAACTGTTTAAGTGTATGTATATATTTTTTAAGCACTAACAAACATATTTAAATTCAATTAGGGTAATTATTACTATATTTTATTATTTACCAGTATGTGAAAGATTGATAGCAGTCAGAATCTTTACTTGCCACGAAAGTAGTGAAGTTAATACCCCAGCCAATATTTTGCATACGGAAAGGAATAATTTAGTCGTATTGTTTTGGTACAATATTCATTATTTCATTTAATATATTTAATTATATTGAGAATGATTGCTTTATTCTGGAGCATTAACCTTTCAGTTTGGGTAACATTTTTTAATTTGTTTAAATTATTATTTTGACAGGTTGCTGCTACAGGAGAAGAGAAACTGTCTTTTGAAGCACCTGGAGGAGGCTACCCGGTTAACCTCTTATTTATACACTCAACTACAAAGGTAAGTGTGTTGCCTAACCAAATTATTGGGTATTTTCCTATTATTTCCTCTCTATATAAATTTGTATTTCTTTCTGACCCCTTTTAGTTTGCTTATCATATATACATGCAGGTTGAACATAATCTATGGATATTACACACATTTTCTCAAGCATTACACGTTTTTTTAACCTTTGGTGCATAAGGCTTGGCGTAGTATTATTATGCCGTCATTACTATGTAATAGACACTAACTAATGTGCAACTTAAAAGGATTGGAGGATATTTCACAGTAAAAGGAAGGTGCTGATTGATCAGTGGCCCTCTTTGTTTTAAGGACAAAGCCTTTAAAAAATGCAAGATTACATCATACTGCACAAGATAAGAATTATATTAATCAGTATAGTAGCATGTGACATGATCTGAGAAATAAACGTTATCCAATATGCCTTGAAGTTAAAAACAAAAAAAATTCCAGAATATATCACTAAAATGTAATCCAAGTGGAGCTTTGGACCCCTTTCATCACTGATGGTACAGATGCAGCCACCTTCACAAACTTCTACGATATCCATTCCTCCTGATGATGCCACATACTGGCACTTAGGAACATTAGATGGTGGCAGGCAGCTGCCCTTTTTGACATGCGTTAAAGACGACCCGGTAAAAATGTTTAGTATCTATATTCGTAAGCTTGCGTTTTCATAACATTTTGTTGTGTTGCAGTTTGTCTGCCAGCACCCTCACCATGTCATCTGGTAGCAGTCGTGGGTCATTGGCATCCAGTCGTGGATCCCTGGCATCGAGCAGAGGATCTCTTAGCTCAATAAGCTTCACAGACATTTATGGCCTTCCACATTATGAGAAAACGGAAGCTGACTATGGCCAACATCTGCGCTTTGACATGATTCCATTAGAAGCTCATTGCCGAGATGGTCAGTATACTGAGACTTCTGGCCTTCCCAACCTCAGCAAGCAAAAGATGTCAATGGATAACCCTCAGTCACTGGCATCATTGTCTTCGCGTTCGTCTTTGTCTTCCTTGTCTCCTCCAAGTTCACCTTTGGACACACCATTTCATTCTGCTTCCCGTGACTCTCCATTGACCCAAATGTCAGAAAGTTTGGAGGAAATGATGAACATGACTGCTTTAGATGTATTAAGGGGGCAAGCTTCAAATTTAGTTGATGGTGAATCTCAAAGGGCAGGGTCCCAGCTGCAGGATAGTCATGCAGAAAGTAAAACGGTCAGAGAAAGCGGACCACAATTACAAGGTCTTCAGATGGGAGCAGGTAAGATCTTTCACCAGTGAATGCCCATGCCGATATAATACAGCTAGTTACTTTCAGAGGCAGGAGTGCAGTGGGGGCATGTAACTTCATGTTATGTGACATGTGATAAAAGCGTGCAAGCAGCTATAAGAAAAGGCTGCAGGCAAGGTAAGGGTGTGATGTGTGAGAGAGTTAGGTCTGATGGATAAAGTGGGGTGTAATGGAGTATGTTTTTGTGTAAGGGTGAGAGAGAGTGTGTATATGTGTTTGTGTGTTACAGTGAGTGCCTGTGTGTGCTTATAGTGTGTATGTGTTACAGTTAGTGTAAGTATGTAAGAGTGTGTGTCAGTAACTGGCAAGGTGATGGGTGGCCGCTTCTGTCCCAGGGGCCAGAAGGTGCCAGCCACTTGCTGCTCACATCTATTAGGATTTCAGATAAGCCAAGATATGGTAAAGAAGGGCGTTAGCAGGAGCATAGCATGTATTATTTGTATACGTTACAAACGTATGATGAAATAGATGTGTTATCAATTGTTTTAGGGGTTTTGGACTGTGATATACGGTACTTGCTGCAACCTATGGTGTATGGAATATTATGGCTCTATATAATTCAGTAAATAATATTGTGTACAGTATAAATGTATGATACCTTTTAGCAGACCTCACCATAAAAAAACACAGAATGAGGGTGGACCTTGTAAATAAGGAACTTTGGTTTAATTATTATAAATGTATTGAAAAAAATATTGTGATATTTTGGAAACGTGCTGTTACCCGTATCGGCATGTTATCCCCTATGTTGGTGGAATTAGTCTTTTTTGGAAGTAACCCAAAACCAAACGGGCTGTGGTCATTTTATTAATTTGTAGTTGGTCCACTTTGATGTCTGTGTTGGTCTCTCGCTGCCATCTGGTGGAGTAATGTAGAATGCACCCTTTATTGAATTTGGACTTCAATTAACAATACACTTTAACACAACACTTCTGTCAAATACATGTCAGCTTGGATTAAAGCACAACATATAAATGTATATGCCGTTTTAAAGCATTTGGTGCCAAAAAAACACATTTTTTTTATTTAACAGCAGTCACTATTCATGAAGACTGTACCTTAAGGCTGGAAAGAGCCAAGCGAGTCTCTGCTGGTCTATCAGATGACTCTCTTGCAAGCGACAGTGGGGTTTTTGAAGCATTAAGTAAAAGGTTTGTGTCTTATAATTCTTTATTGCACACCATGTGCTAAATGTAGGCATCTGGCCAAGAATTAATGGACAAAGGAATCTATATATGTATGAATATATATGTATATAAGTGGAATGTGGATTATTTCAAAGGAGGAGAAATGTTAGAACAAGAAGTCATAGTCTTGGCTGTAATGTAAGGAAGTTTTATTATTTTGAGAGAGGGAAGAAGATAAGTGGGATGGCTTCACAGCAGAAGGGGAATTTAAACATGCATAGGATAGGCATTTTGCTATCGTGAATGTAAGACAAGACCAATGATTATTTAAGGTCTTAGTCTTTTCATCAGGAAAAAATGGGCAGACTAGATGAGCAGAATGTTTTTTTTGTTTTTTTTTTTAACCGTCCTATTCTTACATGACAGGATAAGGGGGAACAGGAGAATGTTAATGAATCTGAAAAGCGCATAAGAGATGCACGTAAGGCTAAGGTGGTTTGGCCTTGAATACAGTGATCATATTAATTTGTCTTTGTTTAGGAATGAGAATGTCGAAGATTCCGTGTATAAAGAGCCTGCAAAACATGAAGAACCTCAAGTACATGTTGGAATAGTGTAAGTAAAATTAGAACTGTCACACTGTATAGGGAGGTATGGGCAATTCCCCGGAGCCAGCAAGCCATAGAGCCTAAAACGTTCAAGCCGCCACTGTTTAATATTGATCGCCATTGCTGAAATACTCAATGGCATAAATGTGGGGTCACGTCATTATTGGGTTATAGTCAGGGGAGGGCTGGCAGCCTAAGGCCTGGGGGGCAAGTCTAGTCAACTGGCCCATTGCACCATCAAAGCGGCTGCGAGCGACATTGAAAGCAGCCGTCGTGCGGCAGTCACTCCACCAGTGCCTAATGAAATTAAAGTGGCCGGCGTGCAAACACCGCATGCCTCAGCTCTTCATCACACCCCTTTTAAGACGTGGGAAGAGGAGCTGAGGAATGGCCATTGGGTCTGACAGCCGCATGATGCTGGGGCGTACCTAGAGTATTTGGCACCTGTGGCAGACCCTGTATGTGGCACCCCCCACACACACTTTAAAACTGCATAGTTTCTATGGTTAAGCAAACATTGACAGGGGTACAGCATATTTGTTATCATTATATACTTAGGGATTACGCAGCACCACCGTCAATGTGTGCCTATACATTGAGCCAGACACTGACAACCCCTATCACTATATACTAAGCCAAACATTGATGTGGTGTAGGCTTACCACTTTAGTGACTGGCATAGTATATAGTAGTGATGCACCGAAATGAAAATTCTGGACTGAAACTAAAAATTCAGCATTCACTTGGCCAAAACAGAAAAAAAAACCAAAAAAAACTTTAAAATACTTTATTAAAAGTAACACCAAAATTAGACAAAAAAATCAACAATAATATTAACACATATACATATTTATATATATATATATATATATATATATATATATATATATATATATATATATATATACATATATATAACAACAATCACAATCCTATCATGCCCAGGTTCTAGCATGTGCTGGCTGACTTAGCATGATAGGAGTGTGATTGCTGTTTGCAATTATATATATCAATATATATATATATTAATACTGTCATTGAATTATTCTGTCCAATAAAAGTGTTAACACACCGAAGTTGGACCAAAAAATAATTTATAACAGCAATCACACTCCTATCATGCCTAGGCAGCCACTACATGCTGGAATCTGGGCATGAAAGGAATGTGATTACGGACTCCCTATGCCAAGCTATCCCCCAACACTTACACATCCATGCTATCTGAAACCCTCATTCACAAACATTCAGCATAACACCCATCACTCTCACACACTTACATTCAGCATAACACCCATCACTCTCACACACTTACATTTAGCATAACACCCATCACTCTCACACACTTACATTCAGCATAACACCCATCACTCTCACACACTTACATTTAGCATAACACCCATCACTCTCACACACTTACATTCAGCATAACACCCATCACTCTCACACACTTACATTTAGCATAACACCCATCACTCTCACACACTTACATTCAGCATAACACCCATCACTCTCACACTTACATTCAGCATAACACCCATCACTCTCACACACGTACATTTAGCATAACACCCATCACTCTCACACACTTACATTCAGCATAACAACCATCACTCTCACACACTTACATTCAGCATAACACCCATCACTCTCACACACTTACTAATCCACTCTCTCCTACCTTTTCTTCTTTCACTCTCACGTTTCCTCTTCCTCCTCTTCTTCTTCTTCTTCTTCTTCCTGTCCTTCCGGTGCACTGAGCGCGGAAAATGTTGGGCGTGGCTTCAGTGTTGTTGCCGCGCGCACCGAAACGGGAGGGGGCGGTCCGCCCCGGCTGCCGCTCATCTGAGGGGTGCCACCATGCCGGCACGCCTCCAGAAACTGGAGGCGTGCCGGCATGGTGGCACCCCTCAGATGAGCGGCAGCCGGGGCGGACCGCCCCCCTCCCTCCCCCGCCAGGTACGCATGACGGCCGCATTCAATCCTGCTCGCGGCCGCTTAGTTTTTAACTTTGCGGCCACAGCCGCATTGAATGTCTGTCTGCCGGTGTTCCGTCCGGCCCACCGGCCCGGATTTAGGGCGGCCTGGGGGGCAATTGCCCCCCTGCCCCCCGGCCCAGCCCGCCCCTGGTTATAGTTTATCATCATGTATTTTTCATTAATATGTGTTTTGTATCGTAGACATGACAGTGGAAGCGAGTGTCTTTTCGTACACGTTCTGCAACTTAAACATTTTAACGGCCTTGCTCTGAAGAAAGGATATAAAATGTAAGTAGATTTGGGTTAACCCTTTCAACCCCAGTGCACTTCCCTGTCTCTGCCGGTGGTTTGCCATGTCCCTACCCCATCTTATTTATAACGTATGGCACGTCCCGCATACGCCTGCCGGATCTTTTCGTAAGAGGGGTGGTGGGGAGTACAGTTATTCCTCCTTCCTGGCCTATTGACATAGGTAGATAATTACTAAGCACAGTTACACTCAGGTATCATCTACTTATTTTATAAGAGACTGGGAACAACGATTTACTATTGTTTGAAATTATAAAGCTTGCAATAGGCAGTTTATTTAAATCAGTTAATCAGAGGCAGGTTAGCAATAGTGAGAAAAGTACTTGAGACTGCAGATATTATCGCCAGGTATAGGCAGAGGATCCACACCTGGGTGCAGATGTGAGTGGCTCGGATTCTGGTAACCCTGGTCAAATTTGCTACTCTATTTCAGTCATATTAGAGTGTACCTGCCGTCCCTCGACTCCAGCACGCCCAGCACTTACTGCTCGAAAGCTTTGGAGTTCCAGATGCCCCTGATGTTCAATGAAATATTCCAAATCCCCATGCACTCCAGTGTTCTGAAACGGAGCTCCTTGCAGCTGTACATATGCTCTGTGAGCCCGACACATCAGGAAGAGCTGCTGGTAAGTTAGCACATATGTAAAATAAAGTTGATGTTTTCGGTAACAGCTCAAATTTAGTATGATTTATTAAAGAGCTGCTTCTAGATGTGTGTCCAAGAAAGAGGGGTTTAGTAATAAGTTAAATAAATATGTTGAAGAGGCCAGTAGAAGTGGCAGCTATCAGATAATCAGGAAGTGGGAGCCTACGGGTAAACCACTCTACCATGGCCCAGGGCCCCTTTATCCATGTGCAAAGAAGACATTTGCTTAGGGTCCACCACCATTAGATTCCCAAACTATCAGGTCCGTATTTCTTGAGATGGATCTCTCTAGATCAGGAGTGTCCAAGTTTTTTCTGCAGTGGGCCACTTCATCAGAATTGTATACGTGCGCGGGCCGCACTCATTTTTCACTGTGACAAAAAATATGGCCTTTAATAAAATATGCAGATTAAAATAAAGTAAAATGACACAAAACCTTTACTTTTCCTCTCACTGATTTCTGGGCCTAGAAAGTTTTGCGACTACAAATTCAGGATTCCCTAGATTTATTCTAGGGATGAACTAAAATGAAAATTCTGGACCAAAACATTCAGGGTTCACTTAGCCAAAACCGAAAATGACCCCCACCTTTAAAAATAATAATAAAAACTCACATTTTTTATAAAAGTAGGTAACACACAATTGGACAAAATTAGCAATATGACTTGGCAACCAGTAAATGCAGGCAACCAGTAAATGCTGGTACCTAGGCATGATGGGACTGTGCTCGCTGTGATTGCTGTTAGCAATCACACTCCTATCATGCCAAGTCAGCCAATACATGCTGGTACAGGGTGGCTGTAAGTGATGTGCAGACCCCATACTGCTGGCAGCATCACTACACAAGGGGGGCAGCTAGCTAGGTTTCAGCATGTACTGGCTGACTTGGCATGATAGGAGTGTGATTGCTAACAGTAGTCACAGTCCCATCATGCCTAGGTTCCAGCACTTACACATCCATCCAGTAAATACTGGAACCTAGGCATTATGGGACTGTGATTGCTGTTAGCAATCACACTCCTATCATGCCAAGTCAGCCAGTACATGCTGGTACAGGGTGGCTGTAAGTGCAGACCCCATACTGCTGGCAGCATCAATACACAAGGGGGGCAGCTGGCCAGGTTTCAGCATGTACTGGCTGACTTGGCATGATAGGAGTGTGATTGCTAACAGCAATCACAGTCCCATCATGCCTAGGTTCCAGCACTTACACATCCATGCTATCACACACACACACACACACACTCATTTATTCATATAATCATTCATTCACAGATTCATTCCCTCAATCACACACACTCATTCAAACACCCTCCCCACCTCCTTACCTGCAAGGCAGCTCCTCGATGCCGCTTACAGACTTCAGCAGGGGGCGCGGCCTCCCTCTGATTTCTCTGATAAAGCACAGAGGAAGTAGGATGTCACGTGAACTCCGCTTCCTCTGTGTGCGGTCCAGAAGTCCCTCCCACAAGTAAGTAGCAGGGCTTGAGGTGCGGCTCGCGTAAGATCGGTTGCCCTGGCTGCCGATCTTACGCGGGCCGCACCTCGAGGTCTCGCGGGCCGCATTTGGCCCGCGGGCCGCATGTTGGACGCCCCTGCTCTAGATATTGATGTTCCAAAAAACACAATGAAGTAATTCCCAGAGATTCAGCGAGGGTTTCTGTGACATTCGTGAATATACCAATGGACTCTGGTCACCAAGTGGGCATGTAAATTCTCATTTGGCACAGGCATCTGTATAGAAGGCTAGAGCAAGCCACTCTACATAATGTTTTTTTTTTATAGCAAAAATACACCATTCCGCAACACAAGACATATTGGAGACTTTAGTCTTTGATTAAAAAACAGTAATATTTACATTTTTTTATCCTCAGGGGATTGCTCAAATAAATCTGAAGGATTATGAGGAAACAAAAGAGATGCATCATCAGTGGCATCCTATCCAAATATATGGCACTGTAGATCCACAAAGCAAAGAAGGCAATGACCGTGTTGGAGAATGTACACAGCCCTCTGAAAACATGACAGGCGCTAAAACGGTAAGCTCCCTGACTCTGCCCGGTAGTGAGGTCGTTGCCGGTTTATTCTAGTATTCAATACATGAAAATGATTCTACTGAATGTCTCGTGCAAAGAAGTTTTGGGTATAAAGCGGTATTCTAAAGTATGGGGATTATCGACTCAACTGAAATCTCTGTAACCTGTTTAATGGGTGGTTCTTGCTCATAATAGTTATTGTTTGTCATCTGCATCTTTTAAGGATGCGGTGTCTGTTTTACTGGCCCGAACAACGGCTCAGTTGGAGGCGGTTGAACGTGAACTGGAGGTGGAGAGAGTGAAGCTGGAATACACTGAAGAGGAGATACTTGAGATGGAACGCAAGGAGGACCAAGGAGAGGCTGCCTCTGAGAAGTAGGCCCCGTTTTACCCTACTCTGCTGCTGTTTTTCTATTTTCTTTTCTCGTTGCTTCTTCCATAGCTACTTAATAGCTCACCGAACCAGTTATGCAATTGATGATACGTATTTGTTTATTTATTAACAGGAGCTGGCAAGCAGAATCAGTCGACAGTGGTTGTCATAGTAACTGTACACAGAGAAGCCCCCATTATTCGGAAACATGTTATGGGGAAGGCATCCATGGACCTATATGTGCAGGGCAGGTATCCCTGTATGGATCTAGGAACAATCAGAATGAACACATCAAGGTAAGCAATTCTGCATGGAACCAACCACTGGCAAAAAATCTCTATTTATATATACTTTAACTATAGATTATACATATAACAATTAGTAATTAGAACTGTATGGTGTCTTGCATCCTTTGTCAATATAATATTATGTTTTCACCATCTATATGTTTAGACTGAAGTACAGCAGCATAATAGGAAGTTATCTCTTAGTTTTTGTGTTTATTCAATTGTGTATGTTCCCTTTTATATGCGTGTTTGTGTATGTAGATTACATTGAAAATGTGTCTATGTAAACTCTAGCAGTTTTAATAGTTGTGTATTTTAACGTGATCTGTAGGTAGATAAAGAGACCAACACAGAAGATATCTTTCCAGATGAGGTTCCTGTTCTTCCAAAAGAGAGAACCTGCCGCCGGACTCGTGGGTCTCCTTTTGTTCGTAGCAGCACGATCGTGCGTTCCCAGACCTTTTCTCCTGGGGCACGGAGTCAGTATGTTTGCAGAGTGAGTACACAATTTGCGGATTATGTCTATTAAGACAGTGTTGCTCACGTGCCTCATTGTTATTTACACAATATTTCAAAATGAAATTTTGCTTCTGAGCAACTTGCTTTTAGTATTTTTCACATTTCGTATTTATTGTATCTTTGTCCAGTTGTACCGAAGTGACAGTGACAGTTCCACATTGCCACGAAAATCACCTTTCATCCGAAATACACTGGAAAGGCGAACTCTACGCTATAAGCAGGTATAAAATGGCATTTCACTTCACCCCCAACTCAAATACACGGTTAGAGAGGTTTTTATTGTTGAGAGGTGTGATTTACCATACAAACACTACAATTCATGCTAACATTAGTAGGAATTATAATATGATTTTGCTGTATATGGGACGTGCTTTTTTGTAATAGATGTTTGGCAGGAGCACCTGTTTGAAAAACTGATATTGAGACTGTTGAAAATGCTGGTGTAAGGAAGTCTCTAAGTAAGTAAAAGGTTTAGTCTTGTCTTTGAACACTCTTTCACATTCAATAAGTCAACCTGTTTCTTCTAATTAATTGGGCCTGCTTGGGAAGTGCAGCTCCCACCAAAAATGTGTATTACTATACGCTATACATTTTTTATTATTATTAAAAGTATTGCGCTGTTTATTAAAAAAAAAAAAAAGTTGTTTTTGAACTTTAGTCATTTTATGTTATCTTGGCCCAATCTACTAAACAAACACCCTCATTCCTTGTCATACTGCCTGTAGTAAAAAAAACAGAATGGCTCAATCTTAATCTCCCAGCCTGACACTCTGACTAATGAAAGCCTGTGGAGGAAAGAGTTTCATTGTACAAGGAGGACTTCATTTGCATTGCCATAAAGAATCAGCTCAGTGTGGTATTTGAGCAGGGATGTCACCCAAAATATCACATGACTGTCAGCAATGGCAGCCTCTGGGTCAGCAGGATTACTGTGTACAACACTGTATTTTATGCTCGGGGACCAAAATTGGTTGTTGTTATGAAACCTCAACATTCATCACCCTTTTGTATTTTTTTCTTCTTCTTACCTCCTTTTTCAAATTGCTTATTTAGTTCTGTATTGGCTTACATCTATGAAGATAAAATATACATTGTAATTTTTTTTTGTTTTCACCTGGCAACATGTGTTATACACAGCAAAGTTTTGAAATATATGATTTTGTGTTTAAAAAAAAAAAAAAACTTCAACTGAATGCAAAAGTACCTTTTATAGGTTCTGTGCCTTAAAAAGTCTGCTGATTATAACAAGAATTGCATTTAATGTCCTTTTTAGGAAATGCATTCTGAAACCTGCAGTATGGGCTTTAAAGTTATATATTTTGTTGTACAACTTGTGCCTTGCAGCAGTCCTGCCAGTCTTCTATTGCGGAAATTATGGCCCGGACATCCCTTGACCTGGAGCTGGATCTCCAGGCATCCAGAACAAAGCAGCAGCAGCTAAACGAGGAGATAAATGTACTGAGAGAGCTTAAGCAACGCCTTGAAGAGGTACAGCATCGCGGGCAGAGCGATCTTCCCCAGTGGGTCCTGCGAGATGAGCGATTCCGCAATCTGCTTATTGAAGCAGAAAGACAGGTACTTCAGTACACATCTGTGTGTGGCTTAATAATATTGTTCAGCCTAGACAAAACATTACAAGGACACTCTAGCCATCAAAGCACTTTATATAATAGACTGTCACCTGATATCATACCTTTTTTGCATGCAAGTCACCCAGCATATTGGCTTGTAGGCGATGTCTGTGGCTGCAAAGTGAGCATCATCCTCTCTGAGGCTTGGAAAGAAATGGAGAAAACCAAAAGAGAAGTGTGTTTATCTGCCTGGAAATTATTGCAAGCACTTTGGGACCACCTTCAGTCCAAAATAGATTTATAATTGTTAGATTTTCTTTCACGTGATGAACATAAACGGTGCAGTTATATTTTAAGAGAGTCCACAAAAAAATGTACGGCCAGGATGCCTGATTATTAACCCCTTAAGGACAGAGCTGTCTTTAAATGTTTTATACCCTTCATGACAATAGCTGTTATAACATTTTTGTATGTTATTTTGATCATATAATATAATTTACTACAAAAAATACTCTAATATTTATCCTGAGTGTAGTAATACCCAATATTTCTTGTGGGTTTTTTTTGCAGGTTATAGGGTAATAACTACAACTAGCTTATTGCTATTTCATCTGGTCATTCTACCTCCATGTCCTATTTGGGACATCTTTGAAGCTGGTCAGTTCAGTTTACCCCATCAAGCCATATATGTAACAGCTCCTGGTATATGTCACTGTCAAACAACACCCCAATATGTGTTCAGCAACATCTCCTGAAAACAGTAATACCACCCATGCATACAGGTACTACATGCCACCATGCAAGTCAATGGAGCCCAGCAAAAAATAAAAGAATATGAATATATATATGAACAAGTTCTACAATTAGCACTATATCTTCACAAAAATGTTTGCATGGAAAGACTTAAAATACCGGCATTTTAAATGCCCATGGGATAAATCGAACTGGCCGGCTTCAAAAAGGTGGCCTTTTACCTCCCAAATAACCTGAAAAACCCATGCATGGGGGATTAAACTTTACTCAGGAGATGTTGCTGAAAAAATATTGGGGTATTGTTTGGCTGTGGTATATAGTAGGAGCTGTAAATTTATAACTAAAGTAAAATGTGGACAAAAAAATACTACTGCAAACTTTGACAACGGCTGGTCGTAAAATGTGAGTATGGAATTAGTAAAAATACCCTGGGTTGTCTAGTTTTCAAACATATATGGTTGGATGGGGGTAACTTGAAGTGGGTGGCTTCAAAGATGTCCCAAATAAGATATGGGGGCAGTATGAGCAAGTTTGAAAAAAATGGTTTTGAAATAGCATTATACTACTTGTACCGTATTGGCTCGAATATAGGCCGCACTTTTTTCCCCCACTTTAAGTTTTTAAAGTGGGGGTGCGGCCTATATTCGGGGTCTAGCGCCCGACGCCCGGGACATGCAGTCCCGGGCGCCGGGCAGGCAGCGGGGTTAAGATACAGATCCCCCGCAGCGGTGCAGGGAACCTGCATCCTACTCCCCGATACGCTCAGACAACCTCCCCTGCCAGCACTTCCCACGGGGGGGGGTGCCGGCACGGGAGGTTATCTAAGCGTTTTACCTCTGCCCACCCCCGACTTACCGGAGCAGACTCCCGGGTGTCTTGCGGGGCCGGCGGGAGACATCTACGCAATACGCGCATGCAACTTCCGGTACTGGAAGTTGCATACGCGTATTGCGTAGATGTCCCTCGCCGGCCCCGCAAGACACCCGGGAGTCTGCTCCGGTAAGTCGAGGAGGACAGCGGCAGTGTATCTCCGGGAGGGAGGGCAGCGTATCTCGGGGAGGGAGGACAGCGGCAGCGTATCTCGGGGAGGGAGGACAGCGGCAGCGTATCGCGGGGAGGGAGGACAGCGGCAGCGTATCTCGGGGAGGGAGGACAGCGGCAGCGTATCGCGGGGAGGGAGGACAGCGGCAGCGTATCGCGGGGAGGGAGGACAGCGGCAGCGTATCTCGGGGAGGGAGGACAGCGGCAGCGTATCTCGGGGAGGGAGGACAGTGGCAGCGTATCTCGGGGAGGGAGGACAGCGGCAGCGTATCTCGGGGAGGGAGGGCAGCGTATCGCGGGGAGGGAGGACAGCGGCAGCGTATCTCGGGGAGGGAGGACAGTGGCAGCGTATCTCGGGGAGGGAGGACAGTGGCAGCATATCTCGGGGGGGGGGGACAGAGTGGCAGCATGTTTTTTTTTGGTGCTTTTTTAAAGAAAAAAAACTTTTTCTTTAAAAAAGCACCAAACTTTTAGGGTGCGGCCTATATACGGGGGCGGCCTATATCCGAGCCAATACGGTACTTAAAGCCCTATAATGTGCTATAAAAACATTGGGTATTTCTAAACTCAGGACAAATATTAGAATCTATTTAGCAGGTTTCTTCATTAGAATTTGTAGAGTAAAATATTTTTCAAGTAAAAGTCAGGAAAATTCCTTTTTTTCTCAATTTTTTCACCATATTTTATTAGTTTTTTATAGTACATTATATGATAAGGTTAAAAATATAAATTAAAGAAAGCACTTTTTGTCCTGAAAAAAACAATATACAACATGTGTAGGCTCAGTAAATGAGAAAGAAGAAAATTACAGCTAAACATGAGCACCGCAGGAATGTTAAAACAGCCACGAAGGGTACAAAAAATAAAAACAGCCGTTGTTACATAGCAAAAATGTCTAAATTAGTATTTATCTTCTGAAAAACAATAAACTCACAACATTCTGTTTGATTTGCAGATTATACATAATATTCTTTGCAATCTGACTTTTTAACCCTACTTTTGCTGGTGCCTGGAACACAGTGAAATAATCAATTACATTATATCACAATATCTGTAAAACGTTAGCTATTTAACACTATGTATTTTTCACCGACTCAAAAATCTTTATCCTTTTCCCAGTCCCTTACGAGACATTTTTTGTGTATTTCTCATTTTTAGACAAGGCAGACGAAGCTCGAGCAACGGCAAGAACAAGCAGCAGAGAAAATGCTCAAAAAGGCATCGAAAGAGATTATTCAAATGCGTGGGCAAAATCAGAAGGAACCCCTCCAAGTGCAGACCTTCAGGTAAAATGGATACAAAACCACATTAAGAAAAATAGATCTGACCAGATCCTGCAAGAGAGAGTAGCCAATTATCTCTGCAGAGTGTATCACGCAGAAATACCCTGCAGGACCCAAAGAGGTTAAGGGGTTCACTTTTTACTTCTATCTGTCTGTCAAAAACCATAAAAGTTAATCATACATATATTTGTAGATGCAGTCTTCTGTGATTTTTTTTTTTTATGTTCTCACCTGTATGCTATTTATTCCGTATGTTTTGGATGTCTTTACGATTGGCTTTCTTTTCTCTTACCTTATCACAGGGAGAAGATAGCCTTTTTTACCAGACCAAGAATCAACATACCTCCTCTGCCGGCCGACGATGTATGACGCGCTACCTTATGCACAGGAAGGATTTGGTCATTTTGTTTGTATCTCCATGAAGTTATTAGATTAGTTACATTCATGTTAAATGTTTAAAAGGCTTATTCATATTTTGTTTAAAAAAAAAATGAAGAAAAAAAAATAAAAGCCTATATACATATATAAATATCTATTATTATATATTTTATAATATGACTGCAGCAAGGCTTGGTTTTTCCTTGCTGTAACACTGAAATCCCCAAAGACAAGTTATTTTATAGATTAACTACCCTTTTCTAGAATGTGGGCAGTTTTGTTGCCCTTTTGTGTAACTTAATAAAGGCTGGAAATCAGAAAAAAAGCAAGTTCAGGGAAATTCACTGTATTATAATTTATTTATAGTGCCTTGTTTTCCTTGAGGGAAAATATCTGCTTAAAGATGTTTTTTAGACTGAATATATGCTTCACAGTGTTTTTCGTACAGTTGAATTGAACTAGTGAGCTGCTTTTCTTTCTGGTACCTGAAAATACTGTTTTTTTTGCAAACTGTTAATTTTAGTAGCTTTTAGCTTCTTTATTTTCCTTTGGTATTATGTATCTAATATTTTTTTTCACCATCCCTGTTCTATATTGAAATATTATCACAGCAAGGTTTTTAATACTGATTAAAAATTGCATTGCATTTTTCAGAGATCTTGTCGTCTTGATTTTTTGTAAAGAAAATGTTTGTGGGATTCTTGCTGTCCATCACAGTGGTGCGTTAAAATTTGATTCTTCTTCTTCATTTAGCTTTTAATTGGGGACTACAAAATAAAATACAACTTTCTTGAGTGATTATCAAGTCTGAATCAATATGGCTTTAAACAGTTGGATTAGATCAAATATTTAGTCCGACCACATGAACGGCTGGCCCCACCGGGTTCCCAGTGAAGAGCAATGATGGCTTTTCTTAATGCAAAGTAACCCAAACAAGATCGTCTAAGTCGGTGCTTGGAAGTACACAGTAAAAGGTCCAGACGACTTTGAGACCGTATGTGTGAATCTCAGTGAGGTGTGCTCACCACTCCGTTTCATAAGCATATTTATTAGTTTAATATTTTCGTTTTGGAGGAATAAATCTTCTTCTTGTATTGGAAGTGTTCAAAGCCTTTGACCTGCAAGCTGTACCATTAACCTTTGAGCATTGTATACTCTACTGTACGCCATGTGAGTGAGATTCCTTGAATTTTCTCAATTTAAGTACTTAGGTTGCCCTAGATTATAATATATATTTTTTTCTTTTTTATGTTGTGATGGAATATCATGGAAGAACTTGGAAGATTCCCCTGATTTGGGGCAGAGGATTTTTATTTACGTGATCACATCAGAACATCTAAAATCATATCAAAGTTTTGAAGCTGAAGGTGATCCCATCTTCAGTAGTTCTTTGCTGCCACATTCTGGTCATTTTTCAAATAGCATGAAAGGCTAAATTAAATACACTATATTCGCACACGTCTAGCCCTGGAATCAGCCACATTCTCTGATGGCTTTATAAACCGGCACCTCTGCTTAATGACACTAACCAGATCGGTTTTGGTAAATGACCTAGAGGGAAGATATGGGTGGGTAAGTAGGTTGGTTGGAGATCTCCCCTTCCTATTAGTATGAATTCATGTCCGGCGTTATAATTACATGGTGTTAAGACTATTATATCTAATGCCGCAAAGACATGAACATTTTATATTGATGGTGAATAAACATTTTGGATGCAAACTTGTCATGTTTACTTTTTTTTATTTGCGTGATCGTTTTCCACTAAGCTGTTTTCTTCGCAAAAGATGGCATGTTGGTAGCCTAGCCCAAGAGCCATATGTGCCCGTGCTGTTCTTTTGCAAAATGCCCGATATCTCTGCTCTAATCTCCCCTAACCATGTTGTTGAGTTGTACTTGATCCTCTTCTCAACATCTTCCCAATTTCATAGTCAGGGTTTCATCTGCCCTGTATCTTATCTCTGTCATTCTGTCTACCTCCTTCCCACTCGACATCCTAAAAGGCTCATGAGCGCATAACCATCTTCTCCTTCTGTGCCAGTATGTCATATGTGTGTTAAGGTTCATTTTGTATTATGTACTATAGAATCAGTGCTCCAAAATCTACTGCACTCTGTAATAATAATAACTAGCATCTGTATCCCGTCAGGATTTATATACTGTTGCCACTTTATTAGAAGTTAATGTTTTTTAAACTCACTTCACATATTTCATAAGCAATGGAACTAATGTAAAAAAGGTTTGAATCTGGTTATGTGCCAAGTATCTTAAGTAGCATGCAAAAGAAAAACTAAAATGGATCTTTATGGAACGCTGAACCTTGAATTTCCACGTATGCCCCCCCCCATATACTGCATATTCCCAAAAACAAGGTGTATTTTTTTTTTTTTAACTAATTATGCATTTTTATTTTAAATTGCACCGGTGACCAGATTACTATATGTACATGTGTGTTTAAGAAGTGTTTTGTCGATGTTGATTCCAGTTTTGGGGCCAAAAAATAGAAAAAGATACAAAGTTGGAACTCCTGAAAGCATATATATAAAACACCCTTTTCTATGTGGACCAAATAAATAGTATTACTTTCAACTAAAGTCTCCATTTGAGGAAGTTTGCTTTTTTTAATATTATAATTCTAATATGCGATTTTTTATTTTTTTTACTTTTTAAATATAGCAAAATCCCTAATGTTAGCCCAGTTGTTTTTTTTTTATACCTCTCAATTCATTTTTCCTAGCTCAAAATACTTTAATCATTAATCCTCTTTCGCTGCGTAACACAAGCACAACCCCCAGAGCTGCTTTGGTATTTTATTTCAAGGCAGCCCTTGAATTTCTTAACGACGCAATCTGGCAACCAACAAAAGAACAAAAGTGTGCTTATTGATTTCTTTTTTTTTTTCTCCTACGGGAGGTCATTGCTCCTTTAAATCTGTCTTATACAGCTGGGAGCAGGTTGTTCTCTGTAAAAGGAGATTTACATCACATGACTCTTACAGCTTCCTCCCTATGACATCATTGCTTTCCCATGTTAGAAGGAGAGTTGCTGGCTGATTCTTTAAGTCGGAGCTGAGGGATGCTGTATTACAGGTAAGAAAAGCTATTTTTTTTTATGTGGAATATCAGATCTTTGTATAAGACGAATGTGTAATAAGCTGAAATGCGTGTAACACTCCATGCCTTGCAGCAGCTGACATCAACGCAGAATTGCTATTGTATCGAGCAGTGAAGCAGAAGGCCTATTGCCCAGCAGTGCAGATAAAGGTTCTTTTGTTACAGAAAGCCGAACAGCATGCATAATTAATTTAAGAAAATAAATAGGGCACAAAATTCACAGACTTAAACGCGGAAAATAAATAGACCTGGGATTAAATAACCCGTGAGATGCAGCGTGTTCTAAGCTGCTGCGACGAAAACAGACAATTTTTTCTCCCAGTCATTTGCCAAATGTTTTCCTGACGGAAGAGAAAAATGGCATAAGCCAAATGATCGCAGTAGTAATAATTCTATTGGCATGTATTGAAATGTATGTGCAGTAGATGTGTACTGAAATGTTATACGTCGTAGAAATTCACTGTGTTCCACGGACCTATAGTGATGTTCTTCGTAATTCTAAAATGAGCTTCTGATTAAGATTAATAAATATTATCATGACTGTTCACCGACCAATAGGTGTACTTCCACATACATGTAAATCAGGTCCATTATCATGTCATGTATAAATGGAATCATGTGCTGTTTTAACCCTGTGAGTGCCAGATCTATCTATCTATTTATCTATCTGAGTTGCTACAGTGAATTCGGTGAGATGCTTCTTTGTTTCCTTTGGATTTAGTTTCCCTTGTTTTATTTATACTATGGTTTAACATAAAGCCAAGTCCTAACATTGCAGCAGGGCCCTGTATTGTAAATAATACTAGCCTCAGTCAAATTAGAACTAACACCTGTATCGTTGTACAGCCAGCTCGGTGTCGGTGTCACACGTGGGACCCACTTACCAAGATGTTAACCCTTCAATGGCCCAGCAGCTAACTGTTGTAACCTGATGGTTCTAATATCAAAGCTTCTGGAACTTGATATGACAACGGGACGGCCAAAGCTCCTTCAATTGTCACACCTTGTGACCATCCTTCTTACCATTTCCCCAAAATAAAAACACACACACATTTTTGGACGAGGATGGGCACAGCTTTAGTAAAACAGTAAAGTGCTGTAGTTTCTTTATAATCCAGGATAACAACCTTTTTTAAATATCATGCTAGCATTTCCCTTGATTTATAATCAATGAGAGTCTTCTGCCCAACTGTACCAACAAACCACTCACTTGTTCTAGCCATCAGCCACAAAAACACCTCAGCTCAGCGGCCAAAACCACTGGAAATGAGCCCCGCTACTCACGGATCTCACTGCTACTTGACAACCATACTTTTACCAGTCCATGTAAACTACCATTCCAGCAGAATACTTCCAGAGACCCCACTTCAGCTGTGACAAATTGATGCCACCCCCCCAACAACTCAATTATTGGGGGGCAGGCAACATGCTTCAAAAGAACATGTCTGAGCAACCCTCTTCCTCATATAACCCCTTTCCCCCCGTAATGTCCTACATATCTATACCGCTCCCAAACTCCCTCCGTCTTTACTTCCTCCTTTACTTAACCTCCTTGCACTCAGTCTCCTACCAACCATATCATGCAGCCATACATACCATACGCTAACTCTCCATGGCTGCCTAATATTTCACAGTGCAGAATATGAAGGAGTGTGTTAGAAAAACATGGAGTTATGGAGGATCATTTCATTCACCATGAGAACCTTAGGCCAGAGATAAACCCTTCACAGAACTTCTTTCACTTAAGCTTGAGTTGTCATTTGCATTAAAGTGTCAATAAAGTATATGTTTTCTCTTAAGAAAAAAAATAACGTAAACTTTTGCATTAAAGTAAGTTTTGCACAATTGTTCTCTTAAGAGATTCATTACCAACCTTTTGATGTTGACCTCCTTCTGTGTGCCTTCTTCCTGTCCTTGAGTGCAGAGGCAGTCTCCCACAGTACAGGCACTTGGCTGTGTCCATAATGCGTCGTCGGGCCCTCACTCGAATATCTAACAGATTGATAAAGCAAACTTTGCTTATTTGAAAAGTAAAGTTTGCATAATTATCCCCTTAAGAGATTCAACATTCTTCAGGCAGAAAAAAAATACTTCACTGAAAACTGAATGAAAATCACCTGTTCTTAAGTATGCCGTCAAGTTGACCTCCCTGAATACTTTGTCCAACCTTTTCAAGTTTGCCCTTCCAAACTTATGTTAACTTCAAACGCTGATGGCCCAGACATCTTTAGATGGAGTCTAGGAGAAATGGAATTATTTGATTATTAAATATTTCATTTATTTGCTAAAGGCAGCAGAACATTAAACTTGTTCGACTGAAAGAAAAAGGAAACCACTGTGTTTTTCTGCAGTTGTTGCACAAATAAAGAAGAAGAAGATAGCATTTAGGAAACATAAGTAGACTCAGAAAGATGATACCAAATACAAATTCAAGCTAAAAAGAAAGCAAAATATACAGTGTTGTAAAAAAAGTGTTTGGCCCCTTGTTTTATTTTGCATCTAATTAAATGTTTCAGATCAATCAATATAAGTCAAAGACAATGTGAGTGAACACAAAATGCAACTTTTGAATGATCAAAACCTGTGTAACCCATGTGAAAAAGTAATTGCCCCCCTAAATCTAATACGTGGTTGTGCCACCCTGGGCCTTTCTAAGGTCACACACAGTATCTCAATCAGACTCAAGGCAGGCCTTTGACTAGGCCACTGCAAAACCTTCATTTTGTTTCGTTTGAGCCATTCAAATGTGGACTTGCTTTCGTTCCCCTGGCCATTGTCCTGCTGCACTTGAGCTTTAGGTCTCCTTCAGGATTTTCTGGTAGTGAGAAAAAAATCATGGTTCCATCAATTATAGCAGGTCATTCAGATCCTGAAGCAGCAAAGCTGACTGTTGGTATGATGTTCTGGAATGCTGTGTTAGCTTTATGCCTAAATCAGTTCACAGAATATTATCCCAAAAGTCTTCTAGGTTATCAAGATGTCTTATGGCAAATGTTAGACAAGTCAGCAGTGGTTTTACGCCTTGCAACTCTCCCATGGATGCCATTTTTGTGCAGTCTGGATGAGTTATCGATACACTCTTGGAGGAATGTTCACCACCAGGGGAGTAACTAAAAACCACAGGGCCCTGGTGTGAAAATTGCCCTGGGTCCCCTGAACATCAACAGCTGGTCTGTGCTATCATTGCCACCAAACAACTTGTCTGTGCCTTCTTTGCCCCCCTCTTCCAACATACACTCTAGCACACATGTGTAAACACACTTACTTAAATTACACTTATTCATACACACTAACACACATGTACACATTCATTCTAACACTCCATCTAACACTCCACACATACATACTCTCTCACACATGTGCTGCTTTTTCAGACCTTTTGGCTTACTTCACTTTGATGTTTAGATTCAACAGGGCTGGCAGGAATCTTGCCTGGGCATTTTATTGAAACTGAACCAAAGTATCAATTAAATATTGTTAATTGGTTGATTTAGTATTATTTAAAAAGTAGTTATTTAAAAGGGTTCTCTTTGTCTAATATCAAAATTTGTTTGATGATCTGAAACACTTAAGCGTGACAAATAAAGCCTGAACAAGTACCTCTGCTTAGTTTTTACAAAGGAAGGTGAGAGTTAAGAAGATATATATGTTTGTTTTTGTGATTTCCTTGTATGTTACCCTTAATCGTTTTATATGCTGGGTATTTTCTATGTCATAATATTAGGAACAAAGACAGAGTTTCTGATCAAAATAATCATTATGCCTTTATTACTTGTGGCATGGCTACATTTCTGTAAAAAGAAAACTAGCATCTGTTTTTCCTCCCTATTATAAATCAGGTCCAATTGAATAGTAACTACTTTTCTTGCAGACGTTAAAATGGTTAATACAGGAGAGATAAATGGTTCCAGTAACCTGATGGATTTTCTCGATGAGCCTATTCCAGATGTTGGCACATATGAAGATTTCCATACTATTGATTGGCTAAGGGAGAAGTCACGTGACACAGATAGGCATAGAAGGGTAAGCATAGATTTTTTTTCTCTATATGTATAAAATTTTCTGTTTTGTCCCATGACCAACTCATAAATAACATAGATAGCATTAGGCCAAGTTGCTTCATGTTCTCGCCGAGTCTAGGGTTGTTACATATCTAGTAAGGTTGAAATAAGACCCTCAGAGCTTTGAACTTGTTTGTATATTGGTGATTGAATCAACTCCCCTAAAGTAAAAATATATAAATATATTTAACTCTTCATAAAATAAATCAATTGTTCTCTTTATTAATCACGTAGCTATGTAAACATTTTGCCTAAAGAACATTTTACCACGTTATGGCCAATCTCTAGTCCTTTTTAAGACAAGACCGATATATTATTATCTAATGTATTTTGTTGCATACTAGGATCCACCTATTGTATGCTTATGGAGATAATGGAGTGTGTTTGTTTCTTATTAGACCTTGAATGCACTGAAAGTTATAGAATGGGCAAAAGATTGCAAAAGTTATGGTACTTAAATGCTTCTAGTATGAGAAACAACCAGATAAATGTTTAGATACTTTTATGTACTGGTAGATACTTTTTTAATAATGGGTTTTGAAAGCCATAGATATTAGAGTAGATCTACCGATGTCCAGCTTGTGTAAGGGTTAACTTGGCTGACAAAATTTGACACAGCTTGCATTGAAATCTAAGTCATGTTTTACTGAAGGTTAGTAAACAGTGAAAGACAATCTAGAAGCTTTTGTATGTTATCCAATATTATGGTTCCTATTTGAAATAGTACATCACGTTCTTAAATTACATTTTGTACTTGACAATGTAACACGCCATAATTTTGCTTTTTAAAATTGCAGGCTGCGATCAAAGTATTAAATCTATAAATGGTGACAATTATTTTCCACTGTGCAGATCACAAGCAAGAGCAAAGAATCAATATGGGAATTCATCAAAGGTCTCCTAGATGCCTGGTCAGGATGGGTTGTTATGCTCCTTATTGGACTTTTGTCAGGTGAGTACCTTTCCATAGCAAACCTGGGGACTTTCTAAGTTAGACCCAAAGCCTCTGGATGAAGCCCTGCTCCCCTGGATCTTTGCGTGAGCTTTTTTCTCTTCAGGCAGTGAAACTTTCCCATGCCTACTCCCAACGACTTACCTAACACCCCACCCACCAAAGGCTGTTTGGGGTAGCCCTGTCGATATGAGCCACTAGCTCTGTTTAACTGTACAGCTAACTAGTCCCCTTTGCAAAGCCACTCACCCAAGAGTCGTTGTAGCCCAGCATGGGAACTTCCTGGGTATGGTTTACACGTGTTCTAGAGGATCAGTGTTTTTATATTGGTGAAGCCAAGGACCTGTAGGTAAATTTTAGTAACATTTACTTTGTGTAAGAAGCGTTATGTTTGGTAAGTGCCAGAGTAAAGCTGGAAAAGAACAACTGGATCATCCCATGGACTGAATGTCCAGGGCGGCCTCTAGGTTGTAAGATTTTGAGCAGGGCACTCTTTACCTAATACAACAACTCATTTTAATTCGTCTATTCTACTTTTGTTATACCCATTGTATGTATGTACTGTAAGAAGCACTATGTTAATTGTCTTTTCTTGCTTCCCCCTCTCCCCCAAATAACTCATTTAATGTAATGCTATGTTACTGATTTAGTTCTATCAATATTGAAACTGTATATTTTGGCAAATGAGGTACATTCTGTTGTTTGAAGCATGTATCCCCATCTCTACCATCCTTACTAAGGCAATTAACCTTCTCTATACTTCTGGAACACAAGCAGTGTTTTGGGTTTATTGTTACTGATTTAATCATATATATGTATTGTATATTAAATATAGTATGTTGTTCTATATAGCATGGCCACTTGATGTCACTGTTTACTTAGGAGACAGCTGCAGGAAGCAGAGAGCAAGAAACATTTAATCGTTGTGTTTCTCAAAACCTAATGCATTATTCAAGGTGGTCTAGCGAAGGATCTGGGCTCTCTTGACCTTCTTTGGCACCAATGACTCTCCTCAGCTGTTCCAATGATATAGACTTTATTAGTACATTTTCAAGAATTCACCAGCGATAAGTGATGTGTCTAAACCTCGGGTTCTTCGTATTTTCAGGTACTTTAGCTGGAGTGATAGATTTAGCGGTGGACTGGATGATTGATCTGAAGGAGGGAATCTGTCTCACTGGTTTCTGGTACAGTCAGGAACAGTGTTGCTGGACATCGAGCGAAACAACTTTTGATGACCGGGACACATGCCCTCAGTGGCAGAAATGGTCTGAGCTGATGATAAGTCAGTCTGAGGTATGCATTATAAGTAAATCATCACCATATACGCTGTTTGGGACGCATGTTGTTATAGTGACATTAGACACTGCATTGTCTGGGTGCCTTTCTCATCAAGAAGCTTTGTTTTTTTAATGTATTCTACCTAAAAAATAATATGAGATTATTGACATATTATACATGACAGTGCCACACCACGCAACAGACATTTGATTAAATGCATCGTAAAGGTAACACATTCTTCACTAGACTTGGGCGCCGGCCAACTCTTCGTGTTCGTTTTCGTGTTCGTCTTTGTGGGGGGAAAAAAACTTTGTATTTCAAGAATATTCGCCTGTTTCTGTGTTCGGTTCGAGCGAATATTCGTGTACATTCTCCGTTTTCTTTTTTTTCTTCATTTTTTGTAGAAGGAGTTAATACGGGGTTAACGCAGCACTACGCAGCAGCTTTGGCGCTTCATTGGTTGATGGCAGACAAGCCCCCTGCTGGCGACCAATAGAGAAACTCGTACAGACTTTTAAAAGCCTGGTGCTGCAACTTGGCCGGGGGGAGACCACTGGTCCCCCTGCTGGCGACCAATGGAGTCGCTCGTACAGACCTTTAACTCTTGGAGCGGGGAGACCATGGTCTCCCCAGGCTAAGTTCCACCGTCAAGAGTTAAAGGGCCGTGCGGGCGACTATTGTCGCCTACAGGGGCCGCCTCTGGCATCAACCAAACGGCGAACCTATGGATTTCCGCTCCTGTTAACCCCTGCAATGCTGCGTAGATACGGTAGGCTAGATGGGGAAGGTGCCAGGGAGATTAGTAAACGAAGACGAACACAAAGATTATTCGTATTGTGTGTCTTCGGATAGGTTTTGCCGCCGCCATGTTCGTATGTTCGGTATTCGAGCTGAACAACGAAAACGCGCCCTTTGTGTTCCTTTTCATGTTTGCCCAAATACGAATACACAAGTCTATTCTTCACATTGAAAGGTGTTTTTGATGAATGGAAAACTGTATGTGTAGATACATACATACCGTATTTGCTCGATTATAAGACAAGGTTTTTTTCTGCCTCCTGAAAAGCCTTAAACCTCCCTATATGCCACTCTGCCCCATAATATGCCTTTTAACCCCCTTAATGCCAGAGTGACATATAGGGGTATAAGGCATTTCTGGAGGCAGAGTGGCACATAGGGGGTCAAAAGGCATATCATGGGGCACAGTGGCATATAGGGTTTAATTCCATATCATGGGGCACAGTGGCATATAGGGGGTATAAGGCATTTCTGGGGCAGATGTGCATAACTGGGGGGGGCAGGTTGAAAAAAAAAAAAAGGAAATAAAACCAAAATATTTTTCTCAATCATAGCTTTTATTAAGAACTTTTTTCCTATAGGGTTGTCTTATATTCAGGCTTTTTCTTTTTTTCCTAAATTAATATTCAGATTTGGGGGGGTCGTCTTATAATCGAGCAAATATGGTATTTTACATTTAAATCAACAAGTCCAAACTACCTGTTGATCCGTAGATAAGCAGAATTTAACACTATATAATATTGCCTTATTATTCCCTGTAGCTAGATTTCATTGTTCAGCAGCCCTGGATTATGTATGCGTGGGCACAGATCGTTTTGTGTGGTGTTTATTAGCTGCTAAAAAAAACTCTAGCAGATATTTTTCTGGCATGCAAGCGTTTCGCTCATGTTATGGTCTGTCATACAATGATAATGTCTCCGCTTTGCGGGGTTTATATGCCTAGACAGCGTGACTGACATCTGCAGGCTAAACATGACAGCCCTACGATTCTCCTGTAGCCTGAATGTAGGTATAAGTCCGTCTGTTATGTTCTGAGAGTAATTAGTAGTTAGAATGACAAAAAGATGTACCTTGCTGTCTGTGATACAGCGGAACTTCGGATCAACTCAATCAAGAACCCTGGCGAGAACAAGGGGCCTTGAGTGAATATTTGATTATGCCATGTCTGCCTTTATCTAGTGAATCTGTTCTGCGTAGGCGAATCATTTCTTTCAAGTCAGCTCAAGAAATAGGTCTGTGTTAAACGAAGAATTATATCTGACAGTGCATGTATGCACCTGAGGTATAGGCACAATTACTTTATAGTTACTCTTAGCGGTACGAATAGCAGCCAACAGTGTGTCAATGTAAGTGTAGGTCTCGTGTAAAAACATTTGATAGCAATAGAGAATAGGTTCTGCGTACGATATGAAAAGGAGCATGCACTATTAAGGGGGTAAATATAATAATATAATAATATCATTTCAAATGGTGCTAGGAAAAATATTTTTGTTGTGGAAAAAGTTTTAGTTCTTGCTGTGGATCAATGAGTGTTGACATAACTGCCAACCAATTAAGAATGGGCTCTTATCATATATTTTCACTTTGGCACCTGATGAAGTTTGCCTTGAGAATAAAGACTAAATGCTCCATCTAAAAAAGAGGTCCGTGAGGTCCTGAAAGTTTTACAACTTTTTATGTACTGGAGTTATAAAAGGTATCTACTTCAACTAAAGACTACTTTTTTCTCTTGGGCTAATACTCCTATATCCATTTTTCTTACCTTCAGACTGGAAGCATGAGCTTACTTTCCAAAAGGACAGGTAGATCTGTTCTCTAGCTTTAGTTATCAAGTTATCAGTCAAGTTAGAGCTCAACCTACTTTGCCTGGAAAAGTGATCAAGTTCACAGTCGAGTTGAGTCAATCTCTCACAACTAAACTTTGTGTCAATTTTCCCTTTTGTGAACAATTTTGGACCGGCCCTGGGAGGCAGAATGCAAGGGATCATGTAATGCAAGGTTGGGTGACCCCGCAATAAAAGCAAGGCTGTAGATAAGGGAAGGGATGAGAGGGTAAGGGGAGGGAGTATGTATGTATGTATGTATGTTAGAATGAGAGTGTATTTATGAGTGTGTTTGTGTGATAGCATGAATGTGTATGTAGTGAGTATGTGTGTGAGCATGAGAGTGTATATGTAAATGTCCATTTCCTACCTAGGGCATCCACCTAGATTGCTTGCATGGTAAGGCTGGTCGATGAGTGCATGAAGTGCAGCAATTAGTTAAACATACATGTAAACATGATCCAGAGAATGACAGAATACATCATCTAAAGAATGGAACTTTTTTGGCTATTTACAGGTATTTTCCTGTGTTTTGTACCCACCAGTATGTAATCTTGGGGGTTTTACTCTTTTTCAGGGTGCCAGTGCATATATTTTAAATTATTTCCTCTACATTATGTGGGCATTAACATTTGCCTTCCTGGCAGTTTCTTTGGTGAGAGTTTTTGCACCATACGCTTGTGGATCTGGAATACCTGAGGTGAGCATTTTACTTGTGTTGATGTAAGCAACGATAATAAGTAATACAATTAGAAATCTAACCTTTTGCTAATATGAGGAACTTTTACTTACTGAACTACTTTGCCTTCCAGATCAAAACCATACTCAGTGGATTCATAATTAGAGGCTACCTAGGAAAATGGACCCTGTTAATAAAAACGGTCACATTAGTCCTGGTGGTATCATCGGGGCTAAGTTTGGGGAAAGAAGGACCATCTGTCCACGTGGCATGCTGCTGTGGCAACTTGTTCAGCAGTCTGTTTTCCAAATATAGCAAGAATGAAGGAAAAAGAAGAGAGGTAAGTTAGGTAGGGACAAGATCCCACCATTTGCCACAAACACATTTTCTTTGTCACGCGAGACAACATGCTTCAAATCATAGTAAAACCTAAGAAGGTAGCCCACCCAGGGCAGATCTCCAAGCCGTACAGTTGAACTGGGCTTAGCTAAATTGCTTTCTTTCAGGATGCCAGTGAGGTTGAGCATTGTACATCTTTTATACAATCAGAAGCACATTCTGCCTGTCTTGTGATAGTAGTTTATTAATCAATTGATTAGGAGATATTTAGTTCACCACATGGAAGCTGAGAGGTGGCAGTCTGTGGCAGGACAAGTGCTACCTAATCAATTTCCATTTCTTACTCTCTCCACTACAAAGGCAGCCCAAACCAATTCACAATAATCAGCAAACGAAAGGGCATTGATAACTTAACGAGGAGGAATAATCATGCAAGCCGTGAGAAAATAAACGTAAAAAGTTGTTTTTAATAGGCGTATATTGCATATTTTATAGCTTTTGGCAGAAGATCCACATTCTATTGTATTTGTGTGTTCTAGGTACTTTCAGCGGCAGCGGCTGTTGGAGTATCTGTTGCTTTTGGAGCTCCAATCGGTGGCGTTCTTTTCAGTTTGGAGGAGGTAAGCTATTTTGAAAAATAGTCTTAGACTATATCACTGGAGTGCTTTCTTTTGTCTTTTTGGTGCTATAAATTCTGATGAAACTTTCTTGTGGTTCAGTGTATAAACATGTAAACATGACTTCACATCAGGGGAAAACTGATCATGCTAAGTCACCTAATGCAGCGGAGGATAGCACCATTCTAGGTTGCAAGCCCAAGCTAGAGGCCCAGTACCACAACATTTGACTACCAATGCCCAATTTCTATCCTGCCATATGCAGATGGAATGCAAAAGGTTTCAGACAGTGGCCCAAAATCATTAAATCAGCCTGGGGGACTATTGCCCCCCTTGCCAGCTTTCCCCTGAATTTGTGTTCTTAGTCATAGGACTAGATTAAACTAACCTAATGGGGCAATGCCTACTTTGCTTGAAATATAGTACTCATGTGTGAGTTGTGTTAAAAGTCATGCGGATCCTACATTCATGAGCCTTTTTAAATGCGTTGAATGTTAACTGCTCTGGATATTGCAGATATGTAACACCTATTTGTTTACACATAACTAAATATATAATAGTATTGCACTTATTGTCTTATGTTTTTGTAGGTGAGTTACTATTTCCCTCTAAAAACACTATGGCGCTCATTTTTTGCTGCCCTAGTTGCTGCTTTTACACTACGATCCATTAACCCATTTGGAAACAGCCGCCTGGTTCTCTTTTATGTGGAATATCACACTCCGTGGTACATGGCTGAGTTATTTCCATTCATTCTACTCGGAGTTTTCGGTGGTCTATGGGGGACCCTTTTCATTCGCTGTAACATTGCGTGGTGTAGGAGACGTAAGACCACCAAGCTTGGAAAGTATCCTGTGCTAGAAGTCATCGTCGTTACCGCTATCACGGCTCTCCTGGCTTACCCAAATCCTTATACGCGGAGGAGCACCAGTGAGCTCATCTCAGAGCTTTTCAATGACTGTGGAGCACTAGAGTCTTCTCAGCTCTGTGACTACATTAATGATCCCAATATGACAAGACCCGTAGATGACATTCCGGATCGACCAGCAGGCCCGGGTGTGTATACGGCAATGTGGCAGCTTGCACTGGCTCTTATTTTCAAAATTATCATCACTATATTTACATTTGGCATGAAGGTAAGACACTTTGACTCATCACTGATATTCGAAAGCGTTCTTACTATCAGAGTGAATACACTATCATTGTTTTCTGAGCCAAATCCAGATTTCAGTACACAATAGGCAGGTGATCAAAGAAGCCACCTCCAATGCTAAAACCTTGGTAACGGTGGTATTAGGCAGCCACCTTAAATACTCATAGATCTTGCTTAGACGGTTACCCACTATCTTAACATAGTTTCCCTTTTGGCAATTGCAAAGTGCTAAACTTTGTTGCTTTTCAATACATTATGGTATGCTACCTATACCATACTTTTAAACATTTCAGTAGCCCAAATTGGGACACATATGTTGGGTTGGTGTGGTGAGCAGGGGCATGGAGGTATGTACTGGAACAGTTCATACCTACATTACTCTTTGGGGTGATTAGAGAAGCCCTCCAAACAGCAAATGCTGCCACCAAAAGCAGGAAAGTGAGGCAGTGACTGAAAATCATCACTGTCCCACGAAAACCAAAAAGGAATGCCTCATACAGTCACTCCTTAAGGGTAGAGGATAGACACTGACTTATGGGGTAACAAAGGTCAGATGCTTAACATTTTATTATAGACGTGTATTTGGGATATTTGTATCACCTCTTCAGCTCCTCCACGTTCTCATTCATGCTTACACGTTACAGTGTGCAGCACACACATTCTGTCCACAAAACAAAGACATTATATTAAGCAGCTTATAACAAAACCAAGTCATTTTAAACACCAAAGTACTTAAGGAGTCAGGTCAAATAAACCCTAAACAGATCTGATATTTAAAACCACAAAACAGTTTTTCAAGGTATATACTTTGAGTTGAGTCTGCAGAGTATCAGATAGTTACAACCTCTCACTTAAGGCTTTGATCTTGTTTCTTCTATAAAGTTGAGTTTGATCTGTTTAAAATATATGCACATTGCCACTAAGTTCCAAATGACAATACAATATACCAGAGGCATTTACACAAAAAAAGAATAAACTTGTCAGTTGTTTAACTGAAAACTGTTTTACAAAGCAAGAATGACAAAAAAGATGTTCTGATACTTAAAATAGTTTTATAATATAGTAAAATATCTAACATGGTAAACATGGTATATCACTTAACGCAGCGCATCTTTACAAAAGTTCCCAACGAGTTCAAACTGTGCAGAATTACAGAATGCCCCCTAAAAGCAACATATTATAGTAACTCATGTGCATTTAGCCAGAAACTGGTCCCTGTAACGTGACAAATGCCCCTGAAACTGCAAACCCCCTCATAAAAACTGTTAAACACCTAGTTTTGTATTATTATTATTATTATTATATAGTAGATTGCAACTCCCAAAATCCAGTTATGTCATATATCTGTGAATGTGTTCGTTCTGCACATATTTTGTCTCATTTAAATTATTAAATTTAACCTCATTTATAGGTAAATATATATACATACTCATCATTATATTGTGTGCTGTCACCTTCCTGTCTTGCATGCACAATCTACATGTATGTACAAGGAAACCCTAGTAAATTTAACCTACTGGATACATTTACTAGGGTGGGGCTTTTTAACAAATGTTTTAAATTTTCGTTATATGCCATATTTATTCTTCACCTTAATTACAAAAAAACATATTTGTATCACTTTTTCATTGTGACCTTAATAATTATTTTATTTTGGATGTTTTTATAGATCCCCTCTGGTTTGTTTATTCCAAGTATAGCGGTTGGAGCTATAGCTGGGCGTATAGTTGGAGTTGGAGTGGAACAGCTTGCCTACCACCACCATGACTGGATCATCTTTAGGAGCTGGTGCAGACCAGGAGCTGACTGTGTCACGCCTGGGCTTTATGCTATGGTGGGAGCAGCAGCGTGTCTAGGTACTATTAAACATTTTAATTCAACATTTAAGGTGTCCTACTGCCGATAATACAAAACTGTTCTCTGACAACCCTGGAAACATTGAGTGCATTCATGCTGAATTTCCAAAGAATCAGAAGAAGACAGATTTTTGCTTATGAGATCACAAACCTCCCCTTCTCCAGGGTTTACTACATTGAGTAAATTTAATGGCAGTCAATAGAAAATGTCAAAAATAGAGTCAACATTCTTACATAAAAATAACTTGCCAGTAAAATAAAATAAACATATCTCAATTTAGCCCCTTATTATTAAGACATCTTGATGTTTTACTTTTAGGTTTTTGGGAAATCTGCAATACCCCGTTAAGTCACCAGGTACAGATGTTTAGGGGTGCATATTGACTAATATGTATATGCTGGCAAGCTGTGGGTAGATCACCACCTGGCTGACAAAGTCCTTGAGGAAATCACTCTAGGCCTTATATTAATCTAGTAAATGATAGTAATAAGGTACAATATTTCTATATTATACAGTGGGGCAAAAAAAGTATTTAGTCAGCCACCATAATTTGCAAATAAATTCTTTAAAAATCAGACAATGTGATTTATGGGCTTTGTTGTCTCATTCTGTCTCTCATAGTTGAAGTGTACCTATGGTGAAAGTTACAGGCCTCTCTCATCTTTGTAAGTGGGAGAACTTGCACAATTGGTGGCTGACGAAATACTTTTTTGCCCCACTGTATGTATTATAACGTATAAAATATCCTGCCTATTATCACATGGTATATGTACACACAGAGGAATGTTGTCTCTAACAGTATCTATACATCTACAGGTGGTGTCACCAGGATGACTGTTTCTTTGGTTGTGATCATGTTTGAGTTGACTGGTGGTCTGGAATACATCGTACCACTGATGGCAGCCGCAGTTACCAGTAAATGGGTAGCAGATGCATTTGGGAAGGAAGGCATTTATGAAGCCCATATTCACTTAAACGGTTACCCGTTCCTGGATGTGAGGGATGAATTCACTCACAGAACCCTGGCAACAGACGTCATGAGGCCACGTCGAGGGGAGCCATCGTTGTCCGTTCTGACCCAAGACAGTATGACAGTGGAAGATGTAGAAACTTTAATCAAAGAAACAGATTATAATGGGTTTCCTGTTGTGGTATCCAGAGATTCTGAGCGCCTGATTGGCTTTGCCCAAAGAAGGGAACTCATAATTGCTATAAGTAAGTTGTTGTTACATATACCATATTGCAGGCATTTGTGTGTGTGTGTTCAAAGGAGTTTGATGACATGCCAAACAAATTTTGATTGTTTACAGTGTTCTGTATTTGCATTTCTTATCATAGAACCATTGGCATAGAAAGCACAAAAAACTTTGCCTAGGATAAGCATATGGGGAAAATTCTTAAATATAATGTATATATATAATTTCAGAGAAGATTTTCCTGAAACCTAGAAAGTAGCTATGTAGCTGCTATTTCTGGTATATATAAAAATACTCAAAGAGTCAAACCTGCAGTATAGCTCAGTCCTGCCTCAAATATTAAACAGTGTTGTATAATAAATGGCAGATAAATGGCAGATTTGTTTTCATCACTAAAGTGCCCACAATATCCCATTTACAGAGAATGCCAGACAGAGACAAGATGGAGTGGTGAGCAATTCAATAATCTATTTCACTGAAGACCCTCCAGAGCTACCCGCCAACAGCCCGCACCCTCTGAAACTGAGACGTATACTAAATCTGAGCCCATTTACGGTCACTGACCACACGCCTATGGAGACTGTAGTGGATATTTTCCGAAAACTTGGACTGAGACAATGTCTTGTAACTCGTAGCGGGTGAGTAGGCTTTCTGTTTGGGACAACAAATTTGTGATCTATTGATGTGTAAAACTGTGTATAATGTCACTCCTAATGAGCTCTTTTATTCTGAAGCCATTCAGGATTATTTAGGAATGTAAATTATTTATTTAATAGCGCCTTAGACCAAGGCACTTTACAAAGGTTACAATATAGAAAGTATTACAAAATAGAAAGTTGCACAATATATATATTGTGCAATGTGCATTAAAACTGCACAGTTAATGGGGAAATACGATGGGCTTGATTCAATGGGCCAGATTGGGTCAAGACGTAGTCAGAAAATAAAGTACAACCATTCTATACACATTATAAAGACAACGTAGCAATGACCCTAACTAAAAGCAAATAAATAACCGTCCTCAGCCAAAATGCACGTAAGCAGAAACCATCCGTGTCACCTAATCACACCACAACTCAACCAGTTCAATCAAAGGAAAAAAGGTTGGAGTGAACAATTGACAGAGAAAATGCTGATGGGAAACTTGCAACAACCTTTCAATATAACCCCCTGCAAAGTTGTTAGACGATAGATTGTGTATGGACATTTGTTGCGCTACAACAGGAAGGAGTGGACGATATTTAGAGGGACAGAGAGTTGACACTGGAGGAATTTGTATGATGCGTGTTATCTTAAGGTTTGAATGCTACTGTTGTGATAACTATTAGACTTGGGCACCAGGGGGCTCTTCGTGTTCGTCTTCGTGCTCGTCTTCGGGAAAAAAAATCTTCATATTCCGCGAATATTCGCCTGTTCCTGTCTTCTCTTCGGGAGTATATTCGTGGACATTCTTCGTGTTCGGTTTTTCTTCGTTTTTTCTGTTGGTCGCTCGTACAGACTTTTAAAACCGAAACGCTGCAACTTACCCGGCACATCTTACTGGTCTCCCTGTTCTATCAGTTAAATGTCCGTACGAACGACCAATAAAGTTGCACCTTAAGGGGTTAAGGGGCCGTGCGAGTGAGCCTATTGGTCGCTTGCACGGCCCTTTAACCTATGGATTTCCGCTCCCGACCAATAGGCTCACTCGCACGGCCCCTTAACCCCTTAAGGTGCAACTTTCCGCTCACGGAAATCCATAGGTTCGCTGTCAGGGGTTACAAAGGCCGTGGTTGATGCCAGAGGAGGTACCTGTAGGCGACCAATAGGCTCATTCGCACTGCCCTGTAACCCGTGACGGCGAACCTGCGGATTTCCACTGCCGCGATGCCGCGATGCCAAGGTAAGTTAGAAGGGGAAGGGACCGGGGAGAGTGGTAGACGAAGGCGAAGACGATCACGAAGATCTTCGTGGTGTGTGTCTTCGCCTTCGCCTACGTTTTACCGCCACTGTCTTCTCTTCGGCGTGTCTTCGGAACGAACACGAAAACGCACTCTTCGTGTTCGTTTTCATGTTCGCCCGAAGACGAATGCACAAGTCTAATAACTATAGTATTCTCAACTAGGCCAGTGTCATCCTTAAATTACGTTTTATGGAATTGAATTATATGTACATGTTCACAGTAAAACCATTTTTTTTTTGCCAAACCCATTGTTCACAATTGTTAATAATTCAAACAACAAACAAGATATAGTAACACAAATGAATACTGAAAATTTTGGGATGCCAGGATGTAGTAAATGAAGGGGAGTACAACCATAATCCATCTTCAATACACTTATTTTCAAACTGTCCACTTGATGTCACTGTTGAGTTGTAATATCTATTAAAGGGCCCATATTATTTAGTGCATTTTATCATATCACCAGAATATTGAGGTACTAAGGTAGACGACAGACATTACTATGGTAACCAAAGCTAGACGAGAAAAACAACAGTTGGAAAGGGTTACAGCTGAATAATTATACCCGACTAATGAAGTTAGTGAAAGGAAGACATCAATGGAAGTAGTGTGTGCAGATTTCAGGTGTATTTAGGTAAAATACCTAAGAAAATCTATACTGAGTCTGCATTATAGCCTGAGGGGCAATGTTGTGTAGTAAGAAGCAGAACATTCTGCTATATATTTCTAAAAGGTCCTCGGGCTGCAGGCCAGATATGGGCAGGTGTGGACCATTGACCTGGCTTGCGCCAACACCTGTTTTTTCCTGGCACCTGTCCTGCCTTCAGTGCAGATATTATGTTACACGGGTTGCTCCAAAATTCCTGAAACTGACTCTGTCTGTGAGTTCACATGAGGAAATAGGTGGATAAAATAATAGCGTGAAAAGGGAATATATTTTATACATTCCTTACTGATGGGATAACGCTAGCTCACTGTGTAGTTTTATATAGGGTAGGCTGCCTAATCAGCAGATGTGGATTCTTTCAGTGGACAGGATAACCCATCACACTAAAGAAGGCATGGAGAAGGCAGGATCTGGAATTCTGCCCATATATTAAAGAAACTAACCTGGAGTCCCAAGGAAGTAGCTCCACACCTGGAGACTCTGGGTGAAACCCGGCAAGTGCCATACCTCATTTGCTATTCTTCACAATTATTTGTTCCATTACCAACTCATGGGCCCATTTTAAAAGGAAAATGGGCAGGGAGCTTCAGAGGATTCGGGTCTTGACCCGGAGAATCTGAGAAGCGGTGCTTCACCCAGCAATCTTCGGGTCGAACCCGGGGAGTTCCCAGGTATGGGCATAGGCCTGATCTGGCCACAAGAGTAGAAGCCAAAACATCATGACATAAGCAGCAGAATCTGGCATTTACAGTTGTGTTGTATACACCTATGAAGAAACACACTGGTTTCCTCATCTTGCATCTTCCTAATTGAGAGCACATTTTATTTTTCCTTGGAGGAAATGTTATGGGTGGCATCGGTGGTTCCTGTCTCCATTGAGACTATAACCGGGCAACTTGAAGTCTTCCAGGCTTTGGCTGGTTGAGCACCATAATTACTGTAATCTTACACTGGTAAATGCCACAACACATTAATTTCTCAAAATATCACCGTTCTTTTGGTCACAAATCCATCCGCATTTAAATGTGAGGTTACATTTTAATTAAAAAAAACTCATGAAGACGTCTATAGAAAATGTTATGCATGACCTGCGTTCATTCTAAAGGGGGCAGCTTATAATATTGTCAGTGACTTCAGCAGCATCTGCTGCGTTTTCAGGAAACAAATTCTTTGCATCTTGCTGTTTTATGAAAGCAAAGAGACAGCCTTGGTGTGATTTAATTGGGAGCACATGCACAATAAAATGCAGTGGACTGCATTCAAAACTTGTGATTTTTACCTTGTTTATGTTATTTTTTTTTCAGGAGGCTTCTGGGAATTATAACAAAAAAAGATGTTTTAAGGCACATGGCACAAATGGCCAATCAGGACCCCGAGTCAATTATGTTTAACTAGACTGGTAAAAGAATATTCAGATGTGGATATTATTAGAATATTGCCAGTGTTCCACGTTCCTCAAGAGTGGGAAGGAGCTCTCGACCACCGCTAAAGAAAGCGGATGAAAAGTCTTCGAAAGACCTTTGTCTATTGCATATCCCGACCACCATCTGGGTACAAGTATTTGTATACAAGCCGTCAAAAGGAGTGGAAACATCGAGAATATGATAAGATGATGGGGCTTTACAAATACAATGACACAGTACTGCTTAAAATAAATATATTCAGCTTTTGATCCATACGTTGGCTACAAATGCATGTGTGCAAGTGGATGTACATTTCCTAGCTTATTTATTTCTTTATTTATTATTAAGTTATATTGTAATTAAACAAGAGATAATCAGAAATAGTGAAAGTAATGATTTGTGTTTTAGTCACTGGGATTTCAATATTCATGCGTTGTGGCTGGAATGAGTGAATTTGTCAAGTTTTCTGTTGGGCATGGATGAAGATGCTATATGTCCACAGCCTACTTTGAAATGACATATAATATTTTTTTTTTATTTGATCATGATTCCATTGATGCCCTCCTAGACCTGCTGTGATAGAGGCAGAGCCAACATAGGGGTAATTGGTGATATTGTATAAAGTTGTCTACAGCGAAAGTTATGTATGTTATGATATTAGTAAGCCATGGAATGTTTCAAACAGTGATTCTGTGGTCGGATCTCCGGTACACTAAAAGAAGAAACAGAGCACCGGGATATGACATCATATCCTGGTATGCCGTATCTTAAAGGCACGCAGCCATTGTCTCCCCACACCTACAAAGATTTATCTTGTTTCCCCCTCAGCCTAGTCACCCTGAGCCATTATAGAATGGTCCATGTTACCACCATTATATGGTAGAGTTTGTCTAGATCAGCTCCAGGCTCATGATACAAACACATTCTTTCCAGGAGATTATATATATATATATATATATATATATATATATATATATATATATACTGTATATATCTGATCAGAACATGGCCTTACCAACAAAATATACCAGGAAAGCCCTAGAAACCTATATACGTTGATTGTAGAAGAGAGAAGTAGTATGGAGGATGCATTTGAAGTTGGAGGGTGGGAAACTGAAGAGTTATGTGAGAAAATGATGCTTTACACAACTAAAAGGTACCTGGACCTCAAGAATTCAGGTATGTGGATTAAGCTATCCTGAAGAACTAGTACATTAAAAGTGTTTTTAAAAGACACATTGGTTCTCTTTTGCTTTTTCAAGATATGCGTCTGTGTTTCGATGTTGTGATGTTCAGCAGCATGTTAAAATTAGACGCATCCTGGAAAAAACAGCTCATGTGGTCACCCTACCTGAACCACGTTACACATCTGGCCCAGTTCTATAAAATTTCAATACACAATTTTGTAAATAATCAATGATTTTCTATGCTTTACTGTTTTTTATAATTTAAAAAAATACTTAATAACCCACAATAAACTCAATGTCCATTTTTTATTTTGGAATTATACAGGAAAACGTCTAACAACCAGTTATATATATATATATATAATGTTAAATGTGTCTAGTGTTGTTTTATTCATTAACTAATTGAGGTTAGCCTGCCCCACAATTTAGATTTCTCTGATTAATTAATAAATAATTTATAAGTGCTATTATTTCATTGTAAAATGAAAGTGTTAAGGTGTTCAACAAGCCGGAGCAGGGAGCAAAGGTATGGTAGGTGGAAGGTTGCATGTTTAATACAGGGGTGAGATAAGATTGTGTGCCTATATTTTACTAGCTATAACGAGTAATCAAGTAACATTAGGGTACTAATGAGACAGATAAATCTACATCACATTGCTGTTAACATGTAATGTGTGTCTAAACCATTCTTTTAATTAGCTAGTCCTGGAGTTTCATTGTGCAAGATTACTGTAAGAAGAATATTTCTATTCAGTAAATACATTTGAGATAAACTGCAGACAATGGTACAATTAGCAGACTGAGGACTTTTCACTCCAGGGAGTACTTACTTGTTATTGTATGAGATTAAACAACATTAAATTGGAAGGCTTTGGAGTTCATCACACTGAGAAGTGGAAAGAAAATAAAGATCTGTACTAATCGCATATCACAAAGGGAATGGCCGTTGTAATTAACATCTGTTTTTTATATGCCTGTCTTTAACACAATTAGATGGCTACAACAAATTTGTTTTATTTTCCTTGGATTGTTTCACTGTTGTAGATTCCATAGTCTCCTCTTAGAGTCCATTCCATATACCCACCACTCTCTTTGTGAAGCTGTGCATCTTTTACTTACTCTTGAAGCTTGCAGTTACCAGTTACAACGCCTTTGCTGTATGTGGTCTGTTCATGCATTAAAAAAAAAGTTTTGCTCATGAGTTATTGTTAGATTTTCAATTAGCATTATCTGATGTTTCTCCCACTGTAATTGAGCTATAGAGCATGTACAGGAAGTGTACTTAAGTATGCTTCCTGTCTACACTTCTTGGTTTAATAACAATAAGAATAAAATAGAGACACAGAAAAACTAGTAGTCATTTTGGGGACTAGATTGTTCCCAAGGTTGGGCCTAGTGCGTTACCAAAGTTAAATATACCACTGTTTGAACCATTCCATGCCTTACTTTAGTGATAAGAACACTATTTAAACTAATATCATACATAACTTTCACTGTAGCCAACTTAATACAAAATCACCAAATACCCCTATGTTGGCTCTGCCAGCGTGTCTACGAGGGCATTAATGGAATCATGAACATATAAAATAATATATTATATGTAATTTAAATAAAGGCTCTGGAAAAAGAAACGGGGTGGGACATTAACAAACTTGGTGGCTGGGTACTCCTGTATGTGTACAATGTGCGAAATCTGTTCATTATTTTTTTTTATGTAGGACACTTTATTTTTCAGTACCAACATGAATCACATATTTGTTTTCAGTATCAACATGTATCACACATGAGATCAAAAGGCCATTAATGCACATATGGTTATTTTCAGTATTTAAGTGATAAGAAAATACGTGGATAATTTAAAATTACCTTATTTTTAGGTTTCAGTAACTAACTGCACTATATTGCCAGCTAAAATATACTATTGTAATACTGTATTTGCATTTAAGATCACTGAAAATTTTTAATTTAAACTGCATGAAGTGTATGATCTACTATTTTGGATTTATGTTACTCCGCTGTTACAAATGAGAAAGTGTACAAAATAAGTTTAGTTACTAATCTTGTTGTATGTAAAAAAAATCCACCTATAGCTTGGAATCTATTTTTAAATAAAATGAATATACAAGAAATAAAATTAATATATGAGACTGAATTAACAGATGAATTATTCATATATACTGTGTATATTTGCAGACATTTCAGATAATCCCTGATCCAGATGTTCTTTTGTACTTGGTATCTTGCCCTAACAATTTGTGATTAGTGCATTTAAATTAGAATTGTATGGTTGGAAACAATTTCAAGCACTAGAGTTAGATATGTTGAGTGTGGAATTCTTGTGACACTGGCCTACTTGAGTTGACAGTGAGATTCCAATACAATCTTCACTGATGGATCATAGTAATTGAAGGAAAATTAACAAGAAATGTCCTGGCTAGGTCTTTCATTGATGTCAATGCTGGGCTATTTAATATACAAGGATTTTTTTCAGAGATGCAATATGAAAAATAACCATTGTCTTATATTCGAAGTCGTCTTCTAATCAGAGACCAAATAAAGGGCTGATTACAAGACTAACATCCAGATCCCCCGCAGCGGTGCTATATGGCCCTATAAGAGTTTGAGGCAGGTGTGTACAATTGTCTTTACTCAATACTGAACACTGAAAAAGGTTTTCTTAACATTTCAGTGGGAAAGCTCCAGGTTGCCTATCTCTGGAAGTTCCCAAGTATGCACGTAAGATCAGCTTTTGATCTGACTTTCAAAGGATTGGATAGATAACCATGTTCATCATATTCCCTGCCGCAGCCGGCTGTGCGCACAGACAACCTCCGCTGCTGCCGGCACTTCCACACCTCCATTTGTCAGGGTCATCATATTGTAGCCCTTAACTGGATGTTGGAGTCCAGAGCGCAGGAGTGTAAGAACGCAGTGATAGAAACACACTTCACAAATGACAAAAGCAGATGTTTGGTTATAAGTATATTACACAAAGCAAAGCAGACATCTCACCATAAGCAGCAGAGTAGGAGGCATATCATGTATACAGACTGCTGGGGAGTATGAAGGTAGAAAAGTCCAGGTAAGTATCCAAAAGGGGTCTGGGACAGGTAGCAAGCAAAAAGGGGATATCACAGTCCAGGTCAAACAGGTAACAGGCTGGCAAAAGGGTAAATCCAAAAGGCAGTCCGGGTCAAAGAGGTAACAGGCAGGCAGGTAAATCCAATAGACAGATCCAGAGTCTGGCATGAACTATGGCTCCAAAGAATTTAATGAACTCACAACTCTGTTACTGGGAGGCAGGGATATAAAGCCTGTTCATTAGGTCAGGTGTGAGTGGTCTAGGCTTCAGGTGAGGGAGGCAGGGTAATAGCATAACAAAACACAGCTGAACAGAAATACACAGCTGAACAGAAATACACAGAACATTGATTATAGCAAACGAAGGGTACAACTTTAACTATCCTGCAGTCAGGATGGAATCCTGATACTTTCCTAATGCATAGCTTCAACAAACATGACAATACCTGGGAGCTCTCCAGGTTTGACCGCTTCACCGGGTTGTGGGGGCGAGGTCTTGACGAGGTCTTGGCGGGGGCCAATTTCCCATTTAAAGGGTGGTGTTTCCCACGATGTTAGCCGGAATGCCCTCTGACATCATTGGGAATGCCCCTGATATTGTCAGGACCGCCAACACCACGGGACAGCCCGCTGACATCAGCCCCTAAAAGATGACCTCATCACTATGTACAATACAAGTCCATATGATGTCCTTGCACAGAATATTTTCTCCCTACAGACAAAGCTGGCAACAAGAGGCCAGTTATTAAGATTAGAGAAAACACTGTTCTATCTCAAAGAAAGGAAGACATTCTTCACGGCAAGGGCTGTGAATCCCTGAAATGCCCTTCCCTGTGGAGATTTTATAACATTACATTTACTCAGATTTCATAACATTATTACAATAATAAGAGGGCCCTGCTCTTGTGGGCTTACAATCTATTAGAAGAGGGAATGATACAGAAGGATTGGGTGACCAAGTATTATGGAGGTAACTTAAAAGTTGTTGGTCCAGGGTTTATTCTGAATGTCCATGAATGTTGTTTTGGTCCCTTTTTTGGGGAAAATAAGCATAATAACAAGCAAAAACTGGAACAATGCAGTTAGGCATATCTCGTAAAGCTTTAACGTAATGAATGGATGTCTTTTTTTTTAATCATTTTTTCATCATTATTATGTAACTGGTACATCATTATGTAACTATTACATTATTATGTAACTATTACATGGCCCATCGGCTCATTTAGTTACTGTCACTTTGTATGCAAACTGCAAATGTGACTGATTGCAAACTCATGTACATATTTATTTTGGCTCATCATAATGAAAAAATGAATAAAACAGCATTTTTTTGTCATTGCACAAGAAAGAGTAAGCGGGCTCTGTTGTGACCTTTTATGTTAACACAAGTCAATGTCACCAGGGGCAAGGGCAAACATAGCTAAGGGCAATTTTGCTCACAATGTGCTCCCATCTAATGGGTCTCTTGCTTGTAGAGGAAAGAAAATTGCATTAATGCATTTGACAGCTAAATGGAGAAAATAGTTTGCAAATCCTGTTTGATGGAACAAACTGTAACATTCAAAAGCTGTATTAACTGCAGTATTATGTACATTAATAGTGTAGGGCAGAGCAATATGTGCCTACAGTTCCAATTCTGTTAGCGGTTATTTGAAATGATCGGTTGGTTATTTCCCTGAATGTTTGGATATACAAGACCCAGGCTGTGAGTAACACATTTAAATGTACTTCACCAAAAAAACAGGGGACAATATGTCTGATATCTGCTAAAAAAAAAGACATACAATAACAGGGCACTCGTCGTTCACATATTTGGCATGCATGATGTTTGTCGGCTAAACACATCTCTTGCCACGTACCGTACTTACCGTCAGTTCCAGCTCTGGCTTGGCGAGCCACCCCCAGGGCTTATGCGCAAAAAGAGCTCCCATTCATTTCAATAGGCACATTTTCCTGCCATTCATTGGCTGCTTCAAGCAGCCAATGAGTGGCATGAAATTTCAGACCACGTACGTGGTGTTGTTTTAAGCGTTAATAAGTGCGTATTAAAAAACCTTATTATGCATTCTTCTTTGAGGACCCTGCCTGGTCACTGGAGAGTCCCATTGGAGTGTCTGAACTATATACCATGCAACATTATTACATTCTACTGTATATCAAATCTATGCCAGCTAATGACACATCCAAGGGTAACAGCCCCAATGAAATTAAAGCCAAATTCACAGGCTTTGAGTCCACGTAACATTACATATTTTGTTCCATAGACTTGACAATATACCTGTGAATTTGTTATAAGGAAACAGCTGCATCACTGCGTAGCTTTCTGAATTAATTTAACTTTCTCCTATTAATCACTCACTTCGCTCTTTCATTTCCCCTTGTTTCCCTTGAAACAGCAGTGGGGAAGCTGGTTGTATTTTATAAATAATAAATGATAATAAAGATTACCACAATTAGTCTCAGAGGCGTGGGATGTAAAGGATAAGCTCGCGGGACACGTGTCAGTTTCATGCGTATTTTAACACATCGTAGCTAAACTCTCACACTTTCACATCCTAAGAAAAGTTGGCACATTGTGGACAAGAAACACTTATGTCAGTTTGGATCAGGAAGAAATATCACATTTTAACAAATCTGCTGAGATTCTGTGCAAACTGTGGAAGAAACCAATAAATTATTCTTTGCCGTGTAATTACTTTCCCCATTTACATTAGAGCAGAAATTAGGAATTCAGGACAAAAATATTTTTATCACACACACACACACACATATATAGATAGATCTATGTTTATGTATATATGTGTGTGTAAAAATGTTTTAAATCTAATATTACATTGTGGTTACAGTGGGATTATGGTTTATACATGTACATCTATAAATTAATATTTTATCTTTTAAACTTTGTACTATGTTCATTGTCTTTGTTTATGGTTTTTTATCCTGTGTCATAATATAAATGTGTTTATTTTATATCTGTGGTGCTATATGACCCTATAAGAGTTTGAGGCAGGTGTGTACAATTGTCTATACTCAATACTGAACACTGTGTAAGGTTTTCTTAACATTTCAGTGGGAAAGCTCCAGGTTGCCTATCTCTGGAAGTTCCCAAGTATGCACGTAAGATCAGCTTTTGATCTGACTTCCAAAGGATTGGATAGATAACCATGTTCATCATATATTGCATATTTTATTGTTATTATTTATTGTTTGATATGGCACCATCAAATTCCATAGCTCTTTACAATGGGTATTTTCAATTAGAAATAGTTTTTTTCCCCAAGAAGATTATTACTTAAGGCATATAACAGAATCAAAACAGTATGTACTGGAGTGTCATAAGCAAACACGGAACACTATTGAAGACAAAACATTAGTTATGATGGAAAACCTTCAGGCAATGACAGCATTTATTCAGTCTTTTGTATAGATGTGCCTGGGATAAATGTAAAAGATGCAGCAGGGGATACGAAAAGCTAAGGGCAAAATTACTATTCTACTGCATTTTTAAATGTTACACAAACTCAAAACAAATATAGTGCTGATTTAACAAATGTGTACAAAAGGTGAAATTAAATATTTAGCTATCCAATCTGTTTTTTCTTTTTACGTTGTTGATTTTTGGACAAATTATATGGAAATATAAATTAAATAATTGTATACAGCATTGCGCACTCAGTAGTACTACCGTTGTTCACCATAAGCAGTTGGCATATCTGAGCCACCATAACTCCGCGTCCTGGAAATTGGGCAGGTAATTAGGGGGACTCCTCAGACAATTTAAGTGATTGGCACCTTTCTCAAGTTGCTCAATTTGAAGTCTCAGAAAGCAATTTGGTGTTCTCGTCCCCATTGTTCCTGAAGTTTGCCTGCTAACCCTTTCCTGCCTGCTCTAGCTATATAGACAACCTGTTTTTTTTATTTAGGGTGGATGAATGAAATAGTTTTATTACCACACTTAATGATAACCAATGGCGACTGAAATGGATGTTCTTGACCTACATATTTATATAAACAGCCAATTCATTAGGATCAAAATAAATTGTTCAGATTTGACAGAATATTATACACAGGCTGAATATATAAAAAACATATATAAAAATTTTTATTGAAAAAACAATATGATCTGAATACATTTGAAGAAAGCATCAAGAAGGTAGCATGAATGTCTCAGCTATACATGTTTTATCCCGGGGGAAAAGATAAAAAGATAGATGTGGCTGTTGCTATCATTTTGAATATGAGACAGGGGCATTTAACCTCCTTGGCTCTAACTTGTGTTCCTCCTGACAAGCCAGGCAAAGTCAAGACGGTAGGATTAAGGTCAACTTTATTCCCTGTTGTATGATAAGGAATGTTCTGGACCTTCCATATAAAGTCACATCTATTTTATAGCCCAGACACATATATTCAGGCACCCTTTGGCACAAAGAAGCGAAGGTGTCAAGCCTACTTGGTCCTGGAGGGGAGGAATCTTGTGCAGGAAGGCCAGACCTTGCACTGCCCACTAGCTAGAAGGTAGGATGCTTCCAACTAGTAGTGAGCTGAGCAGGGAGTGGGTAAACTGGAGATGTAGTACTCGCACAGATGATGGGCAGACCACCGGAATTCTGGTACAGGAGGTATGTAGATGCAGGCAGAGAACACAGGAGCTTCAGGAGCTGGAGGAGGCAGCAGGTAGGAAACCCATGGACAGGACGAATGCTAGCAGACCACTGAAAATTCTGGAGCCAATGACACCAGAACCTCTCCAGCAGCTGGAGGGCAAAAAAACGGAGGTAAGGGAAATGCTGGTACAGGGACGCAAGACATGATAGGATAGCGGGCTACAGGAACAGCAGCACAACCAGCGAGTAACAGGCAGACGGTACAAAATTCAAAACAGGAGGCCTAGGGCAGAATGACAAGCAGCAGGCACACCGGAGCAGCAGAGCAGGGGTTAATCAATAAGCCAAATGGGTAACCACAGTGATGCGCTGATATTTGCCAATAAAGAACAGTGAACACAAACCGGTGCTGCATGTATAAAAAACAGACCTCACCTGTGAATGGAAAACAGAAAAAAATAAAATAGTAAATAATTAAAATCAATAAAGTAAGGAAGTCATTACCTAATGAAAATGGGGGTAGGGGTATCTAGAGAAGCACTATAGTATTAAAAGGGACATACTGTAGCACCATCTAAACCCATTAGAAAAAATGGTGTAATTCAAAATCATTATTTAATCCATCATGCAAAACAGTTTTCAAATTAAAAATCCATTTCATCTCTAGAGGTCCTAGTTCTTTGTCCTCTCCAGGAGCGTTCTGTTAGATCTATCACTGTGAATTCCAATAATTGGGGGATTACTTTTTTCGATGTGTGGAAAAATGAAGCGATACTGTATGTTTATTATAACTCTTTTTTTTATATTCCTAAGATGTTCTTTTATCCGAACATGTAGAGCTCTAGTAGACTGTCCTACATACTGGAATCCACAGGGGCATCTTAACACATATATGATGTTTTCAGAATGGCAAGTAATTTGTTTTATTTATTGTTTTAGCTTTTATCTGTAGTGTATGGTGTAAAATCGGCAACAGTTTTATTACTCCTCATAGTGGTTTTTAATATGATTATTATAATTGTTTGAATCATCTTTTTTTTTGGATGCAGTCCCAAGATAGCATCAAGATTTGGGTCTGTCTTTAGAATCCCCCAATGTTGGTTTATACTTTTTTTCATAGTTGGGTGCGTGTGTACTTGAATACATGTGAATACATGTCAAAAAAGTTAGTCTTTCATAATTATCCTTCATAGTTAGCTTGGTTTTAACACACCTTACCTCATCTACAGCTGTCTATAGTTAATAAACACTATGTAAATATAGCCCTTTCTCATTATTGCTATCCCATGATATTTCATTCCATTTTTCGATTGAAAAATAAGTCCAGGAATTTAAGGTGTTAGCATATATTGTGTATGGAAAGTTAATGCCATTGGCATATTATAACGATGGCTGATAAGCTATTCTTTTTAATTATCTGTTCTTAGCATACTTCCTAATTTGTTTGAATGTTCACGTCTGGACTTTGCTTCACATTATCATGGTGTGTAATTTTCTTTGGCACTTATAATGTTTTTACACCTTAGTGAGAAAATGTAAGTTGAGGGCTAAAGTCATTTGGAACCATCAGCTAAGCTTCTGCTGTCAGAACAAATTAGGTGGGCAGCTTAGGTAGAGAATGAGTCAACAATATAGGACTTTACATTGAAATATCTTTCAAGGCAAAAGTTAAAAATATGAATGCATCTCTCTGCTAGCCTTGAAATAAAGACTTAGGAGCACTAGCATAATCCTTATGGAAAATACATTTGGATAGTTACAAGACAGTTGTGTGGGGAAAAAAAAGTACACCCTCTTTAAATTCTATAATTTTACATATCAGGACATAAAAAGAACGACCTGACATATTACACAGTGTCATGAGTTATTCAACAAAAATAAAGCCAAAATGGAGAAGCCATGTGTGAAAAACTAAGTATACCTTATGATTCAATAGCTTGTAAAACCACTTTTATCAGCAATAACGGTATGACTTTATCAGTCTCTCACATTGTTGTGGAGGAATTTTGGCCTGCTACAATTTTGCTTAATTTCATTGAGGTTTGTAGGCATTTGTTGAGGTTTGTAGGCATGAACAACTCTCTTAAGGTCCCAACACAGCATTTCAATCAAGTTGAGGTCTGGGCTTTGACTGGGCCATTGAAACACCTTAATGGAATATTACATTGATCTCATTTGTCTCTTCTCAAGGAGAATAGCATACCAAGCATAATATTGTGGCTATGTTTGTGAAATACCAAACAAAAACTAAAAAATAAATTTTCATTTTGTCGGCCCAATGCTACATATAGCTGATTGCATCTCATAAAGAGTCGAGTAGCGCAAACCCAGGGCAGAGCTGGTGCTACATCAAGTGAAATTGTGTGTAATGCCTGGTACAACTAACATCAAAAACTTACTTATGAAGATACGAATAAGGTCTCAAACAAATCCTTCCACATAACTCTTTATAATGAATTATATGACATTTGCTCTTTGTCATTAAAACTGTTAACAAGAATAATACTCTAACATAAAATTATAACTCAAAAAGTAATTAAAATATGACTATTAATCCTTTAACCTTAAAATACCACAATTGATGCTGAGTTTTTCTGTTAATAAATGACAATTGATAGAAGCAACGGTGCTGTTTTTATTCATTTAGGAGTAGTTTTATTATTTCACAAGCCATTTTTGTCATGTAGATAAATATCTGCACTCTAAAGTTATTTTCATGGGCTATCTGTTTACATATCCACTGTGATTAATTACTAATTTGCAATTTGTAATGCAAAACGACTGAGATCTGAACCATTTTAAAATGTCCATTGTGCAATGAAGCCTACATAATTAGATGTGTTTATGGCTATTAATTCCCTTGCATTGCCAATTAACTTAATCACCAAGCTATTTTCCTATTCTGTTTGATAAAGCAAGAAGAACCACTAATGGACACGTGGATTTAGATACAGCCCAATAACATTTTGCTTTAAATCAAAAACAGATGAATAAATACTTCTGGGACTAATGAAGAATGTATATAGCGTTCCCTTTACAGCTTTTACCCGATGTTAAGACTCACCTGAGCCTTAATTAGCTTGAACATGAGTTTAAAGATTTGGGTCAGATCTGTTTCCTTCCATCAAATTGGTATTAGTAAAATTTTAAAAGCCACCAACATATATGTGATAAATAATAGTGTGTGTCATTTTCTGTTTGAAAATACTGTTATCATCACATCTGTTAATTAAATTTTGGGTTTCATTTCAAAATATTTTCTATAATACAGCTGTAAAACACAATCAATCATCACAAGCCAGTGGGACTTATTTTACACATAGAAATACATTCTATTTCACCATTCTTCACTTTATATACAATTAATCAAAATACTAATTAACCTGTAATTGCATCTTTGTTAAGTAAATGCACCACACAGTTGAACAAGAGTCTTTGTCACTCAGAAGTTTGATAAACATTTCATTTCGTAAAAATGTTGAACGAGGTATAGTAGCCTTCTTGGTGCTCAACATTGAGGCCTTTGAAGCTGAAATAATGCTTTCAGTGATTGCATCAAGGGACGCATTAATTAAATGACAGGGATACATCTATTGCAAGAAGCTGAATGGCAATCCTTGTATAGGTTGCAGTTGAAAACATTGAGATAAAAAGTTATGTTTCTCAGGAACTTTGTGTTGTGGACCGCAGGCCCGGAGATCACTCCATATACACCTGATCTACTGCTCCAGCGAAAGGCCGGGTGCTGCAGCGTGCAGCCACCAGATGCATATACCTGTTCATATGCTACGTGTGCATTACAAAGTAACATGCAACCTCTCATATTCACCTGTTTGAATTGTCGTAGACACTGCCAGCCTTAAAGGTCCAGAGCCGCCTCGTTGTCCCCATTCTAGCTGTGGTGTACTGTAAGGGCTGGTTGCAGCGGCAAACAAACAAAAAGTCCAACCTGCAAATTCACTAAAGCCTACAAAAAATATCTTTCAACATGCACATGCTTCCTTGTGAGTTGATGCAAGTTGTGCACTAAAAAAAGCCGCCAACTCCTGCCCCCCCCCCCCCGATATATGAAAAAAATGTATTTACAGTCTCAGGCCTTCTCACTCTTTCACAAATAACTTTTAGTGATTCTGCTATTTGTTTTCCAAATTTTAGTATGCATGGGCATGCGGCCCTAGTCCAGTTTGGTCAGTTGAGTTAACCTTTAACTCTACTGGCCACTCAGCTTCATAATGAATACACTTAGTTGTCATTATCATGGCTCTTTAAGCACCTTTTATGTCTTTGTGTATTTATTTTATTAGCAATTCATCGTATCACATTTATGCAGTCTATATACTTTCCCCATGTGCATATTCTACTTACTGTTAGATATCTGAAAGGTCAGTAATAGCTACATTATAAATCTTGCAGATCAAAGTAGAGTCATGGAACAAATGTCAAATCCCTAAATTCTTCTATAAAAAAGAAAAGGTCATCGTTGTCTTTTACAGCCATTACCCAGCTCTCCCAATTCCAATCTCTTATTCACTGAATGCTTCATAATTCTAAGGTTTAGACACCCGGGAGAGACAGCTCTCTAGGGTTTTTTTTCATGTACACGGGTGTATAAAATTGTTTATGTGTGATATAATTAGCTTCATTGTGTGATGACCACAATTTCTTAAACAGACGGTATCATGACACCCGCATGCTGTCATTTAACAAGACTTAGATGTCGTGGTTGCTTTGGACATCAATCTTCTTAAATGGTTAGAATGCTTACATGGTTATTTAAAGCAAATTTTGGGGGTTTTGCTTAATATGAGGCATAGGTGTGCATGTAATTATTATTATTATTATTATTATTATTATTATTATTATTTATTGATTTATATAATGCTATCATATTCTGCTTTGCCGTACATTGGGATGATGTCATACTGGACTAAGTAATAAACATGAACCGACACACATTTAAGCAAGTGTGTATAATGCTGAGGATACCAAATGTATCTGTAGTCTCCATATAAATCATAGAAAGGGACTTCCGCTAAAATCACAAAATAGCATCTCCGTCAAATCATTGAAGTCTAAAAGTATTTACTCAATTAACCCCAGAATTTTGTGAGACATATTAATATGAGCATTATCAGTTAATAAAAGGAATCAAAGGAAAGGATTTGAAAAGAAAGAGAAGAAAAATTACCTTTTGTAAAATACTTGAGATAAGAAATTTATAACAAACTGAAAAAGAGATCTCTAGTTAAATGTCAATGAGGAATTTTAAAAAATGCCAATGTAATCAAATTTAAATAACAAAGCCTCCTTTGCCATTTGAATACTCTCACAGATCACTCATTTTTTACTTTGTTTAAAATCATTTATCCTGAAAATTGCCCGTAGATCAAAACAACAAAATATTGTAAAATAACAAAGACGTAACTGCAATTTTTAATTTGAATGCCAGAGGTGAAAATCTGCAGGAATATCCATATATAAGGTAACATAGCTGGCGAAACATATATTGGCAAAACCTTTTAAAAATGTCCAAGAAGTTTAATAAACATTGCTTATTGTTTAGATGGTGGTAGAGGATTGTTTTCAAAGTATTCTGACTTAAAAACACATGGGAAAAATAAAAAGTGGATTTCTTCCCATTTTCGTAGGAAGTAATTACAGCCAACAATAAAATAAAAATAATAACAAATAATCCAAAATGTATCCATATATTAACATTAGTAAAATGATACTTTGTGGGGATCTCACAGCTTTGGCTACATAAATGGTATATTAACGTTCATGGGTATACTTATATTTTAACCCCTTAAGGACAATGGACTGTCCCTAAACCCATTGAAAACAATGCATTTTGAGCCCGTACATCTACGGGCTTTGTCATTAAGGGGTTAAAATGTAATCATGTTTAGGTAACATTGCCAAAATGAAGGCCTTTTACCTTTTATAAAATTATTATTATAATGACAGTTTAGTGTCATTGGATTAGACAAATCCAAAACAAATACAATTTTGAAGACCCCTCTGAAAGGTTGCTATCCCAGAGATAATATCTATGGTAGGAAAGATCTGTAGTTTAACCAGGGAGTATGGTTGTTCTATTGTTCTAAATTATAACAAATACAATATATATATATATATATATATATATATATATATATATATATATACAGTATATATAGGTCAACAATCTACATTGTGTAGCCAATAGGGGACAGGCAGACCCTACTGGTTATACCAGTCCCAATCTCAAATTTCCCTATCCTACATTCCCTGGAGTTGACCTTTGTCATGTTTTGTGCATACAATATAAAGTAATGTTATGTAAATGTATTATTGTACATATTTAGATTGTATTTTTACCCAGGGGACATACAAAGCCAAGTGGCATTGCGGTACATGATTCTGCTTCCTCCACCCCTGTTTTGGATGCAGTTCTACTATTAGGTGTAGAGTATTATTGTGTGGAATAATCTGTGAATTACCCTACAGACCATGACTATTATATTCGAGACAATAGCCTTTGAATTGTGTTCCGTGTAAAAATTCAAATTTAATCCAAAGTACAGGAACTGTGACATCTTTTTGGCACAGGACAAAAGGAAGATACACACTCAACACACAAGACGTTCAGTCTACGTTTACATTATAGCCACTGAGCTTGGACATTTCTGAGCCGCTACAGGAAATCTCACTGTTTCCATGAAAAAAGATTTCAAGGATATTTCCCCATGACGGCTGCTGTTTTTCTTAAATTTGACAGATTATGAAGGGAAGTGAGAAGTAAACTGTGAAAGCTCGTTCTGTACCACTTCCTCAGTTAGTTTATGCCAACGTACTTGATATAGTATCCTTCAGGCATTTGGTTAAAATATTATTATGTTCAGTATTTTTTCTACCGTACTTTGAGCTGTCCAACATTTTTGTGTGGTCACTTCCAGTGCCTTCTGATTCATTCTGCGGTAATACAATTCTATGGTCGGTATATTCACATTCCAGTTTATCCCAGATCTTGGCTCTTACCTCAAAACACACTTTTATTAGTAATATAAAGATTGTGCCATGTGTGAAAGCTAGCATCTTGCCGATGCATCATGGAAAGCGTGATAGTTTCCTGCTTGGCTGATCGTCCAATGCAATCTTCCATGATGGATCATGGAGAATGAAAGAAAAAATGGCTTGGTATGCCACTGGTGGTGCTTGAAAACTAAAATCCAAGCAACTTGACGCTATTCAAAATACCCAAAGGGCCAATGTTCTGCCATAATAAAATAAGAATAATTGAAGATAAGTAAATTCACTAATGTAGCTGGATATCTTATGTTGACAGTGGTCTTCAGATGTTTCTGCCTGCAGAAACCAACAATAGTTGTAGCTCCTTTTGCACACATCATGAATTCATGGTACTTTATGGAAACAGTGATCCTGTTTCTATTGAGAAGCAAACAATGCTTTCATGTGATCCCTCAATTTTAGATAAACCGAACAGTTCAATAAAGGCAAAGACACAAGAGATTAAGTAGATATTTATGTTACATTGTATATATATGGATTGTCTCCAAATGTTTTTTCCCCCAACTCTATTATCTCATAGTTTACAGTATACAGATTTTGATTATTTAACTATAATGAAATACAGGTTTGTTATTAAAGTGAACAGCTCTTTCTAAAGATTACAAATTAACTCCTTTATAGACCAGGCACATTATCCACCTTATTAGTTTTTTTTACTATACTAATATAGAAATTTTGCACCAGCCAAGTCACGTGTGATATTAAAGGTAGGGAAAAACCTGCATCTATGCACAACACCGCGTAAAATCTGTTTTACGGCTTGGAATCACCTAACAGATGGTACTAGATGACTTTGAAGTTACAGCGGTGTCTCGTGGCTACTTTTTATGAGTCTATCGGAATACACCAAGCTACACTCTGGGCTTGATTCCCATAAAACAGACTTGGCACTTTTGTGGAGGGTTTTAAAGATTTAGTAGGAGTCCACACATAGGTCCATGCATTGTGACCATGTTACTCCTATTCACCCCAGCCCCTAACAGTTCCTGATGATACTCTGCCTATAAAGCGTTCATTAAGATGTGTTAGATGAATCTTTGTAACCAGGGGCAGCTGGGATATAACTCACCACATTGTACTTTTTGTAAGGATTAAATAGGTTTATGCAATGTGGAACTACTATATCCCTGGAAAAAAACATACAGTAGTTCTTCTGAGTGCCAATGAGAAATGTCATTCAGAGTGCAAACAAAGAGGGCAATTAAGGCAGCATTTATAGCAGAAATATAGTTTAGGGCAGAGTTGTTAAGGGCTCTGTATGTGATGGTTAGGAAGGCAGCAGATGAAGAGCAGTGGGCTAGAAAAATGAATCTGGCTGTGGTGGAGTCCAGTTAGTAAGGAACACAATAATGCAGATGGCATATTGCAAGAGGGTGGATTAGTATTTTAGTTGTTAGTTGTGTTAGGGAAAGATGAATTTGAGAGATGTTACTCAGATGAAGTAGGTAAGTGATTGGGTATGATGGATGTAGGAGAAAGCAGATTCAAGTGTGACACCAAGAAGGATTATGGAATTGTCAACAGTGATCAAGATGTCAAGAATTATGGGCAGAGGAGACATCAGAATAACCAGAATCTCAGTCTTGGAGATGTTGAGCTTGAGATACTAAGACACACTTCATGATGCAATTTCAGAAAGACGGTTGGTGAGGGGAGTTAGAAGAGTCAGTGAGGGTAAATGGAAATTAGTGTGCAATCAGTATATAGTCGACATAGAAAACCAAAAGAATGTTTGTTTTAGTCTGTCAATTCTAGTCTTTTCATACCCCCTGAATATATATATGGTATTAAGCACTGCCTAAGTTGTTGGCGCTATATAAATAAAAGATAATAATAATAATATGAAATTATTCTTACAAAAAAATGTATTTGGAGAATCACCATTAAACAAGAGCAGCCAAGGAAGTAGATATAATTGCTGTACTACAGGTCATGCTAACTTAATGCTCCATTAAAAACCTAACTTGACAAGTCCCTGAGTGAAGGCTACTTAGCAAGGTATATTTGTTTGATAAGTAGTTGAGTGTCAGAAGACATGTCTCTTTTGCTAATAGACTTTGTCATGTTAAGATAACAAAGGATTCCGTATTTATAAAAAATATATATTGCGATATTTAAAGACTTGTACATAGCAATATGAAACTTAAAATTGAGTAAAAAAAATAACAAAAATACATTAAAAAAAATTTATGATAATCAAGTATTTACCATATATGTATCCCCATTGATAAATGTGGTTTATAAAAACGGGGTGAGAATCTAATAAGAACTATAGGCCAAAAAGAAATGAAATGGGCTTATCATTTACAAACTAACGGTTTCAATATTGAATTAGACCTATTTCATTTTTTATAAGGTTCTGAAAGTATGATATATTTCTCTTCTAGGGGTACCCTCATTTGTTTACAATTTTTTCCCCTTTTTTTCTTATAGGTGGATTTTCTCAATATATGTTATATTATCATATGTATGATTTGGTATATTTTTTGTAATGTTTATACTACCTAATATGTATACCATCATTTTTTAATCTATGCAATATACCTATATTTATATATATATAGGTATGTATTTTTGCTATATACGATACATATTTCCACTGATAATGGTTATTTTATGGATGAAGCTGCTATTATACATATATGTTATAGTTTTTATATTTCATAATAAAATATTTTTTGTATTATTCTAGTTTTTATATATTTTTAATAATAAATACAAATTTTAAATATATTTGTAGTCTTTGATATAAACACATAATAAACTATATTTTATATATGAGAATATATTCTTCATCCATAATAGTAAATAGATATGGACGAGTTTGTCTCGTAAGCATTTTCTTTTTACTGTCCGATTCCGTTATCGAATTTTATGGAGAACAATATGCGATACATGGTTTACTGATATCCCATTGCCGATTGTTGCTTTACTGTCCATTAAATCATTAGTGCTTTTCTAAAGCGGATTTGAAGACCTGGATTACTATTTTTATTATATCTTTATTATATTTTGTTCATTTTTTATTATATGTTACGCTACGTATGATTCATTTTGTTTGCTTTTCATGTAAATGAGCCATATCCATATGAGTATACTATTTTAATACTCAAATCACTGGGTGTTAAAACACATTTTTTTCTTGATTGATTTATCACTTCCAGCTCACCTACCCTCACTTTGATTTTTTTTATATTCTGGGTTAGTTTAAGGGAGACTGCCCTGAGTATTTGGTTTGAAGCTTTTTCTTTACACTATGTTTACACTATCTTTTTATAACAACGGTTAACAAAGTAGTATATTTTAATTTATAACAACAATCTTTAGGATATTTTTCTTGAAATGCCATATGAATATATTATCAGGATATAATTTATAACAAAACTCTAACCAAAGCAACCTGATCATTTGTTAATGAATAAACCCTTTCTTCAAGGGACTTTTAACATGGACACCAATAAACACAATTAAAGGAAAAGTTAGAATTCTAGTTGAATTGCAACAAAATATAACCATCCGCTGTTTTCTTATTGCCTAATATGGACATTTCACGCATCCTCAGCACTTTACTTTTATGTGTAGTATGCAGTTAGCATTTTATTATCTGGCAGATATCTAGGTTTAGCATTCAGCAGTATTTTACTTTTCATTCTTTCTAATCAGTTGCTCCTTGTGTTTGCCTGTTACAAATATTGATCACAGGGCCCGCCCAAGACTTAATGCCGCCTGGGGCGAAGTTTAAAATGCCGCGGCATTTTAAACTTCGCTGACGCCATTATCTACCCCCCCCCCCTGTTTAAAGGTACTTACCTTTAACCAGTCCTGCCAGCGAGTCTCCCTGCTCTGCCGCGGTGCCGGCTTGTAATGCTGAGCGCCGGAAATTGACGTCACTTCCGGCGCTCAGCATTACAAGCCGGCACCAAACAGGGAGACTCGCTGCAGAGGAGAGAGAGAGAGAGGGGGGCGCCGAGCGGGTAAGCGAAAACCACTCAACGCCCCTCTCTCTCTCTCCTCCGCTTTAAAAAAAAAAAAAGAGTGCTTGGGGCGGCAAAGTGCCGCCCCTTCAAAAGTGCCGTCTGGGGCAATTGCCCCAGTCGGCTCCATTGTAGGGCCGGCCCTGATTGATCACATAGTTAAGTGGCAGTTTTACATGACACACGAGGGCACTTACATGATTGCAATTATCTGTTCCATTTACAGAACTTTATAATTTAGTTGACCACTAAATGCGTTCTTTCTATGGATGCGTTTAACTAAAAGTGTCCAATAATACTTATAGTTTGGTGGTGAACACCCATTTTATTGCTAATCCATCTAAAGTAAGAACAGTGAAAAGTGAATTCTCTTCACATTTGCCAAATTGCTAATTTATTAGACTTTTAAGCAGCTAATTAGAATACTTATTCATCTATATTCTTAACTAATGTAAACCAACTAATGTAAGCTGTTTTCTGCCACAGATTGGCTGCTTCAAAAGGTGGCAAGAATTGTTGGACCACGAGAAGGAGCAGCTGCATTAATATTTGACTTCTCAAGGAAAATACTATAAATGTACAGTACCTTTGTTGTTTAGTAAGTACCCACTATTAATGGGCATTTGTAATTTTAGTCTTATTTTTGAAGTATCCTCTAAACCTATCCACAACCTATTCCACAATGGCTACACATACCATATATATATATATAGGTGAATGACAATTTTTATTTTTACAAGCAGCAAATTTATAAGATTTCTAGAACGATATAGCAGTTTTCACAATTATTTTCATTTACTTACTTTTTTCCTTCAGCTTTTTTACATGAACCAGAATGCTACCGTATTCTCACACATTTTGTGTTTTCAGTCCTGCTTCTGAGACTTGAAGGACCCATCATCATTCAAACTATTCAACTGTATTAAAATCCATGTTACAAGTAAGGTAAGTAGTGTGGGATGTTGTAGGTCAAATTTTATATGATTCATGGGTGGAATCCACACCAGCTGTAGGAACGTCCAGGCTTTATGAAGGACATTTCACCAAAATACCACAATAAGCACTCTGGTCATCTGCGAACTTTGTAACAGAACCTGGCATCTGCGTACAAACACTTTGCCTACCCAAAGCCCATTATTATGCTTGAATTATATGAATTAATAGCGTGTGTGAATTAAAGTAGTTTTAGTGATAGCCAGTCCTTGTTGTTTAGTTAAAGTATCAACATAGTTTATCAATGGAACAATGAGACATGTAAACTTTGGGTGTATTAGATAAACATATTTGTCATATTTTAAAAAAAAAAATCAATTTGTCACTGATAATTTAACTCTCTGGCATCTGAAGGGTTAAGAGAAAATAAACTCTTATACTAAATCTCCTAGAACTCAACACAGATGCACAGTAGAGCATAGGTGTAATAAAAAGATTAGAAACTCAAAAGGACATTTCAGATGGGAAAAAGCTATTCCTTAGAAAACAGATGGATAAAATCAACCCATTCCAAATTTGTACAACCCTGCTTTTAAACACACATGTTTGTAATTTTAAATACTCTTAAAATTAGTGAGAGTCCAAGCCACGCAGATTAGAAACAAATGTTATATGACTTAAAGGCCATGAGGCATTTTGAAAGACTAAAGCGTGTGTTCCCAAGTCTGCACTTGGATCTTGGAAAGTAGGAAATGACATTGTTGAATTAGATCCTTGGTTTTATTGTAATGTTCCTCTTTCATTTATTGCTTTGGTAACATAGCTTCTACACATCATAATGGGATTTTGCTATACAACATCTAGTCCCTTGGGGCACATTTCAATGTATCGTATAACCATGAACTTATAAACAAGAAAATTACATTTTCATCCTACCCAAATGGCCTTTTAAAGCATATTTAAATGATGATTGCTTGCATAGCAAATGATTATCAGATAATCATATGTAAACAATTCATTTCTCTTTACTTTTAAATGCTAAATTCCTAGTGACCCTCTTTAGGAGAGACAGTTCTTCTTTGGCACCCAACACCCCATTTTTCAGGAGCTTGGTATCAGTGCCAATCACCTTAAAATACAGTACTTCTAAATGCCTTAATGATTTACATAATTTTAGATAGGGAATTAGAGACTAAATCATAAGAAAGTTGGCACGATATCTGCGTACTCAGGTCTCAGAGTCTCTAGGTGAAATGGTACTGCCCAGGGTCTTTGGGTCACTCTCTTTTTTCAGAACAGGACTCTGCCCACTCCCTGCCCAATTCCCAACCCCCCAATCCCGACCCATTTAATCCTACCTGGGCTAGCTCTGCCCTTATCAGCGGCTTGCCCTGCCTCTTGCATGGCTAACCACACCTTTTACATGGCTAATCATACCCTTGTGAGTGGCTATCCCAGTACAAGTACTTTTAAGGTCTAGTTGAGGCCCTTGCAGAAAAAATATTCACTTCATCTGCACAAGAGATAACAAAAGGCAATGCATAATATTTAGAGAAACCACAATTCCATCATAAAAGGAAATTCTTCACAGGTTGTGCTGATGTAGGTGGTGACTGCAGATACCGTGGAAGTGTTTAAGATAAATTGGAATGACATTTGATATCCATGGATATACATCATAAATTTTGAAACGGTTGATCCATGGATTATTGTGACTAGCTACTGAGTCTGTATTTAACGCAGAAATTGCATCCAGATACATGCTATTAGGAATATATTGAATACAGCCAGGTGAAATAATTCAGTTATATCTGAAAGTAGCAATTTCTCCCCTGTAGAAAACCATTGCTCTTGTGGGAGTTACCTCAGAAGCAGGCAAAGTGTGAGTTGTCAATGCTAACACTTCATGAGCAGGGCCGTAGTGGCAATCATGAGATGGCCCTGGCACGCTTATGATCACATACAGCTAGGCATATCCAGCCACACGATCAGTGGTCAGGCACCCAGCCGCCCTTAAGAGACAGAGTGCAGGAATATAACATCATATCTCAGTGCCCATGTCCTAATGACATGCAGTGCCTTCTAATGAGTCTATGGGGGCTGGGGGCTGTGCTCATCCGTCACAGCCTCCAAAGTGTAAATGGACCAGTTGAGGAGATCAAAGTTCTCCACCATAACCGCCCCATTAAGGGAGATCTAGGCCAGTGGGCCTAGGCCAAGATATTTCACAGCACATGCTGCAGTACCCAATCTGCCGCTGGAGCGGCAAACTGAGTGAGCATGGAGAACCAATGGCCAGCGGCCCACCAAGCACTTGCCCAATGTGTCAGATGGCCAGTCCGGGCCTGTCCATGGGTGCATGTGCTGATCTAAAGCCACTCCTCAGTACTTCCCCTTTCATTGTCTGAGTCACAATGACAAGATATTTCAGTTTTTTGACATGAGCATCACAGTACTTGCTTTTATGGTGGAATGGATCCCTCTCAATTGGTTATTCTACAAAGTGTGTCTACCAAAAGAAAATATATTTTTCATACACATAAACAGAACATTTTACAGTATGTTAAAACTCTGACACTTTATCCTAAGGTCTCCCAGACGCAGATTTCTTGGGGCAGTGTGTTTTTTACATGACTGATGACTATTGTACTAAGGAAAATCACACTCACGCTTCACACATATTACCAAACACATGAAAATGTCCTATGTGCTCTTTGAAATTCTTCCTCACTGAGTGAACTGTTGATGAATTGTGAAGCTGCCATAAAGCATGTCTGCTCACTCAACAATAACTCATAACTTTTGCTTCTTATCTTGTCAAGAGATTCTAACAAAACCTCTTACAAATTGAAAACTTATTGAAATTGCATTCTTGGAATAGACAAGATGTTAGATTATTTCATTATTGCCGACTTGATGAAATGTCTCAAAAACTGGTTTCAAGCTTGAATATACGACCATATGGGTAAGTATAATCACAGCAGTATATCATTTGGGATTTTCAACTCAACCAATTAGCTTGACTATTACAAGAATGCCTGGAAGAGACTAACAATGCATTGCGTCAGAAGTTCAGAACGTTACTATGCACTTCTTCACATGAGTACAAAATGGTTTATGTTAATATCTAAAATGCCTGTGCTTCTGATGGTACACATCCATAACAACTATTCTGTCTTGGGCTGCCACCTAAGTGTCTCAGTGGTCCATAGGGAAATATGACCAACACTTTGTATGAGCAATTATCTCACTAGTATGGCTGTATTGTCTCCATTACATGCCAAAAGGCATGGGCAATTGTGATTTGGCAAAAAATCCAAGTTTGTGCTAGCAAACTATAACACGTTGGAGAATTGTCCAACTTGCGTATACACTTGCCAAATAAAAATCACAAATTGTTTGCAAAATTGGCTTGTGAGTCCCGTACTAGTATAGAGTTAATTAAAAATAATAATAGGTAATCATTTAAATAAGGAAGCAACTACCTCCCTTTCCCCTACCACCCAACCTTAACCCCTGGCAGGGGTTAAACATATTACAATTACCCTATAAGAGGCATGGATACCAAGCTGTGTCTTCCCCTCTCCCCCATCCAGTTCCTGTGGGATGGGGAAAGGTTTAAAATAAAAGACTAATGATTTTTGGGCTCAGAATTAATGTTTTCAACGAGGTTGTCTACTCACTTTATTCATTACTACCTGTTCCTAGTTTCCATTTTAAAGCACCACTAGCTAATTGGGTCTTGTCATATCACTGCCTTGGTTCTGGAAAACAAAAAATGGTCCGTGGCATTATCATTAAATGTTGAAAAGAGTGTTGTTCCCGTTAACACTACTGAAACTTAATGCAGCATTATAAATCATTTCTAGTATTACTGAATAATACATTACTCATGTAGAATTTTGTTTCATTCATAATTTTAGCTAGGAACACTTAATTGCCATGTGACACCGAAGCAGGAACTGAAAGGTAGTCACTATAGGAACTAAAAACAAATCTTATATGTTTCTGCAATGTTTTTAATATATTTTAGAAGTAACTAACAAGCATACTAACATGTAAACCTGCTTTAACACCATATACTTACACATACACACTCACTCTCTACTCCTTTCCATTCCTCCTCTCTTTCCCTCCACTAGGGCCACTAACCCCAGGCTCCCCCTGGCACACTAAGACCATACTCTGACACATAAACACTCATGCTAACACCATACACTAGCATACACACACTCCAACACCGTATGCTGAGACATATGCTAACACTATATGATCACGCTCTAACACCTTACCCTCACACACCCTTCATATAACATTATATACTTTCACACGGACACATGCAGACTCAATCTAACACCATACACTTACATATCCCTATATATGTAAACACACGCACTCTCTCTTTTTTGCTCCCTCTTCCCCTCACGCCTCTTCCTGTTTTTAGTAGAGTTCTTCTTCCCTCCCCCTCCTACTTACTTCATTCAGAGTTCTGTTTTCAGTGGTCGCAGGGTCATGCACTTGCCTTAGCGAACATATGAAAGAGCGCAATTAATATTTTGTAAATTCCTTTTTTGAGAGCACAAGGGTTCTACAACAGAAACTACACGTGGGTTCTACACATGGACTAATGCTGAAAGGCACCAAGAGTCCTTTCATTTTCATCTGTGGCATTGATCAGTGGTATAGTGTTGCAGAATATGATGCAATATAAATCAATAAAATAAACAGGCTGCTAACACATACACAAAGGCTAAATGACGCCACGCAACCCATCACATTCATATGTATGATTGCTTTTGAAATAGATTGGCAATGTTCAAGAAAGCTTGATTTAATAAAAACAATACCCTGGCCCAATAACCCCACAAAAACACAGGAGAAAACTAAATAATAAAATGTTTAGTAATTATAGAAAAGAACTTTACAATTGCTTTTAAATTGGCAACGCTTAAGTCTTCATTTTGGAGCAAGCATAGTAATATAACCAAACACAGTTTTTATGACGAGTAAAGAAGGAAATTATCAATTGCACCATTTCCAATTCATAATTTTAAAAACAATTTGAGGTCGCAGTGTGATGTTGCCATGGTGATACATAATAACACTGAGTTTCCCACCAGCCTTTGGGAATGTTGAAATTGTCCAAGTGCTGGATTGGTGTGATATAATTATTAAAAAATATGTATCAGTGAAGTAGTGTTATCTGGTAAATCAAATGCTCTGAAAAATACTCCTTGTCTTATATTCATGGTCGTCTTATATTATCAGAGGTCTGACTACAAGACTAAGATCCAGATCCCTTGCAGCGCTGCAGAGGACCTGGATCCTCCTCTCTGGCAGCCAGTGGCCGCTGCTGTCAGCACTTCCTCTGGGGGACAGAGTGGCAAATAGGGGGTTAAAAGGCATGTCAGGGAGGCAGAGTGGCATATAGGGGTGTATAAGGCATTTCTGGGAGCAGAGTGGCAAATAGGGGTGTATAAGGCATTTCTAGGGGGCAGATGTGCATTACTGGTGACAGAGTGGCAAATAAAAGGAAATAAAAACAAACAAAAAAATGCTCATAGTTTTTATAAAATATGAAAAAATAGTTTACATGTGAATTAATATTTGCTAGTGAAACGTTTCTTATAGGGTCGTCTTATATTCAGGCTTTTTCTTTTTTTCCTAAATTAATATTCAAATTTTGGAGGGTGTTCTAATCAGGGTTTTCTTATAATTGAGCAAATACAGATATTTTGGTCTTGGTTGATATTGATAACCTAACTGTTAATGAATATATGATAAATATGCAAGGAAAGTGACTCTTGAACATGTATGTTTAAAATGCATCAGCATGCACCTCAAATTATTACCAAGAAACTTTTGTTATTACCTCATATACTGTATGTGATGCATTAGAGATTCATCAAAATAGTAATCCCTATTGAAAGGAAGACGCTAATAGAATTTGTCTTGTAATTTATGGCACTAGATCTTTTATCCATCGATCAGTATGTGCAGCTGTATTCCACCTGTGTTTCTCACAATCATTATCTGTGCTGCCTCACTTTGTCTACACTGGAAAACAAGGAGGCCATTCACCTAATGTAATAGGTTACATCTCTTACCTTTTCCAGATGATCCATCCCAATAGATAGATAGATAGATAGATAGATAGATAGATAGATAGATAGATAGATAGATAGATAGATAGATAGACAGATAGATATATATGGCATGCACTTGGACCACATCAGCTTGGACCATACCAAACCAAAAGTCATCCTTAGCCCTCAATAGTGTTAAAGTCTGGGCAGACAGCTACGTAGATCTCTGCTGTGCCTTGCAGACCTACTGCCCCTGGCTGCTGTTAAGGAAGTACAAGAGACAACTGCCCCAAAGGTAAGCCTGGACCAAGGGCACCTGGCCCTTTTGCTCACATTTAAAATAGCCCTAGTCCATATACCAATCTCAAATTAAATCTCATCTCGAAAGAAAGTTAGATTGCTGTAACTATTGAAACCACAGGTGTAGTTGTAGTATGTGGGTGCATGTGAGTTGGGTCAACAGATCAAAGTCAACTTGATTCTCACTTTTGGTAAACTGACTACCTTCTTCATTCTTTGCCTTTGTTGTTCAACGCACAAGGCTAATGTGGCATTAAATTCAATACATAAACCATATGAGCTAAACAGTGGATACAATATTATGTGCACAACTGCAGATTGTACAATTAAAATTCTTAATCTGACATCCTGAAAGCAATCACTGAAACCATTAAACCAAGTTTTATTTTCATTTTTATTACATTTCATCAATTATATCCAACTAACCAATAATGTCAATTAGAATGAAGTCATACTACAAGTATGAAAGCTGATATCAACCAGAAAACATCTTAAATCTCGTATAATTTATCCGGGACCTTGGGCAAATTGAGAAGTTTCCAGGATGTGACAACTTTAATGCCAGATTTTTTTATTTGGCAACATTTAAGGTGAAACAACCTGCCAGATACAAAGTGGTATATTTCAACATAACATGATGAGAATATTATTGTAAAAGAGTAAAATGCGTGTCTGTTGGACGTCAACCCTTTTTTCTTCGTCTTACTGTAGATTTGCATGCAATAACGGAATTTGTTGGCTAATGGTAAGAATTCCTTGAAGGGATAAAGGGCAAATTAAAGTCTTTATTGGCCAAGCCCATCCATGATATTTAAGTGCCATGCAAGTGGTGTATGTATCTTACTATGTCTAGACAAGCAAGGTCCAACTTAAAGCCCAGAAAGACACATGTGTCCCCTAAGGTTTCCTCATCAAAGTGTACCTAAAAACATAGTATTTACTGATGTCCTCCCTTCTACAATATGCTTCTGAATGATAAAGTCCTTCCAAAAATTAGACATATATGAGGAACAGTGAGTTCTGGGTTTTTTGTTCGCTGACCTGTACTTATTATGTACTGTCATATATAGATGTACATTATAGATCCGGGATTCTCAAGTTTTTTTTTAATTATGATATTGAGATTCTTTGCTACAGAGGAGACATAGCTAGTTTACCAATGATGTGGTTCTAACTATCTTTATCCAACTTGACTTGCATGAGGATGGTTAAAATTGGAAACTAACAGCATCACTCAAGAACGAGAGGTCGGCCACCCTGGCTGTAGGGTAATGGGATTTGACTTCCTCAGCCAAGATAACCATGTATGGCAAATTGCATCTGGATTATAAAGCGGTGGAATAATATTACACGTTGTAAAATAGCATAAAATATGAGAGTGATGTAAACTAAAATTAAATTGGGGTTTTGTTTAAAAGCACGTTTGGCATGCTTAGCATCAAGTCACTTTTTGTGGTGGGTGGCATTAGGTATTTTGTGTTACCAGTCATAAAATATATGGTCATTTTTTTTAAAGCTGTATGCATCTCAATAAGCGGCTTTCATTACATCTAGGGGAAATAGTTGACACTATTACATAAGCTAACTGCTGTCTACTTCTTAAAAGGAAATAGACTTCCTAGTTTAGTAATAAATAAACCATTGGCTGGGTCATTCCACGTTCGCCAAGGCATGTAATGGTTAGTTACTCTCCAAACATAACAATTTACAATAAAATTAATGACTACGTTTTAGAATACTACTTTTCAACATGGGAGCTTATGAGAAATTGCCTCTATATGTAACAGTGAACACTGATGACCATGTCATCAAACATGCCCACTTCTAATACCAAGTAGAGAGGCAATTAAATAATGTGACATGAAATATAAGTTATAATGGTCATGCATCATACGCCTCCACAGGGTGTGTGGGATTTGCAACAAAGGCATAAGACTATATTGGTATTCTAAATGTAAAAAACATCAATGGGCTTTGGAATATACTAGAATATAGTCAGACATGAGTAGCTCCATGTAGATATTCAACAGTTGATCAACTATACAACCATATGAATCCGCTAGTCTCTTGCAGTATTTGTGGGTGGTGGAGGTTGATAGGAAGTGTAGACTGATAACAGCATAAAATGCTCTTTCAGATGATGTACCGACAACGACAATATGTTATTCAAACCTCAGACGTGTTGTCAGAGAGCACCTTATTTATTTACGCTTAGTACCCAAGTGTGGTTCAGATTTCATGGATGAGGGCAATTCTCCATAACATGAGGGTAGTTCTTGCTAGACCTTCCATTAGCAAATATAGTATACAACTCATACTAATAATTCATGTGATTCAGTGCCTAAAGACTTCATGTGGATGTTTTTGTATACCCAGATCAGCATTAGAGGGACCATCTGTGTATCAGACATGCAAAGACCTGAATATTCAAAATATGAAAAGGAGGTTATACAAAATATCCATATTATCTCATACAAGCTAGACTATGCATATGCATAATAACTACTGTATGAAATGGTATATGAAGGAAAACGGCTGAGCGTCACTAGCTTATTGGTGATCAAAGGTAACCACAAAGATCTATAGGATATGTACCCCCAATAAATAAGTATTAGTAGCTGGGGGGCGACAAGGAGGGACTCAGTGGTCCGATGTTTGCTGAGACATATAAATATTATACGAATTAGGGTTCGTTATCTATTTTATAATGCTTCTAATTGCACTTGTTGTAAGGGGGAATGATTGTATTACTGTGATTTACTCTGTAACTCATATACCTTAATGAATTCAGAATAAATAAATAAGAAAAAAGGATAAACCTAGTACTGGAGCTGTACAGAAAAAAAAAAATACTGTATGTCGCATTGTAAATACAACTCTTCATGTAACCTTGTGAGCTCCAGTAAACTAGACAGAAATCATTACAATGAAGTATAAACATTTAAAGATTGAATTGTTAGCTTATACCGCAATTTAATTAAATTGTGGCTTTGTACATGTGTTATTCTCTTTTTTTCTTATTCATGGTGCTGGGAAATAAAACCGCAATGTTAGAATAAATTAAACATATTTTGATTTAAGACATTTTAAATAAATAAAATTGTCTTATTCATCGTGGGGATTCATAGAAGAGGAATCCTCTTCAGAGGGCGCTTAGGGAAGTGACTCCCTTCAAAATGAACATCCTCACGGTACATTAGCTCCAAAGTAACAAAAAAAACCCACTTAAAATAATCTCAATTATTCCATTGAGTTCAAATTTCCTGATGACTGGTAATGTGACTGATATATGGTAAAGCTTCCAAAAATATTCTATAGTAGTTGCAGAGTTTGGATTTTATTTCTCATCCTCTGACACTGTCTGACCTTCCCGAAACCACTGAATCAGAATCGTATTCACAGGACTTCTGTAATTCATTGAATAAGAATAAGAGCTGATATTCAGTTACAAGATTCAGCTTAACGTGACTATTGAATCGCCTTCTCATTGAAGTGTAGGAAATGTTTCCTGTACCCTGAAAAGCCTAAAGGGGCAAACTAAGGACATAAGAAAAGGGCATTAGTATTGTTAATGATCGGTGGTAACCTGCAGAAAGTTTTGTATTTATGATAAATTATATTACAAAAAAATGATAACTGTTCATGATATTGTTATTATTATTATTGTAGAGGGTATGATATGAGCAGTTATTATTGTGATGACAATAACTAAAATACTTGAAAAGAAAATACATTTTAACCCATGTTCTTGTAATTCCTTACTCCATCTAATTCAGTCACATGGTATTTAGTACTGTTTCAATAGGGATGGTAGTTCTTTTTTTCTCAATTAAACATGCTTTAGACAAGCCCAGGTTGACTCATAGCATAAAGCAGGATTACTTGTAATCCAGCCACATATCCGGTACCTACAAAAACAGGGATTAGTAAAAGGACAACAAAGGTTTTAAAAACACCAGAAAGTACAAATTTACCCCTGGGTTTTTATCACGAGTATGAATGGTTAGGCTGGTAGGGGTTAAATAATCCAATTAGACATAACTGTGATAGACTAAACCCAATGGACATATTTCCTTTTTTAAATTTAGTTAATATAAAATAGCACTGTAGAGCCTATTATAACAGTGATTGTAAAGGTGGCCACTAAATCACTAATTTGTTCTAATAATTCTATAAAATGTTTTTTTAGGTGAACAAACCCTGGATGAACTTTAAAGATTCCCTACTCTGGCCTCTACTACTCAGTTGTGGTCAACAGGCATTTCTGAACCACTTGCAATGTGTTGAATAGATCTCAGAGCCTTAATTTCTTCTTTATATACCAAATATTTAGTAAACACTATCACACTCTCAATAGAACACAGTAGGAATTATTCTTCATCAAAAGGCTAGGGATCCTTAAAAATAATGAAACTATTTACTGTACCTATATTGATATTGATGCTCTAACATACAGGTAACCCAACCAAACAAACACCAAGTCAAAGTTCTATTGTGGTCCATATTTCTAAATATATTATATAGAATAAAATAAATATAAATATAATATATAGAATAAAATTTATATGGAAATATGGAAATAAAAAAAATATTCTTCTCTAAAATAATACTTTTATTAAAAACATTTTGTGCAGGATTATAGACATAAACTACAAAGTAGTGATGAATTATGCACTCAGCTGTTCCCATCTGATCTAGGCTCACCTTTCAGCATATGCCTTCCTCGCAATGTCCACTGAGATACCAAGTGCATGTCTTGAAGAAAGCTCAGATAAAGCAATAGTGTATGTCTGTGTGAATATAATATGTATTTCAGTTTTAGACCACTTTGGTGGGTGGGATTTGTCTAATATGCTGAAGGAGATGTTTATTTTTGTTAATTGCAAAAGTGAGCTAAAATATCTGACTTTTAATGGGGGATTTACCAGATCACTAAATGACCCACATGTGGGACTTTAACAGACTGAGTCCAGGAACTTTGCAAATGCCCAGGGTTTGGTGGTTCCAAAAGTAACATTACTGATTGAACTACGTATTCAAATCCTCCTCCTGTGTCCCACTCCTCAGCACAGTGAAGCAATACTGCATTTTTCTTCAACATCTGTTTCATTATAAACTGTAAATCCCAAATCATTATAAGCCTTTTTGGAACTCATTCACCAGCATCTGCCGCAGTAGACTTTCCACTTCAGCACACACCGTCAAACATTAAAACTGTGGTTTGTCCATAGCAACCATCATAACAACATCCCGATAGTAAATCAACTACCAATTCCTTTTGGATATTCAAGTGTGCGTACGATTGGAAATCATCAAATCATTGCTTCGCTAGAGGATGCATGTGTTCAGAGATGAAGAGGGCCACCTGGTCACTCTTTGATGGAACATGAGATGAAGGCCTTTTTAAGCCTTTGTTTAATTCCTTCAGGAATTGTGTGTAGCTACCATGCACCCACATTACATTATCTTTCATATTAAATCATGTGCATGATTGACAGACTTGAAAGTCCCATGGTTTTTTTTTACTATAAAATACAGTGCTTTTGTCAGAAAATTGAAGAAAATTGGTTTTATTTTATTTTGTTCCAATAAACGTACTTTATTTGCAGATCCAGAGGTTGCCAATGTGATATTTTGGGTGATTTTTCCTCATTATGGAAAGGCGTTTCTTACAAAGCGTTTTATTAGTTAGATTGTCAGCTAAGATAACAAGCAACTACTACACAGCTACCTAAAATCATTATTTTATGCAATTAATTTTGACAAATGTCTCTACCAAGACATTTTCTGCTTTAGATAGTATAGTTAGGGTGACTACATCTTTTCTGGTGAAAAGAGCTATTATGCCACCTCTTTAGATGTATTATTGATATTATGTTACATTTTGTTGGGTTGCCACTAAAAAATATAGATTTCAAAGATACTTTACATTTCTGATACCCTCATGTTTTTACAGGAGCTAAACTAGAGTTAACGTAAGCCTAGCTAAGACCCTGACCCCCCTACACCATTTTGGAACCCCTGAATGTTTTGTCTTCAAGTAGGGTGTGTATAAGATATGTATGTGCTTGCATGTCTGGTAAAAGTTGTTAAAGAGGAATTCCCAGGTGAAAACCAATCTTTTTCTCTTTATATATTTGAGATGACTTTCCTGTCTCAAGCTCTATGCTGAGCTGATTCTTTATTGCAATGCTAACACAGCTCTTTTTTTTCCATATGGAAGGGTCCCTCTGGGTGCTTAAGTCTGAGGCATTCACATTTTACATGTAATGCTAGTAATAAAAAATGGCAGGAGTTGGTTACTATGTACTGGGAACATGTGTGGCTTGGTCTCTGCCAAACTTTATGGGTAATGTTTTTCAAAGCCCAAAAAAAAATCATTGAAACCTGGATTTTTTTCAACCATTCTATCTCAATAAACAAAGATGTCTTGAAGTATTCAGTGTTGACATTTTTTTCCTATAACATATGTACCAAGATTGAAAACGCTAGCTATAATTCCACTAAATTAGCCCATATTGGATTTATTATGAAAGTATTTTTTGATAATATAATAGTGTTTTAATGCTTATTTATATGGATGTTTCTAGGATCTCAGTACATTTTTTGGTTGATTTAACTTAAATGAAAGCAGTATGTTTTTTCTCATACACACACACATGAATTACAAAATTATATTAATTTATGTAAAAAAAATAACCAGAAATTATCATTTTAGAATTCCAAGCAGCATGATTTACTATAGAGCGATTGTGTCAAATAAATTTTCTTAACTTTGTCAACTAAGAAAAATCAACAAGAAAAATTGGTAGAAGTGGCTTATCTTGATTTCAGCAAGACCCTTGACACTGCCTCTCAAAAAAGACAGATGAACAAGTTCTGATGTCTAAAGTTCTACAGAAAGGCTAATCTTAGAGCTTTCATTTCATTTTAAAGAGACATCAAACCTCAAAAGCCAGGGAATGCTACAAATCAAGTATGTTTTCAGGCTTAGCTAGCTGTTCAAAGCAATTTTCAAGGATTTCTTTATGTTTTCGTTTTGTCGAACAATGGTCTTTGGAGGTAATATTTAAAAGAGCAACTCTGGTGGTAAAGGTAAAACAATCAACAGACACATTCCATTTGGTGTTTTGATGATAGAGCCATGTCTACTACTTTCTACTACTGTAGAATGTGCCCTGCCCCTTGGATAGGGCTAATACCCCCGCACACCCAGTAAACCCATGGATGCACATATACACAAACGCTATTGCGCTTTACTGAGCACCATATACCATGAATGTACTGAAATCATATTGAGAAACACCTCACATCTGTAGGTGGCCTATAGATAGGCAGCATGAGTGATGGTGAGGAGAGTCCAGGTTTGAGACAGCATAACAAAGTTGATCATGTTTAAATTTTACATATTTGTACTCAGCATTGAAACTGGGGTGTTCATAATGTAGCAAATAGAACCCCTGCTATCTTGTAGATCTGAGTTTATATTTATATTACAAAAGTGAACATCTAGAACATACTATTCAACACAGGCATTTTATGGTTGTTCCCCGCATTTTAAGAGTCTAATTCCACAGATCTACTTTCATAAAGTACAAACCTGCTTCCAATTTAAATTATGAAAGGGAGGTTGAAAATGATGTCACTGATATCATCCACACACCATGTGTATATCTGATGTGCTAAAAACTTAATCAGATGATCCTATCTGAAATAATCTTAAACCCCATAAGTATATCAATGGACCTGGATTGGGCAATTATGGTTTGGGTACAAAACTGGAGTATATAACTGCAAAAAAAAAAATTTGAATCAGTAATCCCCCTGGCTCTGCTACCATACTAAATACACGATACCCTTTAAATTGTAATGCAATTTAGAAAGAATTAAGTAACATCCTATAATCACATTGCACATGTGCAAAATACTTTAGGACTCGACAAGCAGCAGTGACCTGTCAACACATTGATCAGCTAAGTTATTTTATACCAGCTCATATGGTCAGCACCTGGAGAAAGTTTTGCAAATCACAGCTAAACTGCATAATACATAATAAACTACTTTCTTAAAAGCAGATCTACTTTTCCGGTTTAATTTCTGGAGTTATGGGTCACTGGTGATAATATTTCAAACCAAATCTGTTCAAAGGCTCATAGTAATTTCAGCGATTTTGTCCCTCTATTCTAAACTTCAAATAAAATACTACATACTCACATTCACGTGCAGAAATACTTGTACCTGTACACTGAAAATGCCCCAAAGTAGAGGAAAAAATATAATTGTAGGACAACATTTCAGCTCCTGTTTCATTTTTCTCTACGATATCTTAGCTATGGTGTCTCGTGTGGAGAAAAGCAGACAGAGTGAGGCAAATGGGGATAGCGATAGAGCAAGAAAGGATAAGAAAGAATTAAGAATCGCTTTCTACATGCGTTTAAAGTCATGACGTGCTCGGCCTGTCAATTGTCATCAACAAGATATTTTTCCGTGAGGTCCCTGGCACGTCAATTGTCGTCAAGGGGTTAACAGCCCAGGACTTAAAATTGACAAGTCTGATTGACTGCATGGGAATTCTTTAAGATCCAGAGTCATAGGTCCAAGATAGGGGTGTTTGGGCTCCAGAGTTTAGATGGCATGGCCACCCACCTTCCTTACCCGAATAGCCACCAAGTGACACTAGCAGCCCCACTGATCTCAAAAAGCAGGACAATGGGGCAGCTACCTGGGACATCGGCACTATCCTGCCACGAGGTATGGTTAAGGTTAGTAACAGGGACAAACCTATTATAACTCCAACATCAGTGGGAAGTCCTGGCTACGTCCCGTAAGGGTAGACACCAGGTAGCCGGAGCCCACAAGTTCCTAGGTATACCCACCAAGCATTCAAAGTTCCCAATAGAGGAGGAAAACAAGAGCTGTAGAGTTTGAGAGCAATGGTGGAGCTGTCTTTCTTAAGAGGCATTAGGTTTTATTTTTGCGTCTGTGGGATCTTGCTCAACTAATACAAAGAATCAGCACAGAAGCGCATGCGTATATTTTAGTTCATTGGCGTTATCTGATGCAAATCTTTATTTATATTGGGAAGTTCAATAGTAAGTGTTATTCTTGTGCACGTAGAGCTATGTGTTGAAAGATACAATTACTGCAGAAATCACAACAGGAAGGTTCACTGGATTTGCAACAGGAAATTGTCCTTGTGATTTTAGAAGCATTATAGTGTGAGTGCATATCATTTCATTGTAACCGCAACGTATAAGTGAAGGAAAAAACACAGATAAACACAGCGTCTTGTGTTTACTCCCCGAAATAGGTCAACCTTTTCCGGGCTGTTTCCTAAAGTGCAATAATCTACATCCTTCTTTAATAACCTATGACAGACATCTACGCACTAAGGTTGGTAAAAATAGATTAACACGGGACATTGAGAAAAAAATAGATTGCTAAACATTTTTCGTTTCTCTGATATTGTGGGGTTGGCCCTCTCTGAAAAGCCAGATAAAGGAAGAAAAGGTTGTTTTTTTTAAGTTAATTGTCAATTTTATATTGTCTATTTTAATGATATTGTTAATTCTATAGACCTGCTGGCTTTCTATAAATAAAATGTAATAATAATTAAAAAGAGTATACTAAGGCTTCAGAATCTTCAAATCAGGCAAAAAAACCAAACCAAAACGTAATAGCGTCATAGGCAATCTAACCAAGGTACTCAATCTTTATGAGGATTTCTGTAATTTATGGAGATATGCATGGCCTTACAGTATGGCCTTCTGTTGGAAGCACGATGCACTGCTGGTCTGAGCATATGGCACAATGTATGCTATTAACAAATTAATAAGAATTTCACAATTTATTTTATTTTATAAACTTAAGCATTAAAATGTAACCATCATTTTCATTGGTGCTTGGAGAGCCTTAGGTCCTAGCTCAGTCAGACACTGGAAGAAAACGCGGGGAAGAAATGTACCTTCAATCTATCCGTTTCCCGGTGTCAGATGACACTGTCCATAGTTTATGAATGATAAATGAGCCTTTTTACACAATTGTGCACAGAGAAGGAACATAAAGGCGATTGTTTTCACTGTAATCATGCAATAATCGTCGGTACAGATATGACTCATCCCTCTTGCAATCTACATACCAAGTGGGTCTATTATGCTTTGATTATGGTTTAAAGTGGGAATAGCAAGGTTTTTTTAAAATGTGCTGGACCTAGTTTATATTCAAGGGTTGCTCATGAATCATGCATCATGTATCCGTTGTTTCCTGTACTTAGTTGTTCCGCATCAGGCCTGAGTACAATACACCCTTTTCAAACTCCTAAACCCTAGAACCTTCCTGTCTGCAACATAGAAAACAAATCTGCAATGCATTTATATTAAAATGATCATGTTTAATATGCAGCAAAAACAAGGACAAAAGGAAGCAAGAAAGCTTTATTCAATAGTGCTACTCGACGTGGTTGTTAAAAAAAACAAAACAGGATATTCAAATTTAAAAATAAGTTTTTTTAAAATGATTGGCTTTTCCCACACTTCCTGTTTCCTGTAGAGTATTTTTCTGAGCATTAATATGCAAACAGATAAAACCCACTTTGTTTGCTTTCACCGGGAACGTGCATACCTTCATTTAATACCTTAACTTCCTAAAATTGTCTACCTGGAGCTCTCCGTCTTCTGGGGATGTGCCTGCAAGCAGGGGGTAGATCTAGTCTCAATTCGCCTTTAAAGGGCTGGAGAGTGAATGGAGAGCAGGAGGAAGCTGGCAGAAGCTGGGTTGGGAGTGGACCAAACACTGGTCTTCTACTGGTGATTGAAGACGCTAACCTAGAGCCTTGGGGAAGTAACACTAGTTACTAGTAACTAGTTATTCTAGTTAGGCTGACAGTAGAATGCCAACAGGATTGATATTGAGGGATCATGGTTAATGAAGATACATTAGCACAATACCTTTGTTATATGGACATCAAGCTGGACAAAATGTTAATCTGAATGAACTAAAAAAAAAAGATAATATGATGGTTTCCAGTGCTGCGTTACCTTCAATATGATATAAAATACACGCATCTTTGTCCATCCTATAAAAAAAATATTTCATACACAACAAACTTAATAAAAATAATTAAATAAAAATATTAAGCTGAGAAAATTGTTTTATTTTAGGTAATAGACACATTTTCCATCCCTTCAAGATCCTGTGTAAGTAACTTTCATGACCTTAGAAAGTATGAAGAGGATGCTGTTTAAAAACCTTTACAAGGTGTATATGAAACCTACAGGTCGTCCCAAACTAGTTGATGAAAGGTTATTGAGGCTTTGGTTGAACTGGGCAGAAAAACATTTCTTCCAATGCCTCAGGCAGTGACACTGTCAAAGACAAGAGACCGTCTGAATCTAGTTGCATTTCCTGCATGAGTATAAAAATCTGATGGTATGTTTTATTCATTAGATTTAGATTTAAGTTGGTACATTATTTTGGTGAGAATATTTTGGTATTATTATTTTGCTTTCGGTATTATTTAGCTGTTTGTTTGCTATTTTCATTTGACAGTTTGTTCTTTTCCTTGTTTCCATGATACGTCAAGATAAAGCATACACCCATTTTCCATAAAATTAATAGTAAATAAATAGCATGTTTACAGAAAGCATAAATGTTTACTTTGATTTTAATGCATGTACATAATGTATCTGAAACCCTCCCCTTCTAGGACAATACAGTGTAGCTGTAGCTCAAACCTCCCTATATATAACTAGTAGGACTCGCGTATGAATCTGCCTGTAGGGTCATATCAGTCAACCTCTTATAAGCTATCCAAGGCTTCACCGAAGGTAGCACCCTCTAAGATTTACCTTGCAGAGGGGGTTCTTTACCTGTGCCATGCATTCTCTTTCCGCAGAATGTCCGGAAATGATGTTATATCCCGGCACACCCCATACATGGACCTCTGTAGTGTAAATGGGATGGTTATAAGGGAGATCCCAACAGGCACATGGATCTAAAGTCCACTAGGGAGCCAGATCACCCTATAAAGTGAAATGCTCCTAGCAATACGGCAGAGGAGCTGCCTTCCACTTCCTACAGACTTGCTGTCCCAAACATCCTGCCAGGTCATATTGTTTGTGAAGTCAAATGCACAGAAATTTGAGAATTATAGATAATAGAAATCTGTTACATTTCATTAAGTAAAAATAATAATTAAAAATCACAAAATATTTCTAGGCTAGTGTTTTTCCCACCATGTATTTTAAATCTAAACTTGGTTTACTTGTCCCCAATTTGCGTTCCTTTGAAGTAAGACCCAGAGTCTCTGGGTGAAGCTCTGCTTCTCTGGGATTCCAGGTCAGGTAAGGCTGTTACATCCACTCATTGCCTATGTTCCTCCTACCCCCTGCCCAATGAAGTCTAACTAGGCTAACCTACCCCTATGTGTGGCTAGCCATGCCTCCTGAATGAAGGCACATCCCCAGGAGAGGGAACGCTTCTTCCCTAGGAAGTTGCTAGGTACGCCATTTTGTCCACGGATGGTGGACGTAACGCGTTCGGTGCAGGTTGAGAGGATTAAAATATGTGCTTCCATCTTATTGCATTTTAAATGATGAATAAGTGCTGCGTTTTACTGACCGCTACATGAGGATTGTGATTGGCTTCATCAAGTTCAGTGCTGGCTGGACAGATTTTTTCATTTTTTATGCCAGTTTTTACCCTAATAAAAGAAGCCTGCTATTTCCCTTTATGTTTTTAAGCTATTCTAGCTATAACATGCAGCTAAGGGCACTTCGTGAAATATTTCCTCTGCATTTTCCATGTGCACAGATGGGGTGCTTTCTTAATCGATTAGAACAACCATTCCCTATGTTTCCAAAATCTATCATAGAGTTTGCATTATTTTAACTTTTTTTTTTCTCTTTTGAACAAAATGCAAATGGAAATTTGGAGCTCTCACCTTCACTTATTTCATTAGGATCCATCCTCATTTTCGGACATTTGCTTGAATTAACAAAATTGTCAAATTTTAAATTCAAAATTTAAATTAATACGAATCTAAATGCAAGTCTAGTCTAGTCCATAGCAATATTATTTAAAATAGAGTGTGTGTGTGTGCAAGATTGCCAATGTCGCAACATTTAAGCTTCCATCAAAACGAGGAAGGCATATATTATAGCAAAAAACTTTGCTCAGAAACTCAGGGATATTATTTTTATTTTATTCACATATATTTGTAAACTGTATATCTCTGAAATAAAATGACCTTATAGACAGAACATTAAAGAGCAGGGCCCTCTTTTTCTCCACCAGTATCTAGCCATCATTTGTATAAGTGGAGCAAATAACCACTTATTCTGCATTTGCATGACGCTGCGGAAATACTTATGATTTTGTTAGCATGTTTACGTTATGATCTTGAAACTCCTAATGGTTACCTTCCTTTACTAATTGTGGAAAACGTATGACGCTAAAACATTGTCCCTGTGTTTTCATATATGTAGACTGTTTAAACACAGGTTGTCCTGTACTTTTATGTCCAGCTTTTCCTGTTAGGTTTAGCAATCATCACAGAATACCGGAGTCCAACGCCTGCAAGAGTCTGTCTACATTTTTGTGCCAAATATTTAATGGAAAAACATTTTTTTTTACAGACATATTTATGCATGCTGGAATTGATGTTAACACTTATTTGACCCGTGTTTTACACTCTTAACCCTACAAGCGAAAGGTTAGTCTGCAGATCATTATGGTGGCACGCATTTACGTTTTGCTGAATACTGCTTCATCTGCAAGATGTGGGGAAGGCTCTTAAAATTATTTTAACGATGAATTGTACAGGGTGACCCCATCATTCATGTTGTCCAGGACATATACATTTGCAGAAGCTCCAGTGGGGTGGACTTTCCCGCGATGTCTGAATTGAAATGACGGGCCAATTGAACTGAATTGCCAATAATATTAATACACATCAAAACATAATCATAATTAACCCCTTAAAGAGAAAGTCTCAGTTTCATGAAAAAAAGTTTGGAAACCCCATCTAACCCACATGCACGAATTCAGTTGACAGCCGACGGATTGCTGCTATAGTGTTATTGGGTCTTGGTTAAATTGCTAGCAGTCTAACCTTATTAGAGAAAATGAAATGAAAGCAGCAGCTTTTTTTATGGAAATAATTTAACAATTAAGCAAAAAAAAAACATTTCCCCATTTTGTTTAACATTTGTTCAGTCTTACAAAATCTACATATAATTAAGTAAATTTTAATGAAAAGGTCTAGAAGCAAACACATACGCAGTTTATGCAACTGTATATCTAGCATTAACAATGTTCGTGCAATCGCTAAGATAGCTGCATGCTTCTGCACTTTGCGTTTAAAGGCACAAGACTGTAAAGGTTAATGTTTTTATACTTTTTTTTCTCATTACTTTTCCTTTGTCCTGTGGGTGACATAATTTTCCATTTGTAACATTTGGGTTATTTAGATTTCAAAAAATATTTATTGCAGGTAGGTTCAAACAATTACATTTTTTCAAACCCTTAATTGATCGAGGGAAGATGCGAGCCGGGCTCTCTCCACCTACTGTATCGGTTTGTCTAAGTCTGTCAATTCTCGTCTTGTCGTACCCCTTGAATATATGTATTGTATTAAGCGCTGCGTAAACTGTTGGCGCCATATAAATAAAAGATAATAATAATAAAAAGTAGTTAAGAACAATCAATATGAGTTTTAGCAATACTTTGTGTACATAGAAAATATGTTACTTTGAATATATATATATATTATAAAAAGATGAACTAGGCTCTTCTCCAGCCTAAGGAAACATAAGGAAATCCTTATAAGCATCCATGCTATAGTTTCACACGCTCACTATAAGAATTGTATTTAAACAAGTAGATAATATATATATATATATATAAAAAAAATCAACAAAACAATTCAACGTTTAGGATTTAAAATAAGTCTTTTGATTTAATATACACATTTTTTTTTTAATACAAAATAGCAAAAAGAGACAGTTGTAAAAAGAAATAACAAATGAAATCAGTTTGTATTATTTAAAACAGTCTGGCATTTCTGATATTCCTTGTTTCTCTGGAGTGGCAAGAAAATGAATACCAATATCAGGTAACTAATAATGTTTTTCTGCCTAAGTTGCCTACGGAAGAAAATGGTGGTCAGCAGAACTAAAGTTTCTGTAATAGCATCCTTAAAGGACATAGTGGGTACTGAAATGGGTACATCTGCCACAGGAATCCAAGCTTTACTCATGTTGAAGTCCTTTACATTATTTAAATCAGATCAAAACGTGAAAAGGCTTGAAACCTAGATTCTTTTTCCCCCAGAAGCACTTGGATCATCACCATTTGTTGTAAACAAAGACCATACCATCTGATGAAGTGATTTATCCTCCAGTTCACAAGATCGGCAATTTGATTATTCACAAAGTTTTACTCAAAAAGTTCATGCCACAAAATTGCAAACATGGCAGATATTCCAAGGTAGACCACTCGTCACACGCGTAACAGCGGCAAAAGGTTTCCGTGAGTTCCATTGAGAGCCTGATATTCCGCTGGATAATTCCATTGATCCTTGAGTTATATGTTCTTAGAACCTCACACACACAAAATGTAATCCGTTGGGAAATGTCTTTTTGTGTCAATTTTCCAGTAAACTAATGTGCAAAAGCCGTTAAAATGCTAAGAAATAAGAATTCTCCCCAAAATCGACAAAATATGATAAATCTTCTTCTTTGAGAAAGAGAATGTAGAATAGCAAAAGGGTATTGTTGGCATACCATCAAAATATGACACACATGGTTTGTGATGCCCCTTTCACGTGTTTCTATAGATATTTTGTACCTGGGTTAAATCAAGAATTGTGAAGCCTTTAACCCTTTCACCACAACAAAAAAAAAAGTGCATTAAACTGCCCTTTTCAAAGACACTCATTTAATATATACTGCAAACGAGGCAACCAGTTTCAGAAAGCCTGCATTCATTTAATGCTCATGAAAATAAAACATGGAAAAGAAAAAAAATATATATAATAAAACACCCAACATTAAAAAAAAATCCCTTTTACACAAAAAAAACATTTACTTTTTTTTTTTTTAATCGAACAATGATTTTGTATATTTTTTTAAATACTCACGAATGAATAATTTATACATATATATTCATATGCATAAATATTTTATAATGTAATAAAGAAACTGGACCTGGTCTAGAATGCGATTGGATTTGGATTCCTTTTACAAGGAGCATGACTGTACAAATACACAATGAGCACTGTTATAAGGTGCTTTGAAGGCAGATTAAAGGCCTTTTAACGCATATTAAACTGTAACGAGTCTAGTACTCTGCTAATAACTATATTATGGATGATTGTAATTACTGGTCTTAAAACCCCCGTGTTGCTATAAACAGGTAATGTATTCTTGCTTACACAGGAATACAGCTTTTTTTTTTTTTTTTTTATCCATTGTACTATAACGCTAGTGTAATGTCAGCCTTCTTTAAATCTATCATCAGCACCATATATTTTTTGTTTAACATTCTTTATGAATGAGTTTTTAGCTCATGTGTGAGACTAAATATAACTTGTGAAAATGTGTTAATTCAAACTTTTGTTAACCATTGGAATCTTGTAATCCTCTAGAAATGTGTTCGAAGACATGCAGTATTACACGTGACATCATTTCCCTAATGCTCAGTGTGCAGGCTCACAGTGGCGATGACATCATAAAGTTGATGACACATACAACAGGCATTTCCTACTAAATCCGTAGAAAACAGCTGCGACGATTATGAAAAGCAGTCGCTATGAGTTGTAAAAGCCTGGATTCCTGTTTATTAATAGCCTCAAAGAATGATAAATTTTTATATAAAACACCCTTCAGCCTTTCTCAAGCAAGTTAATCATTACAGTCCCCTTTCTCTGATTATGTTATTATTAATAATAGCATTAGTAAGCATTTTAGGGAAACTTATTGGCTGGAGAATATATTATTGTGTATAATCAAGCTGGATGAGCATTTTTCCTCGGAATAATTATTGCTTTATAATGTTTTCCTGCATCCTTACTTTCCTAATATGTGAAAATTATATTTTAAGCAAAATTTTATTTTTTTATATGACATAGGCTTATTGGGCATACTGAACTATTGACATGAGGGAAATGAAACCCAGCCACAAAGAAACTGATTACCCATTTACCAACTAATGACCTTAAAGTTTCATTGGAACAGCAGGAGCCCATTCCAACAAAAGATCTTGGTTTCAAATCATTATAAAATGATGTTGCTTGTGAGCTTATAGCATAGACTATTATCGGTTTGTGGCAAAGTTTCTTCAGAGGTTTACAATTTAGATTTTAAAAATTGGAATCGGGGTCAAGCTAGCCTTCGCTTCTCCAGTAAGCCGCTCCTAGGATAAGCCAATACCGGATGCTTTGCTCTTGAAATCCTGGGATCTGACAGCACACCTACCCGCTTTTACCAAAATATTAAATTTCAAAGTAAAAAAAGACATTAAAAAAAGTGGAACGGCACCTCTTTAGCAGTGAGGGCACAGTAGAAATCAAAATATGTATTTGTTTGCCTGAAAATTGCCTGAAAATTGTAGCAGAAATGCCAAATGAAAAGCTCCAATACTTAATAATTTTTTTTCTCTTTTGAAATGAAATAAAATAACAGAGCGTCCTTAAAAAAAAAAAATCACTGCAGAAAACACCCCTAATGAATTGTTATTAATTGAACTTGCACGTGTAGTGAGGCCAAGTTGTACACAACATATCTGTGGATATTATTCTAAACCAATACATTCTTTCTCAACTGGCTACATCTGCAGCATAATATTCCACCCCTCTTAGTAAAGTGAAAATCACGCCGTGTGAAGTACAGTTTATATATAGCCATAATCAATAAAGCAATGTGCAAAAAAATAAGAAGTTCTTATAAAAAAGGTAATTAATAAATAACGTATAAATCTTCCTGTAGTGTATCGAAGTGGTTGGAAATAGGTGTCGGAAATTCATAAACTAATGGGAAATATGCACGGATTATTTTTTTGTAAATTGATGGGTGAATAGATTGCTGTTTCTTCTGAGAAATTCTATAAAAAAACAAGTTGTTTTTTTTCTGTGTATTTCTTGTGGTTTTTATGCCATTTGCTCCATGCAGTCCAAGTGGTCGGGTATGGGAAGGCCAGTTAAAATTGTTAAGCACTTATTCCAGACTGTGAGAGTCGGGCACACGGGTTGTGCAAACGCAATGTCAAAAGTGTAAAGGTGAATGGAGTTCAGCGCGTCGTAGAACGCCAGAGAACCGTTATCGTAGTCTAGCAAAATCCCAATGCGGCGCAGGTGCGGAGAGGGCTCTATGGGGATTTCTTTGCTGTTGTGCCTCACCACCCAGTTGTTGTTACAGCGACAAAATACCCAAGAGGCGGAATTCTTGCCAATCCACTCGTGCTTGGGGGCAGATTTGTAAGCGATGCCTACAGCATACCTAAAAAGAAGGGAGAGCGTAGTGAGCAACCCATAAATATGTAATAAATCGTTTGAAGCGTACAAAATACAATATTCCATTTAATTTTTAATTAAACCAGACTCAGATGACCTTTGTAAGGCTCCTGTAACCTGTGGTTGAACTACAATATCTAATTCTAGATTGTGTAACCATGATGAATATTGTAGGTTATCCAATCATTGTATTTATCCCATATCATTTGGGTGATTGGATATTAATTATTATCAGATTTGGTACCACCACTGTCCATAACATACAGTAAATAAGATTAAAAAAAATATTTAATATTAATACTCAGAAAAAATGAATATCTGTCAATATATGTATATTTGCATATACATACAATTTTATTTGCTTCATTTCAGCAAGCGGTTGTCTCGATGCTGCTTTCTGGTAATGTGGCAGGCCAGGAAACCATAATCCAAAGCCATTCCTAATGATGATCACGGATGTGTGCTGGGGCCTAGCATACAAAATTAATTCATCTAATTGGGTGTAACTGAAGGATATCTCCACTCAAGCTGTGCAGCAGTAGTTCTTGATGTAAATTAGTTACTCGAGACATCATGATAATGCAGCTTGATCAGGAGAATCTGAACAAAGCAAGAAATTACTTGCTAATTGTGTAATTTCGCCTTTCGTCTTGATCTACAGGAATACATTGCATTTAAAGATGCTATTACAATGTTAATAAAAAAATCTGCCCGAATAAAAGACATTTAAATATATTTTAAGGAAAGAAAACCAATATTTTTAAGACCGTAGTTCCATCTTTTTTGCATGTAGGCTGGGGAATCAGTGAATGAAGAAGGGTCTGTTATGTGGCTTAAAGACTATAAAATGATTATGTTGAAGAACATATGTAGCAGAATTTAATTGGGTTGGAGCAGCCTTGGTTGTGTAAATTGGATCCCCCTTGGTTAGCCGTCTTGATGCCCTGCTGTAAAGACTCAAAACTTAATTGGCCCTTAGCCTCATGTATAATTTAGGACAGCCATATGCCTATACCAGAAATTCTTCAATTCTTTCACTGTATTAAAATCTCCACTTTTGCTGGGAGGTTGTTCTACTTATCTTGCACCCTACACATAACTACTGTATTGCTCACTTGCTTACAGATGTAATGTTATTCTTATTGCATTGAATTAGTATCAACACATCAAGTGCAAGGTGGATGAACAGATATTAAATACATACCAGGTGCTTCCACTAATAACCACTTCCCAGTAGTGGCGCCCACTATCGAGGAACACGTTGCCAGCCACACCATAACTTCCTTGACTTGTAAAACGCTCCGGCGTGTGACTCTTCTTCGAAGAGGTCTCATCCCTTTCTACTGTGAGATTGTCATGCGATACCTTCAGTTTCCTGTGCGCAGATTTGGGATCCAGTTTAAATGGCTGACCTGGAGAAAAATTAAAAATGTAATTAGAAAAAAAATGTTATGGATAACGTCATTTGGGCTGAGGATGTACTATTGTGATACATGCATATCTAAGTAATTTCCTATTCTGAAGTCATCTGCCTTCATGTCACCCAAAGGTCTACTTTCATCTTACAAAGGCTGCCTTAACCATTCAACAACATTCAACAATGTAACACTAGGGAAGTAATAACTTAATTAGGGGAGTAGCTATGCTGGTCACTTGAACGGGAAGGTAAAATGTATTTTCCATAGAAAACATGGCATTCTAATACATATACTTGTCCAATCTGTTACCACCATCACTTTTTGTAGGTGTACCAGCAAAGGTCTAACTTTGGTAGAGAATAAGGTCCAGTTTAAGAAAAACTCGGTGAGAAGTTGGGTAGCAATATATGAACAAATAATGCCAACTAAAAACATAGAAACACACAAATATACTTCATTCAACTCATTCATTGAAACAGGAAGATTTTTAAGCCTATAAAATTTACACATTTTTAAACAAGCCATACAGATGAATCTGCTGCCCAGCTACAAAGCCCTGTACATCAGCCGGTTCCTATTCAATCTTTACAATGTTTACCGGTTCACCTGCTTAAATTTCCTTGCGTTTATGAAGTGTACTAAAACAGCCCGTAACAGGGGACTAATGTCCGTACGCAACGTTACTAGCTTGAATAAAAATGACGGAAATGAATTAAAACCATGTAAAATTATGATGGTGTAAAAAGCACTAGCGTGGCTGTTTATGTTGGCACCGGTTGCTTTTGAATAACGTCGGGTACAATAACAGGAAATTGCTTGGGGAGCAGAGCCTCATGGTTAGTTGATCTATTCTGCACCAACCTCTGTGTAGCACTCTGCATATTTGCTTGCGAGGCTAGATTAACATGGTTTGGCATTCTCACAGCTTTCTTTTAATAAGAAAGAAAAAGAAACATTTTAAGAAATCACCTCCCCCCTTTTTTTTTTTTTTTTTAAGAATTCTATCCAAATGCAGAGCAGTATAGTTCCAAACCAACATTTTATTGTATGCTATATCACATGAATGTTAAATGCATATTTTAAAAAAATATTCATAGTTTGTAAGTGGAAATTAATAATTGCCAGTATTAAAGAAAAAAATCATATCCATTTATTTTCCTGGTGTCTTTAGTCAGGTTTTGTCTTTTATTGAGTTTACATCATTAATCTTCATGGGCAATTCTATATCTCTCTTCTTTTCCAGGCTTGTGAAATCTCCTCCTGTTTATGTGTCATCTAAACCACACAAAATCAACTCTTTACATTTGCTTGTGGAGTTCTGTCCCTATCCTTGCCTGTAGAACGATTGCGACTTGTACTCAAGATTGCGTAGTTGGGATCAACACCTTCTTTTCAAGATTGTAAACATGCAAATTAACCTTTAATTCATGTTTTATGTAATATTGATGACATTTCCCAATCTTCTTTGCCTTAGTTAGTCATCCCCCACCCCTTCCATTTTTCCCAACTTCCTCCTAATTTATGTAGCCCACCTTAATCTTTAACTTCTTTCCAGTTTATGTAATATCACCAAAATCCTCAATTTCTTCCCCGTTTATGTTGTCCCACCTAGATCATTAGCTTCTTCCAAGCTCATGCAGTCTTGTCCAAATACTCAACCCTTCCAGTGTGTTTTGTCTTGCCATAATCTACCTCTCTGCACTTTGTGTAGTCCTATTGTGGGCTTGAAGCATCTCCCTAATTGTAGCAGTATCATGCAAGTTTATCAGTTTGTTAACCATATGGATATGTGAAATGAAACAAGACCTTTGTTAATATCCACCTGCAGAAAACGGACAGAAAAATGTTGAGGGAGAAATGAAGGGACGCTCAGAGATCAAAATTGTTAGACAACAAAAAAAACTGCAGCTATCACCACTAAATGTCTGACGGTACTGTCTATCGCTAAAGTGTTCTTAAACCATGTACAGCCTCCTGCACGTCAGTAAAATTACACCACAGATGTGAATTATGTAGAACTAACTCCATATTAAAGGCAGAAATATAGGTCTAGACATCCTATATCTCTAACTGTTATAGGAAATTAAAAGGGCTTTAAGGAGACACGTCCATAAGCTTGTGTAGATCAAAAGAACTCTCAGAGGGCTTGTTAATAGCAAAATAACATTCTTTTTTTTGTATTTAATACTTTAAAGTTCAATCCGGGATTACATTTGGATATCGCTCAGGGATAATAAAGGAACATGTTAAGTGAAAGCAAATCTAGTGCATTTGGACATGCAAGATACAATTGGGGAGATGTTCTGGATCGAGTTGCAAATTATTTTGTTATGTGATAAGAGAATAATCCACTGCAATATTTTAGTTATTAGCCCTTTAAAATAACAGAATGTGCTGAAGTGCCAAAGGGGACGTTGTGGTGGTTTTTAATTTAGCGAGTTTAATGCAATGTCTAAGGGTAAAGTAAATGTTTAAGTGATCAAATAAAAATGTACATCACTACCTGAATATTGTGGTAGAGAACAGATGTAAACAAAGAAAACCGGTGGAATTAAGCTTACAACTTCTCAGCCAACAAAGATCCCTATACAGCACACTTAACAATAATGACAATAAAACGATTACATTTAAAGATCCTGTACAGCCTACTCTGTGGAATTTAACATATTTCTAACAAATTAGTATTATTTTATTAATATTATTTTAAATATTTATTTCTTCTTATTGAGAAGGTGAAAAACCATGTCTGGTTTAATAGATGATATATAATGGATGCTATACTATGTAGTGTAGTGCCCCATTATACAAGCAACAACCACCAAAAAATAAAATCAGAAAAGCATAAAATCTTGCCTTTTCCAACATTTTATGGACCCACGTACATTTTGATATGACTTAGAAAGGCGATATTGCATGAAAGCAGGTTATATTCCAACGCACAGCTGTTGTGGACTTAAAAATGGTTTTAATCTTAATGGAATGTTCCTTTGGGGACTTTTTATGACTTGTACTTGTTAAAATCGGACTTAGGACTGCTTTCTGGTTAGAATACTATGCAGGAACCCACTTACCCCAGATCTTAGCGAAGGCATGGGTCAGGTCAGTGTAGATATTATCTGGCTCCCAACCCGTTTACCATCATGTTAGTGTTTTTGTATGGAAATGAAACATACTCCTCGAAACGTTTCGCAATTGAAGCCAATAATGCTGGTTTCCTTTGAGAGTTTAGTTCCAGCTTTTATTGTTTCTACAGCTTTTTGCAGCTGCGTAAACTTATAAAAACAGCATAAGTCATTATTACCTGGGGATAAGCTTATAGAACCTGAGAAAGTTGAGATTAATAGAGAGACAGGTTTCAGGAAAATGCATAAGGTTTCTCAATGAAACATGCCCTGGATGAAGCTATAAAAGATATAACAGGAATAAGAATAACCTTGGTGGGTCAGAAGGATTTTAAGGGTTAATATCACTTAAAGGGGAACATGTTTTTTTGCCAGAAATATCAGTTACCCTAAGGTTAAAGAGTCCCTTACTTTAAAAATAGATGTTTTGATTTTTTTTAACTCATTTTACAGTACAGTGGGATACATTAATGCTATATCATTAAAATATAACAATAAATAACAATAATAAATAATAATTAAGCTACATCTAGCTTAATGAATAAAGTGTATCATGTTAATAGCTACTAAGGAGACCATAATGGTTCTATTCCATTGTTTAACCCCTTAAGGACAATAGGGGTTTTTACTCGTAGTATATGGTGGGACAATGGCTCTTTTAACGTTTTTCAGTGTTACTGTTTAGCTGTGATTTTCTTCTCTCTCATTTCATGCTCCCACACATATTATATATTGTTTTTTTCAGGACAAACAGGGCTTTCTTTAGATACCATTAATTTTATCATATCATCTAATTTACTATAAAAAAAATGATAAAATATGGGGATTTTTTGTTAAAAAATTACTTTTTCTCACTTTTTAAACAGAAAACTTTTACTCATCTGCAAAAACGAATGAAAAAACCTGCTAAATAGATTCTACTATTTGTCCTGAGTTTAGAAATACCCAATGTTTTTATGTTTTTTTGCTTTTTTCTGCACGTTATGGGGCAATAAGTACAGGTAGCGTTTTGCCATTTCAAAACCTTTTTTTCCAAATCTGGTAATTCTTCCCCCCATGTGCCATTTCAGGTATCTTTGAAGCCGGCCAATGAAATTTACCCCATCAAATCATATATTTTTAAAAACTAGACACCCCAAGGTATTTGAAATGCTGGTATTTTAACCCTTTCAATGCACTAATTTTACCACTACCCTTTGTGAAACTTTATGGTAGTAATTCTTTTTGTATTTTTTTCACACATGTTGTATAAATTTATCGCTCCTGGTGTATGTCCGTGTCACACAACACCCCAATATGTGTTCAGTAACATCTCCTGAGCGCAGCGATACCCCACATGCATGGGTTTGTAGGGTTATTTGGGAGGTAAAAGGCCGCCTTTGTGAGGTGTGTATTTTTTTGCCATTTAGACATCTGCCCCATGTCCCATATTTGGGACATCTTTGAACCCGGCCAATTCAATTTACCCCATCAAATCATATATTTTTTAATACTAGACACCCTATGGGCATTTGTAATGCCAATATTTTAACTCTTTCCATAATGGAATTTTTGTAAAGATATTAGGACATATTTTGTAAAAATTTTAGGACTTGCTTATTAAAAACTTTTTTTTTTTTTGGTGACAGTGGGGATTTTTACATGTTACCATATTTTTGACATTTTTTTGAAACATTTTTTAAATTTTTTTTTAATTTTTTTTTTTTTTTTTTTTTTTTTTTTTTTTACTAGTCACTCTCACTAGTGAGCTGGGCTCCATTGACCTTGCATGGTTGGATGCAGTACCTGCATTCAACCTGCAGGAGGAGCTCGAGAGTTCTCAAGAGGGTCTGGATAGACCCTCTATGAACTCATTTCTATTGTTAATGCCATCCTGTGAATGACGGCAACGTCATTCACAGGATGGCACTTGTGGTTGCTCCTCGGAGCAATCACAAGGCGATCGGGGGTCGGGGGGTAGTGTTACTGACATGCCTCGATATCGAGGCATGTCAGTAACACCATTTATGCTTAGGAAGCGATTCATATCGCTTCCTAAGCAGTTTTAGCCGGGCGCCGCCGCGATCTTTGATGATCGGTGCGGCGGCGGCCATTTTTCTTCCGGGGAGGGCTGCCGAGGGCTGCCCTCCCCGGATCCACGGTCAGCCTCACTTGTGAGGCTTCCGTGGATGCTGCAAAGCCGCCGATCGCGGCGAAAACGCCGCGATCGCGGCGCTGCAGCTATTTAACGGCAGCCCGTACATGTACGGGCATTGTCGTTAACCCGTTGCACGGCAACCCCGTACATGTACGGGGATTGTCGTTAAGGGGTTAAAAGATTGTTAAAACTCCTACCCTTAAATCACAAACGTATAAAAATAATCTTTCAAATACCAAGAAATACAAAATAAACCAAGCTGTACATATTATTGCCGTAAAACTAACGGTAAATATTAGTAAATTTCCATTAAACAGAGCCAGATGCCTCCAAAAAGAAAATAAAACTGGGACCCTGTTCTGCTTACTCGTGCTCAACAAATTTTTTTGAGGCTTCAGAACAGCTGAACTTGGGTCAATACAGCCTTCAGGCCTCACGCGCTTTTCTAGACTTGCCAGGACATTTTTCCCCATTCAGGTCATAACAGAAATGCGTTGCTTTCCAAAACTAAAAATCACAACAACCAAATTTTTGTAGATGAAAGGTATCTGATAGACCTTCTAAATTAATATTCAAACATTCATCAATCATGCCAGGGGATAAAAAGGGGTCTACACTTTGAGTAGCCAAGACAAACTATTTAGGATTTGTTAGCATTTAATTATTTATAAAAGTAATCCGTTGTACAAGTACATTCAGGTTTTTCAACATATCCATACACACCAACACTATCCCTAGATATGAAAACCATGTATATTCACTTTAACTGGGCTCCTACGGTATCCACACGCAATACAGAAGGTCATGCTTATATAAATACAAGATAATGCTCAACCAAGCAACACAGAACATAACACTAAACCATCTACACCACCCATATGTGCTTATCGGCAAATCCCATCTGCATAGATTATGATGTAGGCATCCTGTGCATGTCAAGGAAAAACATTAAAATGTTATGACTTTCCAATTTCCTCCACAACAAAAAAAATTGCTCGCTTGAGCATAAATTAACAGCAGATTTATCTTCACATTGAGAGCAGTACAATCCCAAACGCTTGATTAGATAGCTAGAAAATTGTTAAGCCCAATTACCAGTTAACACCGAGTGGCCTTTGTTAAACAGACCCTACATTGTTTTAGATTACACAGGAAACAGGGCTACAAGACCCAGCCTCTGAAGGTTAAATATGAGTGAACTTCTCTACAAACGACATAATGAGTGCCAAATGCAAATTTCCGCTCTCATAACGGGCTGAAATAAATTAAAATAAATCCTCGTTTACTATAACGCTATCCTCTTGACTGGCTACCTGCTTTCAGAGGCAAGTTAATGAATATTCTTTTGGGCATAAAATGTTATAGGACATACAGATATATATTTTTGCTAGCTTTACACACAGATCTCTCCCCCTCCCCACTCAAGATCTCAGAAAATATTCAGGAATATATAGGAGAAAAATAGCTTACCATCAAAAAATAATCAAAAGATATTTTCAAGTTCAGTTGAGATGTTTATTTTACTGGGTGTTGAGGGAGAATTTAAATTATGGTTCTAACTTTATTTCTTGGTATCATCATCAGATATCATATAAAGTTTCAAATCTAGGGTAGCCCATGTCAAATGTTCCATGCAGTCAATGCCCGATGAGAAAGTGTGAGAGATCTCATACATCATTGTGACCTAAGCGCCAGGCACCAACGGGAAACATTCTGAGGAATTTCTGAAGGCTCATTCTCATTTACAAAGTCATTTAATTATTGACCAGTCCGCGTGGCCATCAAACAATGAGTCAAGTGGTCTCTGACACTTACTGTTTGTCTTCAGTTTGCCAGGTTCACTGTTTCGACTCCCAGCTTGATTAATGGCCTTAACGACGAAGATGTACTTGGTACCGCTTTGTAGACCATGCACCGTATAGTGGTTCTGTTTGATATTGGGAACAATCATCCAGCTGTCGGCAGAGTTACACAAACCTGCAAATAAGGGAAATCTATTAGTCCTAGAAAACGCATTAGTAGAATATCAGAATGTTTAGTTTGCCATCAAAATAATGAACCAAGAAAACGTTTGCTAAGCGTCTCAAGTCAGCCTTGCTTTACTTTTCTATTAGCGCTGAACTCTTCCAGGGCTACTTGACATTTCGAGACCTGACCATCTATTAAAAGGTTTGCATTGTCAACTTCAAATAATTACAGCTTTGAAGTAAAATAAATTACTTTTAAAGCAAAGACTCCTGTTCCATGTTAAATATTTAAGGTGGTTCTTCAAACCGAGGTATTGATATTTGCCTGGTAAGCTTGTGCAAAATTCCATCAAAATGGAATTGGGTATAACCAAATTAAATGGATTTAACGTAACTAAAATTAGGAAATGGGAAAGAATCCTACACATATTGGCAATTGAAGTATGACTGGTTCTGGTTGTTTCCTTTCTTTGCTGCATCTCATTTTATATAATATTTTTTTTTGTTTGTTTTTTTTTTTGTTTTTTAACACCTTATATGCCCTAGAGGCAAGTTTTATATTTTTTGGTATGTCTTAATGTGTTAATAACGTGTTTTGTACTGTATCCTTATTTGTATTGCTTAGTATGGTCTAATATCTAAGCAATTGTCTTTTCGATGTTAAAAACGAATAAAAAACATATTTACAAAAAAAAAAAAAAAAAAGTTTACATTGCCAACTTCAAATAATTACAGCTTTGAAGTAAACGAAATTACTTTTAAACCAAAGACTCCTGTTCCATGTTAAATATTTAAGGTGGTTCTTCAAACCGAGGTATTGATATTTGCCTGGTAAGCTTGTGCAAGGTGGGTATCTGCCATATTAAAACTGAATAATCAGCCGACGAAATTCAGTTCAATTTAAGTTCGTAAAGTAATTTTAATAAATTCACTCTAAGCTTAAAAATCAATAACTCTTTATATAACATTATTTAAAGTCCAAGTAGCGGTGAAACATACCACCAACCAGCATTTATATGTCAGAAATACAAAAGTCTATTCTATACCTCCCAACATTTCAAAGTTTAAATAGATATACTTATTTTTTGGGTAGAGCCAGGGCTTTACAAAGACTTTCTATGAGAGCATGTGGCCTAATTATACTTGTTTCTGACTAAGGCATTTAGAAGAAAATTAATGCATTCATTTATAAAAACATTTTCTTAAACATTGAAAGAATTGGAGGGTCGAAAAGAACCACTTGGTCCATCTAGAATGCCTATTTTCTTGATTCAGTAAAATTTCCTCACTTTTTTAGCCTCTACCAGTTTTGATGAGAGGCTGTTCCATTTTTCTACCACCTTCTTGGTGAAGTAAAACTCAATATGTATTTTATATAAAGTGTTTTAAAGTCCCAATAGCTGTAAAACACAAGACCAACCTTTTCAACTAGGCCGAAGAAGAATAAAGTAGGTAGTTTCTTTACACACTACAGTGACTTTTACGGCTGTACAACACCATAATACACTACGACCGATCAAAAGGACATCAAGGGATAAATAAGGGACTGATGGGTTTTGTTTTCGATGCAGAGATGTTTGCGGGCACTTTGAGGGTATGCTATGATAGAAGCTGGAGTCATTGAAGGTGCAGTACCTACAATGCCATAGTATCCACCTTCTAAGCCTTAACACCATAAAGTGTTAAATTAGAGTCATGTACAACTATGTAATTACAGACCAGATATAGTTTCAGCTTACAGGTTTTAGGAGTTTTGGGGGGGAGTCCTCTGGAATGAAAGCCCCGTAATGCATTTGAGGTGTAAGATGCTATTTTAGACAACACACTGACACAGCAACATAACATTGTTATTTCCACCCGAGGAGCCTTGTGTCCTAAAAATAGCTGACTATTTCTGCTGATATGCTGATTTTTCTTAATATGAAAGATAATTTGAAACAAGAAAGAGAGATTGTCCTGGAACTTTTCAGATACAGACTTGTTGTCAGGCTGCATCTAGTCTAAGCTGTCACATATAATGGAATATGGAGTAGCACAGCTGCAAAATGCACAGTAATACAGGATGCAAGGGTTCTCCGCTAACAGAGCACAACCTCTGCAATCTGGAGGTAATAAATGTGGAAAGTTATTTCCTTTGGGCTTTATGCTGACATGTTCTATATATACCGGATGGGACCGATCCCATATTCCTAATCTATTCCATTTAAGATGGGGGAAAACCCCAGGTTCAGTTGTACCATCTGATCTCGTTTGTGTGACATACATCAGAGTCCTATCCAGCGTATTCCCAAGACAACAGAACCTAGACCTCAGCTTTGTGCAGGAGCCGATGGAATAATGGAAAGATAATCAGCTAAAACTTAAAAACAAATATAGAGGCATTCAGAAAACAGCAAAAAAAAAACAAAAGAGCCGAGAACCGTAAAGTGAGATTGTTAATAATGTAATTTTACTAAGATTATATAATTATAGTTTTAGGTAGTTTAATAATTTAATTTAAAGCTACTGTTCTCGCTATGCTGTGGAATTTAACTATATAGCTATATGGCAGCATTGGAAACAATATTACTAGAAGAGTTGAGTGCCAAATACATTCCCAGAATTCATTATTTAATCAAGTAAAAATTAAAATGTTATGCCATTTATAATTTTTGTCAGGGACACTTCACACGGTAATTGATTTATTTTTTTGCTGGTTTCTTAATGAATTTACATTAAAATACCTAAAAACTATTAGTTACTGTACAAAACTAACATATAGGATTCCATAAAAGTGTCAGATGCTCTTCAAGTATCTCGGCTTATGTAAACTTTTTTACAGAAGAGACAATAACTAAACCAGACGATTGCTCCGATACAAAAACCGTTCTCTCTCTTTTATCCATAAATTATTCTGTCGGCCACGCTGCGTTCATCACTCTTTATAAACACGAAGAATCAAACTGTGGACACCTAGTCATCAACAAATGATTCATCATCATTCATTAGAAATGTCTATTCCTAAATATATTTTAGGGTTTCTCTGCCAGTTATAGGTTTCCAAATGCATAATCCTACAATTACCTTTTCGGACTGTTTAGAATAGTATACGATGCTATAGGTATATTATTAATTTGTAGTTCCAGAAGGGTAAAAATGTTCACTAAAAGCTCTGCATATTGTAAGTGCCTTTATCAAAACCTTTTTTTAAATTTTTTTATAAAAAAAAATACAACGGTATAATTTATAAGCCTGAAAGTAAAGAACCTACTTAATGACGCTTAATTTTGTATAATTAGCTAGGCCAATGCCTGCTGGGGAAAATTGTTGTAAAACATTATTAAATTTTAAATGAATGCTGCTTAGCAATGGGATTTTGATTTGAGATTCAACAACTGCAATTACACAAAATATCAGACAACTCCATGTATACTTTTTAATTTTTCACGTGAATAATTATGGATTTTTTTTCTCTCACATCTGCAAAAGCAGCTGTTGAGGTGATATTTTGAAAGCCATTGTGTAGACTTCAATTGCTAGAGAGAACGGCGTCTGAAACTATAATGATGTAAGGGGGAAAAAAACATAATTAACGCTTATTCTCCATTGTATTTCGTCCTTGGTAATTTGTGGAAAGTACAAATAATTTAGTATCGGGAAGAAATTCCGAGAAAGAAAAATGATCAGGAAGCATTCGGAACTTGAGGATTGCCACTGTCTCTCCTTCAAAGACAACCAACGACTCTCCTTGCAGACATTCCAGCTTGACCATTTCCGTTCGGTCAGGAAGCCAAAGTCAGTAAGTTTATTTGTTGGATCTCAACTCAGTATTTTTTTCCCTTTTCTTTTATAATTGCCGGTCGTAACTTGTAACTGTGACATACTTGGACTTTAAATAAACCAAAAGTCTATCCTTTCATCTTAGTCATCTCAACAGAGAAAAGCCATTCCAGTTAAAGGTAAAGAACATGGAATATTTAATTCTGAACTACAGGCTCATAGGGTAACTTCTTTAAAACGGGATTTGGTGTGTATTCACTATTCACAGGGCCTGAGCAGGAGAAACTTGCTGGGATTAGCCCTTCGTAATGTATAGTAATATCAGAGGACAAATGATCGGGTCGCAAGGACAACAATATTGTTAATACATAATCTGAATGTTCTCCGAGTTATTATGTGGTACAGCTATTGGGCTTTAGTACTTTAATATGCATTCTTCCTTGAGGCTGTCTGGGACATTACTTTTTCTCTTTTTAATTTGTTTATTACAAAAAAAGCTACATTGATAAGTGCCAAATTGGCCTTAATTATCATTCCATCTTGTTAATTATCTTTTATTTTCCTCGATGACACACAAAGCTGTAATTAAAGTTGCGAGCCGTGGGTGACAGCTTCTTGCTGTGCACTCCTCGCAGCAATTATCGCAAGTAAATCTTATTAACGCGTATTTTGAGTATCAAGAGTCCTCGTCTACACTGCTGTCTTCTAATAATTAAGCAATTAGTTTGGCTCAATTCTGTAGGAAAATAAAAAAAAAAAATCCCAAAAAAGGATTATATAAAAATGCCTATATATATCACAACAGGAAATAATCCCTTTAAAAGTGAAGGGGCAGTTAAAGGGTTAATGCCTTTTTTAATTTAATGTAAAGTTATGTCATTGTTTGGCATTTGTGTGTATGAATGATTTATATATATATATATATATATATATATATATATATATATATATACACATATATATATATATATATATACACATATATATATATATATATACACACATATATATATACACATATATATACACACACACACACATATATACATATAAGTATAAGTAAAAAATATATATATATATACATACATATTTATTCAGAAGTATTTTGAGGATATTCCATTAAAAATCATTTACAACATTAACAAGGTCTGCACCGTATTTCTGATTCATTTCCTGTTATTTTAATGGACACCCTTTTTTTTTTTTTTAAACAATGACATTTGTAAGCGACCCCGGACTATATCTATATCTGCGTACAAACACAGAAGTATAAGTAAAACGGCCGTCTAAAAACAATATATGAAAAGCAGAACCGTTTTAAAGGGATAGTCACAACAATGTATTTCTTTCAGGGATCAATGGGGCTATTTTTGTTACAATTGTCGCTCGTTCCTTTTTTCTCGGCAGCTGCTTTCTGATATCTGGCAGCTGACATAGCGGCTGCGCCATCGGCACAAACCAAGTATAAAGTGCCGGTGAAAACCGTATATTAGCATAAAAACACAACTATTCCTTTAAGCTGTATTTCACATTATTTCAATATATTTTCTCTTTTGAATTCTAGGCATATTAATGACTGACTATCTCTTTAATTCTATGTTTGCCGACCACTAATACTAACAATTTTTAAATTGTGATAGCTTGAAGAATGCCTAAATATTAATTTCCTACAAGTTCTGATGAAGACACAACTTAAACACTAAACTCTTTGATGAACCAAAATAAGAACAGGTTTGTTAAAGGTGCTGCTTCGCAAACCACCACTTAGCCTCCCCAGTCTAGAATGTTAAGCAAATAACCCCTAGAAGATATGTTCTTTTATTCCTTTCTCTAAAGGTTTAACCACATAAAAAAACACAAACTTCTAAGAGGCTTTTTCAGTTTTTATGGCTGCCTATCAGTTCCTGCTCTGGAGTCACATGACTAAAAAAAACAATCCCCATGAAAAATCCTTAACAAAAACTTTATGTGATTTAAGGATTGGTTTTGGGAAGGATTTGGGCATCACTAAGGGATGATATTTCTAATGTTCCCTAATTTAGTTATAAAAGTGTTAAAAATTCAGACGAGAAGGTGGGACAGCGCCAGGATATTGCAAGATAATGGACAATGGTGACATTCAATTGAGCTGGCGAAACCAACTATAGTAACAAGAAACAAAGCGCAAACTTACTCAACACTACACTGTATTGCCGTATCCTGTAATTAACGTAACCATATTTTGTGTCCACTGAACATAAGCAAACCTTGTGTTGAACTTACTGACTACATTTGCTTGTCCGGTAAAGATGGTATATTGCAGTTCATACGAAACAACACTAAATTCATCGTCTGATGTCCAATGTACGGTAATGGTGTCATATGAAGCAGTGCAGAGTTCCTCCCTTATAACCGGGGGACTTGGTGCTGCGAAGACAGACAAAATATTTATGTTAAAATGTGAATTGTTAGCTTTACTTCTACATCACATTTCTTTTCTGTATTGGCATAACCGGGAGTTGAAAAACAAATGAACTACCAACAGACTGTCTCATGTTATGAAGAAGTTACAAAGGATTTCTGGCCCTCAAAGGTCCCTTTTTCAGATATACAATATATATATTTATTTTATTAAGATGGTACAATGAAAAGTTAACTTCCACAAAGGATTCTGTTGAGTTAGGGCATAATTGATAATCATAGCCTTACCTGTTAGATAATCAAGACATTCTAACATTTTCTTCTCTCTGGAAAAATCTAATGCAAAAGTGTCAAACGTATCATTGAGGTTGATTTCTGGAATAAGCACTTGAGAGGATGCGGTTGCCATTGATACTCTGAAAACAGAAAGAGAAAAAAAAAAATTAATTCACATTTTTCTTTTTGAAGACAGACAATTCCCAGCTACACCCAATGTCTTTAATTCACTGTTACATGAAAAATCACTATTACCTGCTGACAAGCACAAGGGCATATGGGAATTTCTTTAACGGAAAAAAAATTTACTGTGATACAAATCGCAATGGTAAACAGAGGGAAAATAAGCTCTGAATCTGATATCCGAGCCACTGTTCTAAAAAACAATTTTTTATTTGAGATCTAGATGATGAAAACATGTCTTCAACAGCCATTAAGTATAATTTGTAGGTACAATATGCTAAAAATGTTTTTATTGTTTTGTACATTACCCAGACATACGAATCTTAATGAACAAAACAGGTCCCTCGGAAGAAAAGAAAAGAAAAAAAAAATACAGCAAAGCTACAGCATTAAGAATGTCTTTACGAACTGAAGCCACTTAAAAAAGTTTTGCAGAGTTGCGCATAACTTTTTTTGCCTTAAATTTCTTATGGTCATTAAAAGCAGGGCCGGCCCAAGACAAAATGCCGCCTGGGGCGAATTTTAAAATGCTGCCCCCCACCCTTATCTACTCTTCCTCTCCCTCTGTCACTGCCGCCCCCCCCATTATCTACCCTTCCTCCCTCCCTATTATCTACCCTTACCCCCCCCCTTGTACTTACCTTTCAGCAGTCCTGCGGCGAGTCTCCCTGTTCGGTCTCGGTGCCGGCTTGTAAAGCTGAGCGCCGGAAATGAGGTAATCTTCCGGCGCTCAGCATTACAAGCCGGCACCGAGACCGAACAGGGAGACTCGCCGCAGAGGAGAGAGAGGGGCGCCGAGCGGGTACTGACAGCTTGGTAAGCGAAAACCACTTGGCGCCCCTTTCTCTCTCTTTCGCTTTAAAACAAAAAAAAAGGGCTTGGGGCGGCAAAGTGCCGCCCCTTCAAAAGTGCCACCTGGAGCGGTTGCCCCACTCGGCTCCATTGTTGGGCCGGCCCTGATTAAAAGACTTCCATAACATTATCTGGTTGTTAAGGTAGTGAGGGGGTCACGTAGGTCCAAGGGAGTATAAAAGGAAGGAAAAGGAAAGTAAACTGGAACATCCTGTCAGCCTAAATGGTGGTGGTTGACACAACTGAGTTTTATTCACTAAAGTGATCGTTGTTAGGCGAGGCTGTAGAAGAGTTGTGGTTCCAACTCCCTCACCTCACTATTCGTTATGAATGGCCAACAATGGTAAGAAGGGCTGAGCCGACCATGAATAATGCATAATCCAACAAGTGAGGCGATCTCACTGATCTGACTGTGCATTACAGATGTTCCCCATTGTTCACCTTTCATAATGTATATTAAGTCAAGGAGTTGAAATCACAACTGTCATGCAAACTCTACCACCAAAGCTTGCGTGGGAAAAGATGGGTGAAGTCACTGCTACCAATTAACACGGGCAAAGCATGACATAATGTTACATGGACAAGAAACTGCACGCTACTTCATACGGGGTCTGAATAGTTGGTAACTAAGACAAGCATCGCTGATCTGTTAAAACCGTTGCTATAAACCTGATAATATTCATTGGACATCTATCACAATGACTTCTCCCAGTGTCCTTCAACATAATAAAATGATGAATAAAGTGCTCTTACAACAAGGCTAGCAGCAAAATAAAATAATGGACTACAGTATGTATATGTGTCCCTGGATTTTTAAAAATATAAAATCTATGATGCAACTATACAAACTGGGAGGATACAGATTATATATTATATATAATATATATCTCCATTTGTGCTGCCTTCAGTCAAAAACAGTATATAAAAAAACGATCAGATATTAATATTAATTACTCTGGCACATAAATATCTTGTTTTTTTCCATATTTAAAAAAATATTCTATTCCTCCCATGTTGATCTCTCTTTCACATGTTACAATCAAAACGAATGTCTGTAAGCCAAGTCTGGCGAAGCCACGGCCAAGATTATGGTTTCTGGGAAAGTTACTCCATAAATTATCTACACATGTAGATTTTCTATCCAAAATATTTTGGCTGGGACACTTTTGTGCCTAAAAACAAATCAGTTTCTGTTTCTTTTAATGCTGCCATATTAATGCGGGGCTTGTGATTGAGAACATTGGATCATTTATCTGTTTGTAGTCAAGATGGCTAAACAAAAAAAAAGACAACGCTATTTCAAGTTGATATGGCTTATTAAAATGCAACAGATGTACATGGAAATGATTAAATATTTAAATAATTTACAAAATGTTTATATGAGAAAGTCTTGAAGCTCTCAAGATATATAGTCTCCATGTGGGCGGTTTTACAGTTGATTTAATTTTGTTTCATCTATATGTATATATATATATCTCTCCCTATATCTATATAAAAAATAGGTAAATCATTTTCCAGCTCCCATTTTGGGCTAAAGAATATTTTTTTTTTTTAAGGATAAAATGGGACTGATTTCTGATTTCTGTTCAGAAACAAGGAGCCTTTGGTTCAAGTGGTAACATCCATTTCTGATATCCAACAAAAATAAACAAACTCCTTGACATGTGTCACTGTCAATATGAGCTCTCTGTGGGCCTACGTAACATGGCATGAACACGGTTTGCCTGAGGAGAAAATGACAGATTACGCCGCAATCTGTTTACCTCTCTGTGATGCTCTTGGCAGACTGAAGGAAGCGAGCATGATCATTCTCTTTTAAAGATTGCTCGGCCTGCGAAATAAGTGAGGTAGAGCGCTCTATGCACTGTTTGCAGTTCGCTATCTGCTGGGCCAACTTTCTCAACCTCACGACCTTAGAAAAAGAAGGGAAAAGAAGAAAAAAAATTGTTAGCCGGTCATTTTTAACAACTGTGACTATGCAGAAAAAAAAAAGAGGCCAAACACACAATTTGTACCTCACAATAATAAAAATGTTTCCTGAAATAACACCGTGATATAATAAGACCTGGGATTGGTCCTCTCTTGACAAGCTTAGAAGTTTGGGCACATAGGGCAACCTTACCATATTGCCTATATATACAGGCCACAAACTACCCCAGCAAGCCAAAAACAAGCACGTTTTATATAACACAGACTGTAATATAATGCTAAGGGAATTTCATAGAACGTTTAAAGATGGAGCACAGAAAGAATGAAGCAGTCCCCTATTCACTATTCATGGGAGACTTGGGAGCAGAGCTCTTTCACTTCATAATTCAGTAAGTAAAATTAGTCATATCATCATGTAGATCAGCGGCCCCTCGGCAACCTCCAAAACAATGCGGAGGGTGCTTGCAGTTACGAAGCACTGACATTCTTCTAAGTAGAACTGTGAAGAATGCGTAGCCATATTTAATCGTAAAAAAAATCCTTATATTAAAAATCAGAGCTTAAATACAATTCTACTAAGAAGAGTTAAACAAATAAAAAAATGATACTATAAAAAGCTTACTTAAGCAATTTATAAGTAATAAGTTAAGTAATAATAAGTACAGAGATTTGGTGTATGTAGTGTCCAAGGATCACAAAATAAATAATTACTACTGAATTATTGCATTATATGTATTTTCCTTTAATTGGAATGGTTTAAAATGGTATATATCATTAATTGATAATGGCTTATTTACTAAAACACACACATATACTATTTGTATTCCTTTAGGTACATACATGCCACCCAATTTTTTTTTTCTCCATTAGGGCATTGCAGAAAGTTGCTACCATAGATAAGAATTTCAACGCTTTGGGAATTTTCAGATATTGTGCATTGTATGCTAAAGTAATTGGGTTTCTTTTTTTTTTGTTATGTACACAGAGAAAAGAAAAAATACAATACACATATTTATACATATTCTTACAGGTCTCGGGAGCCAGCATTGGATTCAAAATGATTATTGAAATATTTTGAGCACATCTGCTTTTTTCGTGTTGGCCCAGCAGGGATTCTATACAGAATAACTGGCCTGTGCAAAAGTGTCTTTCCTTTAAAAATAAAATAGCAGGGTAGCCCAATAAATATTATTTTCTGCCTTTTTTAAGCTTTTAAGTAAATATTTATTTATAAAGGTGATCTGTCACATTGTTACCACCAGTGGTGGATACTTGTGAAAAATGTAAATTGCAGGACAGTCTTAGATATAGGTTTGCCGAGTATTTTTGAACTCTAAGTCTTTAAAGTCATTGTGGATAACTTAACAGCCTCCCCCCCTTTTTGATAGACTGCGAGATTCATCCTAGTTTAAAAGAAAATGATAGAAACAGAAAACAGTTACTGTATGACTTAGCAAGCCATTCTAATACTATTTTAAAAACTTAAACTTTAGTGTATGTAACAGACCAGCATTAAAGTCAACAGGCTTGATCCAAACTATCAGACTTAAAGCTCAAGACACTAAATGCTAAAAATGTCAAAATACTCATTGACCTATACAGTTGAAGGCCACTCCAAGCAAACTTGTTACACATACTTAGCTGATCTGTGCTACTACTAGAATATTATGTAGACCGGTAAGAGACAGAAAACCACATTATGCTTAGTAAGTGGTTTTTAATGTAAATATTTAAAATTTGAATCGGTCTATTTCCCCTTTTTTACAATTAAAATATATCAAGACAAAAAATATGACAGCATGGAATGTTCTTGTAAGCAATGAAAACAGTCTGGAGAATGTGGCCTGACAAATTGTACCTGAAATATGACTAAACTGCTCGGTATTAGGTAATTTGTTTGATAAATCCTGGTTAACTACTCACACGGGGCTTTAAGCACTAGGTGGCTTTAAGTACCGGAGCCCCCGAGATGAGCGGGGGGTTTTCAGACGTAGCGTTTAAGAACACACACAGAACGTCCTTACATTACCATACTGCTAAATGGTCAACTTCCTTGTAAGAGAGGAACAGAGACTACTAAATAATCTCTCCTACTACAAAAAGTCCCTTGAGAACTTTCTCACGTATACAATGGTAAGTTAGCATTTATGTGCTAATTATAATAGACCAGTGTACACTCATTCTTCTTCACAATCATGAAACAAAGCACACAACAGAACAATGAGAGCCAAATTAAGCACAGATGGTCTGTTTCCCTCCCTACTCCTTGTCACTTCCTTACACACTGCTTTTAGATGACCTCTTAACGCTATGATGGCTTTAAAAATAGATGATGGTATTTCCAGCATCTACCTGTTGCTTTATTTTTTTGGGTGATAGAAAATCATTCTAAGAATTATCTAGGAAACGGACTGCTGCTCGAATCATACTACTCATTTTGTGCTAATAGATATATATTTGATATATTTCAGTTTTTTAGTATGACTGAGGACCAGAACGATTTAGATTCACTCCTATAGCTTTACATGAAATCAGGTTAAGTTGCTATCCCCACAAGCCATGGGCCAATCAGCATTCCGTGGATCAGAAGGTCCACAATCGTCTTGCAGATGGATTAAATGTTGAAGCCCTCGATGCAAGTCCCATTCCTCTTGAGGAAGAAGGGGGTGAAAGCAAAGTGCTCTGAAATTGGCACAATGGCTAACTGGATCCAATTTTTTTATTCTAGCGCCACACAAGGAAAAAGGCCAATGGGAGGGTTCGATCTTTTTGTTTCCCCTCCAAACAGGGGAAGAATAAAAGTGTTAAAGGAAAGGACATTCCATTCCACCAAAAATAAAATGAAAATGATTCACTGGCCTTTTCAGAGAAACCTTCTAGATTGTAAGCACGTTTGAGCAGGGTCGTCCTTATCTCTTATTTAGTGGAGCATCTGTGCTCTTATCAGCGGCATCAAAACGCAGTTATTACAAATAATTCAGTGGGCACAGACCAGACCTCCCTACGGGCTTGAGTGCACCTTGGGGCTTTTAGCCGGAGCTTCTTGGTGCTTCTTTAAGGTCAGACGATCAAGGATCATTTGATCGTAGCCAAGAGGTTGTGAACGTTCAATGAGTTGTAGTTATGTGTAACAAAGCAGGAAAAGGCTTAAAAAAATAATCAAAACAAGGGCTTATCAAATAGAATTCAGTAGATTATCACTCTCATTCTGGTGTGTGTGTGTAACACAGCAGAGACCACGGCTCAGGTACATTTTTTCATAGTCTGCAAGTCTAGTCGTGATGACCAACTCACTCTTTCCCTGTTGATGTGACCCAGAGGGAAAAACAAATATTATCATATTATGTGTGGGAGAAAACAGACTTCTCATAGCTCCTGATGCTGACACGTAGAACTTTACTTACTTCTAGGAAGGAAACAAAATCAATCACCAGGATTTAGATAATCATACCTGTCACTCCCATGAATTCCCTGCATTTGTAATCACAGCCATTTCTTAACATCCCCAACCTTTTGCTTGGACTCTAAAGCATCAGTGCTGCCAAGACTGACAATGCTGTACTAGCAATAGCTGATCCCTTTGGCAGACAGCAAAAAAATATTTGGATTATGAGGCAGAAGAAAGTTAAGAGATTTGCAAACTCAAACCAAAAAGCTTTAGTTTGCAAACCACAACAACAAATGTTTAGGGTCAGCAGCTAATGAATGTGAGAAAGATCTGTTATTAGGAAAGGCCACACCAGTTGTAGATGAACAGGAGAGGTGTGTCCAGCAAGTGGTGAAAGGGGCAATTTGTGGTAATAATAACAGACATAAACAGCAGCCTGTGGGAAAAGGGTAGGTCTAATGACTGCAGTTTTAAATTGTTGCCTCACTCAAAATGGGTTTGATTGAAAAACATTTACAGGTTAATGCAATGAGGCTTCAGTTAGTCAGCTGACTTTACAAAACTTAACAGGTTTTATTGATTCCAAGTTCTGCTGGTTGTTAAAGCATTGAAGGTCCTTAGCATCAAAATCCTCACATCATCATATAAGGAAAATATATAACCTACCTACAGATTTTTGGAGCCAAGTAAACCCAAATGGCCTTCAGCTTTATCTATCTATGTATCTTTTTTTACTTTATTTTTTTGTTGTTTTTATTTCGTGATGGCCGACTACTATATTATGGTACTAACATTATTTTGGTACGGTTGAGTGGAATTATTATGTACCAAGAAGCAGCACAGAAAAAATAAACCCAAAGATATTACAAAAGTAATTTTTTCAGCTGAAAATGCTCAAAAAATAAAAGGTAGAAAGTCGAGAGTATTTAAAAAGCCACGCACAACTACTTCTGTCATTTCCACTTCTTGAAATCTGATTCTTCAAACACTTTAACATCACTTATTGCCAAAAGGGCTTTTCCCCTTAAGTTAATTAGAAGAGCATGACAGCTTATTGAACCATTAAAACCGCACTGGACTTTACTTGTATGCTGCAGTTTTCCCATAAAACCACTACTTGGCTTGACATTTCGAGTTAACTTTGGAGGAATACCACATACCAGAAGGGCACAGCAAGACACAAGATGCCATATAACAGAAGAGGTCAATCTCTAATTGACTTGAAGTCAGAATTACAAGAAAGCTGAACAACTTGCAATGCCTTTGTAGTCAATGCCACTGTCATGTGCCGACAATATAAAAAAGCAAAGCAGCCAAGTTTTGCTTTCTGCAGACGTCAATGTTCTAGTCTTTTGGAATATTTATCTGAGAAATAGGCTCTTTCTCCCTTGCCAGTTCTTCCCTTGTTTTATATATGCGGGTGAGCATGTGTTTAAGTCCAAATATAAGTACATTTATTGACAGAGGAAGATATATATGGGGGGGAAAAAAGTACACACATTTTTAAACTAGTAAATGCACTGATGAAGTGCTCAGTGGTGTAAAGAAAATATGATAAGCCTGGCACTCAGGATCTGTGATCAATACTAGCTTTTTATTACCCAAGAACTATCAATATTTCAGTCCCAAGGTCTAGGCTCAAATACGTCATAGGATCTCAATGAGTTACATGTGTTTGTAGTTCTGAAATGCACTACAATTTTTAACCACACATATTTAAAAAAAAAAATTAACAAATCAAATAGAAACTTCCAAAACATATAAAAACTGAAATTGTGTTACCTTTCCTTCTTTAATTTTTGTTCCGATAAGCTGACGTCTCTGCTGAATAATTTCAATGAGTTGGTCGCTCTCTTCCATCAATTTGGCCTCTTGTCTGGATGCATTCACCTAAACAGAAAAAAGGCATTTGATTATTAGCATTATTATTTGTATTGTGCCAACCATTCAAAACTTTCCTCTCTTCTGTTGTCGTTAATTGCAATACTATATTTTTCACATCCCAAGTACATTGTATTTTACATTTATCCGACCGAACTAAAGCCTCTACAGTCTCGTTCATTCATACAATTTTCTTAAATTATTGGCTTATTAGACCAGGGATGTCTAACGATTCACAGAGACTTGTAATTTGCATTCTTCTTTAGTGGGACTGTGATGGACAGTGAAGCTCTGTTTGGCCGTACACAGCTCCTGCAGTCCCAAGGTCCATGTATGGGGAACTTCTGCTAGAACCCTCCATGTATTAGTAAGTGACAGCAGATGGTCATCTAAAGGAGACATAGCTATCATATGCCTTAAAATTCATACGATGGCTGGAGTGTCCCATTGTTATCACTACTAGCAGTTGTTAGAATGTAGTAAAAGTATGCATGATTAATGCTATTGGTGCTTTGTGGTAAGCATGACTGTGTGTATGAAGATGTGTTTATTTTAGCTTGTGTTAACAGATGTTAATACTAAGGCATGGGATCAGAATCAGGATGCTTTGGGCTTACAGCAGGCAATTAGCTTAAAAGAACAATGATTCTTTTTTTCACCCAACTGTTGAGATTTTTTTCTAAATATATCATCAGCTGCCCTCCCCCATTCTGCTTCCCCATGCTGTACTTGGCTCTAGTCCCTTTCACTTGTTACCACAGTGGCCCCCCAATGCCCGCAAGGGCAGGAGCATGGGGCAAAGCAGCCATGTCCTTAGGTATGTACAGGGGCCCTGACTGCAACTTTGTGTTCACACATTCATATTCCATGCAGTGTATGCAAAACTAAGTTAACCATGTGTCCATGTTGAGCTTAAACTATATTTCAGATATTCCACATATGTTTGGGGTATACTAAAGCATTTATAATATATTTTGTATAATGATAGAAGGTTGATTCATGAACAGGAAATTCAGATATTTGCTGTGTTTCTAGTTTTGTGTTCCAGATTACATCGTGTATCCTGTGCTCCACCCGTCCTACAATCTTTCCCCCAAAGAAGCTAATGCCAAAGAGAAAAGGTTACAGGAATTATGTTAGTACCGGTAATCGCGAAATACATTGGGATAAACAGGCCAATATGCCGAGGAAGAATGCATCAAAGCATCAGTAGCACTTGCCAGGAGGCTGCTTGCAAAAAGAATAACACACACAGGGGCTATGCATGCTAAATGCCCTTCACTACTACTTAATTATTTTACTTTTACTACAGATCCCAAGACAGCAAGGCTTCACCTGGAGATTCTGGATCGAACCCAGAGAGATCCTAGGTATGAATTTCGGGGCTAGCCCTGCCTATGGTTGGTTAGACCTGCCCTCCACAACGCCAGTCACCCAGGTAGACCTTCGAGTAGCTTCATTTACAAAGTTCCCATTTATTTTTATATTGCAAGTGCAGTATTTGGCATATTTGCCATCTTTATGCATCATCCTTTCACTTGAATTGAATAAGCATTTTTATAGATACTTTTAGCATACTTTTCACTTTAGCATAGTCCCATGAATGGCAAGGGTTAACATTCTTTAAGTAAAATAATCAACTATATAAAAGACTCCAATACATATTTATCATAATAAAAAAAGAACTTCAATCAGCATTACGTCTGCTCTTCATTAAAATACCAACATGCATCGTAAAAACCATCGAACTTGCAGAAATCACTAAACCAATAAGATTGCTGACTCCTGATACAAAAAACTCATATGAGACTGTGATTGTTATAAAGGCTTTTGCACACAAGTGAGAAAATACCTGAAATAAAATGGTAAGATTCATTGCAATTATCTTTTGGGACTTAACCTTTTTTACATCAAGAGTAAGAACTTTACAATAGCTTTTAGGGGAGCAGTAGATTCAAAGAATAAGCTTGCAAGGTCCTAGGAGGTCCCTTCATTATTTAAAAGAAGAAATAAAACCGCAACAAGAGGACACAAGCATAAACTAGAGGGGCAAAGGTTTAATGGTAACATCAGAAAATATTACTTTACGGAAAGGGTAGTGGACGCATGGAATAGCCTCCCAGTGGAAGTGGTAGATGTTAATACAGTAAAGTCATTTAAGCAAGCATGGGATAGGCATAATGCCAAGCTAGATATAGGATAAGGGCAAGTACTAAAGGAGAGTACTCAGAGGTTGGGCAGACTGGATGGGCCTTCTGGCTCTTATCTGCCGTCACTTTCTATGTTTCTATGTTTCTATTTCTCTTTATCCTTCACTTCACCTCCAAATAACACTCTACCAGTCTTTTATTCCACCCTGTCTCGCCCTACTTCATCTCCAAAGAATAAACCTTTGCATAATGACCATCTCTCTCTCCTCCATTCACCCAATACTTCCTATCCCCTTAATAAGCCACTCTCCTCTTCGTTTTTCTTATTCTCTCCTACCACCGGGGTTGCTTCATTGTATCTCTCTCACTGCTAAACATTGGCGTACCGTGATAAATAGTGACAGAAAATTAGCCAAACATAGCTATAACATTTGACTCAAATATACACATTTGACAGCATGAAAAATAACCGAAAATGAGACAAAAGAACGCAATCTAAATGCATGCCAGTAAGCTGAATTGTCCTAATCGTGACCCCGTTCCCCATGTGCTATTTTCAATTCCCTATTTACTTTATCCCAAGAGTACTTCCATTTATTAGCCTGCACTTACTTTGTAGTACTTCCACCAAAGCTTATTATTCACCAGTCATTTGAATCTGATTTTCTCCCTTTGATCCGACAGAATATTTACTGTTGTGTTACTTTAAATAACAGTGGCTGTGTGTGGACATTAAGTTGAAGTACACAAGCTGTCACATTAAGATTAATCATTACAACGAGTCATTCACATAGGAACCCAAGGTGATGACCGTTCTCTAAAGCATTGGTACTTTTACAGCTTGAAGTCAACGTGGTTTTGATTGTAAAGTCAGAAAGGTAGAGAGTAGGTAGTAAAGAGAAGTGTGTGGCTCTATACCACACCATACCCTCATACATAAAAAAAAACAACCTTTAGGAACAGTTTCGGAAAGAAAAGAAAAAAAAAAAATTAGCCCACATGGGTCAGCTCTTGTAGGGCACGTACATCCTTTTAAACTGCATGTCAAGCAGATTAAGTTAGTAGATGAAGAAAGGTCCACCACGGTCAGTAGCGAGCCACAGTCTATGAAGCACGCCTAGGCATTTCCCATTGTGCTGGTTCTGACAAAAGGATACTGAGATGCTTCACAGCAATAACAGATGTTATCCATACCACAATTACAAAACCATATTTTTCAAAGTGTTGTCTTTTAACTTTTTATGTTATGAAGTCTACACAGGGCCTTGTTCGTATTTACGATGATCACACCATTACCAAAATGCTGAGGTGTTCTAAAATGCATCATGCGATTATCTCCGGTTTGGCACAAAAATCTGTTTCTTATCTCCTTTGGCTGATGAGTTATGAGCCTGCCAAATATGGGCAGCTGGGGGAAGCCAAAATGATTCACAAGGGTCTCTAAATGCACGTAAAGCCTTAATGAAGTGAGACCTGGAATCCACAAGGGAAAGAAAAGCAAGATGCTGACAGAATGAAAAGGAACACAAAGGAGAGATACATATGAGGTTGGGTCTAGAGAAAGGCTTTAAATCTGTGACTTCCAGCAGCTGGCCTGTTCTGTAAGCTTCATCTAACACAAGACAGTTCATGGTGAAATATACAATCCAAGATAAGGAAAACACCAAATAAAGGAAGGCTATAAACTTATTGCACAGTGAGGGAGTGTGAAAGGAGAAATTTTTTTTTCCAACTTCAATTTCAATTAATCACACTCTCTTCAGGGACTGTGTCCGGCCATGAGAGTCCAAAATGCATCTAAACAGAATGTATAACATCTGTTACACGGGCCTATTGCTTGACATGTTATTATGACATTATGAGACCGTGTCCATCCAAGCCGCGATCATTCCTTTTACAGAAATGAACCGATCAATCACTGCCAATTTATTGATGACTTTACTAATGACACAGAAAACGGCACCCGCTGAATAAAAACTTTTTGAGTGGTCATGGAACACAGGGGTTTGTGGGAGGTTTTCCAGAGCCTGGCTTAGCTAGATCTCGCACTTTGCTGGAATTCAGTGTTCCTCGGCCTTATTGCCCTAGAGGACCATGCTCAAGATCCATAAAAGTGACTGACCCTTAGGGCTACATATTAGAGTAATAATATACACCCTACGTTTTACTGTAGACTGCAGCCGCACGGTAAATTACTGTTAGCGGTTTATGAATAAAAAAATATACATGCATACACATACTTTTTACTTCCCCTTTAAATACCAACATGTTTTTAAGGAGCAGCACTGAGATCTTTCCCCTTATGAAGTATGTAATGCTTATTTTCATATAGCACGGTTTGGTTAATAGGGAAAAGGAAGCGTTGACATAAATGTTTTTAAAACGGGAAGTCAATTCGATAGCTCTGTATATTGACACGGTCCCCTATAATCTCTTTCCCTGCCTTTAAAACTCACAGCGGCAAAACCCTCACTTGTAGCCGCCACTCCATCAAGACGAGGTGGTTGAACTTGACACGATCACTTCGACATCCATATTTCAAATAGCAGCTGCTCTCTTGGTGCCAGCAGTAACTCTGAAGTGAGATGAATTGAAATCCACTATATTTTATGCCCCTTATGTTGCGGAGTTACCTCCAAAAGTATCTTTATTTTTACAGCGCTGTGAGCCGCAAAAAAAAGCGATTGTAAGGTAAAATGAACAGGCTTCCTGCCAGCTGCTAAAAATACAGGACAGATTTTTAAACATAAGCCTTTAGATTGTTTAATGTAATCCTCAAGGGTAACCAATGTCAGCATAACTTTAATATTTGAGGTTCAATGTAAACAGAATTCACCCCTACCTCATGAGTAAGACAACATACGTGTCTGCAGAAGATAAATTAGTCTTTTGTCCTGAGCCTTCCCTCACATTGCAAGACTCTACAACTTAAGATGGAGCGAAGAACTCCATCACATAGCTCAGTATTTAGATTTTCACATTTTTACCCTAGTATTGAAGCACCTACATTTACATTCATGAATTTCATAATCCGCTAGTGAATGAGCATCTGTCCCGCCCAAATGTCCATTGGGATCTACATGACTTCCAGTTTTCATCCTTGAAGTCCATCTTTTCTAGGAGTAATGTAAAATGGCAAGCAAAAACAAATGAACCAAAGAATGGGGCTAATCCCAGAACGTGTTGAAGGGAGAGTTAGAAAAGCGAACTGAGTTCAAATGCCTCCTCTTTAGGATTTCGGTTCTCACAAGCATCCATATGGAACATATACAACACAGAGTTCTTTGTGCTCTGTTGACGAATCCAAACCAATTGGAAGGCAGTCCAGCATTTTCATGAAATATAGAAAGAGCTAGACAAAGATATTATATATATATATATATATATAATATATATAAATATAAATACATATTGCACTCAAGAGCCATAAGCCTGCCAGAGGATTTCTCGAATTAACAAACCTGACTCTGACCCAAATATTAACTTCAATAGTCCACCACACAAGATGTTAATGTAGTGACTTGGTAATGGTGGTAACTAAATGGGTCTAATTACTTTCAACTTGATACCATCGAAGAAAGCACCAATTGGGGTGCCCAGATATCATTAAATCAGAGAAGAATAAGAGGAAGTCAGCTCCATACTGATAAAATAATTAGCAGGTAATCAAACAATAGCATTGTACCGTATCGATCAATATGTTATATATCCTTTCTGGATTATAGGCATCCAGATTTTCATACTAGTATGAGAGATTTCTGAAAGTAACATTATAACCAAAAACAACCTAGTATTACATGACAACTGAAAATACTTCTCAGGTAACCTGGCAGACCAGTCCAGGTTTGGCTAATGTTACACACCGTGTATGTATCGTGCATGTACAGGCATGTCTCTGCTACCGTGAGGATGTGGTTGTTGGAAAAGTTCCTTTTTAGCTCCAGAATATCTGTTTTGACAGCGAGATCCTCATAGGATGAATTTTGCACCGCATGCATTTATTATTCAAAGAAATACTTCTCCTCTATCTAATTGTTCAAAAAATATTTATAGAGGAGTTGGGGTGGTCAGGCAGACAGGAAGACCTTTGTGCAGCCTGAGTCTGTTCTTGGCTCCTCTCCCACTGAAGTTAGCTTAAAAGAGCAGCTCCTCTATAGACATGTGAAGTAAAGACTGGAATAAGGTGGATTCACTTTCCCAAGACATCCTGCAGAGTTAAACCACAAGGCCGTTAATAATTTATCTTTGGAGAATATCCATTGCAGGAATTCTTGTTAATTCCAATAATTCATGACCATTACAGGTTGCTAATGTTTTTGGGGAAATTAGACCCAAATGTGCCAAGGAAACCCCAAATGTCTCATCCCAATCAACTTTGTTAATACATGGAATCTTGGATCGCTTACAGCAATAATAGCTTTTTCAAGTGTTGCAGTTAGAGCAGATCTCCAATATAATAATAGGTGTTGTATATGTGCAGAAGGCATCTGATAATGGCACTTTGCTTGCGTCTTGTGTTATATAGGGTCACAGAGTTGTTTAGCCACACATAACAGGTGCAGATGTCGGATTGTGCTATGCGCCAGTGTTAATGCACAATGTCATAGTGCCGACATTCTATCGCCAGAGCAGAAAGCCTCCCTTTCCATCTCTGTAATGGGTTAATGTAAAGTTATTTTATAGTAAAATGCAATGGAAAAAAAAAAAACTTTGATGAGTTCCCCTCATTGTCCTGGGGGACAATAACTAGCTTCCTGGTTCCCACCATAACGCTCAGCCCACAGAGTAACACCTGCGCTGCTCTGGAAAGCTGACATTTCGGCTGGTGTATAGTTTAACGATCATTGCTCCGGGTAATTTGGCAGGAAGCAGGAGAACCTGGGGATTCTAAATATGGCTCGTATGTGCTTCTGTGGAGACAAAAGGGTGTGTAAAAATCATGCTAATCGCGCAATTAGTCTTAACAGGTTTGTGTTAGTGAATTGGTGTGATTTTTGGAACATCATCCTATTTTAGATTTTTTTTTTTTAAGTCTCCCATCACCTTGAGTGTGCGGATTACTTGTACATGACCCATAGCACTTTAAATTAACCAAACAGCTCTTTGTTTTAAATACCGACAGTAGATAAATATGCCATAAAGTAGCGTATATCCAACTACAAAAGTAGTCAAGAGGAGCTTACATGTATCCAACAGGAAACAAAAACTGTCTGCGCTTCTTACCCTAATAAAGTTGGCAACAAATATATAAACATAATATAAATGAGAGGTTTTGGTTATATGAATTGGCCAAAGCATAATTAAGCTCACCCGCCACGTCAAGGCACACTCTCAATAGGGTGAGAACCTACTCTCACCTCCTACATAGTGGGCACACAAAGCAGTTTATACTGCTGCCAAAACCTTATTAATGTGTTGGGGGAGGTGCAATTAAACCTCCTCCCTATTAACCCCTGGACAGCAAGCTGCAACCAGACTGATGAGGAGCCAACAACCTCAAATATGTGCAAACAGGGAAAAGAAAAAATGTCGGTGCGCTAAGCTAGTCACAGGCTCAAATAATACAAATATGTAATATGAGGCCTACCAAACAGGTGTAAGCATGCTGCAAGAAACAGTGTATTGGCTGTACAATGTATACAAGAAACAAAAAAAGCGCAGACAGTTTTTGTTTCTTGTATACATTGTACAGCCAATACACTGTTTCTTGCAGCATGCTTACACCTGTTTGGTAGGCCTCATATTACATATTTGTATTATTTGAGCCTGTGACTAGCTTAGCGCACCGACATTTTTTCTTTTCCCTGTTTGCACATATTTGAGGTTGTTGGCTCCTCATCAGTCTGGTTGCAGCTTGCTGTCCAGGGATTAATAGGGAGGAGGTTTAATTGCACCTCCCCCAACACATTAATAAGGTTTTGGCAGCAGTATAAACTGCTTTGTGTGCCCACTATGTAGGAGGTGAGAGTAGGTTCTCACCCTATTGAGAGTGTGCCTTGACGTGGCGGGTGAGCTTAATTATGCTTTGGCCAATTCATATAACCAAAACCTCTCATTTATATTATGTTTATATATTTGTTGCCAACTTTATTAGGGTAAGAAGCGCAGACAGTTTTTGTTTCTTGTATACATTGTACAGCCAATACACTGTTTCTTGCAGCATGCTTACACCTGTTTGGTAGGCCTCATATTACATATTTGTATTATTTGAGCCTGTGACTAGCTTAGCGCACCGACATTTTTTCTTTTCCATGTATCCAACAGGGCCAGGCAGGGGCCGTACACGGAGACGCCGTTACACACTTGCAGCGAGAGACCGCATGTATCGCGTTGGCAGCTGCACACCCAAACCAGCGCTGGAGCAGCAGTAAAGTTATACGCGTGGCTCAACCAGCCGTCGGCCCATCTGACATTTGCCTAGTTTGCCAGTCCAGGCCTGATAACGAACATTTATTGAACATAGTACTATAAGTGTAATTCAGACAGTAACAGCAAATGTGTTAAAAATGGTTACAGTCAAAACTTTTGCTTCATTCACTACAGGATTGTGCTTTTTCATCAATTGCTGTATTTTTTTATTATTATTATTTTTTTTTATGGGTGTTTAAATACTATTTTATCTACTAGAGGGCAAGATCAGTGGCCAAAGATGGCAGAACCGGCATACCAATTAATTTCCGGCACTGATTTTCCCAAGGGCTGCAAGCAAAAAGGAGCAGCCACTTAAAATAAAGAAAAGCAGCAGATCTTCTTAAAAGAGGCATCTAGACTACATTTGTTTTAATAGAGTTTTTTTTTCAGGGAATTGAGAGATGTTTCAATAAGATAAATGAAACAACCACCCAGAAGCGGTGGAGGTTAATAAAGTAAGTGAATTAAAATTGCACGGTATAGGCATATAACTATTTTAAATCTATCAAGAGACCAAGGACTTATCAAAAAACACTTATTTTTTCGGTAGCTGTACTCTGACCCCTAGTCCCTGGGTGGCCATTGGTCAAAGCAGGCAAATGCCTAAAAATGCCTACAAATTTACTAAATGCCTAAAAATTAACTAAGATGCTGGTGGATTCCCTGTCAGAGGTGGACAGTTTCACGTAGGTTGCAGTGAAACAAGCATCAGGTATGACAATTTAGGGGCTAAGGTGGAGAAGGCTGTTGGACATAACTACCCACACTTACAGCAACCAGAACTGAACAGGTTAAAAGAAAGCAAAAAAAAAAAATAATAAAATAAAATCTCACTAAGTCTCACTTGAAAGCTACAGCTATTTGGGTACAAAGTGTTCTTTTCCTTTTTTTTTTACTTTTTATTAGAAAAATTACATGACTTCTTTAGTTCTTTGTTGCCATCTAGATGAGTGTTTTTTTCTTCTTCTTTTATGACTCGCTGAAGTCCACAATAACCTTGGATTAATGCATTTCTCACAGCTACCTATGAACGCATCAGTATGTCAGAGAAACTGTATTACGGTTATGTTTTTCATTAGTTTTTTTTTTATTTATATTGTAGTTCAATGTACGTTTATGGAGTTGTAGAACATCTCCATTTAGGAATGTCATAGGAAGAGAATGGGGGGGGATATAGAAAATGATCATGCATATAAAATCACTATGGATATCACTATACTTAGTTTTGCACAATTGTTACACATATCCATATCCATATCAGAGCCTAGCTATCAAAAGTGAGGATGGGGCAGTGTGTATAGACAAGTATCATAACAGGTAAGGTTTGTTTAATCATTATCATAAGTGTTAAAACAACAGAAATTAATGTTTAATTTAATAAAGGCATAACGGATGGAACAGTCATCTGCCCTAGAATACATACCAAATACATAAGTTGCTCATTTACAGCGCCAAAATTTGGCGCTGTCCCATTCGTCAAAATGATGTAAGCCATAGCAGAGGTCAAAGTCTTCCTCCTCTACCATGTGCCGTCTCTTAGCCTGACTACCCACAAAAAAAATCCTAATTACAGTATTAACCTACACATAGTAGTATTACTGTGCAGTACATCATGATTATTACACACATGAAGAAGGAAGACTGTACGTTGTCAGGTACTGTGTACACCAGCTTGTAAAGACAATGTTTCTCCACATAGACCCTTCATACAACATGCTTTCTATATTACAACTATGCATTCTATTACATATATCCTCTAAATGTCAGGCATGCTATAAGCACCACTAACAAGGCCAGAAGGTACTGTGATACATGTTTATGGTACACAATCACTGGGCACGGCTGTACCTGTTCTGAAATGAAAATAACTTCAGAATAATTTAAATATATGGTCACCAAGCCACCATAAATAAAGTGTATTTGACCACTTTGAGTCCCAACATAGAGCAACTACTCACCAACACAGAAAATACATAAATCGTATGCTAAGTAGAACCAGACCAACGACTATGGTGATCGGTACCCTGATGTATACAATTTTCCTCCATTTGCTTATCAAAGGCAGCTGACTGTGAAGCAGGATTTAAGGTAATTGCTACAAAACGGACAATGTCCTTGGGGTAGTTTCATGTCAGCACAAACCCACATGTTTATTTCGGTAACATAAGACTAAGCAAAAGTTTTCGAACATCAAACTGAGATCTTGAACTCCTCCGACTCGCTAATGGCTGAGTATTGGGTGGAGAATTCTATGTACAGCAGAGAAAATCATTTTCACATGAACCTAAATCAAAAACATCAAACTGGAAATTGGCATAACTGTCCCACCCCCTGGTGTCTAAAAATTTGATAACACAGGCTTTCAGTTTCTGCCAAGAACAAATAACACTTGTTGTCCATCAACTTGTCCATCAACTCAACACCATGAATTGAGTGTGTTGGTTGCGCATCTGGACTTCGAGATGATGGGGTGATGAAAGGATATGATGGACGGCGACGATAAAAGTTTGGCCACCTTCCGACTATCTACTAATCGCGCATGTGTCCCAAAACTATTAAACCCCTATTAAAGCATGGGGAAAAAAAGAGCCAAGCGATAACTTTATCGTCATAATGTAATATAATAAGAAAAAAATATGTACAATGTTGCTTGAGTCTGTATGTTATTTATCTTGATGTCCGTGTTTGAGAGTCCACATCAAAGTACTTTCCTGACATAGAAAGCGCATCTCTAGATGTAGCAGTCTTCTTCCTCTTTCGTACAACTAAACCTCCCAATCAGTGGCAAGAAAGCATTCCCATTAAAGTCAATTGAGAGCACTTTCCACGCATGCATATGAGGGCCTATGCAGATCCCCACCGACAGCGTTTTCTGAGCCAGCTCTGGAGCCGACAGGAGGCAGGTATATTGCATACACACAGAGGTGTTCAGCCTCCCGAACACAAAAATAGCCGAGGCAGGCAAAAGGACCACGTATGATTGGTCCTTTAAGCATTTTTGAAAGGCTAGCTTTTCCACCAGGCAAGCGCTGTAATTTCTTTTAGAGAAGACAAGGAGGTGGTGAATAACGGTAGCCCAGCTTGCTTTACCCCAAGCATAAATTTACTTTTTACCGATTTCTGTAATTTTATTTTTTTTGTAATGCCCAAGTTATTTATTTTATTAACGTGTGGAATTGTCAGAGATCTCGGATGTGGGCTCCTACCTTGTTGCACCTGAATCCCCAACATGTCTACAATTTAAGGTGGATTCCTTAAGAGATCCTAAAGCTTTTATCATATTTATGCAAAACTCTATGAACCTCTATATCATCAATGAAGAATACGGTTTAGACATAATGTCTGTTCTAGTTATTTTTTAATGAGGCTTCAACTTCAACACAATCCTCTTTGTTACCACTGTTCTGCAGGTAACACGACTTAAATTCACTGCTCTCATGTATTTCAATCATCATACAGTATTCATATGAACTCGATGACTCCAAGGCATGTTTGATTGAAATTAATCTGCTCTGGCAGATGAACATTCCCGTAAACATGATAATTATTGAAGGGGTCAAGAGGCATTTACAACTATACAAGGGAGGTCTCTTCATCTGTTGCTGGATGCACACCAGTTCAGAAAACATAGGAATACGCAATCGTATACAGTATAACTGTGTGATATAAAGCACAGGTACAACATATTGATGCATTGTACTCCAGAAGCCATCTTAATTTGTTGTGTGTGTTTTTGTGGCGTTTCTCTTACTTCTAAATCTCTGAAGCTAATAAAGCCAGCCCAGGTAAAATGGAGAATTGCTTTTATTGGGTTCTTGCACTGACCTGGCATGGAGAAACAACTCAATAAGACTCTTGGGCAAGGAAATGGGAATAGTTCTTAGTTAACCCCCAACAGAATAACCTCCTTTCCCCATTTTTGGCATTTTTCCCAGGAAAAAGGATCCAATGAAACACACAACTGGGATATCCTACATAGACCATTAAAATATCAACATCTTTGCCCATGGTGCTCTGGCAAAGCACCAAGAGACCATTTGAGGGGAAAAAACAACAAATTGCAAAAGGCTGCTTTCAGGAATTTGCTTTTATTGTTTTGCTCTATGCACAGGTGTGGGAAAAACGACTTTTACCACATTGTCAAAATGGTGTTTAGGCATAATCGATAATGGAAAATATATAAAATAACTGCAGCTGTATACATGTAAGGAATTTTCTCTTTCTAACACCCACATGTAGCCAAACAACATTATCCGCAAATACTTAAATTTAAATACTGAAAATAAAGTGATTTCTTGAACACTGGTGGTTATGTCTAAAAAACGATTGAGATGTATATTTTTCAAAAAAAGTGGTCTAGTAACTAAATTAGCATTCCTGCCAAATGGACAGAGGAGGTTGGTACGTGGCTAAGGGACGGGATGAAACAAGCTGCACAAAGGGATTCAGGTCGTTTAGTAAAACATTGCAGTTGTTTTCCCTCGCTTCCTATGTTGTGGTTTTTGACGAGGGCATGACATACTACCATGTTTCCCCGAAAATAAGACATACCCATAAAATAAGCCGTAGCAGGATTTCTAAGCATTTGCTCCATATAAGCCATACCCCGAAAAGAAGACATAGTGATAGGCGTGGCTATGCAGCGAGGCATAGAGGGAGGAGACATAGAAAGTGAAAGTAAAAGTCTCCTCAGTGAAGTGAGGAGCAGGGGCAAGAAGTAAAGCTGTGGCTGCCATTTTACTCAGCACTGTGGGTTTCTCTCCCCCAGCACCAACCAGCAACAGTCTGTGGGTCTCTATCACCCCCCATAAACACCTGTAAAGCTGCTGCTCCCCAGCACCGACCAGCAACAGTCTGTGGGTCTCTCTCACCCCCCACAAACACCAGTAAAGCTGCTATTCCCCAGCACCAACCAGCAGTGGCGACTCTAGAAACAATTTATAGGGGGGGCACACAAGATACCACAGTCAAACTGGGGGGGGCATTAATAATTTCCACCATTAAATCATACCACTGAAAAAACACACATATATATATATATTGCCAAAAGTAATGTGCTATGGAATGATACTTTTGTTATTGGACAATACAATACTTGATCATTCAACATGGGAAGCCTGAAGCCACAATTTAGTAAGACTAATCCTTGAAATCCTTTAAACAACACAATACCTTAACTTTTGCACTAAATGATTTAAGGGCCTAATATTAGATCCTGCTGCTGATATATATATATATTAGCCCCTGCTGCCCAAATATATTAATATTAGCCCCAGTTGCCGATATATATATTAATATTAGTCCCTGCTGCCGATATATATATAAATATTAGACCCTGCTGCTGATAGCAGGTATAGATCAACACATTAACACACAAACCCAGCTTTGCATGTATAGATCAATTGAAATTCACTTGTGATCTCAGCACTGAAGGTATATATCAAATAAACAGAATCAGACATACAAATCCTGTATTTGCCGGTATACAATAATAATATATGAAACGTAGCATTGCAGGTATAGATCAAATAAATACATGGAAACAGCATTCAGGTATTAATCAACTGAACAAGACATACAAACCCTGTATTTGCAGGTATACATAAATAATGTATGGAAACATAGCATAGCAGATATGGATCTACAGAATAACACAGAAACCCAGCTTTGCAGGTATAGATCAATTGGAATTCACATAAAAACACGGCATTAATGGTATATTTAAAACCCCCTAAATTACAGGGATAGATCACATGTTGCACACCCAGATAACACACATACGATTTGCCATCTTTGTCCCATATACACCCTGCCTGTGCCATCTTGGTCCCCAAGGCTCAAACATCCTGCTAGTGCCATCTTTGCCCTTCCACAATTATACATCTATGATACGCACAATCACATTAACTCATGCTCTCCCTCATTCAGACAAATCATCCACATATTAACGCATGCTCTTCCTCATTCAGACAATTCATCCACATATTAACTCATGCTCTCCCTCATTCAGACAATTCATCCATATATTAACTCATGCTCTCCCTCATTCAGACAATACATCCACATATTAACTCATGCTCTCCCTCATTCAGACAATTCATCCATTTTAAGAAACTACACCCCTAGGAGCTTCAAATGAGGGGCTACATGTATTTCTAGGACAAAAGTTGAGTGCACAAATAATGGTGGAATATGTCGCTTTGGCTAGAAAATATGTTTTTTCTATCCATAGCGACATGTTCATTTGTGTGTTGCGCACTCCAGGTTTGTACTAGAAACACATGCAGCCCCTCATTTGATGCGCCAAGGGATGTCGTTTTTGCAAATGTGTACTTTTTGTGCCATAATTTAACTTCCTACATGAGCAGTAATGCCACGTCAAGGCTTCAACCCTAATTACTGACCATTCACACGCCTTTCAGATCTCCATTCACTCGCAGAAGCACACACTAGGGCTGCAACAACTAATCGATAAAATCGATAATAATCGATAATGAAATTCGTTGGCAACGAATTTCATTATCGATTAGTTGAATCGATTATTATCGATTATAAAATGAGGGTTTTTTCAGAGCAAACGCTCTGAAAAACCCCCCTCATTATATAATCCGTTTAGTCTGACTCACCGTCTCACAGCAGCAGCTCCTACTTACTCCCCCTCCCTGTAATCACTGTGACAACTGGCCCCGCCCCTTCCTTCTCCAGGCCAGAACCACATGGCTGTGACACTCATCTAACTGTAAGTATATGTGTGTATATATATATATATATATATATATATATATATATATATATATATATATATATATATATATAATATGTGTATGTGTGTGTATATATATATATATATATATAATGTGTATATATGTATGTAATATATATATATATATATATATTTGGGCTACTGAAAGTTAGGGGAGGTGGGGGTTAATTTAGGGGCAGTTATGGTTAGTGGGGTGTTTAGGGTTAATTTAGGGGCAGTTAGGGTTAATTTAGGGGCAGTTATGTTAATAGGGTGTTTAGGGTTAATTTAGGAGCAGCTGTGGTTAATGGGGTGTTTGGGGTTAATTTGAGGCAGTTGTGGTTAATGGTGTGTTTAGGGTTAATTTAGGGGATGCTGTGGTTGATGGGGTCTTTAGGGTTAATTTAGGGGATGCTGTGGTTAAGGGGGTGTTAAGGGTTAATTTAGGGGCAGTTATGGTTAATGGGGAGTTTAGGGTTAATTTAGGGGAATCTAAATCCTGGGGGCAGTGAAGTGACATATCTGGGGGTATAAGGCATATACAGTATATAAGGCATATGTGGGGAGGGCAGTGTGGCATGTCTGGGGAGGACGGAGTGGTGTATCAGGGTGTATAAGGCATATCTGGGGGTAGAGTGGCATATCTGGGGGTAGAGAAGTGGCATGTCTGGGAGGCAGGGTGGCATGTCTGGGGAGGATGGAGTGGGGTATCAGGGGATATAAGGCGTATCAGGCACAGTGGCAGATGTGGGAGGCAGCGTGGAGTGGCAGATGTGGGAGGCAGCGTGGCATATGTGGGAGGCATTGTGGAGTGGCAGATGTGGGAGGCAGCATGGCGTGGCATATGTGGGGAGGGCAGTGTGGCATGTCTGGGGAGGATGGAGTGGTGTTTCAGGGGGTATAAGGCGTATCAGGCACAGTGGCATGTGGGGGGTAGAGTGGAGTGGCAGATGTGGGAGGCAGCGTGGAGTGGCAGATGTGGGAGGCAGCGTGGAGTGGCAGATGTGGGAGGCAGGGTGGAGTGGCAGATGTGGGAGGCAGCGTGGTGTGGTATATGTGGGAGGCAGCGTGGTGTGGTATATGTGGGAGGCAGGGTGGAGTGGCAGATGTGGGAGGCAGCGTGGTGTGGTATATGTGGGAGGCAGCGTGGTGTGGTATATGTGGGAGGCAGGGTGGAGTGGCAGATGTGGGAGGCAGCGTGGTGTGGTATATGTGGGAGGCAGCGTGGAGTGGGATATGTGGGAGGCAGCGTGGAGTGGCAGATGTGGGAGGCAGCGTGGAGTGGCAGATGTGGGAGGCAGCGTGGCATATGTGGGAGGGCAGCATGGCATGTCTGGGAGGCAGCGTAGCAAGCCTGGGCTCAAATGTGCATATATTGGGGGGCTGGTTGGGAAATAAAGACAAGAAATGTATTATCAAAGTTTTTTTATTCTGCTGTTTGTATTTAACATCATTTGTTTAGTAAATTATTTTAAATAAATGAAAAATTTACATTCATTTTTTTTATCCGATTAATCGATTAATCGAAAAAATAATCGGCCAACTAATCGATTATTAAAATAATCGTTAGTTGCAGCCCTAGCACACACCATACTTTAAATACATTCACTCACAGACGCACACACCATTCTTTCCATACATTCACTCACAGAAGCACACACCATTCTTTCCCCTTACAATCCCAAAGAAATGATGGTAAAGGGAGAAAAAAAAATCACTTTTACAGCAAAAATAAGTTTTGCAGTAAAAATGCAAGGCGCTCCAGCGATGATATGGTTATTCACGTACTGCACAGGCTAAATGGCTGATTTTTAATAATATTTGCAGTTCATCAGGATTTCAAAAATTGCCTCCCTCTACCGTTGGCTAAATTTAACCCCATGATCAAAGGGATCATGGGATTAAAAATTAGTATCGGCCATTTTTAAAAAGGGAATGTGACTTTTTATAGCTATATGATCGCTGTGGTAACATTGGCTACCACAGTGATTATTTAGCTAGAATACTTAAACTTTTTTTTTTATTTTTTTTTTTTAAAGTTAAACTACTTTGTTTAAATTTAATTTTTTTTATATTTTTATTTTTTGAACTTAAGATTTTTTATTATTTTTTACAATCTATATACCGTTGGAAAGGCGAGGCGATTACCTTTCCAACGGTATATGTTGGGGGTATGTAGCTGCTTAGATGCCTGAGATACAGGCATCTAAGCAGCATGCCCCCATACCTCTTTAACTGACAATTGTCAGTTGTTAATAAAGTTGCGCGGTGACATCCTCGCGTCATTGCGCGAGACGTCACCGGGCCGATCGGGTGGCTCCGGTGATGCCCTTCAGTTTGAGGGGCAGATCACCGGGGTAGGTGGTGATGGAGGTCCACAGACCTCCATCAAGGTAAGGTAGTGCTAGTGACGGCATGGTGCCGTCGTTAGCACCTGACTGGGACTGCTAGCGGGGGGGGCAACAGGGGGGGCAAGGAACAACCTAGGGGGGGCAATTGCCCCCCCTTGCCCCCCTGTAGCGACGCCACTGCCAACCAGCAACAGTCTGTGGGTCTCTCTCACCCCCCATAAACACCAATAAAGCTGCTGCTCCCCAGCACTGACCAGCAGCAGTCTGTGGGTCTCTCTCATCCCCATAAACACCAATAAAGCTGCTGCTCCCCAGCACTGACCAGCAGCAGTCGGTGGGTCTCTCTCACCCACACAAACACCAGTAAAGCTGCTGCTCCCCAGCACTGACCAGCAACAGTCTGTGGGTCTCTCTCACCCCACACAAACACCAGGGGATAGGGGAAAAGCTTCAGCAAGCAGTCTGCTACTGAGCCCAGAGAGATCATCCCAGCTCCACTGTGCAGATTGGACCCAGTTCTCACTGGATCCCTGATAAATAAGCCAGCCCATCTCTGCTTTTCCTGAGTATCTGTACCCCCAGACAAGATGAGTATATTTGAATAAATGTAGATTCTTGTACCATACTTAATAAAAATAAGACATCCCCTGAAAATAAGCCATAGTGTGTCTTCTTGAGGAAAAATAAATATACGACAGTGTCTTATTTTCGGGGAAACACGGTACATACGGAGCTCCAGGGGACCACTAGGCTACTTATCCAAAACTTTAGAATCTGCTAGCCATTATACTTTGAATTGCTTTTTGCATATAACTCTTGAGTGACCAATGGTAATAATAATTTACATGTAATGCTCTGCCTTCTTGCATGGGAAGCACACACACATAAAAAGCAAAGTATTTTTGCCACGATAACTTGTTCCAACTCACTTCAATAGTGAATACAGCTTTGTCCACAAGTAGGACTTCCTACTGAAAAGAGAGTTACATTTTCTGGTAACCTCTACTTAAGATTCTTCTCTTCTCTTCAGAAGATTGATGGTTGTTGAATAGGACATTAATGGTAGGATGCATTGAACATTGGAATGTCTTAAAATAAATAATTTGGAATTTTCTATAAAAATTCAGGTGCAATGTTTGACACAACCCCTGCTCCCATGTGAATCAGTGTTTCTGCAGAACCACTTTTCAAACGTCGTACTAGAATTCATTTCTATGCATAACCACCATTTGTGCGTTTTTTTCATAAAATCCTCATTTATAAAGACAACGCTTCCACATATATATATCAGGTAACATAAGTGGTTTGTGCCTCTCCTTTGATCAGATGCTGTTGAGCTTTTAATTAGACAGAGCTTTGTCAAATTTTCTGAAGCTTCAAAGTGATCCCTCACTGAACGTTTTAAGCCAAAAATATGTAAAACCTGCTTTCTGATACCCTGATGTTCAAATTTTATTTCCGCGATAGTTTGTCAGAAAAGTAAAAGCAGATGTACCCAAAACCAAAAAACGGTATAATCAAGAGATGCCTTTTATTTTTACAGAATAAAATTCATTACGAAATCCGGTTGATGAAAGTAATCCTCTAAAAGGAAGCACTTTCTAGATCTATGAATTTGTATACTTTATATCAAATTAGAGAAGCATGTTTGAGGAAGTATATTTAATCCATGTAGACACACAAGTACATGATCCAGGACCATTCTGGATAGCTTTAATGAAACCTGACCTATGGTGTGGTGTGCTGTACCATATGTATATTATATATATATATACACACACACACACATGTGTAAGGCTGAGTATTTTCTGTTATACATTTATACATAAGTAGGGCAATTCTTCAATATATTCATCCATGAAAATATAGCCCAGTTGCCACATGCCCAAGGCTGGTTTCTAGTAAATGGGTGTGAATAAATCTCAGACATGTAGTCACTTTTTGCTCATTTTTGGCTAAACATGTCACTACTTTCAAAAATATCTGCAGTAATTTGAGTTACTCGCCTCCACATGTTGACAGGTCTGAATAAGCTTGGCCAACAGCATTTCCATTTCAGTGTTCCTCTTGATGAGACTTGTTAGATTGCTTTCCAGGCTTTGCTGTAAAGACAAAAGCAGAAGAAGAGTTTTTTGACTTGCTGGGATGAGGAATGACGAAGCAACACAGAGTAGCTGTGTCCAATAACAATTATTTGCACATTTTATACTAGATAAAAGGTTAATTATTATTATTTAGAACTTGTATATAGCAGAGTGGTTTAAGTATTCAGATGGCAAGGGGGAAATGCCATTATTTGTTGCAGGGTCATGACCGTAGCAATGTTTTTTTCAGGACACAACTATTTTACAATTTGCAGACATTCTAACATACAGTATGGTTAATCCTAACTACAATATAGTAGTAACTATATTGGCAGCTCAATGACTTCTTCAGGCAAATCCAACCAAATCCACAGCAAACCCACTTGGCTCCTAGCATTCCTTCGACTCGTGTCCACCACAGTGCCCGGCATGTGAGATTAGACAGAAAGAAATCCATTGCATTTGGGCAAATATGTCACTTAAAAGTATTATAACTAAATGGGCCTTCTTTGCAGACTATGGATTTATTGCACCAACACTACTTTATTATGACCACATTCCTTTAAATTATACAATAGATGTCACGAGTTCCGTCCCGATGCACGATAACATTTATCTACTTGCAGTCAGTTAAATGGTCGGTTATACGTAATATTGAAATAACAAAGAGCCAAAGCAAAGAATGAAATAAACCCCAGTAACGTTTGCTTATCATGCACCCTGTTGCAAATCATGCTGACCGTCGTTAGTCCTGCTTACTCGGAAATCCATGGTAACTGTTTTCTGAAATGGGAGCATCTCTAAGAAGAAAGCTTAACTCTGCGGGTCACTCACAAGTCACCGCTGCTTTAACAAAACTTTTAATTAGAGGCATTTAAAGGCAGAAGAGTGTTCAATGGGCCATACTTTCTGCTTAGCTGTACACTATATACACGTCGTAACTTCTGCAGCAAAGGAAGACCACCTTTCCCCCATAAAGTGTGAATATGAATACATGGATGTGAGCAGAGATAAATTACGGCACTGGCCTTGCAAAGTTTCTGTTCATCGGGCAAGTGTGCCAGTGGCATGAACATGTCCCAGCTGGGTTCAAAAAGTTATCCATGTACCATTAAAAAATGTTGGTGTCTGACTGAAGAAAGGAAGCTGATACTATAAAATGAAACACGTCAAAGACAGGGATCAGTGAAGCATACACAATCTGCTTCACCACACCCTGAAAATATTGGAAAAGATGACCCCTTTAAAGACATAGTATAGTTTAAAGGATATTAAGAATCCCCCCTCCACACTTTGGTTTATGGAATGATATATACAATTGTTGTAAAGTACAAATATGCATCTTCATATAACACAATCGACCTAAGCTTCTGAGTCATCCACGTTGAAAATCTAGATATTAGAGAACCTATTGCTAAAATGTTTTATATTTCTTTTTTAATATTAAAACCAGTTCCGAACAAATACTACTTAGAATGTGAAGGCAGCTAGGAACCATTTGGCCAATCTAGTCTGCTTAATTGGGCCTTAGTCTTGTCTTAGATTCAAGGTAACTATCATACCCTTTGAAAAACATTTTAATAAAGGACATACAGAAGAGATAACGGAACACTGGATGCACAGTATATATTATTAAATAGCTCATCCATACTGGTGCCAGTTAACAAATCGTTACAGCTAACTTCTTGAGCTTCCCTCTGAAACTCCGAAGGGTTGACATTTTTCATGTTCTCACCAACAAACACAAAACTCCAAGAGAATGTGAAAAGGGATGGTGATGTGTTTTACACTCTGGATATCTTACTTAATGCTTAATTTAAGGCCAGCAAAAGCTGCTGCAATATTTATGTAAATGTCAGTTTAAGCATTAAACCGGAAAGACTGCATTTCACTCTGCAAGAAGCTTTTGTCCTGGAAAACAAGCCTACTTTTTGCCAAGCTCAGATGCTCAAACGAGCATAAAAACACCATATCAGCCAAGATATGCATTTTTCCTATTGTTTTGGATAATACGCAATTGAGAGACAACGAACACTGCATAAAAGGTTGACGTCTAGGACAATGGAGATGTAGACGCAGTAAAAACGTAGCCTACGATTCCCTCGTTAGGTGAAAAACCTTACTGTTTTAAAGTCAGACAAACGAACTGAAGAGATCAGTGAAAATGTAGCCATCCTAAGGACAGAAATATGAAAGAGGATCGAGGAGGGGAAGCAAAGGCTTTCTGTTCGTCTACCTTGGCTCAGTAACTTTACTCAAGGGCTTTAGTTTCGAGGACACAGGGGCCCTTGTTGGAATTCATGTGTGAAAATAATGATGTCCTGTTACCTGTGGAATGACTTGCTCTTCACAAAGAATCCTCAAAATCTTTCATCCGTCTTGGCACATTACTGAATTACAATGAAGGCCAACAGAGAAATAGCTTCCTGTGCTATGAACCATTGATGCGATTAAACTAACTCTTCAGAGGACACCCTCACGCCAGAGGCATCTACAGATATTCTGACAACAGTTTTGCCTTTCCTTTACTTGATTTAAATCAAAATTAAAGGAAGCCCTACTGTGGTTTTTAACCAATATTACCCAGGTCCATATTCTGATGCCTGTTCTGATACTGATCATTTTAGTAGCTTAATGCCAGGTCAATGATCCAGATGGAACTTTAATAAATATTTATTTAGGAGATGCTGTGTTAAAGCAACACTTTATGATGGACTCTACCCAAGAGGGGATTTTGAGAGACATACTTAACAGGATATAAATACACTTATTTTAAAATACCCAAGGTAACTTCATGACTGTACAAAATAAGATAAGACTGTACTACCAAACCTGGTCAACAGGTATTGACCCTTGGAGGGTCTGAAAGTTTTGCATTCCAATCTTTGGGTTTCATAATGAAGGTGCTAAATGTGAGGCTCACACAGTCTGGAGCCGATTCATTCATACTCTTTATTCATTTTATTAAATCTTTGACACTTAGTGAGTTAGCTACTTATAAGTCATGGTATGTCATATGTCATTCAGTTTGAATGAATGTTACTCAATTAAGTTTATATCTTATCTAACCGGTATTAAAAACACACAAAATATTTACGCTATTCTAGAATGGATAATTGTATATCATACCACAGTGAGAAAGTGAGAAATTCATTATAGTGAATAGACTGGCCAATATGCAATAAATGACATATTGTTCATTAAATGATGTTTTAATTGGAAATCACATCAAATGTAAATTGTATATAAACTACAAATACATATAAAAGGCTTTTGCCAATGCGGGGAGATATTATCTGTAATAAATTTGATCTAAGCTGTTTTACAACAGCTTTTTTGATGCAAGAAAATTTGCCTTAAAGCTACAAATTCCGGTTATGAATCAGACAGATTTATCTGGAAATGACAAAATGTCTTACTTTAATGCCATTTGCTTGTAGGATGTGGTTAGCTCACAGGTGAGATTTGTGGTTAAATATTTCATTGTTGCCATAATTCAACTTTTGACATTTTAGTAAAAAAAAAAAATGAAAGAAAGAAAAATACTAATGTCACATATATTAATTTCCACTAGTGGGATAAAAACTGTAAAAAGGACACTATGCGTAAATTTTATTTAACAAAACAGGTCCACCACTGAAACCTCGGTGGAAAGCAGGTGCAACCACACACACACCGGACATTGGAGACCATGACTCCTAGTATTAGGAAAGCAGTGTTTCACCTGCAAACACCCAGGTATAAAACATACATGTGGGTGTTAACTAAGGGGACACAGCCACAAAGCCACAATTCTGTGAAACCCATTAAACATTACACAAATTCTCTGGAATGCAAATTTAAACCTAATAGTAACACCCACCTAGAATCAAGTGCCATTTCATTCATTATATATTATATTCATTTATATAATGTCAGCAAATTCCGTAGCGCTGTTATAACATAGTCAGTAGAATATTTACGAATAATAATAATAATAATAATAAACTGGTTCAAAAGGAGAAGAGGGTCTTAGCTAGAGGATGCTAGCGGACAGTATCAGGAAGAAAGGTTGTACACTTCTTGAAAAATGTTGGTTTTCAGAGAGCTTTTGAAAGACGCGTAGGAGGGAGAAAGCCTGATGGATGTTGGGACTCTTCTCAGGTCCTTAGTACCCATAGTCTTCATGTAAAGCCCTGCTAGCCCAGGACCCAGGTTCCACCTACTCCCTGCCCATTGTTACCTACTTCCAACCCATTAAAAGACAGCTTGGGTAGCCTGTCTCCATGAACAAAGCTATTCAGTGAGGAGAGCTCAGAGGAGGCTCCCTGGAAGTTCCTAGGTATGCTTACTACAAATGAAGTAGTTGAAACGCTGTCCAAGTTTATGCAATGAAACACCGTTTTATAGAATTTCTAGTCCTAGCAGTTACAATTCCGTGTGTACAGATTAAACCCCTAATAGGCACCGCAAACTAGCATATGTTTCATGCATTTGTCATTCATGTCTAGTTGGTTTAAGGTTTGGCAGATCAGATTTATAAATCTTGACCTTCTCTAAGTGTTGAGTTTCCAAGGAACACGGAGGAAACATTGAAGACTACTTTGCAAACATATGCACATGGAACACAAGTACTTTAATTCCCTTTAAACATTCAAAGAACTTAAGGGATATTTTCTCTTGGCATTAAATCTTTGGATTAGCAAAGCGCTGGTCTTTATCATTCTAAGTAGTGGTTTAAAATCAGCATCTGTGTGATAAGGATTGTAAGAACAATGTGTAACCCTTACAGCACCATCAATGATACATGCAGCCAACCTCTAAGCAGCAACAACTAGCCACAAAATTATAAGGATTTTCATAAAGAAACATAGATAAGAACATAAAGGACTCAAACCTCAATCAGGCATTGGTCTTGTGTTAGTTTCAAGATCTGAATGCAAATAGTCAAGATAAATTCCAAACCTTATCCCTTACAACGAAAGTCCCATTGGGAAAAATATATATTTCTCTTTGAGCATAAAATACATTGCTATTTACAGTAATTTAGGCTAGCATTGACAAAACCTGTTTTTATTACATTTTGCTCCAATAAAGGGAGTTTGGAGACTTGGAGACTGCCATTGTTGTCAGTCGTGAGGTTTTGGAGGGACGTTCTCGGGCCAAACCCTACATTAAGCCGATTCTTTATGAAATTATTTCCTCTCTAAACGTTTAGTAGTCAGAGCGTCTGGTTAGGTGATTAGGACTGAGCCATTTAATTTTTTTACCATAATGCAGTATAAGAAGCACTAGCATTCACCTCTCTAAATGCATATGTAAATATTATAGTTACAGATGTAAATGCATGAATAACTTGGACATATAAAACAGAAGTTTATTATATTCATTTTGTTAGTGATAACATTTTTATTTGAATTCACACTTTCATATTAACTACTGAACAAACATTCATCAGAGCAAGCAGTTCTCAAAGGCCTAACAAATATTAGCATTTCAGGGCTTAAAAGACAAAAGATAAACAGAGGCTATAGAGGAAGTGGTCCATTAAAAGGAAAATTTCTTTGTTGGGTTTTTTGGAGAGACACCATAAGGGCAGAAAGCCAGACAAGCCCTGTGTATGTATGTATGTATGTATGCATGTATGTATGTGTGTATATATATTGTTGATCATTCAACAAATCGATAATGAAAATCGTTAATAATTGATAAGGAAAATCATTATTATCGATTAGTTAATGCAGTCGTAATCAGAAATACAGTGTAGACACAGTAAATGACCATTGTAGCTGAAAATGGCTGATTTTTAATGGAATATCTTCATAGCAGCCATTACTCCTGTGTTCCAATGACATGTTATGTTCGCTAATTTAACGAAAACTATGTATAAAGACAGAAACAAAGCAAACACTGCAATAAAATGCTTTTGGAATACAAAAGTGTAAACATATCATATATGTTATTAATTCCCCATCTTTTGTTACATTTTGTCTATCCAATGATGTTTTGGCACAGAAATAACATTAAGATGGATGACAAAACACCAGAAAAAAAAGCTCCGAAAATCTCTAGCCGCAGGATAAACCTCATCATGATAATAATACCAAGGAAATTAATAAATTAAAACCAACATTCTATGGGATAATAATTGTAAAAACAGTTCTGGAAGTCGTGAAGGAAAGCATAATCCACCAGTGACCTTAAGCGAGCCAGTATCTTATCATCTGGCAGGCAATCTCAAGACCTCATTCTGCTGCTGCAATGTGTACGCAGTTACATATTCCTGCTGCAGGCCAAAAAAGCCTCTTTTATAATTCATGTTCAGTGATCATCATTGGAGAGCTATGCCTATAACTAATTTGTATTTGTCAGATCAAATAGCATCTCTATGATTAACAGGTGCAGATCAAGCGACATGGCCTTTTCAAAATATGCGAGCATATAGTGGCGATTACAGAGCTGGTACGCTATCAGCTGCGTCCGCAAAGACATCTAAGAGATGTCAAGTGTTCTTTTAAAAGATAGTTTATCAACAAAGCTGACATTGGATTTAAGTGACCTGTGAGTACAGGCTTAATTGGTTGTATTTATTATATATTTTTAGATTGGCAGCTGGTACTTCATAAACTGTGGATTCAGCTCATATGGGCATTCTGACACAAGACAATGTGAAACTCCCTATATAAAGACAGGAAAGGACGATAGTCCCATAAATCAAGATTAGGTTAGCCTGACATTGAACTGGGCTTCATCTATCAATTCTACACGCTGCTAGTCATCCATTGGCAAATTACGTTTGGCCGTACATAGAAGTCAAACATTAGCATAACAGAATTCATTCTAATAACCATACCAGGGAACTCTCCAGGTTTGACCCAGCGCCCCTTCTCTAAGCAGGCAAGAGTATTAAGTCATGCCCACCCGCCACTCACAAGAAGATGGATAGCTCTATGTAGCCTGCCCCGCAATGTTCTCAGGTAGGCTAACGACCTCCATCCACTGGGAATTATTTGTGATGGCATGTTCTCCTCCGTCAAAAGGAAAGAGAAAATTATTAAGACGTTGGGTGATAATCTGGTTTCAGGTACCAGACTGTATCAGAATATAAAATTTGATTTTTTTTTCTAAGTACAAACAGAAATGGTGGAAGATTAGCTCAGCCAAGAATATATCGGCAGGTTATTTATGGGTTGTCTGTTCTCAGCTGAGCTTGCCTCATAACTTTTTTGAAGATATTTTCTCCCCTTAAAAATGTCTTGAGATCTCCCCAAGACTAAAGATCTGTCCAGATGTGGGCCGTCTTGCTTACTATGCCAACCACACATCCTCGACGAAGCCCATAAAGACAGAATTGTATGTCCGAGATGGGTGGATGCCTCACAGCTCTAGTCTCATACCTCTTTATGTTTTCTTAATGTGTTACTACTATATGTGTTCATACTTCCATGAATTCTCGTGTTTATCCAGAAAAAATCAGGGCAAACCAAGATCAAAAAAACATAACATTGATGGAGAAAGGCAACACATTCGTTTTTTCCACTATGAGATGCAAACGTCTCCCTGGATTAAACCGTGTACCTGGATTTTCTAATCATGGGTATGCCGTTTGCTAGAAGTCATGCATCCTTTGCTTGTTGATACCTATTGAATTTGACAGCACGCAGTGTCTAGGCAGTAAATTCTACATCTTCATATGTCTTACTGTAAAAAAACATGTTTCCTCAATTCTCAAGAGATGACCTTCTGCTCCTTATTTACAACATTTTGTTTGGTTTAGAACCAAGTAAAATTTTGGCATTTAGGCAAAAAATATCCTGAAATAATTATAATAAATAATATAATTTAAAAAACCAAAATTTGCTTATACTTTCGAAACAAACTCTATAATCATTCTGTGAAAATACAATAATCATTCCCCCTACTCTTCCCAAGGAAATCCTGTGCCTTACCCACAGATAAGACATCCAGAAGCGTTGGAATGTCAATGGAAAATTATTCCTGACATCCTAGAGGAAATGAATCCTTTGCGTGGTTAAAAAAAAAACAAAAAAACAAGCGATTATCTAAAAATCTCAAATTTAAAGGTGCTGTCCCACACTAATTACACTCTCTAGTACGGCAAGCATACTTGGCATTAAGTTTTTATAAAAACAACTTTTCTGTTTCTATGGCAATAGCCTATCTAGCTCCTGCTTTTATGTTTCAGGACAATAAAGTGTTCCCAGCAAACATTATAAATGAGGCAAATGTTGCACATGATTATTTATTCTCCAAAGTTGTGCATTGAGCAGTACAATTAATTATAATTTTAATACTGAATGTAGTTGCATAAATGTTACATTTTACAGAGTATTTGAACAGCACGTGAAAGTGCAGCTGGGCCCGCTTTTAGCTTTATTAAATCAATGTTCTAGAGCTGCCAATAAACTGCTTTTAGGCACAATATGCTTTAGGCACAAAGTGATCTCCAAACACGCATGAGAAAATATGTCCACCTTCTCGAACTTGCCTCAGTTTTAGTAAAAGATAAATAATAACTTAATAGAGAGCAGTAATTATGCAAGTCTCTGGAACAGGAAGTGAAGATCACTGCTCACCACCATTAGGATTTACCGCTTATTTCTTACATAGATATACTGGTTATTGTGATCACTTGGCACAAAGTCCATATGACCAAGTTGATACTAAATATATCCCCAGCACACCTAAGTGGTTATTTTTACTAGTCATGAAAAAATGTGATGATGTGATAGCAACCATCACAATATTTTCAGCCCATTTAACTGACAGCGCCAAATGATGTAAAGCGAAGTGAGACATTTCATCAAAATTGTTAAATTTGTGGCATACAGAAAGTCAACACGTCTTAGGGATTACTGGAGTTTTAGATATTTTAAGATTCACTCGTCCTGGTGCTTCAGTTGACTTGCGTCACTCAAAAGTCTGGTCGTGTAAAGTCTATTATCGAAAGTGTCCTAAATTTTGAGATTATGTCCACGTAGTAATAACATGGCTCCTAACAATTCTACTTGTTATAGATATATATATTAATGAGGAAGAAAACAGTTAACTAGTAATTTCCCAGTGGAGTAAAATGGAAGAGTGACCTGTGGGCCACCTGCTTGGGGCAAGTAATTTTATACACCACCTGAAGCAGAAAGAAAAATCCAAGATTTTATTTTTTTTGTGAAATTTCAGCTTCCCCATGATCAGAATATACGTCTAAGTCAGACAATAAATCCAGTACCTAGATTTTCCTATTGCACATGAGACATAGAAAGAATGAGAAAGAGGACTATTAAGATTTGCTGTTTGCTGGGTTTATTGAGACTGCTCAGGAAGGAAATTAGCGGGAAATATGAAAGAAGAGAGATAAATTAATTGGCCGTAGATCCAATAACAACATTACATTTGGAGTTTATGATAAAAAAAATGCCAAAGTATTTAATCAAGGCAACATCAGGAATGAGTCTGGGATGTTATTCTGCTTTGTTTTCTACTACCTGCTTCGGGATTTCACTAAAATCAAAATGTTTCTAAAATAATTGACAAGATTGACATAGCCATATTAGTCCAAGAGTAGATGGAGTCTTATCAAATTTAATAACATTTGTTTTGCTGGTTTTAAAAAACCAAAAAGAAAACACAAAAAAAAAACAAAAAAACAGTATCAATGTTGCCTAAAGATTAAATACATGTATGTTCTCATTACTTTATAAGAACTGGTTAAGTTGAAATATGAAATAAACACACGAAAAGCATATTGATAACATATTTCGTATAGGCCAAGAAAAACAAATGCTAACTAGAATTTTTTTTTTTTTAAGCGTGTCCTTTGGGAAGTAGCCTTTGTTTGTTTTGCTCCTGCTTCAAGTTAAAGCTGTATGTCTTCCACCTCTCTGGGCATCTGTGCCATCCATCTGACAAATACCCAGTGAGAACTTACATGAATATCCACTCGACAAGCCTGCCAGGGAGCGGAAGTAGCGCGCGATTAAGCCACACATGTAAAGTCAATTCAGTTTCACAGAAATATAGCTGTTCCCTGGGGCACAAGGCACCCAGCTGTCTGTCCAAGACTGAAATGTGGAATTTAGACATGTAGAGAGGTGGTGTCTGGGTCAAAAATATGTGCATAGCTTATTCTGCAAGATTTAAAAATAAGTTAAATTAAAAATATTTTGGTTAACATAACGGTTACACAGCAATGTGACATACATGATAGAGAGTGAAGTTAATACGAAATAAAAATCACATAAAGCAAAATTATTTCCTAAATTAAATTTGGGAATCAGATGCAGATATGAAATTTATCTGTAAAGTGCATACAAAAATAAACATTTCTTCTCTATAGGCATTAATGAAGTTCAAGTTCCTGATTTTAAGCAACAAAAAATATTTAGGGAACAACACACCCAACGTGCACTTGTCACCCCTTTCTAAAACACATTTAGAAAGAAACTGATTGCACAGAAAATCTGTAGAGAAAGCATGGAAAGGGTGCAGTCAGGATGCAAATGCTTCTGAAAGTGCTTGCCACTCTACACATGCATTTGGAATTGCAAGAAAAATAATTAAAAAAAATAGCTTTAGGTTCAAGAGCTGAGATGACCCTGTATGATGGATGAAATCAGGTGTATTTTGCAGGGCCTTGCACATTTACGATTAAAGGCAAGTTGAAAGATGACCCATTGTACAGCACTGTGGAATATGATGGTGCTATATAGATCAATAAATAATAATAATTGAAGCTCTAGTTAATGACCACGGAAGGTACAAAGGACACGGCTCAGAATCATCTGGCCATCATTTCCACACAACAAACACAAAAATATTTCCTTTATAGCTTCATATTAGTGTATCTGAACCTATCAGGAGGACATTGTAACAATATATCTCTTGAGCATTTATTTAAATCTTTGATGGTTGAATGCACCACAACTGACCAAACTAACCTTTCTTGGTTTATGCAAATTACAGTTAATGGCAAAGAGCTTTAGTATAATTTCCTTCGTTATCCGCATTTCTTATTGGATTATGCATTTAAAAGATGAAAAAACTTTTAAGAGACAAGATTTTTTTTTAAATTTTTTTTTCAAAGGCGGCCCTGGAAGAGTGCATTGGGATATATAGATTTCTAATGCGGATTTATATAATGGAAACGGATACCATGGTTTGCTGGAGCAATAGGTGCCCAGGCTTTTACTGGTTATTAAAGTTCTCATTATTATCTTTCATTTGTAAGAACTAACATTTAACAAAATGCGTCTTACAGTACATAAATTCAAAGGGTATGACGAAAATAGAACTAAGACGTTAGGCGAAGAGGGCCCTGCTCGCAACTTTATGATCTAGAGGATCTCATTAAAGGGTGGCTGAGAGTCGTGGCATTTTTAGTCAATAAAAGCTCAAACCAAAAGGCCCTGATCCTTCAGGAGTCCTGGATCCCTGCTATTAAGGGCAACATGTATTCAGTAATCAAAATCATTCTGGTCATTACAGGATGTTGAATTAATTTTTTGTTTTTATTGTAAAAATGTCCAAAACGATCATCAATGTAAGAATTGCTAGGTACCCATAGCATATAACAAGCTAGGTTCCTATGGGTCACACAATGTAAAAACCAAGCTGATATTATATCGGCCCCCACTTTTCATTGCTTTTCTCATTTTAACAAAATGTATTCCTTATAAAATGTTACCCTTATTTGATACCGCATAATTCCCTTTGCTTCCCTCGGCAATCCTACAATGCCAAATTGCCCTTGGGGTGTCTCCACTTGCCCCTGCCTACAGATGCCAATGTTAATAAATCAGTTTTTATAATTTATAGACATTTGTTAACATTAGATTATAAATGTATAAATAGCCTTTGCAGGATTAGACAGTAGATTATTTGTACTTTAATTTTATTTTCCCCTCTTGTTATGATCAGTTAACACATTTTTCAACATGAAAAGCTTTTCTCCTGCACATAAAGAATATATAGGACTCATTTGCTCCCTGTGTACTGAAGTATAGCCTATTATTAAAATAATAACCAGTGTTACTTTGATAGAGTGTAGGTAATTAAGAGAGTCTGACACCCTAAAAAAATAGAAGACCAGACAGATTAAATCAAAAAACGGAATAAAGGAATTTCTTTTGACAGCAACCCAGGGGGACTAAAGATTGCAATTTGATGTAGAAGAATTGTAGAAGGGAAAAAATATGTATTTTAAGGATAGAAAAATTAATCCAAAAGATGACATTTATATTAATAAGGCCACGAGTAAACAGAAATCAAAATATATATAAATTCTATACATGTATGGCTAAACAGACATTTGTGTTATATTAAGAATATATATATTTTTTTATCTGTGTACATAAACCTTGATATAATTACCTTTTTATACACAGATTAAGAATACATTTTATATATTTATATATATATATATATATATATATAAGTATTATTTAAATAAACAGTAAAGTACCGCTGTGCCTACACCCTAACGAAAAGACTTGTTTGATGTTCCTTACCAAGTACCAGATGGGTCTGGTACTTGTTAGTGGAATCCGGTTGGTATATCTATAAGAAGTGACACAGTAAATGAAGTTCAGCATAACAGGAAATACCATTGCTTCCGATTTAATTTTTGTATTCTGCACACATGACCCAACACTATGGGGCACCTCCACGGGGTAACCACTTATTACGGATTTATCAACTTGCCGAAGTTCTGCAGTTGGAATACCACTGGTCATGATGGACGGGCAAAGCTACTAACTCCCACAGAAAATAAATGGTTACAATATTTCTAATCCCTGGACTGATATAGAAATAGAGATACCTGAAAACACACATTTTTGCGCAAAAACCATCAATGGAACCTTGAGCCAATCACATAATCTCAAGTGTCATAATTGTAATTGAGTTATTTGACCATAGAAACTGGAAAAGGGTGCAAGTCTAATGGTCTATACATGGTATAGACCATTACATACTTGTACATACAAATGTATAAATGCTAAGGTTCCTCTGGCATTCTTAACTCCATGAATGCCAATAGAGAGTTGTTAAAATTCAATAAAAGTACTATCATAAAAGAGCACTGCTGTCATGACAGAAAGCTAATTCAAAGGACGGGTTTACCCTGAACAGTCATACTTCGAGAAATTAATTCACTGCATATGTATAGAAACATATATTGTGACTCTTAAGGAAAGCTGAACATCACATAAATAATGTGTGGAAAGAATCTCAATCTTTGAAGAAGAAGAAGAAAAAAGCCAGGCAAGTGGGGGACCTGGAGAGCGAATGAGCTATGGCCAAAAATTGAGGTGTATGAATTAAGAGACAGCAAAGTAGATCCCGCACATTATGAACATTTTACATTAAGAACACTATGAGTACCATGATGTTATCTTACCTTCAGTTTGTCGTATCTGTCTGCAAGGGCTGCCACCTGATGATCTCGGTGTCGTCCAACCAATTTACACAAGGCACAAATTAGCTGGTCATCTGTCACACAATACATGTTCACTTTCTCATCCTCGTGCTCCAGACACATTAACCCTCGAATGTGCGAGTCTGGGATGGGCTCAATTAAACGATGACCAGTAAATGGTTTCTTGTTTGGGTGCGTTGCCTTCAAACAGTCATCACAATAGGACACTTCGCAGGTGACACAGGTTTTTACGGCCTCCCGTGCCTGGTCCTGGTCACAGAACTGGCAAGGGACTTTCTCGCTGGATGTCATGCTGTTATTGGTGTCGTAAGCCCTCTCTCTCCGCTTTTCACTCGGGGAATTGGGCACGCTCACGGATGCTTTCTGAAATCTGTCGATGATGTTCTGCAAAGTCACGTTCCGCTTGAGTCCTTCTAAGCCACGCTTGCTGAGTGTGATGACATAACGGCAGGTGGGGCACTGGAAGGCGTTAATAGATTCCACGGATTCGTTGTTGGCACAGTGGGAGACCAGGATGCGATGCGCGCAGTTGAAACAGAGGCTGTGAGCACAAGGTAGTAGCAGTGGGTCTTCAAACAACTCCAGACAGATAGGGCAGGTCAGTTCCGACTCCAGTGTTTCCATCTTCAGGCAAAGCTTTCCTGTGTCGTCAGCGAAATCCAGGGAAGCTGATCAGCTATCTGGAAACACGATATAAAATATGATTAGACAAGAGAGCAAGCAGGGTCAACCATGGGGGGTTGTCAACTTTCTTGTTTGCAGGACTTTAACATGAACTTTTCATGCTGAAGAAAAACACAAGAAATGGCGGCATGCATATATCCTTGAAGAATTTAATTGGTTATTGTATGGTTCTTACAAAGTCATTTGTGCAAGGCTAATCTGGAAAAGAACAGAGCTCCCAGGGGACTGACATCTGCAATTAGGTCCCGCTTGTCCTATTTTTATTCAGATGATATTTGGTTCAATTTCAGCAGTAGTAGAATAGTCACAAAATACATATAGCATAGGAGACATGAAGTATGTATAACACGCTTGTACATACAAATGTATAAATGCTAAGGTTCCTCTGGCATTCTTAACTCCATGAATGCCAATAGAGAGTTGTTAAAATTCAATAAAAGTACTCACCCCTCTGGAATACAAAGAGTGATCATTAGTAGACAAGTAATCATTCTCCTATAACAATCTCATCATGTCACGAAAATCACAAGGGAGGGTTACTCAAGAGCACCCAGATAGCTTTCAATCCAAGAATACTATAAATAAAAAAATAGGGTCCCTTATGCTACAAGAAGGTTTTCTCAACCCTCACCAGAGAATAACAGGAGCCAAGCGTCCTTCTCCTCTATTTTTTTCTATTTACGAGTGTGGAATTGCTTTGTGGAGTCGACCCGCGCAGCTCTCCCTGCCTCATCATGGGCTCATCTGTACCTCGAGCAGACAAGCAAGTGGAGCAGAAGCAAGCGCTATGCTTCACTCGTTGGGATGTTCCCCTTCGAGTGCCATATTCACGGGCTTTGTTAGTCACAGGCAAGGACAGATACAGACAGCACAGCTGCAACATTACGCACTGTAAACTTTATTCAATTTGTATAACTCTTGTCTTCTCTGCACCTCAATGAGCAAGAAAAAAAAAAAGAATGCAAGAACCTTCTAAACTATAGTTCATTAATGTTCCCTCTCATTAGCTGCGGCTTGGGAAAGAAATCTCATCCAAGCAGTGACTTCACTGCAATTCAATTAGAACACTATGTGTAGTGATGGGAACTTAAAAAAATATATAAAAAAACAATTTTCAATGCCGACGCAAACCTTCAGGGAACACAAAATTGAACAAATAACGTTCAGCTGTAAATCCCAACATATTTACTGTGTAATCAGTTGACATAAGTTTGGCTAAGGATTTACCAAGAAGAGTAGAAATAAATCATTAGAACAATTTTAGATGATTTATCCTGGTGCAACAGGAAATCCACAATGTAAAGGGACATGCAAATTAAAGAAATTTATATAGTGTTAAATCTATTAAACAAACATGGACAAGTAGTCCATGTGCAATTTTAAGTCGGTTATGGTGTGTGTGTATATTATATATACACACACACACACACACACACACAACAGATATATACACACATACAAATCCAAAAGGGAAGCAAAAGTGATCCACCTATATTGGTGTACTTTGGCGTAGTGGTGGGCTCAGAATAAAATATGCCCATATAATGTGACTACATATCTAATGTTATCTTGGAAAGGTGTTTTTTTAAGTAGCCGTAATGAAAACTATTGTTTGGAGAGTTTGCATCCTCTTTGATGTGATTGCGCCGATCTCTTTGGACTGTATATATCTATTTGGTCTTCAGCAGCACCCGTTTATAATGAACGCTAGTTCTTTTTTTCAGGCAAGGATACTCGGAACTGATGGTCTGTTTCTGAAGCTCCATACTAATAAATTACAGCAGAAAGATGTGAGAGGAAAGTCTAGATATGTTTAATTTGCAATAATTTAAGGTTCTATGAAGTATTTCAAATCTGAGGCCCTTATATCCCAGCTCTTTTCATTATATCAACTGTCCAGTAGAGATTGTGTACATAGGTGATACAGAAATTCCCTTACATGTCATTTGCTTGCTTTGGGTGCTAATTTGAGAGAAGGTTTCTATGCTTAGACACCATTGTAGACCATGACAATAATAAGGGAGCCAATTTATTTCCCTCTCGGTTATTAAGAAAACAGCACTTAATTCTATCTCAACAGGTAACTTGTCAATGACTTTACACTTGGTCTACATTCTGGTCACCGTCTGACAGTCAGTTTCAATAATTAGACACCTAAAGCACTGCTTGATTTGTGAAGCCTATCTTAACTAGTCCATCCAGCTTAAAGGACTATTAAATATAGAATATTATAGACCCATGACAACTAGTTTAGAATTTAGCCTATTACTTATTAACAATATATTTAAATAAAATATTTTCAAATGCCTGAAGACATCATCCATCATGAACAAAATCTAAAATAATATATTTAATAATATAACGGTGCTATACACTGATGATATTATGGCTTGCCAAAAGTCCATGGAAGCTAAGGTTGGATGACATCCATGTTGCTTCCCTGGGGGATCAAATATGCAGCATATAAACAGAAGAAAAAAAGGATTAATCCCACAGAAACTGCAGGGCTAAAAATATCTTATTTGATCTCCAGAAGGCATTTCTTTAAAGTAATGCAACAAAAAGAAAGAGAAATCAGTAGAGGATTGTGACCTCTCTCTAAAATGTTGCTTCTTTCTTTGTAATCTTATGCTGTATTATATTTTAAGAACAACTACATAAATGAACTAAAAAAAAACTATTTGATTTAGTGAATTTGGTTACAAATCTTAGGGTAGTTTTTAAGCACCACATCTAAATTCCATGTGTCCTATATAGTGATACAGTCAGGATGTCTAGGATGCCCACTGGCCATTAAATCAATGACCATCTGGTCATTAAACCTGGTGCCAACAAAAAGTAGGAGGTTACAGGGAAGAAGTATTAATACACAGGTGTAATCTGTGCTTGAATGCTCAAAACCCACAAATAAGGTGACTCAATGCTGAGGAACCTTCTGGGTATGACGGACCTCGCTGTGGATAGGGATGCAGCTTTCTCTCAGAGGGCTGGGACACTTGTAGTTGACATTACTTGATGAGGAGTAGGAAGAACCCAACCTCTACGCCAAACGCATACAAAGATCTAGACCTGGGGAATCAGCTGTGATACCCAGAGCTTCTGGGTCAGAGCCAGAGAGTTTCATGGTATACTAATATACCTATATTTGCTTTACTTTTTTCATGACGGCAAAATATATTTTTGGTAATATTATATTGTCATCAAACTCGGTTTCTTTTATACAAAGCGGAAGTTTAATCTCTAGATTGTAAACTTGCGACCAGGGCCTTTTTACCTAATGTATCAGTTTGTCTTAGTCTGTGTATTCTGGTTTCGTCATTACCCTTGAATGTACTGTAAGAAATTCTGCATAAATGATTATCCCTATAAAAATAAAAGAATAATAATATCCTGGAATAGAGTCGGTAAAGCAGAGGGGTTTTTTTGTTGCAATTTTTATAGAGACGTCAATATAAAGTGAAAATATCTTTGGCCATCATAAATAAATGATAACTGTAAACACAAATTTCATGGGAAACTACACAAGACACATTTTAATCTTAATTAAGCATCATTTATTTCCCAACATGAAATATATTTAAAGGAATGGACGCCAAAAACAATTCTTGGTTACCATTAAAAGCTTTACAGAAACAGCATGTCTGCTTGATAAGAAAGAAGAATGGCTCTAGAATCTGCACTACTGGTCTCATTATCTAGTATTTTGCTTGGCCTGACTTGCTAATTGTCCTCCCTTGTTTTATTTCTGTGTGTTTCACACCCCAGCAGGCACTCGGAGGGTAAAACTGAAAACAGACGAACTTATGACTAACAAAGAAAGATTTTGCTAACAAAAGCCCCGCACCACTTAAGCCCCATTAAAAGGGGCAGTTTCTTTTGTGTCTAACAAATAACGAGGCAACACACAACATTAAAAATCTATTCAAGAAGAAATTGGTAGATAAAATACACCGTTAATTGGACTGTATTCGTGTTGCTACAAAGAGAGATTCAACTTAGGTCAGGGCTCGACAAATTCAGAAGCCAGCCACAAAATCCAAGGACCAAGAGCTTCTGTGCTACTACTCCAGATTCATGTGACATTCCATGACGTGACCACACTAAGCCGCTTTCCGACAGCAAATGTCAGTAAAAAGCAAGCACTTTATAGAGCCGGTTGCTGGCCACACTAAATCGGTCGGTTTGTGAGTCCTGCAGGTGAAACCCTAGGCACCATGATGCAATCCCTGGTCACCACTGTCACATAGTACCATGCTTTTTCCTGAAGTAGACATTTATTTTAGAAATCCGGTATATCTAATTTCCTAAAGCCGTACAACTTACTTAAAGTAGTTGCTTGTGAGTAAGTTATTTTCCTTTATTTCTTATACCTGTTAACATTTGCCAGAAGATGTCATAAGGTCTGCCTTACAACTAATTTATGTGTATTATTTAAAAAAATAAAAATTACAGACTCAGCTACACCCCATAAAAAAATAAACTATATAAAAAAAAAACCCACAAATGATTGTCATTACAGAAGTAATATGAGCTAAACTAATGATCATTTTTTTAAAAAAATATCTAGAAAAAGCCAATAATAAAAGTGAAAAAAATAACTAACTATAGTAAACTCTGTTATACTTGCTACTATTAAAATTATTATTATGCCAACAATACATATAGTGCTTTATATTGTACTTGGAGTATGACACAATTCATTTAGACAGACAAATCAATATATTGTAAACATTGTAAATATATATGGTTTCAAAGACTCTTGAGGAACTAATCCTAAAGCTCAAATGTTGCGTTTCATGTACACTACAAACGTCCATTTGGCACAAGGATCTATTTAAAGCCTGCTGTACTTCTTTCATATTCATAGAAAACTTTCCACCTGTTCTATTCGCCTCTTTAACCCTCTGAAGTGCTTTATTGTAACTCTGAATAGACACGAAACTATCCTTGAAATCTAAAACAATGTCCGCTGTAATTAAATCCAAGCACCAGATCAATGATGCTTTGAATACACAAGACAAACATATGTTACATGAGCCGCGGGTGCAAGTCACTTTGATGTGTACATTATCAGAATGAATACCCACCGATGGATTCCGTCTCTTTTCTTTTAGTTGAATCATCGTGCAAAGGAAGAAGGGGGGGAAATCAACAAAATATACCAACGAAGAACCATCCAAGTGTTGACAGGTCAAGGGGTCCAGATGGTATTCGCTACGGGGATACCAGGAATCATTTAGCCGAGTTCGTTTAGTTAATGTGAAGCGAGCGACATTGGTTCACAACAGGAAAATGTATGTTACAATACCAGGAAAACCAGCACCACCCAATTACCTCCGCTTGAGTTTAAGAATCAAAAGTTCTCCTTACTGCCTTCTCCGTCACGCTGGCTAAAGATAGACGCTCACTTTCTCTCCGACAGCGCAGCCGCTACGGAATAAGTAAACGATAAAATCGTGCAGGAGGATAAGCCTTCATACAGGGTCCATAACCTGCTCATGTCGTAGCGAAGTGGGGGTATGATACCGCAAAGCAGGATAAGCTGGGATTTCTCTGTAATTAATCCAAGGGCTGAATGAGAAATCGCCAGTTCCCATGACTGTAACAGGAAACTGACCCGGGAATGGCAGACTGCTTTACACTCTTCGTAATACGTATCCATGTTTCTCACACGTATAAAACATAAAACAAACATGTACCAATAAAATGGCAGGGCTGTTTATGTTAGAACCCGAAATCATCCAGCTGTGAATACGTCTGCTTATTTGTGATCTAAAAAGCATACAGCTGTGCAGTGCGCTCAGAATTGAAATACAACATGTACGTATATGCGTAAGTGTATATATTTGCACTAAACATTGGATCTGGCTTTTCTTATACAGTCTAAGAAGAACAAAAGTTGTCAAAACGTCACTTTGCCTTATTATTATTATTAATTAATATTAATGCCATGTATTTCTAAAGTACCTGTAGATTCTACAGGGACAAATCATGGAACTTTGGCATATACTGGGGCTTATATATTATAAAAAGAGTCTTATTACCATAGCAATCAATGGAACTGTCCAATCAACAAAAAGCATTTAACTGGTTGTTATGGCGATAAGATCACGTTGCAACAGAATACTTTTATAATAATAAACATCCATTAAAACAGTACGTAGCAGACCTATGACGCCTTTTCTAAAGGTCAGATGAAAGTTATTCTGGTTTCAATTAAAGATTCAAGAAAGAGAATGTTCAAGGATGGTCATCAGGACCATCAAGAGAGATATTTGGGATGGTATTGACATTGGGGTTTCTTATCCAACAGGGGCCAAACTCTTAAATGAAAATGTATTTATGCTACAGTGCAATAGTTATTGGCATATGATGTTTTATATACATTTGTAATACTTTGCCTTTAAGAGACTTCTATTTAAAATGGTTTTACCCTGCATGCTACTCCGCAGTCCCAAGTCTCCTATTGAGTTACACGAACATAGGAAGGTTCATTGAAAGAAGATGCCAGAGCCATACAATGCTTTACAATGAGCGAAATCCTACCGCAGTTACTGAATATCAGGCATCAACGTCTGGTTCAAATGTTACCGGACAATGCTCCTTTCATGAAGCAGGAACACGTTTGGAGAAATGGCTGGCACTGCCAACATTTTTGCAAAGTAGGTACTGTATCTTCAGCCATAATACACAAGGATTTCTAATGCATTAGTCATCGTTCACAGCCTTGGGCTGTTTATATAGCAGCATATATTAAAAAAAGTAAATACATATAATATATATATTAGGTTTTTGTCAAGAATGCTTCTTTTTTTGTTAAATTGGGAAAAAAATAACTATGCGATGGGTTGGGCAACCAAGCAGCAAAGAAGAAGAATAGTTGTATTAGCCTCTCATTTGTATTTTTGCTTCTGAACAAGTTTTGACTTTATAGTCAATATTGTATCTGGAAAATTAACAATCGAGGACTAGGGATTAAGCATAAAAAAGTGATCCCAAATGTGTTTTGTAACCATAGCAACTGATGGAATGGTCCAGCCAGCAGGAACATTCCATGGGCTACTACAAAATGTAAATTACATTTCCAAACTTTATATAATATATCCATTAGGAACAATATGTTCCTGATATCATGAGTGTATGGATCATGATGTCACGCTTTGGCCATACTACATACTACAAGGTGGTACACCACAATCTGCCCACTTAATGGTTTGTCCAACCCAAAATACGCATGTAGGAGATATCCTGCTTTTTGAGAAGATCGAACATGGCACTTGAGTTGAGAAACTGCCCATTTAAAATTGCATGTTTTTTCATTCTACCATGACTAAAGAAATTTAGTGTGCAACCTTTACAAGCTACTGCAGCATTTTCTACATTTTAAAATTTGGTAACTTAATTCCAAACGAGACAATCCAACAACATCCACTACAATCAAATCTAATAGCAGTTAGGAAAATTTCACTATGTTTTTAATCATTTTCCCAACATTAACTGAATGTACATTTCGTCAAAAGGTTACATTGCCAATTGCTTGAACAAGCAAAAAGTACACTAATGTGTAAACAATTTGGTCAAGTGGGGTTAAGGAAAATGGAGGCTTATGCTTCAATCATTGAAATATTAACAGACCTTTTAACAATCTTTGGGACATTCTTCTCTGCACAGCAAAATAAAACCAGTGAAATGTGTAATGCAGGTTTTTCATGTGGAAAGCACAGATTTCAGGTCTATCCACTTAAAATGTCTGAAGAACGTCGGAGGCCATTACCTAAACCAGTGTTATATGGTCTGAGGATCTGCCAGGTAAGCTAGAATCCTGATATACTTTAACAGAAACATTCTAGACCACTTAAACAAAGTATGTCCCAGAAGGGCATAAACCGGTTTCCCCAACACAGACGTCATTTGGAAAAGCAAAGCTTTGGTAAAACAATGTCATTTTTCCCTTCTGGGAAATAAGTTGTGCAGTAGAATTTGTTTCATATGTTCATGCTCTCCAGCTTCTTGTTGGTGGTAAAGAAATAATGTGAGAATATGTTTGTATAGAAGGGTCAGAGTGGAAAACTCACTTGCTCAGTCCACAAGTCATTAAAATCCACAACTTCCACCTTTAACCCTCATGATTTACAACTATTTACAGCCAATATGATGCACAAACACACAGAACACTCTCAGCCAAATACACACAAACATACAGACCACTTTCAGCCAAACTGACACAAAACACACGACTATCATGGACCCCTTCCCATATGTTTCTCTTTGTTTTCATGTGACGGGGTCCGCATGTCTGGGGATCTATTGGATGGCCCGTCCTCCTGCCAGAATGGCCTTCCATGTAACAGCTTCTTCATGCCACATTTAGCAGGGATGCAGTGCTATATATGTAATAAGTGGTCTATAGTGTGCCACAAGAGTGTTATAATGCATGTGTGGGCTGACACAACCCTGGGTAAATCAGGGTGCAAGGGAAGTTAAAAGTATGACTGCAATTAAGGCAGGTTACCGAGAATGCAATTGCCATAACTATAAGGTGGAACAACTAGTTTTCTTATTGTTTTTGAGTCATGGCCACAGTGTGTACCTTATATACCATTAATTTCTCTGCACCAAGATGGTGGTAAGGGGCCAACAGGGCAGTGTTGATTGTCATATTTTATCAAAGCTGGGTGATCTGTGCCACATACCTTGCCTTCACTATGGCAGGTTTGGTCAAATACAACAAGCAGGCCCAGAATACACCCTGCTTTCCCACCAAAGGGGCGTGTTTGCAAAAAATTGTCCATTTATCTGACTTCTCTATGCTTTTAAATGGGCCAACACAATGAGTTCCATAAGAAGGGTTAAGGGTAGCGGTATATTATTGTCTAATGCTAAACGCCAACTGCAGCCTTTCCCAATAATAGATTTGCTAATGGTTACTTAAACTAACCCCTGTGACTGGTAATCTATCAACAGCACTTTGGATTTCACACAACCCCCAGATTGGGAACGAGCAGCACAAAAGCAAACATAGGGATAATAGATTTCTAAGAAACCAGTACGTAAAATAAACTATTAATCAGGTTTCCTTCCATTAATGGGCACAAAGCACAGGAAGCAATGAAGAATTGCCATTTTTTTGCTAGAGTCGTATTACTGCAATTCTAAACACAGTCCAGTAGTGATGAGCGTTATTACAGAAAGATTTGTGCGTGTGATGCAATCTATGCTGTCACTTCAAGTATCACGTTGTCCAAGGCGGATGAAGATGTGAACTCCACCAACTAGCAAGTAAATGTAACTCCATTGCAATATATGCAAGGATTGCTATTCAATTACTTGCGATGGATGTGTTGCCGGCATATAATCCAGACCAATAACAATAATGATTTTTTTAGCAGTCATTGACACATTCTTTAAATCCCACCATCTTGGTTCTCCTTGGATGCTTCACTTCTCCGTCTCATTAATACCTCTGTAGATTTAACCTCACATGGTCCACCACCGACTTTGTCACCAGCTTTTACAACTTTCTCACAACGCTGTTTATATAACACCAGTGATAAAAAAAATAATATAAATATTCATGCGCACGCACCACGGTTTGAATATATCTTGGGGCCAGAATAACATATGTTAATAGCAGGTAAATATTCATAGGGACGCACATAGGCATTCCAGGCATGTTCAAGCAAGCATGAAATATCTTGGCAAGCAACCAGAAGTGGTTAAGCCTCACTAGCACAGCAAGTTGCTTTGGTCTCCGGAATGTAACATTCCTATAGAAACATAAACTAGAAAGGCGATAGGCACACAAATGGCATTCAGACATAACAAAACAGCTAAATTCATGGGAAATCTGCATCAATGCCAAAGGAAGTTTTACACACATGGTACAGATTTTAAATCAAGGTGTGTCAAAGAAGAAAAAAAAAAAACAGAAGCACCAAGCATCTTACGTAGCGATTTGCACTGCGACCCAAGGTTAAACGCACAGATCTGCCTATTAAGCAAAGCCCTTTGTTGCCGAGATCATTATTTCAGAGTTTTACAAACTAGTATTTCTGCTTAGCTACACACGCAGAAAAAAAATAATTACACTGGAAATGGATCATTTGGCTAGAAACAGATTACAAGTACATCTAGGAGTTGACTAGAAAATGATGTGGTCTTATGGACCTTACATAGACCAATGTGAATAAAACAAGATGTGGCCATCTAACCAGTCAAGACCTCAGAGGTCTATCCTTCATGTCATGTAACTTGCCCGTTTTAGGTTGACAGAATATTAGCCTTAATGACCCATTGGCATTGGACACATCGCACCAAGGTTCCATCCCGAACCCAGCCAGGAAGAATATATTGGGAATGTGCAATACCAACAGGGCAATCCAAGGAACATAAGTGGATGATAAACAGAGATACAGATGTCCCTAAACCTTTGGCACTTGACTACAAAGCAAATCTCTGATCATATAAGGAATGATATGTATATAGATGCAATAAGTACCCATCCAGACATCTATGGTGTGTGCATGTAATCCTGACCGTCTATGACTGAGGCTGATGGACCACCCTTGTCTACTTTGCACCGAGTTGTTCTTATGTCTGTACTAATTTCGGTATAAATACGCTGGGCCTTTGGGACCTCAGGTTACATCGACCTATGGGAAATGAATCAGCTGTCACTGGGAAATGACTCCAAATTAGTAATGTTTACTAAAGACCAAAGCTGGCACTGTTGGACTAGAAGGCCTTATCGTACAGCGTATTAAATTAGAAGACTAATAATAATAATAATAATAATAATAATAAGATAATAAAAACATGAAAGACTGCTTTGTTAAAAAAAATGGCTATATTCATTAAAACCGCACATGGTTAAAGAGCATAAAGAAGCTGTGTATCAGTCAGCAGAAACCATCAGGTGGGAGGCCACAGAAGACAGATTCTGTCATCATTTCAGCATTTTAAATTCTTCAGAGGAAACACATTTCACAGCTTCTAAACATCTGATATTTAACACGCTGCCAACCGCCTGGCCAACGTCATTAGACAGTCATGTTTGTCTCCCTCATTGTAACAGTTGCTACGTTTCCGACATAATCATGCAAAACGCTACAATCAGTTGTTGACGATATTATATTCCGCTTGATTGTCATTCAGAACCCAAGTCTCGCTCGCCTTCCTTGTCCTGCTATATTAGGTCATAACGAAGGGGGTCTGATTATGTCATTTGTTGTAAGCTCAAGTTTAGGTTCAAGGAACCTAAAGAACATAGTTAAGACCGGGGAAAGCAAGCCTCCATGTGAAATCCCAAGTTTGAAGCTACTGTTCCACTTAAACAAAACATTGTTCTCTCTATTTAGCTAATAAATAAACTTCAGGAGACCAGAAGGTCACATAAAAACGGCACAGAAACATTAAAGCTTTTTTTCCAGTTTCCGTGGCAACAACCTATCATTGCCTGCTTTTGGGTCATGTGACGCAAAAAAAAAAGCATTCCCGGCAAAAATTTGCAAGGCAACATTTTACATAACTAAAGAACCTTAGCCAACGGCGGAGCTCAACAGACCTATGAATGGTGTTTCTAATGTTACATTGTGTTCCAAAAGTGTTCCAACCAGCAGGGTGGGAGGAATACTTTCAGTTTACGAACATGCTTACTGGTCACATCACAGATTTTTATTTTTTAGCTCTGTAAATAAAGAAATCGCTGCAAACAGGATATATTTCTGGTGACTCATTTGTTTGCATTGGTGACTATCCAAAAACTGCACATGATTTCGGGGAACTTCCTTATTCCTCAGGGCACAGGGGTTATAAGACAAAGAAAAGCCATAACGCTGGCACTAAAAATGGTGATTTCTGCCAACAATGTTTTCACTGAAAGTGAAATGCTGTAAAAAAAAAAAAAAAAAAATTTAAAATAAAAGTCGCAGAGATCAAAAATGACTCCTTTCATAATCTACTAATACTTAATGGTTAGGCAATACATAAAATAATATTCTTGGCAGTAATACTTGTTGAATCACTACTAAGGGTGACATTACAAAAACTAAAAACCAACACTGTTAAAAGGCTTTGTTATGTTTGGTTAATATATTATGTTCATTTCTTGTCTTTGCTCACTAATCATGTTGCCTTAAACTAGAGGGTCAGAAGCTTAGATGTAATGTAAGGGGGTTGTACATACGTGGGATAGCCTCCCAGCAGAAATGGAGAATTTAAACATGCATGAGATAGGAATATGGCTATCTTTGAATGGAAGATGAGACTGAGGACCGATTAATTATTGAGTCTTTACGGCAGGAAATTGGGCAGACAAGAGGGGCAGAAGAGTTCTTATCTTCTGTGTGTTTGCTTCCCGTGTGTTACGAATCTACACCTTTATCTAATTATATGGCTTTGCTTCATCAGAGACTTTAGACAGGTCAGTTAGGTGAGATATGTAAATACAGCTGTTTCGAACTGTATGCATGATCTGCTATCTGCAGTACAACTTATTACTTGTATAACTTTAAAAATAATATAAAAATATAATATATAAAATGTTCTGCTTCCAAACATTCATCGTTTTCAATGTCCTTGACAATATCAGCATGTGTTTTATTTGTCGTCATACCTACTTATCCTTATCCTTATCCTTCTCTTATTCTATTGTTTCCCAAAAAAGCAGGGTCTCGGAGGTAATCTCCAGAGGGACCTTCTATCTAATTAAAGTCTCTGGGCCAAAGGTCTTCATTAGATAAGCAGTAGAAATTAGCATTTCCATAAACAATCACCTACTTGCACAGATAATGTCACAAACATCTGACCTTCTGGGGTCTGCAGATAAAAGATGTTTATTGCAGCTTTGTGATATAAAAGCTGTTTCTTCTGTGACGCCGAATAACTGTATATAACCATTTCATGTTAAAAAGAAAATACTTTTTTCCTCCCAAATGAGATTTCCCCATTAGATCACGTCTTTGTCCCATATAGCTGTCGCAATGGTGTTCTGCCATTAAATATGGACACCCCTTGGTGTTTTAATTCACTAAAAAGGGGAGTGAGGTCTCAACTCCTTCACTTCATTATTGATGATAAAGGTCCAACAGCGGCAAGTTTCTCACGTGAGAAGGGCTGAGGCGACCCTACATAATGCATAATTCAATTAGAGGCTCTTGGATGAATGTAACCAATTTAATTAGGCATTACACAGGGCAAGCCTGGGTATAAGCATCCATGATGTATAGTGAAGTCACAGAGTTCATCTCTCCTGCGGACTCTCCCTGAAGTGAATATGCCCGTTATCTCCCTTTATCTGTCTCAATAAATTCACCCCTGATATAACCCAGGCTTTTGTTATCTATGACAATGTAATCAGAAGGTATTGAAACAGCAGGATACAAGTTAAAAGACCACAACATTGTAATATCGAAAAATAATTTATAAAATGTATGCTATATAAATCTACATTGGTCTGAAATAAACAGCAATTTATGTTGTATGTAAAGTAAAATGGGGTTGGCACTGTTTTTGAAGCTAAAGTTCCTCTCTAACCTCTCTTTACTGGATGAGCTTTAGTTGATTTTTATTTTATTGGCTGATACATAATAACTGAAGAAGTAAAATAAAAGTTTTTATTTAACACAGCGGTAAAGAAGCATCCAAATAAACATCAGCATACATCAAAGCACCCACACTACTGGCTGCACCACATTGGCTGTAATGAGCTTCAGCTGTGGCAATGGCCTGTACTTAGCTCAAACGTCTATATGCATCTAAGCAGTTAGCAAACTGGTTTTGCTCAAATCTAGAGCAGTTCCACTCTGGACATGCTTGAAAATGTTGGTCAAAATTACTGTGCATATTTAATAATATTTTCAGACAGACAGGATCATGTAAATGAAGAGGTTTGAAAATTTCTCCATATACTTCCTTATGTTTTGCTATATTTGGTGAATTTCTAAGAAGCACAAATATCTATGACAATTCAGCTGCACAATGATATGTATGGGCATCGCTCTTCTTTTGCTCTTCTCTTAGGACAGAGCAAAAATCCAAACCCAGATTCAACAAAGAAGCATAGCACATTGTTTTCTATTTGGCTATTAGCATAATATTTGTATTTTATTCAAGAAGAAAAAAATAGTAAATTAGTCATTAAGATCCAAAGAATTTAGAAGTAGATCAGAAAGTATCGTACATTATTTAGCCCGGCTTGACGGGAGGTAGTCAATAACAGGCATTCAAGAGGTTGCCAGTCTCTGCTTTAAATCCGACTGTCAGCCTTATGACCCATGGTTAGCACATGTGCATTGAACTCAACCTCTCCAACTATTACTTTGAACAGTAAGTAGAATCCTTTTATTCTTTCTTCCCCTTGGTGTGTGGTTCACAAAGAGCATCTGCCTTGAACAGACTCCCGCTAAAGTGATAATAGCCAGATGACATTTGCTCAGGGTATCATATTTTAGCTGATGTTAAGTCTTTCCAGCCACACTCATTAACCAGTCTCGCAGGTTTTGAGTGTTGACACAATTAACACTTTACTAATAGGCTTCTCTGGAGAAAAAGAAACTAATGAAGAAGTCTCACCTTGATTAGAACCTCCCCACACCCATGCTCTTCTAGTACAAAAGCTTTTGGCACCTACACCCTATTGAATAGTCTATAATCTTTCAAATAAACAATGTTCATTACCCATTTCCACAACTACAATGTCAGATCTTTAATACGCTCCCAGGCTGCCTCTCCTCCTATTTTTTCCCTTTGATTCATGCCAGTGTTTACAACATCCAGGTGTTCTTGTAAAAACGTTCTGGGAAATTTTAGAAGACCATGGGAGGGGTGGCGAGGGGACATGGGGAGGAACTTGCCCCTGAGCGGCTCTTGTTTGAAGAATTCTGGCCACCAGGAGTGGAACGTTTTCTCTCTCTCTCCATGGGGTTTTCTAATGTTGTGGTAATTATTGTGCCAAATATGTTTTTACGCTTTTGGGCAAATGGTCTTAGGTGGGTCAAAACCCTTAACATATTTTTTTTTTCAATTAGTGTAACCAGTTTTAAGATAATTAGCAGATGCCTAGATATGTGGAAAAACTACTAAAAACTGTTCCTGTCCTGTGGTTCTTTCACTTCTCTCCCTAACCTTACAAAGGTTGCTTGGACCATCCAACAGCAATCAGCATCTTAACAATAGGAGAGCTAACACAATGGGAAGGAATAATCATGCAGATCTTAGAAACGGTATACCATTCCTATTCCAAATAGTAGATATTAATTAGGTAAACCTAAAACCAATGTCTTTTAGCTTAGGCCCTTACCTTGAAAAAACAAGATAGTACTAGATAACAACACAGGGACCAAATTGAAAAAGCCTGATGTAAAAGGATAATTATCTAAATAAACAGCAGGCTAGGGGGAAAAAAGGCATTTATCCAACCTGTGATCAGCCCGAGGTTAAATAACAAAGAACAAAAGGCAGAGACAAACTTTCCACACCAAAAGGGTGGTGGTTTGCGTGCGCAAGTGACAAATGACTATTAGCAACACATTGTTAGAAGGGTGTTGATTTTTCCTGTGGGAAGCGGTTTTAAACCAATATACTACGAGGTGGCAAATATGGGTGTATGTTTTTATTACACTGATATATGGTAATCCAAGATCAGTCAGGGGAGCTAAACATAAAATAAATGTTGTAGCTCGTCGTTGTTATTCTGTTGTCTTCTGTAAACTTCTACATTTTTGATGAATATCCGTAACCGGTTATGTTACATGATCAGCAGTTGAGTGGCCCTTCTGAATTTCCACGGGGTCTCCCTTACAGCTGGAAGGATCCATATGATAGACTCACATGTACCTGTCAGCTATAGCGCTGGATCTGCAAAGGTTCTGAGGGTTCTAAGAAGCAAAAAAAAAAAAAAGAACTTCTCCATTGATTTCAATGGGAATGCTTCCCTGCCACCGAGTGGCTGCTTCCAGAAAATCAGTGCTGTGAAACTGGATCCACCAGGAGCCAACGCACTGCAGCTTCTCCTAAAGGCGATCTTTTTCCCAGGTTAAAGAAAGTAAATCCTGGTTAAATCCTATATTAAAGCATTTTAATATACATTATTTGTTGAGTAGGCTGCCTGGTCAGTGAAGTACATAGTCGGATTCACGAACTCTGGACAATATGTGGCATCTACAGTGGCATGTGTTTCAGCCCACTCAGCGACAACATGCATACTTGGGAATTAAAAGAAGATCTGAATCTGAGATATGTGAACATACTAACCACAAGACAGCTGACCCCAAACATGTTTAAGAATCCAGTATACATGTTTCGGTTCTTTGTAAGACCAGTATAATATCCAAGACTCTTCACATCTTTCACACTTTAGGAAGAATGGATAAGGATATATGGTAACGGTTGCCATGTTCTAAATATGTCGTGGCCCCTACAAAGTTTCATGAGTTCCCATATCTCAGTGCATGAGGATTGAGGTTTTCAGTAAGAGAATCTCCATGATGGCCTAGAGAGAGAAAGGGAAGATAGAACAGAGCCTTTTCCCGGTGCTAGGGAATTTTTTTTTTGTTTTTGTTTTGTTTTTTCATATAATCCTCATATTCTGCAGGACCGTACAATAGATATGGATATGATGTTATAAACTACACCAGACGAGATAAGGAGAAGAAGAGGGACTGTTCTTCCTTCCCATCATCATTAGCAGCGGGTTTTGACCCATCTAAGACTTGGCATGCAAATATTGATTTTAGATTTTTACGTTCATTCTCGCGTTACATTTTTTTCACACCTGCTTAAAAAATGTAATATATATATATATATATATATATATATATATATATATATATATATATATATATATATATATAATTTGAACAAAATTTCCATATGTGCTTTATCCCCTTTTTAAAAAAAAAAAAAAAAAAAAAAAAAAATAATAGGAGTTCAGGTTGGGATGTAAAAGTGCATGATGAGCAAAACCCCGATTGTGCCAACAAAACAGACGGAACTCGGCGCAAAATCCAAAAGGCCATTACTTCCGCTATCACATCATATTCAAATTGCCAACAAAACTAGGTCAAATCCCTCTGACCTCTCAACACAACGCACAGATGATTTTACAATGCAGACTCTGTCCGAACGCGTAAATGCTTGTTACCTCTGAGCATTGTTGCCTCTTTAAAACTATTTTTAACGATAAACCCTCTTTAAACTATATTTAACTATAAATACAAAAGACACAAATACAATTTACAAGCTTGCGTATTATGCTGTACACCCATCAGGGAGAACAATTGCATTTTTTTTTTTTTTTTTTTTATATTTCTTGGTTAACTCAAAAACCTTATTATGGAAAAAAATGTCGAGGAGAAGATTATCGTAATGTTTGTGTTATTTCTCTTCAACTGTATTATAAAAAAAAGTCTATTTCATTGCTATTCACTTCTACAGTAGTAGGGGGGGGGGGAAACCATAATTGTTGAAGCGTTAATCATAAATTAAGGCCAGAATTGGCAAATTACCAAAAGCCGCATTTGTCATCCGGCAGCTACGACTCTCAGAACTCTTGGCAAGCTATTAGGCGCAGTACCGGGCATTTTGTGCTTAGAACATGTTATAATAAACACCAACCACACGGTTTGACCTGACCCCCATGTGATATTACCCGCCATGGGAAGAAAGAAAGCCCAAAGGGCTATACGTATGACAAGGGAGCCTATTTATCTTCTAAAATCTAAAAATGTGTTAAAAAAAGTTTGAATGTCATCACACCGACATACATTTTTTTTGAAACAGTATATTGTGTTTATGGCCCTGATGGAAACATTTTTGCTTTACATGCTTCTTTTTTTACTTCCAGAAAAATAAAAAATGTCAAATTTATCTGTGACTCCCCATTTATTTTTGACCATCAGATTAACTTTTAGTATTCAAAAAAAATAGAACTTTTACAAACGGAAAATGCCTTTTTTGAACAGATCCTATAGATTTTAGTTCTCTGTGTTTCAAGACGTCAAAAAGCCTTTCTTTAGGTGTCACAAAGAAAATGACAGAAACATCATTATATAAAGAAAAAAAAACAGACAGATAAACTGGTGTTTAATGGGCTGGCTGGGTTTATTGTTCAAAAGCTGAAATTCCTGTGCTTTATTATGACTGCGTAAAACGCGACACCTCCCGTCAACATAAAAGCGGTTTTTGTTCTAAAAGGCAGAAGATATTATTTTATATTAAAGAAGGATTGCGTAAGATTTATTCCCAGACATGTAAAATGAACCTTTCCTTATTAAAATCACCAGCTCTTAAGTCAGAATTAATGAAATGTTTTTCTTTGAAACAGGAAAAAAAATATTTTTACCAAAAAAAAAAAAATCCTATTCACAGGAGATAGGGTGGTAAAATATTCATATTTTGTATAACTGGATGAAAAAAAAATATATATATTATATGCTATCAAGGACATACCCTACATATCTTACATGTTCTGTCCAGACCCATGATGAAATAATGAGAAACATCAATGCAACCCTAGTTTTGTTCCACATAGGGAGTTTTCACGTTTGATGGGTGCCAAAATTTCAGAGTAACGGAAATCAAGGAGCAAATGAAGGCAGCCCTACATGTAGAACCTTCAAACATAAGTCTATGTAGACTATAACCAGGATTTGTGCTGTTTACAATAAGGGCGTTAAATTCTATCCCCCATGGTCACAATCTTGCCAGAGTTTCGGTATTCCGCTAATTAACATATAATCAAATGAGCAACAATGCGTCTCAAGGGCTATCCTGAAATACCGGTCTGTGTGTGGACCTCGGGGATTGGATTTAATTCTCCTGGTTTACAGTAATGTAGATGTGAACAGATGTTATCAGACTCAAGACAGACACCAATGTTTAAGGCCTAGTTCCATGAAAAAAAAAATATTTTACCATTTAATATAGTACACAGCTATATAATATAGCACGGAATAATAGGGCGGTTATTTCAGATTGTTCCAGTCTACAGAGATGAAGGTCGCCATTATGGGCAGGTCTCCAATGGTTCCCTAGCTGATTCTTCATGGCGATAGTAATGAGGTCCTGCTGACTCCTTATCATACTGTCCTTTGATATAATATCTGTGTTTAAACCACCCAGGGAGACTGTCTACGACAGGAAGAATTTACAACATTATCATTGTTATCGTACCAAAGAATCAGCTCACTGTGGTGTTTGAGCAGGAAAAGCCACCAAAATATCACACGGCCGTCTACAATGGCAGCCTACAGGTCTACGGAAGTTTAATCCAATCCTGAACTAGAATATTGTTTTCAGCACTCAAACAAAAATATCTCCCCTACAAAAGTATCTTTCATGCACACACACTGTTGTACGTCATACCCGAGCGTACAGATAACTCAGGCCAACACATGGAAATCCTATGCAATGCACTGTGTGTGTATAAATTAGAATTAATCCCTGACTAATTGGAACATGAAACTTCACGACTTACAATATAGTTTGTAGCTTAAGGGAACAGAACTCCCGATGAAACAAATTTTAGATGCCAAGACACAGCGAACGGGGGGGGGGGGATATATTGGCGGAGTGGAGTCACAAACTACTTTTGGAACAGAGGAATCCTCTATTGTTCCATTCAAATCCGACCGTGTTTGCGTTACTTTGAAAACATTTGCATACTGGGAAGTATACTAAATAGTATATTGTATGCAAATTCACTTTTATTGTCCTCTATAGACAAAATTCTCAGTTGCTAATTTTGTTTCAAAGGTTTGACAATTATTAACCAGGGGATTGACTTATACACGGCCAGTCCTTGAGGTTTATAAACCAACCAGAATTTCAGGACTTCTTTAATTAGTAATTAAACAAATAACACTTTGCATCAACTCTCCATGGATATTCATGTGTATAAAGCTACTGATGCGCAGCTGAGTGGTTAAAAAAGTGGTGTTATTGCCATGGCAACTAACACGTTTCTACTAACTTGAAGCATGTCATCATCCCAAGCTTTCATCATATGGAAAACTTTGATCTTATGGAAAATGTGTTCAGTTTGCCGTCTTAAGGTTCGGGTCCCGAAACTAATTTAATTAGGTCGATGGCGAGGCTCCCATTTTAGCTGAGCTCAGCAAAACAGAAGTGCAGATGCGTTAGACCCAAGATCAGCTGAACATCAACCGGAGACTCGGGGTTTCAGAAAAGAACAAACATTGCGTGCTGTTTCGACAGAATTTTGCCTGGATATCAGTTGTTTAGCCAGCTTTAACGATAGATACAAAGTGTCACGATCGGACAGCAAGTAAAAAATGTAAATATACACTAAACCTAAAAAAACAAAAAAAAAACTTTTGTGATGTTATACAAACTAACACTACATAATCGTCTCTTGTCAGGCGAGTGATTATACTACTTGGGTGGTAGGGTGTCCGTAACACACGACAGCAGTGGGTGCTGGGAAGCACAGAGATGTCAAATTTGTCTTTAAAAAAAAAAATAAAAAAAAATCTTATCATTATTATTTTAGAACATGTATGGAAAATATACACTGCATATTTTCTGTTCTTTGTGATGTCTAGAAACAGCTTTGTTACAGTAACAACGGCTTAATCATTTCCTGCAATCATCAGCGGAAAGGAGACAAGAGTTATCTTTACAGCACCTGGGGAAAATGGTATGAATGTAGTTACAGCAAGTTAACTACTGTTATTTATTGTTTTATATAGCACCATCATATTCTGTAGCGCTGTACTGTTAATACTACTACAGACATAAAAGACATGTTGCATTAAATTGTATGAGAGTCCACAATCCCCATGGGCAATGCCAAATATCACAGAGATATTTTACAAGTTAATTATTATGACTATAATAGTATTTATTTATTGTTTCATATAGCGCCATCATATTCCGTAGCGCTGTACTGTATAATTTAAATATATAAAAAGAGATATAACAAATAACTGTAGGGATGATTATTCTAAGAGGAGAAATGTTAGAATAAGAGATCCTAATCTAAAAACTAGTGGGTCAGAGTTTTAGATGTAAAGTAAAGAAGTTTTACTTTACCAAGAGGGTGGAATATAAGTGGAAGAGCCTCCCAGCAAAAGTGGTAGAGGTTAATACAGTTAGGGAATTTAAACATACATGGGTAGCCTGAATCTAAGACAATACAAAGGACTGATTAAGTCCTTACAGCAAGAGCAACAGACAGACTTAAAACTAGATGGACTAATGGGTTCTTATCTGCCGTCAAATTATATTATATATACATACATACATACATACACACACCTATTAATCAATCTTCATTCTACCGTCATAAATTCACTTTAGATGAGCGCAATGGTTCTTATCTGCTGTCAAATTCTATGTTTCTAAGTACATATTTACGGGCTGCTTTGGTTAAAGCAAGCACTTTACATACAGGTTCAGAACCATTAGATATTCAATGGGGCAAATACAAGCGTTATCTCATGGGTAAATATATTTCTGGCTTCCTTTTTTTGCATGCATGCAAAGCTGGTATGCACCTTAACATACAGTATGTGTCACCTATGGAAGAACAAATTATGTACTTCCCCACTAAACAAAACAAAAAACTGTGCCATTGGGATTTATAATACGTTCGGCAGACCGACATATATATATATATATATAGGGACCCTTTGTACAGGCATGGTGGTAGACTTCAAAGGCACGTAAGAATGATGTGGTTTATCGGTCAATAAGGATAAAGTCACTAGTCCATGGCATATTAAACTTCAAGGTCTTACCATTCCATGGGAAGAAATGGGATATGCTGAAAAGTGATAAATATGCAACACGCCAACATAAAAGAAAGTCAAAAGAGGGATAACCTTTAAATTAAATGTACTAGAAGAACAAGGAGTAGTAAATAACAGGAATACTGTGAATAGGTTAAAAATTAGCAATATATATATATATCTCCTCTTCACAATACTTCCTAATAATCCTTCTATTACACAGAACCGTGTTTTTAGAAGAGGACCTGCACCTATATTATAAAGTAACAGACACAGCATAAAAATTTCCAATACTAAATAAAGAAAATAAATCAGTAATAATACAAAGAATCTATAATATTTAGGCAGAGAAATCTATTAAAATAAAGAGTTAACTCAATGACTCCAAACTACTATTTGTCCCTCTTAATAGTAAATATAGATAAGAGGAACAGCCTCCCAGCAAGAGTGGTAAAGGCTAATACAGCGAGGAAGCTGAAACATGCATGGGGTAGGCATAATGGTTTCCTGAATCTAAGACGAGACCAAGGAATGATTGCGATGGGCCGAGAAAGAATTTGACCGCAGATAACCAATTTTCTATTACTGTGTATGTTACAAACTTCAAGTGTGACCTCTAGAGGAAGGTAATCGCAATGAATCTATTATACTGACTACTGACAGCCTCTCAATAACACTCACAGATACCATCACTCTGTACAGCAATTGAATAGTTAATGTCTAGTGGAGAGCAGGATGAACCCTAAACCAAGGTCAGCATAACCCAGGATCAATCTTACTATCTCAAGGAGATAACCCTTTCCTGTCTGGTCACTGACAGTATATTTAGAGATCTTAGATACATATTAAGGACCCCCACCACCAGTCCTCCTGTCCATGCATTACGTGCTTCACACTTTATTAGGACTGACAATGATCAACTATGCACAGTCCAAACATCTCAATACAATGTATATATACTAGATGTGTAATGTTTAACCTCTTGAGTGCTAGCAGGGTGATAAAAAGAACTTATTCCACAGTGTAGTGTTGAATAAATAAGTAGCATTGAATGCTAAAGGAGTAAAGTCATATAAAAAAGTCAACCCACCTTTTGATTCAACTTAACCCTGTCACTTCCACAAGGCAGTTTCATTATACATTCATTATGGAGAGGAGATAATCAAAATCAATAAAATACTGCATTTAGCATTTGTATCCAATAAAGTTTTGCTGTCAACTATTGTAGACAGCAAGCTATTCAGTGCCAACTTAGTAGCACAAATCCCTCATTTGGTTGCCTTTACATGCTAATCATAACCACTATGAGGTTAACAAACTAGCCATTGTGCATCTCTTCTGTTCCCACAAACCTACAGCAGAGGTTCCCATAGTTACCCTGCTTCTCTATTTACCACCTAAGCGATCAAAGCAAGCATACAGCACACATTACCCTTGCCAGGGCTCCTGCAGGGTAAATGCCCAGGCAGCCACTAATTAACTAATATACTACGGCTCATAGATCCCAACAGACCCAATATACAACCTTACCATATATATATATATATATATATATATATATATATATATATATATATATTCTATATATACACATACATACATACATTCATACACACATACACTTTATGTAGTATACTGTGATATTAAGAATACTCGATCACTGCATCTATAAAGTTATCAGTATTACGTTAACACACACATATATATATATATATATATATATATATATATACATATATATATATATATACATACACACACACACTGAGATGTGACAGGTTACAATGTGGACCCCATTAGTTTGCAACCTAACATTCCAATTGTATCATAATAATAATAAGAAGAAAAAACACATTTTACATAACATTCATTAGTTATATTAGAAACAATAGTTTTAATATAATTATATAATATTAATTTTATATTTTGTTAATGAAAGAGGTTACATTTTTTTTCTTTAAATCAATCTACTTTCTTTGGAGCTTTTCCTGATGTCAAACTTAAAAAGAGTAAAATGGGGAAACAGTGTCAACCCTTTCGGTGCCATGGTATTTCTCACCCACTAGCAATCTCAATGTGCCGGGCAGTCCTCTGGCACACACACGGTTAATCCAGCACGTGATGGGCATTTTACAACCATTGTATGCCAGAAAGATTAATTTACATAATCTGAGTACCCAGAAAGCAGCATCACACAATGAATTCCTATCCCCATCAGGAGACAAAGCAAGTCATTGAACACTTCTGCCCTGGATATCAAAGTTGGCCCAGGGCATGAAACTTCCCCTGGCAATGAAGACATGAGTGGCACTGACTCGATCTAGAGCTTAAGTTATCAACCTCCTCTTCCTTAAGGCAGATCCACTAAATGATTCACATGCTTCTTACCTGAGTCATGGTTAGAATCCCATAATCCATACAGCTATGTAAATTGCAACAAAAGTGGCCCCCAAGGTAAGTGTGCAGTGGGTCAAGAAAAGAGACAATCCATCAGCGGCTCCCTTGTAGGATCCTTCCTCCTTTTTACGCTTCTTAACACTTTCCTGGCAGGATCCTAGAAAGTTTCTGCAGTGTTCCTCCCCTCTTCCCGGTCTCAGATCAGTGAAGAGCAGGGAGAGGCAGCTGTCTCCTTCCACTTCATTTCAAACCGCAGCTCAGGCTGTGCACATAGCTGGGGGAGCCAGGAAAGAGATGCTCCAATCAGCGCCAAGGGGCGGGGCTTCGAGGTGCTGTGAGGCGGATCACGGGGATTAACCGTCTGGGTCCTGGAACGTCTGCGTGACCATGTGTTTATGGGAAGAGTGTTTAACACTTTGCCCAGCACGACATGGGTTAAACAAAGTCAAAGAAGCTCTATTACAGAGCAAATCATTATAATATTAAGTACATGTTAGTAGATTACAAACGCCTATTTTACAATGTACATGCCTATTGTTGTTTTGTCCCTGTATATAAAACAGTATCTGCAAGAGAGATCTCAATGTATTCTTCCTGGTAAAACACTTTTCTAAATAAATAAAATAAATCCAGAGAATGCATGTCCCCTTACTAAGCATGATGAGAGTTGCAGTTCACAGAAAACCTTAATTGTATATATATATATATATATAATTATTGTTAACATTGAAATAATTCCAAAACCGGAGTGTCCGCAGTTAAGGTTTTCTTTTTTTAATGGGGTTAAATGTCAAGATTCACACATTATCTAGAACCTGCACAAAAGAATCTTCATTGATCCTCTTCCCATTCTTATCTGAGCAGATGGAGCAGGGCTGGAGATAATCTCCCCAACCACTTTGTATCTGGAACTGGTTTTGTTTAAGTTGAAGTCAGATTGGTGATAGCATTCTTTCGGATAAAACACGACTGGCCGGCGTAGGCAAAAAACAAAACAAAACAAGACTATATGTTGCTAGTCCAGAGTCATGTTTTCTTTAGACATTTGTAACATATGAAATATATTTATCACATAAACTATTTAATACCGATATATATACGCTTTCCCTCAACCTTTACTCATTTATTTGAGGATATTTATTAAAAATATACCATGCAGGTGCTTTACCAACCAATAATGGTGGCAAGGAAAGTGACATATATTATATATATATATATATATATATATATATATATATATATATTATTTTATTATATAGTGCCTACAATGTACACAGTGCTTCTTACAGTACATAGGGGACTGAAAAAACTAAAATTTAGTCCTTTTTTCTGAAGGCACCAAGTCCTTGGTCTTGTCTTTAGCATAGCTTTACGCCTATCCCATGAATGTTTACATTCTCTCACTGTATTAGCCGCTAACAATCTACCACCATCCCAGTAATTACATATATATATATAATTATTCATATATATATATATATATATATATATATATATATTACTCCATATCCAGTAGTGCTAAATTTAATGAAAGGCAACATCTATTGTAAAATAGTATTTTTGTTAAAAAAAACATTTGCGGGGGATGGCACCAATTTCAGTTTTGCCAAAGGTTGCCAATTAGCCTAAGGTCGGCCCTGTTTATTAAAGTTTCCCGAATAGTTATTGGGAGCTCAGTAACGCGGCCACGGTAAATATGATGAGGAGGTAAATATACCACGCCTGTAACGGAATGTTTGCTCAGCAAATAGCCCATGTCTCTGAGTGTGTCTGCAGCGCTATTCTCCTGTTTGATCATATATTCTTCGCAATATACCTTATCTCTGCCACTTCAAAATACAATCAGTCCTGTTATGGCCTAACTGTAGCCTGCAACTGACCTTCACATATCTAATGATACTCCCCGAATATCTGATGTGAGATGTTTTCTGCTTAGTATTCCCTTTGACTTGATAAAGTGATGGAGGGAGTCTTGAAATCTGGTTATATATATTACACACATACACAGAATTTTCCCTTTATCCTAAAAAAAAAATCTTATCCACCATGCTACAGGGACCCTTGTGTGTATTATTCCCCTCATTGACCTCTGTATAAATGGCATACAGAAGCAAATCAATAAAATAGATGAAACTGCAGTTTCTCTGCATACATTAATGCAACATAATGTAACACAATATTCACATGGACAAACATTGTATATTTTTTTTAGTTATCGCTTTAAAAGTGTAAAATAAACTGAAAACTAGTGTTACAGGTTTAAAAAAAATTAAAATAATAAGTAAAAAAAAATAGATACAAATTAAATATATATATAATGGCACCAAGATGTTAGCAGCAGATCCTTTAAGTCCAAGGAGGGGGCCTCCATGGATGCATCCTGGTGCCATGTCTTCTCCAGGTAAGTGACACACGCATCTGGCCATTCATGTGATATAAAAGAAAACGTGATTCATCAGACCGGGCCACCTTCTTCCATTGTTCGATTCTACAGTGGCTCGTGTGTTGGATTTGACCACACGGGCCAGCCTTTGCCCCCTCACATACATCAATGAACCTTGGCTGCTGTTTTGGAGATGCTCTGACCCAGTCGTCTAGCCATCAGAAATTGGTACTTGTCAGAGTCGCTCAGATCCTTACGCTTGCCCATTTCTCCTGCTTCTAACAGCAGCAAGTGTTAAATCTCATACACTTTAACCATGACAGGAATAATTCAGAAATGTCATTACATGGGGCATTATCCTGATCCAAGTAACAAATCAGCTTCTAAGCCCCTGTTGCTCACACGAGCAGAAGAACATCCACCCATACAGTAACAAGAGGAAAACATCACAATGGTAATTGGTTTGTGTTCATAGCTAGAAATATTAATACACATGTTGTGATTCCATACATGTCGGCAGATTTGTACATATTTACTTAAAAAAAGGTCTTGGGCACTAAAGCCTTGTGCTAGATGTAATAGGAAACATGGCTGTGGTTTTATCACCATCTACTTAATAGGACGAATAAAGGTTGGGATAAAGGACTCATTCTATTACTTCATAATAAAATTAACATTGCCTTCTTAATAAGTCCATTAACCTGTACATTACGTATTATATCTTCATAATTACATTGTTAAGAATAATTTCTATGAATCATTGGGGTGCTTCAACATCCTAACTGCTCCATAAACAGGTATGACTTATATACAAGTACGGGTAAATAATTTTACTGCAAAAACATGGTTTTTATCTGCCATCAGATACTATGCTTCTCTTTTGACATCCATTACTGAATTACTCATGCCATGTTTCACATTCTATAAGGCTTTCCTTCAGGTTTAGAAGGTGTGTGCATCCTGTGGCACAGTTCTCTTATGCCCACTGCCTGGTACAATAGACCCGATTAGTAGGGCCGATTACAACACCCCCATCCCAACTACTCAGAAAAAGGGCAGTTCCAAAAGAGCAGAAATTTCCCGACTCTCAAACCCAGGGGCACAATCAGTGATTTTGGTTTAGCCCTAAACACAACCACTAGTAACTTGATTTTCATTGCTGGCCCCACCATATGGGCACCTAGGCCATTGAGTGAGGTGGTGGAGGTGCCACTTTAGTAAGCAAACATAGGAGAGATGAAGAGATTGCAATAGAATGCTACAAACCTGAGGGCCGCTCTAAAAAACATCACTATTCCATTTCTGGTAGGTCCAGACAACTTATACGCTTGTTTCAATATAAATGACTCTGTACAGGATATGTTCAAATCATGGCGTATTTGGTGTTTCCTCAACCAACCTCAAGCTCCAAGGTACTACAAAAATATTTGTTTACTAAAGTATAGTATTTTCAAGCTTCTCCCGATCAGTAAATTCAGAATGTGATCAGATACAATAATTCCTAAAGAAAATCAGGACTCGTGCCACTCTGATGTCAGTTCTACAACACAGAAAACAGGACTCGTCCTGCCATATAGGTAAACTAAACGACTACCTTGACCACAGAGACGCTAAGGGTGTCATCATGATGCCCTTTCTAATGTGAGCAAGCAAGACGAAGTGTTGGAAACATAACTTGCCTTTTGTGGTAGAAATTATTGCGTCAGCCGGGCACGAATCGTCCATTCACCAAAAACAAGACCAAACATGGAATTAGAATACCTCCCATGCCTCTGAAACAGTTTGGGACCAGAGTTTGATGGTGGAGTTGGTTTGTTAATTATATCTTCAGTTCCAGCAGCTGCTGTAGATATCACTGGAAAACTTGTATTAAGGGCAAGCAATGGGACTTCAAATATTCACTTGATTTAGCAACAGTTTAAACTAGTCGTACCAAGAGAGAGCTAAACACTGCATGGGGTAAACAGTAGCTTGTTTTTATATAAATACCCTTTGGCAATAAGGCTTCATGAAGATCTGCCTCTGTTTACTTTCTTATCAACCAAACGTAGCTGCTGTGTTACAATATAATAATAACTGAGGGTGTGACAGCTCTGCGTGATTCACTTTGAAAGTACGCAAACAAACGTACTAAACACATCACACAGGGATTTATTCACTAAAGCGTGAGCTAACCCCAGTGAGCTTCTCCTGCCGAAAAAACTTGGCTTGCACTGCAAATCCGTGAGATTTCTCCCGTCTGCTTACACAGTGAATTAGGCATTATGCAAGGAAGTTTAGTATTTCTTGCTTGAGAAACCCGCCAGTGTTCGCCCTCCATATTGAATTGTGAGGTGAGGGAGTTAAAACAATTGCTCTCCTGCAAAAACTCATACCAACGCTCCCATTATTATTATTATTATTATTATTATTATCTTTTTTATAGCGCAATTTACGCAGCGCTTCTTACAATACGTATATTAAAGCGGTAAGGCAAAACTGGAATTCACAGACCAATATATCTGGTGGAGAGAGCTCTGCTCGCAATTTGTCATTGTTTTGCTTCAATAAGTTTATATATATACATATACATATAGATATACATGTATAGAGTGTACTGAGAGGTTGGTAGATAAGCATGTTTCAAGTTCTATCTATCTGTTGATTTCTGTATAGACCGTGACCCCGTTTGAGACATTTGCTCCTACTCCTAATGCCTGTCTGTGATCTTTTTTATGACAGTTCTTGCTTACACTGACCTCTCCCTGTGATCTCTTTTAAGTTGTGACAGTGATCTCTTTACCATACATGCTTCTGGGTCCAACCTGTGCCTTTGACCTCTGAGTATCTATCACCTCCCGTGTAAAGAAAAATAAAAATACAAAAATTTCTTGGTAATGGGTCTGTTTGATAAAATTACAATAAACTATCATATATCATATAAACCCTATGAGGTCAATTTCTCTGGTATGTAATATGGGTGAGATTTGTATTTTTCCAGATATTTTACACTGGCCGCACCCATCTGAAAAATGACTAAATCCCCCTAATTTCATGGGTGAATGTTTCCATGTGTTGTGTTATATTACTCTTTGACATTTTATTGGTACAGTGTTTATCTTTTGTGTTAACAAAATATCCCAACAGTTAACAATAACTCAACAGGTCAATTGCTATACCGCGTTCAATATAAAAGAAAGCCAAAACAAATGTTGCAGAAATATTTTATTGTAAATGGAATCATATATATATATATATTTAGGCACTTACATGTAAAATACGGCTTTAATTTATTTTATGCAATACTTTCTATATAATGCTTCTATATCTAGGCTTCCAATGCAGAACAATACTACGTATGTATCCAAATTAATCCGTTTTTAAATAAAAAGCCCAATTTTGGCTTCCTCTGTTCTAAATGCAATAAGTTTTTCTTACAAATTAAGTGTGAGCCATATAAAATAGTTAACAAAAATGTCATTGCCTAAAAATTAGCACAACTATTTTTATATTTTTTTTTACATTTTTTTCCCAGTTCTCATAAATGGATATATTTTTGTATTCCTAGGTAGATAAAAAAAAAAAAACACAAAAAAAAAAAAGAAGTCTGGTTTTATTCTCCGAGTGTCAGCTCTGTGATCTCATTCATGTCATTCTTGCTTTTATTCTCATTGAGAAGAATAGCAGATCTAGCTGTTTTCTCCTTTAATTCCCATGGGGAAGTGTGAAAACAGATCTGCTTTACTTGTCATATGGAATAAGGTCCTAATATACACAATCAGTTCAGTTCCTAGGGTTAGATTGCAATCTCTTCAGGTCAGAGAGTTAGTAGAGAAGATGTGCTATATGGGTTGATACAATGCGCCAGTGATAGGGCAAATTCGCCAGCTCTGTTCACCATGTCTAATCTATGGCTTTCTTAATTGAATTACCCAGAAACATTACGCCATAAGTTTGTACAGAGACTTGTCTCTGTGTGTATCTTGATAAATACTTGCAACATATGCCTCGCAGACAGTATGTTAAACGCCCTGTGTACTGTATTCCTCTTGTTTCTAAATACAATACATATGTTATAATGCAAATCGCAGCAGTAAAAAAAAAATATATTAAAAAAAAAGTGTAATTTGGGTGCGTGAAGGCTAGAAATGGTAACAACTATTTTTATACTTAAATTTAAATTAGATGTTTATACTTAAATACGTTTAAGGATCTTTCAGTTTATTTGCAATAATGTTCATTTATTTGGATGAATTGGGTGCTTTTTTTAAATCAACAGCTATGAGAATCAATCAATAAATTATATTTAAACACTAATTTACAATCCTTTAATTATTTCTCCTTTTTTAACTATAAATACAGATTTCAGATTAAATTAAAAATGAGCATAATTTTCTTTATTATTATTATGGAGGACATGTATGGAAAAAAGACTGCCGCTGTGGTGTGAATTACCAGATTTACTTCGCTATTAAGTGTGAACTTCTGTTTCACGGATTTATTACATTTTCAGATATAACATAAGGTAAAAGTATCTCTTTTCGTAGTAGATGATATATATATCTGCTTAAAAAAAAAACAGACTACCGGATCCACAGTGATTAAAAATATAAAATAATATTTGATTTCCTTTTGAGCATCCTGTCTTTGGAACAGTAAGACAGGATCTGTCACCTCTTTTAAAAAATACATAATAATGGAAACTGCTTTTGGGTTTCAAAACAAATTATGCACCATTAGCAGTTCCACGAACCCACTTTGCACATTTGTGACATGACACCTTTGACTCCTCTATATGCGTAAAAAATGCTGTACCGTATGGTAACGCAATAGGCTGCGTTTGGGGATTATTTTCCCATTTTTTTAAAAAACTATTTCTTTAATTTTCTTACAATTGACATGACTGAAATGTTATTATCTGATAATACAATCTGGGAAACATCTTTAAACCATATGGAATGACATCATTGCAGCATTTCAAATTCAGCATTCACATTAAATGGGAATGGGTTATTAAAACCCTGATTCCTGTTGGGAAATCCATGCATTTATTAAAAAAAAAAAAAAGAGAGAGAAGAATAAAAATTGTGATTCATTTTAGATAGATTGCAATGGGTTCTCAACTTTTCTATTGAATATCTGATAATTATGAATATTATTATTATTGGTAAGGTTCCAGCATGTTGGGGTGCACAGTTTAAGTGGTTTGGGTACAAAAACAAGTTGTGAAACAGTATATGAAACAAGTGCCCTGCTTGTGAGAACGTACAGTATAAAGTCATGCTTTATATAGTCCAGCTATCATGTGCACTTCAATCCATATGGTCGCTGATGTCCCTTTTAAATGAATAATAATCCCCCTTGCAAATGCATTGGATGAATTTATCATGAAACACATCAACCAGATTTGCCAGTGTGAATGCGCGCCATCTCCACTTCTCCCCTGAACGCTCAGTGGCGCATTCTGGTCTAGGCCAACAGTTCCAATGGGTGGCAGCTTCTATGGCACATAACAGGGAGCTCCCCGACGTACCATTACTCCATGGGTCAGTTGGGGAGATCAGACATATCGCTTGTAGCTGGCCCATATATGCCATGGAACACTTTGAACCACAATCCGTTTACTCTGAGGGTCGCGCTTTGAGCGGCACCCAGCCAAGGTATAGAATGACTCTGCAATGTATAGGGCAGCGCACTGCAGCTTCTCCTAAAGGAAAGGTTTTTTCTCTTTCTGCTAAAACATGCATAAAAAAGTACTTACAAGGTTCTTTAGTATGCATTCTTCACGTATGGGACACGGGAGTATCCCTTTAAGATAAAGGAGTATTCACTAACATAAGGGTTTGATTATGATGTAATCGTCTTTTGATTCAACCAATCAACAGTTTCATCATAGGTTGACTACATACAGGATATATAAAAATTGTTGAAATGGTAAGTTTTAATGAAATTCGCTGGTACATTAAGTTGTCTGAGCAACTGAATTATATCCTAATGTATAATTCAACAAGGGAAATTGCTAGATCTTGTTTTATGTATTATTTAATAAAGCTTCCAATACTATACTAACAGTGTAAATGTAAGTATCAAAAGGAATGGCCATGTTCATATGTGCAGTTTAATTCTTCTGCTTATTTTTAATTATGGGATTTGCAAAGTGGTTTAATCCCCCCTCCCCCCAAAAAAAGGCTACAGTTGTCTAAATCTGCTTTGTGACATAATAGCTGCAAGGCCTGGGTAGAGAATCTGTGACAGCGTCCTGCTTAGTATTCACTATGATGTAGTGTTTTCTGCCAGCCTCTGCTGAAAAGGTCACGTTTTCCGTTAGCCAGGTGTTACTGTGATATTCTGATAACAGGTAGCTCAACTCACTAGACTCTTTATCACACATCAAAAATGAGGGATTGTAAAAAGTTTGGCTTTCATTGCGATCAGTCTGACACATTCCGTAACATCATTTCATATTTATAAGAGAAAAAACTCTTAGCACAATAGCCGTATATACCAACAAAGTACGTTCTGTAATTGCTACAGTTTTTTTTCTTGAAAAGGTAACCTGGTGATTTTAGAATGTGAAAATTCAAATGCTAAATATAGCCCTTAAGGACTGAGGGCCAAACTTGCAGCTATACCATGTAAACATAGACTAAGTATACTCTGGGTTTGACCCAAAGTCTCTGGGTAAAGGACTGCTTCCCCAAGTCTCCAGGTTAGTGTCCTCTTTCTCTCCTACTCCCCACCCCCAGGCAAGCACATTGAGAAATGCAGTGGTTTCATATACCTACAGCACCCACATTAATGTGAGTTACGCATTTCTTCACTTTGAATGAAGGCTTTACGAGGCTAGCCCTGCCCCCACACAAAGTGACTCCCCGAGAAGAGTGAGAGCTCCAGGTTGCCAACACAGGGATGCTTTCAAGTTGAACTAAGAGGCCTCCCTAAGACCGGATGTGTAGTGGACATCGGCATGTGCATGCATACACAACCTACGTTCATAGTTTGCTTGGCATGCACGATGATGCCTACTGGCAGGGGGGCCACTACATACTGTGTGCTGCCATCTGGTTCAAGGATCCAGAGCAGCATGTACTCTCCAGAGTGATGCAGGTGGCATGGTCTCAACGGCTCACAAATGAAGAGGGTGCACCTATGACACGCATCAGGAGGTGCACCTGTGATGTGCACCTGGAGGCACGGCCCTTCTGCCTAGTGGTTCTGATCCTGTATTGTCCTACCTGTGTACCGTATCTGGCTACCTGTTTAGTGTACCAACCTCAGCTATGTCTGACCATCCATTCTGCATTCACTCGGACATCCTGTGTCTCCCATCTATAACTCCAGCCTACAGTTTTGAAGTACAGGTATCTGGATCCGTCTGTGCTTTACCTATAACGCTCACTGCTGAACTTTACCTGCCTACACCGTTGGGATTGTCTAAGTCCCTGTCCGCTTAGCGTGGGGCCCAGCTCCTTGCTAGGTGATTCAGGACTGAAGAACTTCTGCAGTCAGTGCTCATTCGGTAACGGCAGATATGACATACTTTTGTCTAGGGGAGCTGAGTGCGGTCAGTCTATTCCTGCTCAAGGGTGCCTATTCACATTGTATCCAAGTGTCCATATACATTCTGCATGAGTATAACTAGATTTTGGCATCTGCATGTTAGTAGTCTAGATTGTAAGCTGTTTGAGCAGGCCTCTTCTTACCTGTTGTTTCTGTAGTCAAATTGTTATGTTATATTCTACATGTTATGTCTTGTCTACTCATTGTACAGCACCATGGAATATGATGGCGCTATATGAAGAATAATAATAATGGTGTTAAAAAGCACTACAATGAACAGCCATTAGAAGAGAAGCAGGCAATATTCAGCAGCCATTGAATGCCTTCCTAGTTTGTCAAATGCTTATCGCTCAAATCCTACCAAAGATCGAAGGCTTGGCTTATGTATAATTATTGGTTTAAGTACTTGTGTCAAAGATGCACCCAAAAAATCCTTTACCTCAGGGTCCCAAAACCTAAGTGTTACCTTCAACATGTTGTAGATTAGTCACAGGACCGGGCTGGCCATCTGGCACATGGGGCAAATGCGACGTGTTACGTGAGCAGAAAAGTATAGCATGCGATCCTGTGACACTTTTTTCACATGAAGGGTTAAATGTTAGGTAAGTGCTTAGTGAGAATTTAAAAACTTTTGTTGTGTGCTGTTGTTTACTGTCTATGAGTAAGCGCTAATTTAGAGTGAAACGCGTTAGGCGTGGTCTGTTCACTTCCGGTGAGTATATTTGCTGTAATAATGAATAAACCTCTACTTTTAGATTTAACTTTTGAGCCATGGAGCGCTATTTATTGTGCCTGCATTCCTATGACGTGTTTAGTAGATTTGGAAGCCTCCATTTATTTGTACCTCCATTTTTACGCTGGAGCACTGTGACTGAGTAGGGACCTGATTCACACTTTATTGTATACGAATAAGTTGATACAATTAAACTTTTAAAAAGTTGCTAATCAGGAGAAAAGAGACACATACACAAGAATATTATGTTACACGTAGAAATTTGCTATTAGAACACTCGATGCATGTAAGCAAACTAATTGAAATATATATACATATGTATACATATACATCTTTTAAATAGCGTATAGCTAAAAACATACTAAAAACAGATATATATCTGTTGATTAAAAATAATCTTTATTCCCATTTACTTCTTTGGTACATTAAAACTTGCAGGCACGCTAAGCCTGTGTCTGGGAACATAGCTATCTTTTCTACCTAAATCACTGGGAAAAGAAATGACTTTCCTAAGGTCACAGAGCTTTTCTGCTGTAGGTTCAGTGTCAGAACACATATGTCATGTCTAACATATGCTCAAAAAGGAATCTATCGTGAAATGAAATTCACAAGTTTTATAGCTTGAACATTTGAACACAAAAGTATGTCATGCAGAGAAGGGCTGAGTTAGATAATAAGTATTTCCATTGTTGGCCAGGATCTAGAATGCCTGCTGTCATGTATAAAATATGCCAACCTCAAAGCCTGGAAAGTACCTTCAAGAAACATGTGTCTTAATATTAATGGTGAGCTCCTCCACATACAGTTCCCAATGATTTTGTTGTAGTTTTTACTCTACAGCAACAATTATACAGATTCATTTTATTTCCTTGGTTCAGTATTTCCCTTTTCTTTTCTTGTTTTTATTACTTTTTATTAATGTTTTTGCCATGGTGGAGCAGAGTGAGTTTATGCTATATTGCATATGTCTTCTATTGTGATGCCTTACATACCATTCACATGAACATTTGATTGTACAGATTTACTTCCAGGAAACCTATTGAATTAAATTATGACTTACATGATGTTTATGAAATATTTCACTTGAATTTTATTAACCTGCACAGGCAGGTTGTGTGGGGCAAAGATGGCACAGCCAAACGATTTGGGGACAAAAATGGAACAGACAAGCTGTTTGGGGACAAAGATTGCACAGACATGCTGTTTGGGGAAACAGATGGCAAATCCTTTCCATTCATTCTTCGTGCTGGCATATCCTGTGGATGCTATCTGGGTCCCAGGGCAAATCCTATGTGTGAAATTTGAGTGCCAGGGCTGGGCTTTGGTCAGTGTAACCTGTGATCTATGTCTGCAATGTAGATCACAGGTTACATATTCATATTCATTTTATTTCACAGCTTATATGATGTCATCATACAGAGAGGTACCTGGAAGTGGGAGAATATAATTCCTTGCGTAAACACACAGGTGCAGAGGGCAATCTGAACATTGCGTGACCCCGCTATAAGACTGGGTGTGAGTGTGTAAGAGTGAGTGCATGATGGAGTGAGTGTGTTTGTCAGAAGCTACTTACTGTAGCCTAGGCCAACTAGGCCAAGGGTGGCAGGTTCAGGGGCAGATCGCCTGAATGGCTCATAGCATGCAGTCAGGGCCGGCCGAAGACTTAATGCCGCCTGGGGCGAAGTTTAAAACGCCGCCCGACGCCGGGGGGGGGGGCGAAGTTTAAAACGCCGCCCCCCCCCGCCGACGCCGGGGGCATTTTAAACTTCGCCGACGCCATACCCCCCCCCCCCGGTACTTACCTTTAAACAGCCCTGCGGCGAGTCTCCCTGCTCTGCCACGGTGCCGGCTTGTAATGCTGAGCGCCGGAAATTGACGTCACTTCCGGCGCTCTGCATTACAAGCCAGCACCAGGACCGAACAGGGAGACTCGCCACAGAGGAGAGAGAGATAGAGAGGGGCGCCGAGCGGGTAAGCGAAAACCACTCGGTGCCCCCTCTCTCTCTCTCTCCTCCTCCGCTTTAAAAAACAAAAAAAAAGTGCTTGGGGCGGCAAAGTGCCGCCCCTTCTAAAGTGCGGCCTGGGGCAATTGCCCCAGTCTGCCCCATTATAGGGCCGGCCCTGCATGCAGTAAAAGGCATTTATAAGTAAAAGGAAATTATGTCAGGTGTTCAGCAGTGAGGACTATGATCAGGGGGGGGGAGTGGCTGGAGGCACTGCCCTGGGTCATGTCTAGTGCAGCACTCACATTACGGTGTGTTAGAGTGAGTATGTGTTAGTATCTGAGCATGGGGGGTGTGGTGGTAGAGGCCAGGGGAGGCACTCAGCTCTACTTTCCCCACTGGCCAGAAGGTGCCAATCCTCCTCTATGCCTAAATGTTTTGTTTTTATTGCATGACAATGATTTAAATAAAATATTTTATAAAAAAAAAAATAGAAAATGAATAAACTGGAACATATAACTGCTCTTAACACCAGTAAACAGAGTAGAAACATTATGCCAAGATGAAGGAACATATTGTCTCAGCGACTTGTTACTTTCTTTAATTTGAATTAAGATAAAAACATTTTATTTGTCACCACCAGGGAATTTACAATGACATTCATTTCGGCAAGATATTTCTAATGAGAAGCCTAAGTAGGATTTGCTTGAAGAAAATCAATTGCAAATTCAAACCACAATTAACAAATTAGTTAAAATGTATAATAGGTTATTGGCTAAAAGCAAAATAATAAAACAAGTGACTTAACCAGAAGTAATTTGCTTCGGGAGAATTAATTTAAGGGAATTTCTAGTGACAGGTACTCAATGCCATAATAATTTCAGTTCTTAATCCTTTACTATCACAGAGCAATTAAGGAGGCCATTGATTTTAGTTAATCTGCAAAAGGAAGCGGATGGGAGTTTATAGTGGAGGGCCAAGATAAACTCTGCAAGAGCACACTGGATTGCATTGAATTATTGCCTTTGATGTTTTTTTAGTCATTTTTATCTGTCTAATTATGTTATACTACAAATCAAACCCTTAAATCCACAGTATTAGAAAATAAGACGGTATACTATTTGTAGATTGTAATTGCAGATGTGTCCCTTTTTGTCCCAAATCCTACGTCTTACAGTCTTATACACTACATTAACCCATACAACTGTGTTTACAGATCAGAATAATACTTATACATAATAAAAAAACCTAGTCTATGTATATACTATGGGTATATACTAATGTTCCTTTCTCAAGCTCTACACGATTATTCTAGTGTTAAAGGAACACTCCAATGCTATCTTTTAGGAAAATATTATTTTGCTTGAACACCAATGCATTTAACTGCATGCATATCAGTGCATGCTTTCTATTTGAGTTAAAAAAATTAAACCATGCCCCTCCCCCTTCCTGCTTCTACTGAAACAGGAAGTGTACTTGAGTACGTTGCCCACCCATGCATTGAAATTAATGGGTTCAGCTCAAATGAGCAACGGTCAATCTATCTGAGCATGCAGCTTAAATTGACTTCAATCTGAGTGCTACAGTGCAATGCTTGGGGAAGAACATTCAGAATAAAATCGTCTAGGCAGCCCTAAGCTATCATATGCATTGAAGCGCATATGATGGCTGGACTGTACCTTTCTGTAGGTTTTTCAAGTAGCTAAAAGACCAACATGTTAACTAAGGGGTAAACATTAAAGGATGAGGGATAGAGATAGTTACAGGTATTCAACAATACAGGTAATATTTAGGAGTTTTACAAAAAGAGACATCTAAGCACTATATATAAGTGACAAACCATATTCATATAAATTCTTTCTAGGAAAGTAATCTTTGAACAAATTATGCATTTTTTTTTACATATTACATTAAAAAGAAAACGAGGTGAGCTTTAACCAACTAACAGGGTATAAAAGCTCTGACTGGCGGAATTTTCCTCTTGACCTTTCCCATGTGTCAGTGACGATTTCCCCAGAGTCCGTGTAGAAATAAAATGCATGAATATTTGCACATCAAAATGACATGTTAGTTTGTCTAGGGACTGAATAAAGAGCTTCGCTTTTCGTGGCTGTAATTCCACACTGCCCCCATCAACGCAAGTACATCAAATCACTAAAAAATTGATAAGTTACAAAGAGGTCATGCTATTGAATACTCTTTTGGAAGAGATCCACGCATAGTATTCTGATCTGCTGCAAGCGATACGGACAGAACGTTCTCTCATGTAGCCGTGCGTTTTCTTTCCTTCTCTTTATTTATTTTTTCATCTTTTTTTTTTCATTGTTATTGTTGGTCCTGGATTCTATTAACCCTTTCTTTGCCAGAATGTATTAGGGTTTTATTTTTACATCAGCTCAAAGATCGGGCGCTATTATTGTTACCATTTTGCAGTTTCTTCACTCACAATGCGTAGGAATTAGATTATACTTCTCTAGAAATCTATTTTTAAAGATATTGTGTTTGTGAACAGTATTTGACGCAAAAAAGAGAATTTAAATTTCATGCTGATTTTGAGTATTTGAATTAATTTGATTGGCTTTTTTTCATGAAGGTCACTTTGTTGATTACATTTCATAGAGAACATGAAAAACATGATAAAGAACTTAAAACTTTCTTCTGACAGAAGAATGTGTGTCATAATGCTTTTTCTCATTGTCGTTCCTGATCAAGCGGTATAGTGAAAGGAATCTAGTAACATATGCAAAGCCTGCTTCTTTCATCTACTCACTGGGAGGTGGGGTAGGTAATACAAAGACAGTCAATGTTTATACACCAGTCCAGCATGTAAAGCGTTAAACGTATGGGGAAGAAGTTCAGAGGTCAAGTAAACATTTCAAATCTGATAGTATGAGCATGATGGCTATGTGGAGTGACCAGCTTCCTTGGGAGAAACTCTTAACATTGGGGTACCTCCCAAGAATTAAAATGGCCAAAGAGAGACACTTTTGTTTTAGGTGAAGTGGTTGAACGCGTGGCTTGGTGCCATTTCTAGAAAAATATACTTTACTTGTTACAATTTAACAAAATTTTCTGATGTTTCTTTACAAATGATTGTGACTTTGAATACTAAAAATGTGATGAACTCGTAAACAGCAAACATTTTCTGAGCTCCTGAAAAAGGGGACATTAGTGGAAGAAAAAGGGAAAGCAAGGTTTGGGTCCAAAAGTGTGACCTTCTCTTCTAAAAAACAGACCTAGGACATATTAGTTAGTTTAAACAGACTCATACTGCTTGATATGTCAGCTGCAGGGAAAAACAGAAAAGGAACAGACATGGGCTGGCAACATCCAGCCCATGGGGCTTAATACAACCAAGTGGCCTAGTTATAAAGTAGACCATGACCCATATGGCTGACAACATACTAAGGGTACACTCTCCAGTCTGGTCCACCAAGAGAGACTGCATAAAATATAAAATGATTAGCCTCTGCCTGTCCTGCCTTTCACCACTCTGATCCATTCTAAATACCTTTGCCAGAATAACTTTCTTATGCCTTTGCTCCTTATCTGCTGCCCCAGAAGGACCTGGGGTGACTGGGTGACCATCTTGAAGAGAGGCCTACCGTCTTAACCAGAACTTGTTTCAGCTGCCATTTTCAACAAATGTTTCAACCAGGCAGCTGTTTAAATACTGATGCAGGCTTTAAGGTGACTGATTGCAGAATATAAGATTGCTTCATTTTTCAAGACAAAAGATTTGCCAAACAACAGCACTCCATGTAAAATAACTAAACTTTGCAAATAATATAGAAAGGGGGTTTGCAAGCCTACCTCAAATGGTATTGTTTTGGTAGGATGGGAGAACAGACTTGGTAAATAAGGATTACACACCATGTAATCTTAAATTATAATGTGAATCATGTGATTTCAAATAAATTAAGAAAATACAATTCTAGGTATTAGAACTGTTTTGTAATAATATCTATAAGTATATCTTTTTTAAGTCTGATTAATACATGTGTTTTTTAAGCCTATTGATTTCAAGAAAATAAGATAATAAAAAAACAGTTCCAATAAATGCTAACATACATTGAATAGCCATGGGCTAGAACCCTTGACCTAGCCAATATCCACCTTCAGGAATCCAAGTACTGCACTAAGACAAATAACACATTATCTGTCCTGTGCATCATGAATAAACAAGCACTAGAGGGGTATTACTGAAGACTTTGGATTTAAGTTAAAGGTCAGATGGAGAATATCTTCAAACTGAAGGCTTTAAATTACTTGTAAACAAAATGAATTTCAGCTATACTTTATTAATTACATTTTGTGTGACTTCATAACTTATCATCTTCTTCCAATGTCTTTCTTTAAGTAAACATTAATTTGAAAAATATAGTTTCAATCTATTATCACTTGACTATTGAAACCGCTACAAATATCTACAGTCAGAAAGAGCCTGGTATTATTATTATTATTATTATGTGAGCATTGTTAACCTGATTTGCATATACCCACCCAGAATCCCTTGCACTACAGGATTTATGTGGGGAGTATACAAACAACACTTCTTGAAATACATTTTTCAAAGGGTAAGACAAAACTAGAATTGCCAGACTAAGACAAAAAATGTTTGATTTAGACAAGAAACAGTTCTACTTAGACAAAACATTAATTGTTGAATTTAACCCATTATGCGCTTCAAAAACACCATTGATGGTATTGTTTAAGGACCAAATTCTCCCCAGAAAGTATTCTTAAATTAAGTCAAATTGCAAATCATTCATACTTTTGCTGCAACGCAAAAGCTGGAGCTGCCATGGAAAAAGGTCTCTTAAACGTTTCTACATGGTATTCACAGGAAATAATAAAATGACAGATACAGTAAGGTTTATTTGCTCAGACTCTCCCCTACTTATTTCATCACAGCAGCGTGACACATATACAGTAAATATACCTCATATGGTTGACACAAGAGAAATCATAATCAGAGGTCTTGCGCAGTGTTTCCAAAACCTCTTAATGTGATTAATGATATTATATAAATTAATATATATATTATACCATTAACTCTTTAATTATCCTCTCCTTGAGTAGCGAATGGGGTTCTCAAGATTTTTTATTACTCATTCTTCACCTAGCCCATAATTTCATCTTGTAAATCTCTCTTCAGTTTGTGACCCCATATAAAAATAATATAATGAGATCATAAAAATGTTTGCACGGAAACTAAAACATTCTTGTGCAATGCATTTGTAATACTGTCTGTGTAGACTGCGGATGGGAAAGTCTCCCACTGCAATGGGTTGCAACGTAGCACAAAGACAGTAATTTCACTTATTTTCAGAAAATGCAATCCTGCTGTTCAGGACAAAGTCACATACACTTAAGAATCAAACACACATTTATGGCATTTCATTAATTTCAACTCTTGTTGGGAAAATTCCAAAAGCAATAAAAGAGATTCCATTTAAGAGCCACAGTTTATGTGGCTGATAAGGACCAAAAAGAACAAGAAAACGATGCCTTCAAATAAGCCGCAGAGTATTGCTGATGTATTTCACATTATGGACCAGCTGGTATTTAAGCTAAGTAAGGCATATGAAGTGTATAAATGGGATAAAAAACTAATGAGAATGCATATCTATAAGGCTTAACCCCTTAATAGCAAAGCCCGTACATGTACAGGCTCAAAATGCATTGTTTTCAATGGGTTCAGGGACCGCCCATTGTCCTTAAGGGGTTAATACAAAAAAAAACAGGTCAGTGTGATAGATTGGATAGTTGAAACACACTTTGTATCACAGAATTATGTGAGTTACATCAAAACACAATAATCTTGCACATTTTTGGCCACTATTTTAAACCGATGCATATTTCCCATGCTTTTAAGTGGTGACTTATTGTAGAACGGCTTCATACAACACTCACTTTTAATTAAAATGTACAATACCAAATACCATTAAGAAGCAAAGAAAATAAGCAAAGGGTCCGTTAAGGGCACATGGAAAGAATGTTCCACATGCATGCAGTATAATGAAAAGCTACATATTTTCAGTGTTAAAACATAACAAAAAAGACAGAGATTTGGAACATTATATCATAGACTGTGTTAGAACATAAATCACAATGTAATAAAAAATGCATTATATAAAGATTATCAATCAACACATAGAATTATAAACAGATATGAAAGAAATGATCTAAGGTTACAATGATGTTCAGAGGTAGTTAGACAAGCAAGGGTGGGGTGAGGAGCTGTGGTTGGTACAGGAGCAGGGTTGGGTTAAGTTTTAGTGATAAGTAAAAAAAAGACCATGTTAGGATTTTAGTGGTAGGTAGAAAATCAAATAAATAATGAGGTTCAGCGGTAGGGAATTAAGATGGATTTGAGTGAGGGTCAGGGGTTGATGTGGATCAGGATTAGGATGACGTGCAGTAGTAGGTAGAGAATCAAGGTTAAGTTGGGTAAATGAATTAGGATGAGGGGGAGTAAGCTGGATAGGATGAGATGGTAGTGGTAGGTAGTGCTGCTTTATGCGGATGACTCTTAATGGTCATCAGACACTGGGCTAGGGTTGCCAAGTAGCTGGTATTTGGCTCTTTTGTAAGGTCAAGTCAGGAACGAGTTGGATACTCTAACCACTCTACATGGTTTTTGTAGAAGGCTGTACTCTGAAGGCCTGACTCCCCTCTGACAGCAGAAGCTTACAAAGGCCTCATTGACATATACATTTAACACTTAAAGTGAATGTATGTGTGTGCTCGAGTACAAAAGAGTGCAAACCTTTGTGAGTGTGATGGCAAAATGTACCAAATTGAAAGGTGGTTGATTGGCAGCCCTAATTGGGTCGAGGTTCCGTTTTGAGTTTCTTAAATGTTGTTCAGTGTGGCCTTTTGTTACTATACTGAGTTATAAAATTATACTTCTATTCTAGTTAATGCCTCGATTGGCTGGCTTTTATGAAATTAAGAAGTGTAAAAGGAAAGTCTCAGTTTTTAGTATTAATATCTGAGTCTTTATATGTCAACAGAAAATATTTGTAAAAAAATCAGAATCTATTAAAATGGAAGAAACTTAACAAAAACAGAAACAATAAAATGGTACTTATGCAGATCCCCAGAACAGGAAGTTAGAATAATCGCTCCCATGGTATACACACAATGTGGCCTTCTGCTGCATATTGCTTATTCTAGTCTGTGAACATCATTACATAGGTTTCTTTAATGCGTCGAGCTGTAAAATATATAAGTGACAGGTCCTCCAGAATATTATGGGCTCCAAGGGAAAACCCCTGCTGGTGGCTGCACGTATTGCAAGCTCCTTAGAGCTCTAGTACTGATTTCAAGCCTTAAATCTCTTAAACGTTAAAACCACGTGCAGTGTTTTTGTGATGAAAAAGGCATTTTAATCCATTTTGCATACATGCAAGTTCCACATTTACATCCACAGAAAAACGGAAGATGCTAAGGGCCCTTTGGAGGGTTTGGACTAATGCTAGCTTTAACCATAGGCGATCCAAGGATATAAACAGAACAGGGATATACCTTTCCTTCACTGGCACGCTAGTATGTAGATGGCGCTTACAGGGTATGGCTTGGTTCATAATAACCATTGAGGAAAAAAATTTCGCCTTGGCTATCCCATTAAATGTTAAACTACGTCTAAACAAAATAAAAAAGTTTCTGGTTAAACGCCATAGAGATTATGATTGACTCTTTTATTCAAGGGATATCAGAGTTTAGTTTTTCATATTGTTTTTATTTGGATTAGTGCTATCAACGTGACAGATGCAGGATTGATAATGTACATGATGCTTGCAATGTGTATGGTGCTGATATAACATACTAAAATTTCTTCCCAGCCTTAGTTACGTTATCTACATATGGTTAACATAAACACTAACATTTTTGGATTCCGAACTCATTTTGGGGCTTATATGTTGTATATTATATATTATAATACCATTTTTACTTTGCAGGGTTCGATGGGATCCAAAGATTTGGGATTTCTAAGAAACAGAATCTTATTGAGTGTAAAGGAATTATGAAGATAATTATCTGTGCCCTTTGAAGCCTCTGGAAACCAAGTCATCTGTTTGCAATACGGCAGCACAATAAAGGATACAAGTAAGAACACATGTATTTACATGATATGGGCCTTTCTTTGGAGTAAAGTGTGTTGCGTAGTATTCTTAATAGAAATTCAGATCATACTTTGCAATAGATAATATTGGTTTGGGTTTCATGGAACATTATTTTGAACCGCTGTAATGTTTCACATAGGCCAAAGGAACTCTGTTATTCTGCCAAAATAAATTATTAAACTGTTGAGAATTCATATAAAACTTTAGAAAAAAAGAGTTATATAGTGCAGAGGGTTTAAGCATATTTTTTCAATCATTTTATTGAGAAAAAAAAGAGTAATTTAATTTTTCCAAGTAATTGGGTAACATAAAGGGTTTCACTTAAGTCTACCTGTTAAATATTCTGGATTATCCTTATATTTCTGGGTGGTCTGGCATTACATCTAAGGATCGGAAGCGGGCAGTAAATGTCATTGGTGAGCAAGCACCAGTTCCACAATGAATGGATGCTAAGGTCTTAGATTGCGACTAAATTGTGGAAAATGTGGTTAGGCTACTTGCCTTTCATATCTTCTAATGTCACGGGCCCGATGAGTTAAGAGAGCATGTCGTAAGTGTATTTGTTTTTTTGTAGTTCATGCATATAAATACACAAGCATGCTTTTACTTAGCATGACCACACATGCAAACAGCATATATTCCCTAAAACAAGAGGAATTGCCCATCATACCCCAGAATCAGACCCTTCAGTCAAAAGCGTGCCATAAGCATACCTGGGAAATTCACAGGGTTGGCTGGCCAGAGCTTCTCCTCTCTTGGGGTTTGGCCATGATCATAGGCAGGCCTAGCTACATATGGGGGCTAGCCCCAGTTGGACTGGGGTCCAGAAGAGGACAGCGATCAGGCTGGAGTGGGCAGATGGTAAGCAGGTCCCGAGTTCAGATCTCTCTGCTGTAGCAGTGCTGCTGAGCACCCCATGGGCGTCCAATGACTATTTATGTTTGTATGTATCATTTATTGGGTTTTTTACATTTGTGTGAAGTTTCTAGGACCCTACAACCAACATATCAACATGTGTCGGTGTTCCAAGCATTAAAACATTACTTTAAAGCTTAATCATTCTGAATTCCATTTTTTTCCGCACATGAAATACCTACATGTATGTATCATAATTTACACTGGTAATATTTAAATAAACATAGTGTTGCTCTTTGTTATGGAATATCTCTATGTGTTCTTTAACACATACATAATAAATAAAATGAGTCATACGTAAAATAAGTAGAATTCAAAAGCTAAAACATCAAGAAAAGCTTTAGGAAAAGCCACCCCAGACTTTGAGAGCTGAATATATATATATATATATATATATATATACCGTATATATATATATATATATATATATATTCAGCTCTCAGTGGCTATGGTGTGTTTTTCACTAGCTTTCTTAATATACTTAGAAATGTCATATACAGTGGAAATGCCAAGGGGTGAAATTGTAATAACAGAATAATGATAGGGTTTGCATAAAAAATACAGGAGACCTTTCTCTGGGTAAAATACACAATATGCGTAATAATTTTAACCCCTTGCACACCACAGTAGAAAAAAAGCATGTGTAAATGCACAGTACACCACACACACACATACTGAAACATAATGTCAAAATAGATTGATGCACCTGCACAGACACGCAACCTGTTAACACAAATTTATCACAATTCATAGAGTTTAAAACCGCCCTAGAGAAAAGAAATGAACTCTTGTTCAGCTGACTATGTTCTCCTACCTTTTGAACTATTACAATTATGGCTTCCACATGGGAGAGCAGATACGTGATTAGCCGGTGTTTGTGTTTATATGTCATTCTTGGCTCATAGCAGCGTTGTATTATTGACGAGAGCAGCATTCAACTGCATGGTTCGGTATGATTTCTTCAGATAAATACATTTGTCCCAATGTCACCAGTATATATAATTTGGCAAGAACAACAAAGGGGATTCTTAAAGAAAAAAATAAACTTGGTAAAAGAAAAATTTTAAATGAAAGCAGTGTGTGGTCTCCGTATGTTAGTGTATAGCTTGAAAGGAAAAGGTCACAATCTCCTATAGAAAATAGTACAGAATATATATATATATATATATATATATATATATACTGTATATATATATAACTCTTAAAAGCCATCTGGGTGTTATGGGATAGAACTTCAAGGTTGACTTGTATTCATCTCAAGCCCTATTTTCGACTTCATTTTTTTTGTTCAAGAGCTGGATAGGGAGAGACAAAATAGGTACAGAGAAGAGTTTGTCTTCACACATGCGTTTTTATCTCCGAATAGGGAAAAAGTGTTCAGAAAGCTTAAAAAACGTTTACTCATTTTTTTTCGCATAAAATATACTGTATAGTAATGTAGTTTAGCATAAACAAAAAACATTTTTTTTAATTCTCGTTTTGTTTCAATTAAATTGCTTTATCTACTGTCCTGGAAGCTGCCATTGTTGTCAGTCATGTGACAACACTGAGCTGATTCTTTATGGCGATGCTAATGAAGTCCATTCCTCCATAATGAGAGCATTAGGCTGGGTGAGGAAGTCAGCTCCATTCTATTGTTTATCACAAATCAGTATGATAAACAGTCAGGACGTTTATCTAGACTCTAGTAGACCGGTCAATGATAACCGAGCTAGAACACATGCTCATGGTTAATAGGCAAAGAAATAGAAATAAAGAAAAAACTGCACATTGTTAATCTGATGCTAGTAGTAAAAAAGTATTTTTTATTAGGTTTCCTATCCCACTCATGCATTGTGAAATAATTTCATTGGATTTATGCCGGTTTATTTCAATATTGTGAGGGTTTCTGGGGCTTTGCATATTTGCCCCTGACTTTACTGTAAAATCATGCAAAATCATACAAATCTTAGTGAACCTGTCCCTTTAAATTGCAGAATATTTCACAAACATTTCTAGACAAAAAAGCCCGCCCTTACGAAAAAATTACTGCAGTTTTTCTGAAGTAATACTGCAGTTTTTTGGACATGAAAAAACTGCAATACTGCACTTTTACTGCAGTTATACTGCATTTGTACTTCACTGTACTGCAGTTGTACTGCAGTTATTTTTGTACGGAAGTACAAATGCAATAAAGCTACAGTACATTGAATTACAACTGCAGGTTTGCAATATAAAAAAAAAAGTGCGGTAAATGTGCAGTAATACTGCAGTACAGTGAAGTACAAATGCAGTAAAACTGCAGTAAATGTGCAGTAATACTGCAGTAAAAGTGCAGTATTGCAGTTTTTTCATGTCCAAAAAACTGCAGTATTACTTCAGAAAAACTGCAGTAATTTTTCTTAAGGGCCCTGTGTTATAACTTTTATACAAACGTCTACAAGAAGCCGCACCTAACAAAAGAAAAAGGATTTGTTTCAGATAAAGCTTTATTTTACCCGCACAGTTATGTCATTGTTATTCTTAAGAGCTTAATCTGGAACAAACCTGAATTTGGACATATTATAAAGCCGATGCAAATTGTTGCCTCATTGAAAAAGTTTATTATCAAGCAACTGTGTGCGCCAATATTTAGTTTGTTGGCTCTTCCTTAATATGTGACTAAACGCTGAATGTGGAAAATATAATTTATGGGAAGGAATTTTGAAGCCTCGTGAAGTAGAGTAAATCTAGCATATGCTTCGCTATAGAAGCAGAACCTTCCAAAATCTTTCATACTGTTAAGTTGGTATCCAGCCATAGCACACAGGGCTCTTTTAAACATCGTTCTCTTGGCATTGTACAGCTTGCTTGTGTAATATTGTTAAATAAAATTACATTGGAACCCTGGAAGATATAGGTTTAAGTAAACTGTATGTGTTTCCCTGCTGAGAAATGACAAACAATGAGTATGTAGGCAACATTTCTGTACAAGAATAATTCATATATAAAACAAATTATATATTTTTTTTACGTGATATATTTTTACAGTGTGTTCCGTGTATTCATACGTAGCAAGGTTTGCATTTATAGACCAAATATAGTAAATGTAAAACACTATTGTTTGTCTAGCAGACCTTTTAATGTACTTTTTATGCCCTCATAAATTTTAGATTTCTTTTTTAAAACAAAGATCATACACAATGGAAATTCAGTCATTGGAAAATGAAATGTTAAAGCCACTTATTAAGAAAAATGTTAGTTCCAAACTCCTCTAAATAATCAATTGCTTTAATGCTAACAAGTCCACTTTTATTATTCATTGATTCATGACCCCTGGGGATATAGCTTTGTTAAAATCCAAACATTTCAGATTGTATATTACTGGCCCATGACTAATTTAAGGGCTTAGATGGAGTCAGGTGCAAACTATCGGGATCCAATTTATCACCACGGGAGGTTCCATCTCCAAGTGGGAGGTATTTTCAAAATAAATGATGGGGAACAGGAGTTGAGCAATGCCTACCAGAAGGGACCCACTTACCCCCCCAATCCATTACATTGATATAGACACATTATTCTATGGGGCATCCTTCGTACTGAAGCAGGGAGAGTATCGAGTTCCCTAATTATGTCTGTCAGGACAAAAAGCAAGTTAATCATGCATGATTCAAACTGAAAGGCATTATCATTTTGCTGGTGGCTGTCCCATCTCGGAAAGCTATTTCTGCACTCATTACACCGCCTATTAATGAAGCCATCGGCGCTAGCACTTCTAAAACAAAACAAAAGGGTCTTTTTGATTCTGTATCCTTAGCAATCACACTACAATGTCTTTACAAAGCCAAACAATGTGCAAGACTACTTCTAATAAAGATATATATATATATATATATATATGTCTTGTTATATATAACTTCTCTTATTGAACCATGATGAGTGTGTATATGCATGAAACCTCTTGACCCCGTATATATTCGATTTTTACGTATTTTCTCTTTTGACACACAATCCATACATAACATACCAGAACAACGGTAGTAAAACAAAGTGGGGCCCTCTGTTTCAAATATTTTGTGGACAAGCTGGAGAGAGTAGGTAGATTGTAGAAATATATATTCAAGTAGCCTCAACCCCATTAGTGAGTGGAGAAAGAAGATCGGTCCAGGTTTCCCTTCTTTCTTCCCACTATACCAGTCTGTTTCTGTGAAAATAAGCAGGGAGAACTGGAAGCAGACAGCCTCTGGGTTGCTCTTATTCAAAACTTTCAGCCAGTGCCTGAACCCTTCTCATATTTTTTTACTTATTAATTCAACATGCAGCCACCAGGTCTACAGTAACAAGGACCTTTCATCACGATGACTCGACTTTTTTCTAAGCTTCTTTTAGGGGTATAAACTTCTGTACATGTGTTTTGGGTAGGACTGGACAGTGCATGTTTTTATGCTATTTTTAATATGTATACTACTGATTTATTACTGGGACACATGGGTGGACTTGCCTCCAGGGCTGAATGGTGCCAGGCCACCCTTGCCCTCATCATCAGATCTCTGGAAGATTATCCCCAGGGGAGAGATGACATTAAGCCCAGGGGGTAACACGCCAATCGGTCCAATAGCAATAAGATGATACACTATAGCCCATTTTGTGGGCTATAGTGTATCATCTTGTGCTGATCTATGTTATTATAGAGATATTGAAGCTATCTTGGAAGGACGGGTGACCTATTGTTTTTCATTTGGAGCACAAATTGCATCCTTGTTTTGTCAGTGCATCTATACATTTTATTGATTTACTGGTTCACTGTTTCTATTCTCTTCTTATTGTGATTGTGTGGTTCATTTTAAAGTACAGTAAGGAGTACTGAGGAAAGCTGCGTTTGTTCATGTTTAGTTGCCGCATTTCATTTTCCATTTTTAGTAATGTGTGAACTCTGAAACTCTTTTTGTGCTAAGAATCCCTTGTGGAACCGCAGGTAAAATTTACAAAGAGCTAATCGCCCCCTCGCCAGCTCTCCCTTGATTCTTGCTAAGCCACTGTGTGTCCTTTAAACCCCTATAATTTATTAGCATGTATCATAAGCCCCTTAATGGCAAGTGATAGTAGTTTACCTCCTATAAACTACTACTGGGTGATATTTGTAAATGGTCAATTGTATATTCGTTAATTAATATTAAGTATTTATTATAATTTTTCTATAGAACACAGCATGATGTATTAGAAACAGAGGATACAGACTTATTGTCCACATCTCTTGGCAACCAATACATTGTAAGCATTGCCAAAGATTGCAAAACTCTGCATATTTTAATTTCAAGCCATTTAAAAGTAATTCATAAACTAATTTACTGTGATGCAAATATATCAGTCAGCCACACAATCTAAATTATATATGATTGAGTTAAAGTATTCGTCTACCAAGAAAAATGAAAATAGTTCCATTTTAGCAGAAACAGATGCTCCAAACACTCCCTTTTCCTGTGCTTCATCATTTGAGCATTATATTATTCCCCTACGGTAAGTTTATCATAGCATTGCGTAACAAGAAACAGAAAATTTGCTTTGAGGGCCATGATGCATTATTACAGCTCTATTTTAAAGCAAATCAATGTGACAGGTTGTCAATAAAGCCTACTGTGAATGAAAAATATGGACCTTAATGGTTCCTAAATAATGTTAAACAATACATTGATAGCTGCAAGAGTTGATTTTGACACTGATCAGTAGCGTAAACCTAGTTAGCCATTGAGTTCTGAATTTGGAAAAGTGAAGGAAGCAATAGTTTTAGAGAAGAACCTGAATACAACCCTGGGGACCAGGAATGTATTTACATGGAGGCAGCCCAAGGCCTGATCTAGGGCAGTGCCTCCAGCTGCCATCCTTACTGCTGAGTACTGGCATATGATGTGATATCTCGGCTCTGTGTGTCCTAAAGGCTGGGGAGATCAGAGATAGGCCATTCAGCAGTGGCACACTGCAGCCCTCCGGACCTGCCGCCGTAGGGATAGTCGACTTAAGGCCAGAAGACGTTTCTGTTGACAGCACTTTTGAGTTTGCCCGGAGGCTTTGGAAATCAGAGGCGTTTACTGGTCCTTCGGGTCAATGCTTTACATCTCCGGGAGCAGGAGAGCTGCTTGGTCACCCTCTACTCCCCACCCACGTTCTGCCCTAATCCTCCTAGGATCTTTCAGTTTTCTTCGGGGGCCAAGTTTTGCTTATACACAGAGCCACCCCTGCCACCTTAACCCAAACATACCCACATCTCGCCCCCTATCAGTAGCAGAAGGGTGGAGGACCTGTGGCCTAAAAACTGGGCTGCGTACAACGCAGATGGGTGTAGGCAATTGCACAGTTGTAATTAAATATTTTGATATTAAAGAAAACCGTGGAGGTTTATTTTTGATGAAAGACATGTTATACATATTCCTGTAAATTCTTGATAACGTAAAATTAAGACTGAAATACTGGTGCATTTTTTTCAATCCTTATCATAAGGTGTAGTGTGTATATAAGGTATATACTGCTTGCTATATTCTGTGGCAGAATAGCCCAATGGTTAAAGGTCCATGATGTATTTAAACTGCCCTTTTTTCCCAGACGTAGGTCCATCACCCCCCCATATCCTACATTTAAGATATACTAAATGTCTAAATGTTAACAAATTAAAATAAGCATTATGTGTGTATTGAAAAACACTCTTATTTGTATATGATAAGAGGCATGTATCTTAAGTTCCTGTTTTCTGGATCTCCATGATTATTCCTCTCTTCTTTCCCTTAGTGTTAAGTTGCTGATTGCTGCTGATTGATTCAAGCAGCCTTTGTAAGGTTGGTTGATTGACAACACAATGCTGAGTGTGACAAAATACCCCCAAAACAATCACACTGACCCTCAAAACAAAAATCAGTTATAAGAAATTAATTTAGTTATGATTAAAATAAAAAAAAACTCATGCTGGTTTCCCTTTAAGTCTCTCATTTTTTTCCTCCCCTACAGATTTGTTGCTATATATTTTAATATGGAAGCTGACATAATTGTTTTAAGTAACAAAAAAAAGAGCACTGTTACCAGAGCAAACAGATGTGATGTTGCTTAGGACACCGAGTAAACAAAAAGATATAATATTGTGTGAATATCACGACCGGGCTGAAAAAATCTGCCGGTTCTTGTAGGTGTCAATTTTAGTTCCAGTTTGCATTAGCATTATACTTGGCATCATAAAATCACAGTAATGCCATTGTTCTGATAAGGGATTACTTGTTAATTAGCAGCAATATGTTCTGACTTATCTAGTACCAGGGATATTGAGATTTGATAACTAGCGTTGATCATCTTTCCTTGAAGGCTGTTTACAAAAGGGGTTCTTCCTTTAAGAACCCTAGGTTGCTTCTATGTTCTATGGTCAGCTTAATTGACCCTTCCAAGCTATTGGAAGCTATTTTATCTAAGGGATGCTGTGGCAAAATGTGGCAAAACTGGCAAAAAGTCCATTGTTTTGTTATAAAATGGCTTGTGTTAATACTTGAACACAGTTACATTGATTTATTTAGAGCACCAAACTATAGCACTTTGAAAAAGGTGTTCAATAAAGAAATGGGAAGAGATTTAGCAGGTAGGATGTATTGTATTGAATGAAAAGAAGAAGGGAGAAGGGGATACAGAAAAGAGTAGAGAAAGCAACAAGAGTGAAATGGAGAAAAAGGACATGATTTATTTGATCGCACGATTTTAATAAGTCATATATGGTAGTAAATCTAACAATAATGATTTATTCACAAGTGGACACTGAATAAAACATGAAATGAATGAGTGTGTTTTTAAAAATGTTAAATTTGAGAATATTCCCATAAATTTTAGTCTTTTTTTAAAAAGTCATTTTAGATATCAATTAATAAAGAAAAACCTAAAAAAATACAATAAATACAAAAAAACTAAAAAAATTAACAGTTTACAAAAAAATACAAAATATAAATGTTGTTTGACCTGAAGAGTGATAGGGGTGGGGGTGGGGGGCCTTGAAATTAAACCATCCAGAGACCTACCAAGATAATTTGGAAAGGAAACTATTTTCTCCCACATTCATCATTTTAACTTTCCTTTTAATATTGACATGCACTTAAGGACCTACATGTGAAACAACTTTGAAATGACAATTTGAATCAATTCATTTCACATAAACTGCTTCTCTGTCAATTGAGAGGTTATGACTGATCATAGAGATGAAGAGGGGACACTTTAAATAGAGTAACGAGGTATCTGGTCTATTTTTCATAGTTTGTTGACAGTTCTACACTGTTGTCTGTAGAGTATATTACTCTTATAGTTTTCGTTACTTGGAGTAATTTATTAATCTACAACTACAGCATATTTTTGTGTTCTTTGTTTGCCAATATAAAAAAAGAAGAGAAATAGAACTGTGAATAGAAATTTCACAGATATTTAGTAACCAAGGTTACAGAAACTACAGAGAATGCTTAATCACATCATATTCAGACAGTCTCTTATGGGTGTTGCAGCAAGTTGATGGTTGGCTACACTACACAGAGCAATACGGCATTTTGCATTAGGACATTACAGATGTCCTCTAGTCCTGGAAAGTCAGCTTATGTCTTCACTAAAAAAAATACCTTCACGCGAGTGCATACCTCGCCGCAGTACAGTCCTGATTTTCAGAAATTGTCAGGCATATCAATAGGCCATTTGGGGAGATCCTCTGATCTACCCTGACTGACCTATGGAGTTGTAAAATAAGTAGAGGTCATTGCAGTGCCCACAGCAGGGCCAGCCGAAGACTTAACGTCGCCTGGGGCGAAGTTTAAAACGCCGCCCCCCCCGCCGACGCCGGGGGGGGGCGGCATTTTAAACTTCGCCGACGCCATAATCTACGACCCCCCCCCGGTACTTACCTTTAAACAGTCCTGCGGCGAGTCTCCCTGCTCTGCCAAGGTGCCGGCTTGTAATGCTGAGCGCCGGAAATTGACGTCACTTCCGGCGCTCTGCATTACAAGCCGGCACCGGGACCGAACAGGGAGACTCGCCGCAGAGGAGAGAGAGAGAGGGGCGCCGAGCGGGTAAGCGAAAACTACTCGGTGCCCCTCTCTCTCCTCCGCTTCAAAAGAAAAAAAAAAAAAAAAGCGCTTTGGGCGGCAAAGTCTGCCCCATTATAGGGCCGGCCCTGGCCCACAGGGTGGCTATTCCAGTATGGAAGCTGGTTGGGCCAATCCCTAGTTTGGATACCTAAAATGAAGGTTCCAGGGGTGTAACTAGAAACCACTAGGGCTCTGGCAAACAACTTGTGACCGCCCTGTTTTTCCCTGAACAACTTGTGACCGCCACGTTTGCCCCAAACAGCTTGAGTGCCTTTGCCCCCAAGCAGCTAATCACTGCCATCCTAACCCCAAAACAGTATGTGCCATCTTTTCGCTCAGCTTGGGTTCCCCCAAACAGCTTATCTGTGCCATATTTGCCCCAAACAACTTGTATGTGCCATCATTGTCCCCAAACAACTTGCCTGTGCCTTCTTTGCCCCTTGTCCCCTATTCCAACATAAACACACACATATGTAAACACACTTACACAAATTATACACACTTATTCATACTGATTCATTTTCACTCAACACACATGTACACATTCACACTCCCCATGCTCACACACACATACACACAATTACACATACATGCTCACACACACACACACACACAATTGCACATTCACGCTCACAAACACACACACAATTACACATCCATGCTCGCACACACAATTATACATTTATGCTCACACACAATTACACATCCATGCTCTCACACACACAATTACACATTTATGCTCACACATACACACACACCCAGACACACAAAATTACACATCCATGCTCACACACACACAATTACACATCCATGCTCACACACACACAATTACACATTTATGCTCACACACACACAATTACACATTTATGTCCATCCATTTACCACAGGGGCTGGTAACATAACCCTGCTGTGTTCTTTCCATTTTACTCTGACTCAAAATTGTTCAGGTTGGACCAGTTCTTTGTGAAGACATTTGGACCAGCCCACCGGGCAATCATCCCCCTGCCCCTTGGGCCAACTTGCCCCTGATGCTGATGTTGTTATGCACATATAGAAAAAAGAGTAGTTTCTAGGCAGTGTTATCTAACCAAGTAAAGAATATCCCTTTTTTATAAGTGATTAAAAAAACATACACAATTTTCATTAGTTCGTAAAATATCGCTAACAAACTAAAGTTTTGTGTGTTTTTTCCTAAATAAGGTGACCTGTAATTTAGGACAATGAAAAACATTACAAATTAGAATTTTTTTTTGGTACAATGTAAAAACTAATTTTATATATTAACCACGTCTGGCTGTTTTTACCTGTTAACTTCTGTTGGTATTACTGTAACAAGAGAAAAGTGTCAAGTCTGTATTTTATACTTAGACAGAAAAAGGGCCCATAATGCATTATTCCAATAAATTTCCAAGCTTGTGAAAGTGCATCTGAACACAGCAATTAGGTGACCAGTCCGACAAAGCAGATTAAAAAAAGGTCCATTGAGTAACATAATAGATGCACTTTTATTTTCTCCATAAGTCCTCTATGCGGGTTTTATTCACTGACTCATTACTATTCTGCATGCCAGCTAGGGGGTTGTTATTAGACTGAATATAACAGGCAAATGGTCAGAAAACAGGGGCTGAAAGACCAACTAAATAGCTTCCCATGAGATTTCCTATTGAGCAAGAGCATGAGAATAGGAAAAGATTATTCTAATAGTCCCTGTTGCACATATCACAAATATAAAATTGTTTTAGTACAGTGAGGTCACACACACTGCATACAGAAAAGTAGATCTTTGTGATGTGTCTTTGAGTTGAAAAGGTCTTCATCACTCTCTTTTTAAAGGTCTGTTAGATATAGTCTGCATATTGTGAACTTAAAGATGCTAGAAGAAAAGTACTTTACCATATTGCAAGACCATATTGTAATGATCATGCTGCGTGCGGTCGTGATTTATAGTAGGAGCTGGTTCCATTCCCTTCAAACTTTCTGGTCCCGATGTCCCCATGATTAATACATTTCTATATATTTCAACATAGTTTAAATGCAGTGGACTTCTACCTCTGCCTAAAAATGGAACAGGAGATGCAGTGGTATGGTAGTTTAGTAGTGACCAGCTCCCATCAGGTGTAGTTCAAGAAGCTACAAGTATTGTCCACCATCTTTCATGACATCATGATTAGTAAATCCAGATGGCTCTAGTAACCAGCACAGTGGTAAGATAAGGTGGAAGAAAGCAGGGCATGCATAAAAGGAGTAGGACACTATTATACTGTATACATATATGTACATATTTATTATTATTCATTTATATAACATTAATAAATCTGGCCGTGCTCTTAAATGGGCAAACCGGACATTAAGTAGGACATCACGTAATAATTGGGACACCTTGTGACTGTTGTGTCCTACAGTAAATCTGGGTGCAAATTTTCTTAGCGTATAGACCATTTTGGTACACAGACATTGTTTAGATATTTGAAGGGTTACCCGCAAGGATTACAACTGTTCTTCATAAGAAAAACAAAAGGGGTTGTGAGTGTACATTGTCAGACTGTGTGCGTCTATTCATACATTGTAGATGTCGTTCAAGGTTGTTCCTTGCAGTCCAGACCCAAAGGCAGATAACACTGTTTACTTAAATTAATGGTTAAGAGGGTACCTTAACCTCAAAAGGGGCAGTGATGTATTCTGGAATCATACCATAAATTCCAGCAGTAATGGTCCATTGTAAATCTCAAAGCATAGCTTGTCTATTCAGTATAGTCTGCACCAGCACAACATGCATGTCTGGCCCGTAACATAAGAAGTGCCTTTAAAGATTTCTGCTCAAAAATGTTGGGTCTTACATGCATAAAATTCTTTGTATCCAGCAGATAATTGGTTCCCACCTCGCACTCATTATTAGGTACACATTTACTTAAGACAGGCTTAGTTTAGTATCATATGCTGCCTATTTCCTTGAACTCGTCATTGTCACCGTTGGTACTAACAATTTTCCTGTACACGAAGAAGAAACCAATATTCTTAACCGGTTTACATTCCATAGACTAATATGCCCCAGCTGTACTATTCTTGTCACACCCCCGTCTTAAACCACAGCCTAATTTAATCTGGACATCTTTGTTTCCGAGGCGGCTACAATGGGATCTCAGAGAGAAAGTATTACAAATAACAAACCTCTTTGGGGGTTTACTGCATAGACATGAATGCTGGAATTATAGCTAATTAAGATGTTGAGCGAGTCCATGAACCACAAGCCGCTGGATGTTCATGTAAATGACTATTTGGAAATTACCATGCCAGCTGAGGTCTAATTATTGGCCAGACGTAAGAAGGGGAGTTGAGCTTTTACTCCATAAACATGTCTGATAAAGACGCAAGATCTAATTTAACCAGAACCCTGTTATTTTCATCTGGCAACATGCGGAATCCATTGTTTTCACATACCACAGGGTAGACATTAATATGTAATACATCTCTCAATATGAATTGCAATGCTGCAAAAAGGAACTCAAACATATTAGTCTGGTGTTTAGGTTTACATTTATATGTGACTTATTCATTTTAAATGGATCCGTTAAATAGACTCTCTCTACATGCAGTAAGTGAGACAATTATCCCCAGCTGTATTGTGGCGATCTCATGTGCTCAGACGGTTTTGAGTTATAGTACGTCATTGGATTCATTCAGGGTGTAGCTGTGCATCTGTGAGTTCATTTTCTGGCTATAAACTTCAATTCATGCCCATGTCCCCATAGACATTTTTGAATGTGTTCTTTCCCAGCAGCTTAAAAAGTATTTTTGTTATAAATTACATTTTTATTTCACATCACATAAGCCAAAGATTGGCCCCCTACATTCTTTCTGGGAATAGATAGACCGGGGAATATGAAGACTGACGTCTGTCCATTCGGAATGGGGAAACTAGATGGACCAACTATCTAGAAGCCAATGTTCAAAGCATTTTTGCATCTCCATCTTCGTATATGTGTTATGAGCCATAACCCTTTCCTGATTTAATGTCTGTAAAGGGAGGATATGTGATGTCATTATGTAGGACAAAGACAACGTTCTCAGTAGGCGATCCTTTTATAATTACAACATGACACCAATAAATTATTATTATAGGATTTAGTAATGAGCAGGCATTGTCCATTAATAACACAATGACTTTAAACATAAATTGTATGGCCGACCAAAGGCTTAGTTTAACTTCTAGTAAAGAAAGCTTTAGATCCAGTTAAAGCAAGTGGGTTATGATGTGTAGAATGGCTAACAAGTAGAGAGAGAGAAAGAAGGGACAGCAATTAAAATACCTGAAATTGCGGAACTTATATATTTGCTATATTTATATACAGAAAAATCTCTCTATATGTGTTCTTGCGTTAATTCAGCGTGATAAAATCATGCTTTTTGTCACCCCCCCACATTTTTCCCCATCTATAATTCCACATATATATATTTAATAAAATGTTTTTTTTTGCAGATAATAAAACCGATCTACATATTGTAAATGCCGAGATGTACATGTAGGATTCATTATTAAGCAGCAAACTGAAAACCTTTTAAAATGTATTTGACCCTGCAAAGGTTAATGTTCGTTGAAAAGAAAGTTGTCAACCGATAATGGATGTAAGAACACAAAGCTTCAGAGTAATAATGATTTGTAGATAATGACAAATATTTTTGTAATTTTCTCCATATGTTAGGAAGCAATTGCACTGACAAATTAGAGACTTAAACAACTATGTGTTCACTTGCAACATATGGAGACTTGATATCATGCTATTAATGCACTTTCAATTATTCATTAGCAACTGTGGTTTTTCATAGGTTCCATGTCATTATTCTTTGCCGTGAACAGGCTGCTATTACTCTCTTGAAATGGAAATCCTGTATTCTAGGACAGCAGCATCAACATCTGAAAACCACATGTGGTTACAGACCGGCTGTAGGTAAAAGAAGGCGGAAGAAGCAGCAGACATCTTGTTTGGGATGGGGAAATGTAGCGATGACTCAATTAGTAAAGACACAGCATTTGGTTTTTAGACCATACAGAATTATGTTGACCTGGAGGTCTCCCCCTCTTGCCCAGTATAGGAGGCAGTAGAGATGGGTCTAGGTCAGGGAGTTGAGGACAAAACTTGGCCGTGAGTGGGTAGAGTAAAATACTATCCCACCCAGTAGACCAGGGCTACATCCTTGTCTAAAGTAGTTTAATGCATTTTTAAAGGGACACTCAAGCACTTTAATGTATATGACAACTGCGTAGTCCCTTTTTTTGTTGTTGTTTTTCAATCCCCCTATTTGCATTTTGCATGCAGGAGAAGCCGGTCAGTTTCATCACTTGCTCTGCAAATGTTGTGTGCTGGATCTACCCCCCCCCTACCCTACCCCATCAACAAATTGGGACACTGGGGTCGGAGCTTGGGAGGTAGCATGTCACTGAAACTTGTAGCGCTACTGGGCATGAGCACAATTCTGTCTGTGTCTCAGACATAGGAGAATGAAATCAGTCCCGTTGTCCCACTGAGCTCTACCTCTGTCCCTCTTTACCCGTGCATATCCAGCTGTCACCACACTCTTTAGGCAACCACTGCCCTTAAAGTGCGACGGCTGCCTCATCATCACCAATCCAGCCCTTCAACTATGTTTTTTTAAACCACAAAATGAATCAGCATCAGGGGCAAGTTGGCCCAGGGAGCAGGGGGATGATTGCCCGGTGGGCTGGTCCAAAAGTCTTCACAAAGAACTGGTCCAACCTGTACTAACCCTTTGTGAACAATATTGGGTCAGAGTAAAATGGAAAGAACACATACCTACATATCTTTCAATGTACCCTTAAAATGAACCATCACCTGTAACCGGAATAAACCTTAAGCAGATAACCCCAGTAAACCAGTATATAAATAAACCTCTGCATTTAATATATTCATACAACTTGCACAAGGTGTAAAGAATAGCATGCAAGTGTTGTAGTTTTATAATAATCAGCAGGAAAGCAAAGTACAATAAAAAGACATCTAAACCAACTTCAATATAGACAACGTTCAAGCAGTAAGGCACCCAAACCACATTTCTGCATTGTACTGAGAGTTCTGTTATTTGCTCCGTTCCTGATCTATTCAGATGTGAAGAGTTAAGGATTTTTGAAGAGTGTCCGGTTTTATTTATGTGCTGTGCTTCCTTTTTCCCAGTTTGACCTATTTCCCTAAAAGTATTAGTGTGTATTTGTTCTTTGTTTTTTTTTTACCATGTTATTTTAGTATTCCTGCCAGCTTTGCTAGCTGATAAATGTAGTATTGATAAAACATGGTAAAGTACTGTTAACTCTACCATCTATGCTCTTTGTGAAAGAATACATGGAAGTTTTGAGGCCGGAATTCTGATACCATTGCAATTATACTCTTTATTCCTCACTATTTCATTTTAATATTGAGTATTGTGCTCTCTAAGTATGCATATATGTGTAAATATATTGATGCTCTCCTACCCAACTTTAATGAAAAAACTTCAAAGTCCTGGAGGAACGAGACCTTGGTTCTGGCTCATATCTTCTGGCTTTGCCAGGCTTTGTGCTTTAGTGAATAGCCCTGTACCCAGCTATATTTTGCTGGTCTGCCTTATAAGTTGTACAGCCCTGCCACATGTATCCATCAGAAAAAAAGAAGATCTTAGCGTCCTAACATCCGTTTCGCATATTGAAAGTGAACAGAAATAGCCTGTTTTGTGGTTTTTATTACAATTTCACGAGCAGGAACAAGACTTATTATGAGGGTTATTGTAAATGCCTTCCAGGTGAGTTTATACTTCAATACCTAATACCATGGAAAAATGTTTCTTAATACACATTACAAGGTCAGAGAAAACAACCAGACCTTAGTGTTTATGGAGGGGCAGAACTAGATTTATTAGGCTGGGAAATAGTTATATACTGAACTTGTCCTGGTAAACTTCTCAAGTACAGGACATAAACTTTTCAATTATCACTAGATAGGTGATATGTGTATATCTTTTTGTAATTTAACTCTGATTATTATATTTTGATTTTATATTAGAATAATTTTGACCTCATGACGCCACTGAGTACACCTGGTCTTGAAGACAAAGAATGCTTCATCCTTTATTGACCCAGATCCCTGTATCTTCCCCTCCATGCCACAAGTTTTATGTTGAATCAAAAGAACAGTGCATTAAGATGGTTGGACATCTTGACTTTTAGCCCTAAATACTTTAAATTAATGTAATAACCAATCATTTGTCACTTAGGCCTTAAGGCCATGACTTCTCCCTCTAATCAAAATAAAAAGTTGATATAATGGAAGGTCTTACCTTTTATTGGGCCATCATAGAAAAACTGACATACAGTTAAATACACTTTCAGGATCTCACATGGGAAGGACAGGAAACATACCAACTTCGACTCAACATTCAGTAGAACATAATCAAGATTCCTTATCAAGAACGCTGGGTCTTAAGAGTTAACAACCCCTTACCTGACTTAATAAATCAGATGTTGATCAATCTCTTTCAAAAGAGAATGAATAAATGACAGGATAATAAAAAATAATCATGGTTGCCTCCCCTAGAGATTCGCTGCCCTACATTAAAATATGCTCCTTGCTAATACAATTAAATGATTAGCCAAGTAAATATGATAGTGGTGGCCAGTTAGAGAAGGACTGGCAACATTCAGCCTTGTGCGCCAATCCATCCAAGTATCTCAGTAACAAACAAGGTTGAAACATATTTGTCAGGCAATATATTCAGGGTGCACAATTCAGTCCAAAACACATTATCAGAAAAGAAATACATAGAAAACCCATAAAAAGAGCATAGGAAGGCTCTGATTATCATGTAAATGCCCTAAAGTCATAGTTACTTTAGACACTATGGAGGGTCATATGTGGAATTGTAAGTACATTACTGAAATAACTTCAGCTAGTGGCCAAACAGATTTAATTCAGAAAAGCCTAGCCCTACACTTTTAACATTGAGTGAATCTGTGCACAACTTGCCACTGAAGGGTTAAACACGTGTACCTAATTTAGCAGGTCAGTCATCTCTACTCTGTATTCATCAGAAAACTTTCCAATTAAATGCATTGTTCCGCCTCTCAAGGATCAATATTTCAGAATGTATTTCCAGTTCAGCACTACGGCGTGGATCCCAGTAACAGAATAGAGTGCAGGGTCTCGGTAAATCTATCCCTATATGCTCCGGTGCACACAATGCATCACTTAGCACATTATTGACTAAAATATCAACACAGAATGTGCACTTTGCAATAACAAACAAATGAGCAACGAATACGGTCCTTTTGCACGAGAGCCGGAAAAGCTGGATAACAGAATCTTTAAATATTAGCGTCTATACAGAAAAAAATACAATAAGCTTGTTTATTGTTCTTTCATACTCCTAAAAAGTGATGTATTATCCTACTGGACTAAAGGGTTAAATGTGGCACAGGCTAATGAGGCCGTTTAGCTGTGATGTGAAGCAGATGTTTCTTTTAACAATGGGAAGTATCAGGTTGGGGATGGGGGGGATCCCACCACCAGTGGCTCCCAGAATGCAGAAAAATATATATATATATTATTGTTTTTTTTTGTGTGATTAATATATCGAAAAATAACTAAACTGTGATCACCAGAAAAAAACCCTGACATTCATGTGCCTTCAAATTAATTACATTTTATATGGCCCTTAATTAGAAGTTGTGGTTAAACTGAGTCATAAAATATGACCCCATTAAATATATCCATATCCCCTACCGAGAGGCAGCAGGGCGCATGAGATCTTTGAGAATATATGACATAGACGGCTGTTGACGATTCTGTTTGAAGGGATTGCTTTTATCCTAAATACTCTGTTGCTTTGGCCAGTAAGCTGATAGATACTTTATGAAATCAAAAATAAAGATGCGGTAACATATTCTCTTTGTTGACCATACGTCTTAGCTGTGTAGAACGGATAACAAAGTGTAATTATGTCGCCATTTCGTTTACAACAGAACGTATCATGTTGATTACAATGGAGTCTGTATGTCAATAAACCCGGTAATATTCTTTAGTCCTTTAAAAGAACACATATGCCATTTGATTTGATTTTTTTTTATGTATATTTTTTTTATGTCTCGTGTTTATGTATCGTAACCTGTTTCTCATCTTTCCAGTCCTCAGAAGCTTAAAAATGATTGCATGCCAGGAAATTGATGGCGGAGAACGTTATGATCAAGAAAACAGTTTTGGAAAATCCATAAACACATTTCCATAGCAGGTCGCTTTTTACCATTCATCGTGTGTAACATTAAGTATATATAAACGAAGTATAATGAAGAAAAAGTAATGAAGAAAAAAATATTTTTGTATTATCACATTTATTCACTCTCTTACTGACCCTATTACAGTTCTCTTGCTGTATTGGTAGATCAGAACAAATTTTATTAAACATATTACAGTTAAGTAAGACCAAGTTGGAAGCTAAACTAAGCTAAGCTAAGTCCTACATTTCCCCAGAAGCCTTACAGAGTTCACTCAAAATTATTATTATTTATATAACTTGGGGTGGAAATGTCCTCTTAGTGAGCTCAGATCCTAAGCCAATGATGAATCCAATCTGGGGAAAATCCAAAGCTGTTTGGGGGGATAATGATTTAGTAAAGTGTTCATGATTAAGAATGAGCAGAGCACACCTCACTTCCATGTTTCATCCAAACAGAACTCAGAGGTCACTTACATGGTACAAAAACATATAATACTGTATTTTCACAATAAATATTCCTCTAGATACACTCTAGAGCTATGTTTATTATGAAAACCAAGTATTTTATATTTTTGCAAGGAGGGCAAACTTTTCATGATTTATCAGTTTTTATTAGTCTGTTGATTCTGGTTTTGTCATACTTTTTTTATATATATATATATATATATATATATATATATATATATTGAACGAAGTGCTGCATAAATTGTTGGAGCTATGTAAATAAACAATCATTTATATGAAAGAAAATCTGTCAAAAAGTTGACACTTCTTGGTACTTGCAGGTGATCCAACAAGGCAGATACTTTTGGTTATATGTCAAAGTATTATTCTCAAGAAGAGCAATATATTAGGTCACCTTTCTACCTCTGATTGGTCCGTAGATGATATAATGTATGGTGGCTGTGCAGATATTTTAGAAGACATCTACGGTAGCAGGATAGGGCATCTTTTACTAAATAGGCCTTATAGTTCTATCCTATTGGCATCAGACATCACGGGGAAAGTCTAAATTCTAGTATGCTAGGAAACTACAGCCCTTGCCCGATGGATATATGACCTACACCATTGGCCCATTGAGCAGTGGGATAAGAAGGCACATAACTAGAAGGTGGCATACCCACCAGAAACCGTGCCTCACAGAAAAGCAGGGCTTTTGACCCATTAAAAAACTCTCTTCTACAAATATTAACCACACCGGCAAATATCTGAACAATATTTTGGATTGCATTCTGGAATTCTTCTAGGCAACTGGCAAATCCTTGCTTTACTAAGTCACATAAACGCCCTGTTATAGTGACAAGTGATAAGTGCCTTTATCTTTGCTCAAATGAAAGCTGATGGTTTTACCATTACGATACAATTTTAAATTATAGAGTAGTCTCATTGCCGGAAGTCACAATAAAAGAGCTACCTGTCAAATTATCCAGTTGAGCAAATACATGAAAAATGATGGCTCTCTTTGTTCTCTTACCCTGGCCACTTGGAATCTTATTAAACCTCTATGCCCCAAGGAGACAATGCATTAATTACATTCCCTTTGCCCAAAAGAAGACATGTGTGCCTCTATTAGAAAAGAGGAAAGATGCTCTCTTGAGTCCATCAGATATTGCATGTAACAAAGGTTGTATAGCTACAAGACAATATCGGTCTCTTAACCTTTCTATTCCTGCTTCTCCTTTACAATCAGAGCTCATTGTTTATCAACTCTCCTCTTCCTTATGATCTTTCCTCCTACCTTCTCTTTTCAGAATTACTGTCATTACTCATGCTCATCATCTGATATCTCTTCCACTATCTGTCCCTGTGACAAGTTCAAGGTCTCCCTAGTTTTGCACCCCCTTCACTATATATATATATATATATATATATATATATATATATACAAACAATCATGTCAATAGTCTGTAAGATAAATGAACATCCAAAACAAATACAATGTCATAATATGTAAATATTCCATAGCATTACTTTGTAACCAGAAACCAGAAGTAATTTCGTAATATTCATCTAAACACCAACAATCGCAGCCTAATCATGCCTGCTTCAAATAAACTGTATACTAAGCCTGTAAACCATACCTTAGCTAAGCTCTTTGAAATGGGTAACATATGGAAAAACATATAATATGGCCAGTTTAGATTAAAAAAAGAGCAGGATTGTATTATTTGACATATTTTCACTTATAGTCATTTTTAGTTGTTTTCTGTAAACTTCTTGATCTTCATATCAGTTATTGAAACAGGCAGATACAATTCTAGTTCACAAATATTTTAACAAAAGTCTAAAACTCAGCCTATGCTATATGAAAATATACCAATAAATTGTAAGTTCCAACATTCTTATTGTATTTTTTTTTATTTTTTATTTTTTTATTTATATTTTATAACCCATTATGAAACAGTTCTATCCTTTTAAATTTATTGGCAACTTTGCTTGAGCATGACCCCTTGAACAAGTAAGATAAAACTTCTGTGAGGCACACTGAAAGTATTTTCTAATTATACCGATATAATCATATAGTCAGACAGCATAGTTTAAGATCTGTTTACGAACAGATAGATTACACTTGTACTGGAATAATTAAAGGTGCAATACTAAAGGCCGGTAACTACAGCAATGTGAATGCTAACAATGTCATGTAAAGAAAGGTATTGTCATAATGCCTATCTAGCATCATTACCATTACACAAGTACAACTGCGCCCGTTGAATAACTAGAGCTGACGGAAGTTAAAAACCATCCAGTGTCGGATGGTTCTGAACAATGTTACTCCTTCAAGTAACAAATATCCCTACTTCTCAAATAACAATCTGTCCATACACACTGTACAGAAACCCGCATTGTCCAGAAAAGAAAGAATGAATTCCCCTGTATCCAAAAGTAAAACAAATAATAGCAATGAAACAACTCACCTTACCGGTTTTCCCAGAGTATTCAAAAATATCAATTATATGTCGAGAAATCTAGGGAAATGGCTAAAAGATGCAGCTTTCTGTTGGTGTTGTTTTTTTAGCACATCCTCAGCCTCTCCTCTTCAATTCAACCAACAAAGAAGCTGTCCCTAATCCCTTGCTAGGAAACCAGAGAACACACTGTCTCACCAAATGACTTCAGCTGACGAACAAGTCTCTGGGGCTCTTCCCAGTATCTCAATGGATTCAGCCACTAAGACATGTAAATCCGTTAATAGAGGACCCATATGTACCGAATCGCCATTATATATTGTTGAGTTAAGGGACAGATAAGGTTTTAATATGTATGTGCACATGTGTGTGTATGGGTAATTATATACTAAATGTGTGTATATATATATATATATATATATATATATATATAAATATGTATGAGTATATGATGTAATATATAAAATATGATGAAATATAATACATAGATAGAGAGCTGAGCATATGGCTATAGTGAGTCATATAACTATATCTATATATATATATATATATATATATATTCAGATAAAAGTAGGCTTAATGTTTAAGCCCTACTACAAGCTCTCTTTTTTTGTAGAGGGGATTAGAGATAAACCGTATTAGTCATAAAAATTGGAACTATCGGACTTAAATAATAGAGACACCTGTACTATATATAATATATATATATATATAATACTATAGAGAACAACACTAGCGACACAGATCAACAGCATTTTAACTTAATTTAATATTTCAGGCTTATGAACGTGAATGTTTTTATAGTGTGTGTTTTTCTTTAATTTCATAAATTAACTTAATTTAATTAATGTTTTCATTCTTTCTATACAATGTCTGGACAGTATTGAAAAAACAATAAGATTTTCCACATTGTCTTGAACGGTTAGGTATTGTATACAATATCAGACACACACCTGAGATAGTTTTCTTGCATATTTCACCTGCAGTGAAGATATTTTAAAAATTAATTTATACCAATATTTCAGAAATAAAAAATATTATACACATTTCAACGTAATCACTCATCCCTAAAAAAGTATGTATTCTACTAAAAATATAACAGGAAAGAAAGCAATTCAGAAAAAAATTTTGAGAATTCTTTTTCCCATACAATATACTTGTTACAGGAAAATGTAAAGAAATATAAGTTAATGAGTGAAATTTCCTGTGTGTTCCGCTCCGAATATGATATTTTTTCTGGCCTGCCAAATTAACTATTATTACAGAAGGGTTTGGCTTGCAAGCTTTACAAAACATGTTCCAGTTCAACAGAAGAACGCATTTTCGAGAGAGTGAGTTTCACCTTCACTCTTTCACATGCTAGTTACAATAAGATAAGGTTTCATCAACTGCTTAGGAGCCTCGCTAACAGCTGGCTTGCGACAAGGAACGAGGCATTTAAACATTAAAAAGTATGACATTTCCCCCTGATTAACTATTTAAATAAGAAAACAAAAAGGAATTGAGTGGTGGTAGTCAGTCCAACTACTTCTTGTTTTGTGCACCAGGCCAAGGCCCAAAAAATGAAAGCCCGGTAGGCCTCAACCTGATTTGCCCCCTACTTATCATAAGTTGTGTTTGTGCAGCCAATCAAAAACTAAGAAAAAAATCAAAAGCTACCCATTGGATACACACCACCGCATGCTGCAATAGTTTAGCCGGGTGATGTAATATTGTATTGATTAATTGGCCCTGGCAGCCTGTTCCTGACATGTGCTATCCTGACATTTGCTATTTTCTGTACACTAATACGCTTAGCATTCTATTTTTCCTCACCTATTTCCACCAATAAAAAAGCAAGAAAAGTGATCATGTGATGAGAACTACTCCCCCCTCTTTGAAGTAATTTAAACATGCTTTTGCCTAAAAATACTCATATTCTAAAACTTGAAAAATATTTGCCCCTTAAGACTTAAGACTTAATATTCTATAGCATCTAGTTTTGTCTAGATAAAAAAACGCTTTAATGTCTTGCAAGAAGCCAGTATAAATCAGCTTAGTCGCATTTAATTCTGATATAATTAGCATATTATATAAAAAACAAAAGGCTTACCTAATTATTTAGTATTTTCTGGCAAAAAGCTGCTGGTGTATTACATTTATTTATATATAGAATGTACAAACAATTTTTGTACTTTTTATGTAATCTGTTTCTTAGAAGAAAATACCAGCAGGACATCCAGGAACACGATTGCCTCTCGGACAGCCTCTGAACATACACTGGATCTAACGCATACCAATATGCTCCTTGGTGACTTAATAGGAAACATGAAGTGACGGTTTGATGGATGAGGTTTCCTGAAGACAATGCCTTGAATGACATCACCACTTCCCCCATTTTTACTCATCCAAAGATGCCAACGCAGTCTATTTTAATAATGGTAATTTCTGTAACGAGACCCGGCAAGCGACTCTGGCTACAATATCTTGACTTGCTACCAGGTTCAGTTTCTGTCCTTCTGGGAATATCTTCATGAATAATAAGTATGATACTTGAAAAAAAAGGAGTAACTTAACTTGATTAAATCAATAAAACATTATCGATGTTGTGTTCGGAAGGGTGAGTACATGATCAGAGGGTACTGCGTCCCACAGCTGGTGTGCAGAAAAGAAGAATATTTTAAATATTGTGACATTTTTCTGACCTTTCCTTTTTGCTGTGATAGCAAATAAAAACAGGGCTAGGCACTAACATTGCTCATGGTGGACATTTTAATGATCTTTTATGGACCTTCACTAACCTTGCCACGGACACTGGTGTCCGTACAGACATTTTACATATCCCTGAATGAAAATCAATAGAAATGAAAGGAATAATTAATTCGGACAATTAACACACAAACACATTCTGCTATATTTGGAATTAGGTTATCAGGCAAAGGTTTTATTGTGAACTTTTTTTATATCCACGCTGGCTAATATTAAATAAGGATCATGCCTGTCCCTCAGGCTGGTCTAAATTCTTTGAACAGAGTCGGTCCAACTTGGCCCGGCTTGTTATGGGAGGTGGTAATGTAGAGGGATCATGTAATTCTACATTGAGTGACCCTGCAGTAATAGAGAAACAGCTTGTCCAAGACAAGGCTCCAGGTAAGAGAGTAAGTGTTAATGTTCATACATGGGTGAAGTAGGGGCCACTTGGCTTTACTTGCCCCCAAGGTCAAAAAGTGCTAGCCCTTCCTATCAATAGTACCCATCTGAACCCATGCTCACAAGTATGACCTTAATGTCTTCCACAGGACAGAAGGGTCACTTTACTTTGACGTATTCACCCTCAAGCTTTCCCATTTGAACCCTCTGTATACTGAAGGGTCCTTCATCATGTTCTCTGGAAGTATACATAGTCCTAAATGGATACACAACTCAAATGATGTTTAATCTGTGTTCAACAATGACCTCTATAATGTAATGTTATGATACTCAAGCAGTGCTAATCCTAAAATATGTTCTGTGAAGGTAACTTTTTCTGTAATTTGTGTGGCTGGCGAACGTCTTTAAAATGTATTTTTTATCAGTTTGTTTTATTGTGATTTAAAAAAAAAATTGACATTTGACTGCGAACACGAACATGTAACTTGTAGCAATGTAACGATAAGAATATGGATAAAAATGCTTACAAATGTGAGGGGAAAAAAAACCTGCACACCCCAAACCAAATCTGATAGAAAGTGTTTCATAAATTAAACAACATCTTAACAAGACACGACCTGCATAAAGACAGATACATCTTATGTCTGTTCTGAAAATAGCTGGATGCTGAATCATCACTTATAATATAATTATATATATATATAAATATATATATATAACGTAAGTATTTTGAGTTGGCTAATCCTAGGACAATGCTTAGCCAAAATACCCTGCTGGTAACAAAATGAGAATAGACAATTTGTTCTCTGTAATTGTCGGAAACACTTAAAGCTGTTAGTAGTAATTGAAAAAGTAGCCTGGTATTTGTTACACACCATGGAATATCCATAGAGCATTACATACCCTTGTCAAACATCCCTTATGTTTCCGACTGGCGAAAGGTGATCTGCCTTTGATTTTTCCCCTGATTTTCCCTATCTTCAGTTTATAAAACCCAAACAGCCTTTTGCGTTTGTAATGTATGAACACGAGCCAATTGCAAGGGGGAAAAAAGAGTTTGGCTTTTAGCCATGTTTTCTAGCTTCCTGTTAATGTTTTTCTGTTGAGTGTGGTCCTCAATGTATCCCTCTTATGCCAAAGACCCAGAGCAACACTGGATAGTAGACTGTTGTTTTTGGATAGATTTTAAAGGCTTGTCTTATAATGAGGAGATTCGACCAACATTTTGTCCAAACTTAAAATAAAATGGGTGAAAACAAAATGTCAACAAAGAGCAACACGAAGCCCTCAATAAAATTTCCATTAGGCAGATAACATTCACTTAAAAAAACCCAAAAAAAACAGATGACCATCTAAACTAAAAATATAGCTTAGTAATTAGTTACTGGAATTCTGTTGATATGACGTGTCACCAAATGAACACTCGCTGCAGAAGTTCTTCGGTCCTGAATCACCTAGCGAGAAGCTGGACCCTCAGCTTAGCAGACAGTGACGGTGACAATCCCAACAATGAGGAGGCTCAGGTGTAGGCAGGTAAAGATCAGCACTGAGTGCCATAGGTAAAGCACCGATATATCTGGATACCTGTACAGGTATGCCCCACAGGATGCCAGAGGTTAATGCAGAATGGATGGTCAGACACTGTCAGGACACTAAATGGGTAGTCGTACAAGCCAGAGGTCGGAACACAGAGCAGGTAGTCAGAATAGCCAGGCACGGAACACAGGTAGGGCAATAGAGGATCAGAATCATGAGGCAGAAGAGTAGTCAGGCAACCTAAAGGTCAGTAACAGCAAACATGAAAGAAAATATCAGGACCACAGCAGGGTACCTGAAAACTGTACTTATGAGTTTTTAAATCCGGCGCCTGTGAGTGCCCTGCCTCCTGGTGTAAGTCATGGGTGTCCCCCCCTTCATTTATGAGCTGTTGGGACCGTGTTGCCTGCATTGCCCTGGTGAGTACATGCCGCTCTGGACCCAGCAAAGTGACATGATGAAGGACTTTCTAAAGTAAAAAGGTCTGTTTACTCGTATCAAAGTCCAACAATGAACACATTCTGCTATATTTGGAAACATTTGCAATTATCTGGTCACACATGATGAAATTAGGCTATTAGGCAAAGGTATTATTGTGAACTTTTGTATATCCAGGCTGGCTAACATTAAATGAGGGAGATACCTGTCCCTCAGGCTGGTCTAAATTATTTTAACAGAGTCGGTCCAACTTGGCCCGGCTTACTATGGGAGGTGGTAATGTAGAGGGGTCATGAAATGCTACATTGAGTGACCCTGTAGTCATAGAGAAACAGCTCGCCCAAGACAGGCTCCAGCTAAGAGAGTAAGTGTTAAAGCCTAAACCCTATTTGGTCCCTTGTCTTATGTTAGCACATGCTTAAATTCACTCATACTATTAAGCACTATTATATTTGTAGAATGAACCTAAACAACAACGCACGATGGCCAAGTTGAGATAAGTGCTGTCGAGCTGGACATTAGCCACCTGTCAAGTCAGGTTGAGTTCAACTCAACAAACTGATTGTCCAGTCAAGTTACTCTACACAACTTGAGCCTTTATGATCCCAGACCCTGTAACATGGGATTGTTATGGGATTTACATCTAAAGCCTGGTGTGGTAGCTACATCAGTATAATAGCTCAATAAGTTTGTCCACCTGAACAGTTCTTGTGGGTTTTCATTTGTTTAACTATTAATCCAGAGGAGTATTCCTTAAACCATTTATTAATTCAATACTGTCCACAGAAACTGCTCCTTGAATATTCTGTTTTTACTCAAAAAGAAATGATTTGGAAAGCTGTTATTCCTGAGGTCAGAAGATAATTTTTTCTTTCTTTTTATTGCTGGGTTTTTGGCAGTCTTCATTCCTAGAATGACAAAAGAAGCACGGCTGGTTCCACTTTGTGAATTTTAACCTGATGACTTCAGTTCATAAGCCACCTTGAAACTGTTGCTTTTGGGTCCACCCTATGTAAAGTAATTGCCAGCTATAAATTTACGCCTCAAAGACATTTGGCAGGTACATTTTCTGTCATACAGTCATGCACTACTTATTTTCACCCTTAAACTTTGGCTACTGTTATGCATGAAGAGGACTTGAGTCGTCTTTTGGGGGAAACCCTGGTGTTAATCAAGTCATGGGAAAAGACTGAACACATTTCTACAATAATATTCTACACTGCTCAGGTTTGCTTTCCTTCTTGCTTTATGGACACACAATGGTGGGTGAAATATTAACCTTTATTCTCTATATAAAGTGCAGCAGTATGATTATTTCCCCCTGCTTGATGACTTAAAATTACTGTATGTGAATTATCAAAAAAAAACATTTTCAAGTTCAGTAAAAACATATAAATCCAAGTGAATGCAGATCTTGGACATTGCACATTGATTTTAGCTAGGTGAGCTAGTGCTGGCTTGAGCTCAGGGGACACTCAGCAATCATATGCATTAAAGCATATACCGTATTTATCGGCGTATAACACACACTTTTTTAAACTAAAATATGAAGTTGAAACCCTACCTGCGTGTTATACGCCGATAAATCCTAGAGCTGCACAATCTTCCCCTGCACAGCTCTCTCGCACGCCCTCTCTGATGCCGGGAGCCGGGTGATGAAGTCACTCCGGCCCCGGCATCAGCACAAAAAGTAAAACACTGGAAGTTAAAGAGGACCCATACCAGATCTCCCAAACGGTAGGGAGTAATATATACAATTAATGTGTGTGTGTCTGAGTGTGTGTGTGTCTTAGTGTGTGTGTGTGTGTGTGTGTGTCTTAGTGTGTGTGTGTCTGAGTGTGTGTGGTTTCCCAGATAGGAGTGATTCTGATGAAGTTTTTTTTGTGCTTTTTCTTTATTCTTTATTTCTTTTATTACATTATAATAAATGTTATAATGTTATAAACATTATTCCAACATTAAGTTCATAGCTTCCAAGTTTAAATTTATTTTTTCTTACTCAAATTTCCTTGTTAAAATGGGGGTGCGTGTTATACACCAGTGCGTGTTATACGCCGATAAATACGGTATATGATGTCTGGAAAAACCCTTTCAGTAGCTTTACTTCTAGTATTTGTTGACACCAATATGAAGCAATGCTATAATATGCTGACCTTCCAGTTCGCATAATGGAGTTATTTTAAGGAGAAAAAAAAACATATGACTTGTTTTTTTATTCTTTGCATTTTTTTATTTTTTGCATTCCAACAGTCACACCTGCCTGAACATGGTTAGTGCACCCTAGAATGCCCCAAATGTTTGCTCTTGTTATTAAAATATCCTATCTGCATATTATATATGTATGCCTTTCCCCATTTTTCCTTCAAAATATCATTGTCATATTATCTAATGTCATATGGTTAGATAAATGGTAATATATGTTTAAGGGTATGTGTATGAATTGATTTCCCATATAACATAACGTTTTTTGGTCCTTGGAGATTCTCTTAGCAGTGTGTAGCCCAATTAATTTTTAAGCTAAAAAAATGTAGTTAAACTACTGCATTATCACACTCTCTCATTTTAAGTCTTTATTATTTTGGGGCACAACTTGCAACCTGTGTAATTCAGGAAAGCCATGTAACACAATGCTGTATGGACTGTATTCAAATCCTTTATCTCCTTAGTGGGAAAAAATTCTTCCTCTCGCTTATTCATCCTGGTCTGTCAGCACCTCGGCTCTACTAAGAAACTGGCCGGCAATAGAAAACTACCATTTTGAAAAGCTCTGATTGTTCTGTAGTTATACTGGTTTACGTCCAGTCTCTTCTTAGACTCTGCAATCTCAGACATCTGGAAACTATATGAAGATACTTAACTTTTATATAGTTGAGGTGTTCTCAAGATCTCAACATTTCTACATTAAAAACTCACTCAACAGATAACTTTTACAGTTCCGTATCCAAGAACATTTATCCAAAATAACGTTCATTTTTCCTTCTATACACAATAAATCTTTCTCAAGCTCACAGGAAATTTAGCAATTACCAATCTATATAATTTAAATTCTTAGGAAAGCCACAATTGAAGAAAACAGGAAGCGTAACTCGATCCAAGCTAAAATATTGATGCCATATTCTGAAACCATGTTAAATATCTAACCATAAAGGTCACTAAATCCCCGTACATGGCTGGCTTTGAGGGCCAACAGTTAGCTGTTCAGCCTCTCGTACAAATTGTGGGATTTAAAATGGCGGCATTGCCTCAAACAAAAGAAATCTTTATCCATCCATGTAACCACAGCTAAAGGAAAATTGTATGTTATCTTATAGAAAAAAAGGAGTCCGTAATTTTCCTATGAATGGGAGGAAATGGAAATATTCCTCAAAATCTCCTACTTATGGTGAAAAGTATTCCATAGCTAGCAGTTAAGGTCTGCCAGCTGTTCTTTATAAGGGCCCTTGGTTCTAGTGGTAAAAAAGTGGTAGGAATAACAAAAAAAAAGACAGTTAACGTCTCATCATATTTTCTTTCTCTGCCTTTACTCTCTTCTCCATCTTTGTTGTCTCTACACAACATTTTGTCCCATTGAGTTTGTTCTTTTTCCTTTATAGCATTTTGTTTATAAAGCGCCAGCAGATTCTGAAATTTAACAACAATATTAAAAGTTGAAAAGTGGAATTTTAGCATATAATTATTTCCACAGCCGAATTAATGAGGGCAGCAAGTATTACAAAACTACCCACCCATTCTATCTTGATGTTATAAAATCTGGTCAGTTTACATTGTATTCCATTAGTAATCTCTATAAAACTTGTCTGTGTTGACTGGATTGAGAATTGTTGATCTTTCCCATTCCCATATATAGGCCATTTTGAAATTAAGTTTTATATAGCCTAAAAAGCCCTGAAAAAAGAAAAAAGAACATTTTTGTGACATGTGGGGTATTTTCTAAATATTTCAACAGATATATAATATATAATTTCATACTTTATACTTTGGAGTACATTTGAGAGATGGAAGTAGATAGAAATGGAAAGAATTTCCGAACAGTTCAGGTGCTTTCTAGGTGGCATGGTGAATAGGTGAGGTGGAACGTGGTTTGAGGCAGAGCCAGGGGGGAGATCATCCACTTATCTTACCACTTTATTATGTATTGAAGAACACTGAGATGTGCTGTCATACCCCAGGCAGGTTCAGAGAAAATGTTTTTTGATAAGACATGGGAACTTGTTTCATGTCGAAGTGTTACATTCTTAAGAGATTGCTAGACTGTGGGAATCCACCTGCTAAATATTGTTCATGGCGGATTCTATGCTTTTTTTTTTTACCATCACACGTGTAATCATTAAAGTGTAAATATAAACATAAGATTAGGTTGGAAAAAACGAGAAAAAAAAACCTGAGAAAGAACCAGCAACAGAAACTGGTACCTAACCTCACATCTCCTGATTTCTATACCAGGTATGTAATGCCAGATGCATTGTGGGAATCATTTACCTCTATCCACAATACTTAAGGTTCCGTTGTGACACTAAAATCAGATTCATAATGTAGGAATATAAGAATAAATATATAATATTGCTGTTAGCTTAAGTTGCCTTATATTTAGCAGGGTTAAATTGTAAAGAAGTGCCACTTTTATTAACTTTCCAATCATATAATAAGCACGCAATAATATTCTCTGTTGTTATAAAGGCCTAAACAGATTATGAGAACTTCTAAGCCAGACTATAATACAGCACAGAACATGGAGCCAACATCGAATTCTGGGCACTTTCATTCTATGGCTTTCAATGTTCTTACTGGCACCACCAGCCCTGCAGGAGGCAACTCAAACAAACCAACCAAAGCCCTGCCATTAAAGCATAAGTAAGTAAACCCCTTCACTAACCCTCTATGGGCTGTTCGGCTTTCATGTAAGCTGCACTAGCGCAAAATTAAATAAAATAAATAAAAAAATAAACCATAGGTCCATTTTGCCTACAGGAATTTGGAAAATAACAGACAATGTTTATGGTAATGCAATGAAACATGTTCCAAGAAACAAAATTGAATAACGAAGTGGAAATTTAATATAATCAAGGTTTTAACAGAAATTCCAAACACATAATCTGATAATGGCATTCAAAACATAAAAATACAATTGATAAATGCATTGAATTTACTGCTTTAAATACGTTTAAGAATATATTTTCATAGCAACTCCGTAAGATTTTTTTTTCTTCTAGAAATCAAAATACATTCATTGTAGGATCCTGGAATATCAGGGATACACAATGGTTTATAAAACATTTGTGTCTATTGATAAATATATTGCAATCTTTGCGTATTCTATATAATTATCACACATTTTATTTCTTTATTCTTATATGTTATTTCTTTATTTTAGAATATTTTGCTCAGGTCCAAGAGAGAAAGCACTCTCAGCCACCCATAAATACCTCCCAAGTATTCCATTTTTTGTGGGGCAGTCACGAATTTCAGGCACTTTCCCTCATAGTTGCCTCCCAACTGATGGAGGTGACCACGGCAAGGTGGCTCTTTGGGTAAGGTGAGCAGATGGCGGTACCTCTACTTGCCCATTCTGTCTTGGTTGACACTAAAGTGACCTACTATTTATGTCCCATTTATGTGACATTTAGACATTTAGACAAAGAATTGTGTACCAATTTACCACATTTAAGTAATTTTCTGTTTAAACACATTATTAAATATTATATACACATTAACCCCTTAAGGACAATGGGCAATCTCTAAACCAATTGAAAACAATGCATTTGGAGCCCGTACATGTACGGGCTTTGTCATTAAGGGGTTAAAAAGTGGCATTATCTGCATTTCTCTGCCTAGAATGATTGGGAAACTGCACTTTTTAGACATGTCCATATTGGCATAAGGGTCTGCCATTGTCATTTTGCTTGTGCGGTAGATGGCCTTTGTCACTAGTTTGCTCACTGTAACAATATACGCGTTATTGTAACTTATAGGGCTGTAGAGCACTGTCATATACTCATACTCAGCAAACATCCTGAGCTCCTAGAAAACCGGAGCATAGAGATGTGGGTCAGAAGAGAGAGGCTGTTTCTCCTAAAGAGGGACACTTGTTAGGTACAAAGGGTCTATCTTGCTCCAGAAATTCTAGCAAGCGTAAGAAAGTGCAAGCGCACAAGCATTTATTCAAGCTTTTGTACATATCATCTGCTGGATGGGTGTAGGACTGAACTCGTCAATGTCTTTTTATAAATCCCTAACACAGGTTCCATATCAGGGACAATGAGACAAGAGGGGTAGTTGCTCCAGGTGCTGCTAGGTAAGGGGCACCCTGGAGGCGATGATCCCATGCTCCCTTCTGCTTCCAGAAGCCATGACCTCCGACCCTGACCTGGGGGTCAGCAGCCCAAGTTATGACTCTGTTCCAAACATCCTTCCAATAACCATGACAACTTCTTTAATTATAACATTACTTGTGGATTTTGCTGAAACCAATCCAAGGTTGTTAAGTAAAACATCCAACTGTATTATTGCTTGATCATGTTGGCTAGTGAGGCAAATAAAAATACCAGACTGGAAGTAGATATAGGCGTAGTTGTCACATTACATTAACTAGCTGAGTACCAGCTGAATCCATAGGGCTATTATAATAGCGGACAGTTAAAATTAACAATACATTAAAATTGACAATATACAATTGGCAAAGTCCACCTATATTTCCTTTCATATAATATCTGCATGACACATCAGGGATGTACTTAAGAAATACCATGCTTCCTTTACCTATTTAAGGTGAAATAAAAGAAGAGTCTCTTCATATAAATAAATGAAAAAAGGGAAGAAAAATAGATTAAAATGAGTTCTCCCTCACAAGTTAAAACTATAGACATAAAATGGGTTAAATCTTTAATGATGGCTCCCAGATAGCTAGCACGTCTAAACGCTTGACTCTCTTTATTTCGTAGGTACATGGGAATTGTTTGTAATACCTTTTTAGAGATAATTTACCTCCGTGCTACAGATGTAATGGAAAATATTATCTCCTTAACGTTACACAAGTGTGTGGATGGCAGGCAGATGTTCTTTATACCTGAACTGGCACACACAGTGAGCCTGATATTTATCACCCTTCTATACTGACTGTAATTCCTTCAGGAAGATTACTTACATATTCATCCTAATAACAATCACATTTTATTTTGTGCTTTCCAGAAGACCTGATTATTCCATATGGGCTGCAGAGGCCTGCTGTGCCATTAAGATCCTTCCATGAAAAGAATTTCTTTGATATATTATCCAATATAGATACTCAGCTCAAAATGAGTTAGAACTTTAAGTTTATTAAAAGGTTCAAAGACAAAAACTAAACACTAAAACACTGTGAACTTTAAGAACAGCCCCGGAGGGAAAGAATTGGACAGAGGGGCCACATGAATGTAGTGCGGACGAGGTACCCATGGTCAGGCCTGTTTAAGGGGTTAAGGCATGACTAAGCGGAAATTTTGGCACTGAAAGTGTTAAGTTTGTGGCACGTGCAGGGCCAGTAGGGAGGGGGGTAATTACCCTCCCTGGGGGGTATATAAGGAAGGGTCGTGGCCTATAGGGGCAATCATTTTAAAGAAAATTTTTATAATATGAAAGGGGGCACATTGTAAAATTGTAAAAAAAAATGGGAGATGTAGTCCTGCAGCTCCTCCCCTCCCTCTGGCAGTCTGCTTCACAGGAACAGAGTCTCTACCTGGGCAGAGGCACAGTTTGCATGCTGCAGACACAAGGTAGTTTATTTCAAACATATTGCAGCTCACACATCTATACATACACATTCATGCTCACATACACAGACACTTTTACGTAGACATTCATGCTTATATACACTTTTTTTCCTCATCAATGCTCCATGCCACCTAAAAACGGCATTAAACGTTTCTTGAGATACAAGAGTTGCTTATAAAAAAAGCCGGTCATTCTTACAAAGCCCACCTCTATATAATACATTACAGCAGTTTGACATCCTACAACCATTCTCCTTAAAACTAGAAGCCAAAGCTCTTTTGTGGTTTAGAAATTGGCAGCAGGCAAATTAGAGCAGTGCAGAGGGAACAAATTAAGTGGCCACAGTGAAAGGGTTTGAACCAAATATTAAAATCGTACATTATTTTAAAAACAATTATACGTTTATTTAACATGTATACAGAAGTAGTACATAATAATTTTTTAGGTAAGTTGGGAAAGAATGTCGAGGGGAAAGGCACATTTAAAGTACATTGGTACATTTATATTTATTCCTCAAAATGGAAAAAATGTTCTTAGCAACCTTTAGGAGAAGATGCAGCTCGAGAGCTGCATCGTAACATCGCCATGGTCTGAAATTTTGCAACATTGGCTGCTTGCAGTGGAAGAAGGTGATCCCATTGAAATCAGTTGGAGTACTTTCTGTGCATACGCCCCCAGCTGACTCCTCTGCAGCCGCAATCTTCACTATAGAATATAGAAACATGGAATTTGACAGATCATCCAAGAGGGAGACTCCCATCTTAGGTGGACTAAAAGAACCCTGTGAACTCTCATGAGGCAGATGGAAAACAGTATTCAAGACGGGCTGTGTATCTTAAATTCTATTATTTATCAGCAGCATGAAAGTGCACAGGTTTCTTCCTGCTGAACCTTGCTGAACCTGCTGGCTGTAGTCCTTGGTGAGTTATGAGCATACCTGAGGACTTCTGGGCTCCGGCTACCCGGAGCCTTCCCTTGCGGGTCGCAGCCAGGACTGCCCACTAACGCCAGCGGGCGTTCCCCCTGACGTCAGTGGGAGGTCCCCCTGACGGCAGCGGGAAACACCGCCATTTAAAAGGGAAGTGGGGCGTGTCAAGACTCCGCTCCCTCGACCCGGAGGATTCGGGTCTTGACTTCACCCGGAGAGTTCCCAGGTATGTTTATGCGCGGCACAACCCTGCTGATCATGCACTTTGGAGATTGTTTGTGTGGACTGCCATTCTAGCAAAAAAATACTCGTGGCATGAGTAATAGTTTCCATGTTATTTTCTACATAAAAATATAACTTCTTGTCATATCTGGGGTTGATTTGAGATTCAGTTACAAGAAACTGGCTATGCAGTTTAAAAATATGACTCACTTCTGTGCTTCTGTTTGACCATTGTCAACTGTTCCTATAAAAAAAGGACATAAAACTGTGCCATTATATATTATTATGGAGTCAATGTTACATTTTCTTATGGAAATGACCACTTTCAGACACATTGGCTGTCCCATCAATGCCTTGCTGTCTCCAGCTATTGAATTCAGCTATTGTGGTTTATTAAACGTAATGTGAATGTTCAGCATTCTGTTGAGGAATTTGGTGACCTCACCACCCAGGAGAGACGTGGGCTAGCTATCTGCTCCACTGCCTAAAATGCATTAAAAGGAAAATCGACGTGACTTTTGACTTTTTAGAATAGTTAATCTCTTGCATCCTTTTCTGCCAAGAGTGTGATTTACCTTTCTACTAACTGTAATGTAAATGTGCGTTTCTTCATTTTACAAAGCAAATACCTACAGAATGGTGAATATATAGTTATACTGTAATGCACAACATCAAATGACAAATTATTTTTTTAACCTCTGTTTTAAAGTAGGGTTGTCCAATTACTTTAGTAGAGGCCACTGTCAAGGCTCTCCAACTACAGGCCAGAGACCTAGAATTTGACCATAGTCCAAAGACTTATAGATTCCGATTATATTGTTCTTAGGATCTCAACCTGAATCACTTCAGACTTTACACTTCTTTTAAAGCCAAAAGCTAATTTCCTGATATGATCACCAGGAAACGCCTTTGCATCGTTCTAAATGATCATGTAATGTTTGCAGAAGATTGTAAAGAGTCTGACAGAAGGTCAAAAAAATCTAAGACTAGGAGGCAGCCAGAAAACCTACTTTCTCAGTGTTACTACAGATATTCAGTGGTAACAACAATAGTAGACTGTAAGTTCCTTTGCGCAGGATCTCCTTAATCTTTTCTTTCTGTATGTCCAATTTGTTATGTTGTGCAGTATCCATTGCTATTGTACAGTGCTGCAGAAGGTGATGAGCGCTATATAAATCAATTAATAATAATAACTAGCAATAGCCGCAGGTGGGTTAGGGCAGAGGGGAAAGGACAGACAGAACCATTAAAGAGTGCAATGTCCTCTGCACCGAGAAAATTACTTTTAGGAAATGTATATTGTTTAAGGTGAGATCAGTCAATTACGGATTAATCATTAATAGCTGTACGTATTTTCCAATAATTTTTTTGAGTAGGTAAAGAAATTTCAGAATAGCATAATCGTTCTGCAGGATCTCAAGCGTCTACATCAAGATAGCTGCCATTTCAAAGGTGATAAATGAGATACAACCTCTGCCTCTAGACATGAAGGAAGGGAAATACTGAATACTATTTACATCATAATGTAGACATATGTAGATGGGTATATAAATATATATATATATATATATAATGTAAGAAATGCCACATAGCATCCCCTCTTTCAAAGGCGTTTGGCACAGCTGTAAATCCCCTGCAGCCAATTTAGCACAGTCTGAATACCTGTCCACTTGGTCATGAGTCAACATGTCAAACTAATTGGTCAACAAATACTTTGTATGCTTTCTTCCCTGTGACTTTATACACAAGATACAATGGGGATTTACTAAGGGAGGTCCCATGTACCAGAAACAAAAAAAACACTTCCTGAAAAGGTCCTTTTTTTGTGCGTTCCCCCACCCTCATTATTAGCACTGGATTAATTGATATGATTAGTGGCCATTGCTGGACAAAGTGGAAAAACTAATGCAGTTCATATGACTCTGACACCTCAATGAAATACTGCTAATGAGGAGCAAAGAGGGTCTTCATTATATGCACAATAAAAATGAACATATTAATGGTATGCTATGGTTAATAAAAATCATTTCGCCTTCCTGACTTTTTAAGTTTTTGGAGCACAATGTAATATGCTTCATTTCTGTCCTAAACTTTATATACACACAGACACTTTTATATTATATATACACATATACATGACTCATGTGCCCCTCAAACCAAATTAAATACCTTATTACAGACATGACACAAGAATGAGGTTTAAAAGGCCACAGTGGATTTAATAATTTAACCTAGCCATGGCTGCGCAACCTAAACCAAAATAGGTGTGTTAACAAGGCAATGAACACGATAAATAACATGAATAAGTAACAAACTGAAAAACTCCCCTATGTGTACCAGGCTATCCAGGTACCGCCAACACAGGAGAGGACAACCCAGATGCCCAACCCCAGACCGGAGGTTCTAAGCACCACCAGCCAGAAACCTCCCACAGAATGCTCTCCCCCACAGCATTTACCCCTAGATGCCCGACTAGGGAAAAATAAACCACCCACCTAAACGTTCCAAAAATAGGGAGGGAGGGCAGGACAGACTACACTAGGCAGGGTAACACACAAAATGGCCCCAAACGACACCCTCCCTTAAATAATCTCCAAAAAACTCAAAAAATGCCATCAGGCCTAGCCCTACTCGGCATCCCAGTCAAGGGCCACTCCGGGCCTATTCTGGACCCCCCAAGTGCGTCATTACAAATGTGTTCAGTGGAAAGGCAAAAAATGTACAAAAGTATAAAGAAATTGTAAAAAAAAAAGACAAAAAGCTCTGATTATCAAAAAATATAAACAACATATGAGACAAAAAAGCCGACTGCTCCTGCATACCCAAACGTGCATTTCACTCGCAATGAACGGCTACTTCATCAGTTGATACTTTTTGTCACATTTATTTATCCTACACCAATAGGTCTGTTCTTCGAGATTGTGATTCAGGTGTTTTTAATTTTTTTTTTTTTGAGTGTGTGTGTGTGTCTCCACCATCTTCTGTGTACTTGTTTTTATATAAAGTTGTTTTTTATCTATAAGTGCTGTTCATTTTCAGCATACGCAACGTATTATTCGATTAATAATCACCGATTCTGCAAGATGAACGTTTTCTATGGTTCTACTACACAATCATCTAAAGAAAAGCGTTAGGAAGATAACGTGACTTTTTTTTCCACTCAAATGTGAAGCATTATAGGCCAACATTCTGATCCACCTAAACCACAGGGTTTCCATGATATATATAATTTCAGAAGATATACCATCTGTGGAATGTTTATATTAAAAAAATGACAACTAAGTGTTTTATTTTAAAATAAAGACATTCTAGCTTCCCAGAGTTGAAAGTCAAAGTTGAAAATATTTGTAAAAGTGTGTTATAATAATAGATGTACTGCCTTTGTAATTTTAAAGGTGCTGTTCCACTTACTTTGCTGAATTTAAACGTTTTTCTAACTAAATGCAGCATTCTAAATATAATTAAATAATTCTTTAAATTTTGCCTTAAATTTCTAACACAAAAAAGGCCAACTGATAGGTTGCTGTCATAGAAAATGAAAAAGTATTTATGTGAGTTGATGTGATTAAATCTTCAGAGGGAAGAACAAATGACAGATTTACGAAAGTTTAATTACGTGCCATACAGAAAGCCTCTAAGTAGAACAGGACATTTAATTATAGGTTTTTATAGTAGGGACCTTTAGGATCATTATGAAAGCTGGAGCTAACTCCTTAAGGTCAAGAACAATGGACGTGATTTGTTGCCTCATTCAACTTGCATTTAAAGAGTTAAAATAAAACTTACATTTACCAGGCTTACCTTGGCATACTCAAACAATTTCAAGAGCTTGGTCCCAGAAAGCAAATAAGTACAGAGATTAAGTCTTGCTCATATCAAGCCAACATCTAAGTTTCTGCCGGTTTGTAACAGGATAGTGTCTCTGATTTTCTTTTAGGATTAACCACGCACTAATCACCAAAAATACTTCTTGTCCCACATTGGTTGCTATAGTTTAAAGCATCCATTCTATGGTGAAGAACAACAGAAATACTTTTTGAGAACAGCCACCAAGAAGCCACAAACTGATAGCACTTGCCCGGCTGAATTTTATGATTTTGTGCGGATTTGGATTATTAAAAAAATATCTTGTTGGCAGGTCGTCAAAGCCGCTCTTATTCCGGCACAAACAACAAAAAACCATAACGCATGTTCTAGAGAACTGAAAAAGGGCCGATATTGTAGGATCATGTCTTGAAGGCTTTAATGCATAAAAGTTTGGGAGACTTGCGGTTTTAAACAAAAGACTGCACTGGGCTTAATATATGGTAAACCTTACATTTCTCATAAAACTAATGAGCCTCCTAGAAACCAAACTGCTATATTTATTGGGAATCAGATTTTACTTCCAAAAGCATCCAAGCTGGATGCTGTATGATGGTTCATGTTGCATTTACATATAATCTACCAAATTGAATGCTGAAAAAGAAGGCATTGCAATGTCCCTCACATATTATATCACCAGGACAGAGCTGAGCATGTATTGCAGAGTTGCGTATCTTAAGGACCAGCTATTGGATAATATTGCCCAGTGCAAGTCATACATACAGGGCGGTTCTCCTCCAAGCATACCCCACCCAAGGTATTGAATCTGAATTCTGGGAAATGACATCATATGGCAGTGCTCTACTTCACTATGTCACAAGATGGCCACACGGGATTTGCAATCAATCTATTTCAGTGGGATCAGCTTCTCCGGTCTCCATAACCGGCTCATAATTCCAACGTCCCTCAAAAGCAGGATAGTGGAGATGCTCGGCAGGATAGTGCAAAGGTATTCAACAAGATGATTGGGTTGCCTAGGGCTCTGATTAAGCCATCGTAACTTTACTCAAATAACACTCTAGTGTAACACTTTAATTTTAAAAAGTCAATTAATACATGTATTGAATTAGCCTATAAATAAGTCCATCTCTTGTGTCATAGAAGGCAACTATATCTCTCCTTGGTTTTAAACTGGAACTATTACATATGTAGAAGCCATTCAATAAATGCATTCCTAACGAAAGAACCAAAGCTGTCTTTTGTTATTGCTACACTGTACAGACCTAGCAAGTTTCTAGAAGCTATCAGTTAACACAAACCTCTGTGTCTGGCATGGGGCAAATCAATGAATATCCCCCTCCTCTGATGGCTTCAGAACACCCGCTGGCTTCTATCAAAAGACCATTCTGTGAACTGTTACACAAATGAGAGCAGAACGGATAAAAAAGGAAAATAAAAGAGAAACTCTAAATGTATAATATTCGCACCACTAACGTTTCCAAAAAACTCATTTTTAGAACCCATATTATTGCTATACCTGAATCGTTTTTCTGCAATACCCATTTTGATATTTCTTAGACAATTTAGGTGTGGCACTGGTCCGCTTTTTAAGTTAATGACTGATGCCAAACAATTATTTGTTAGCTTTTTTTCAATAATGTGTATAACAGTAGAGAGGGAATGTATTATCAAAAGGCAATTGGAATCTTATACCAGGAAAAGAAAGTATTGCAGTTGATCTCTCAAGTACCGTAGTAACTAGTAACTGCTAAAATAATTGACATTTGACAAAAGCAATAATGATATTCTAAACTAAGGACCAGTTTCTAGGAAAACCCTGGGTTTGTGTTATCTGCCTTTGGTGATGATGCAGCATTCTCATATGCAATTAAAACAAATTAACACTATCATGCATGAAACTGGTACTCACAGGTGAAAGTGACACCTTGTTGACCCGGATTTCCAGGATGATCTTGCCACTCATAATGGTTTAGAGCATACCTGGGAACACTTTGGGTTTGATGCAGAGTCTCTGGCTATGACCACTTTTCTCCTCATTTTCCGTGTGGTTTCCATCTGCTCTACACTCGCTAAAGGCCATCTGGGGCTAGAGATACTCCTCCAGAGGAGAGCTCCATGTAGCTTACCCTGTGAAATCCCCAGGTCTGCAGATCGGTTCACAACTCCAGGCCTCAAATAGGCCACAATTTGTGGATATCCCAGCAGGAGCACAAAAATCTTGAGTAAAAGTTAATTACACTACTTGTTTTCAGGCAATTATGAACAGATTTCCTGTTTTCAGCCCTCAATGCCTGTAGTTATGCACCCCCTGCATGAATTTATCCACAAACAATGTCTTTGAAATAAGTGGACATTGAAACAACTAATGTGGCTCAGCATTCCTGGAGTCTCTGAGTTAAATCTTGCTTTCCAGGGTCTTTGGGTCAGTTTTTTGGTCTATGAGCAGGAAAGCGGTGTTTGGCTATGCCCAATACCGTCCATTGCACACCAACGTCCCATCCAAGACTGTCTGGAGCTAGCCATGCCCCAATGTGCAGCTAACCCCAGCTAGACCTGCCTTCATACACATTCAGCACCATCCCTTCACAAATCCTCTTCCCCAGAATAGGCGAGACCCGGGTAGCCTATTTTGGAAAGTTTCTAGATCCCTGTGGCTAATCAATATGGCAAGGGGCTAAAGGATGTGGCTATTTGTCTTGATAATTGAGGAAAATAGTGGTGCACTAATACTGTTCCATCCTCATTGCTGCCCCGGCTCTAGTATAGCACTAATGACACCTACAACCACACTGAGATCACTCCACTCCCAAATTTCAAAGCCTGGTATGCAAAATAGATATGATATCCATAATTTCATCAATATACTTTTATATTTTAGAAATTGAAATCATGTTTTCTTAGATATTAAGGGTGCTAAATTGCAATTAGCAGCAACGTTCATTTTCCATTGATCATTAACTCCTGGTTAGACTCTCTAGTTGAATTAGGTTAATGAAGTGTCGCCCCAGTGGAACTGCAAAGAAAAGGATATAATAAAGAAATTAAATGCTGTATTCCCCACTGTGAGTAAATCAGAGAATGGCTTAAAGACCAGATAAAAATCCATTTACCACTGACAATAGATATAATTCTCCGAGAGCCTGCTATGATCCGGGCTAGAAGAATCACATATAAGTTCCTTGTTCCTAATGTGCAACTGTAGGCTAATAGGCATCTCATTTACACCCAAAGAGATGTAAAAACAAGCAGAATAAATTTTCAACAAAATCCTCACTGTGCTTTTTAATTTACACAAATTTACAAACCAAACTTATATTAAAAATATTGCAAAAGCAGTATTGAGCAAAATAGGTTTTTTCACCTTAAAGACATTTTGCTTTTGAGGCCCCATTGGATGTGATGGCCACGCAGCGCAAACAGCTGGCGACTTAGCTAAACAGTATTGGCTTCTCGGTCGATATCTTAACAGACGTGTAGTTTTGTATAAATCACATTTACATAATCCAGCTGTATTCTCCTGTGTATACCCAATGCAGAGCTTTATTTCTTTAACACATTTACTACCATCTGTGAAATGTAAATCTGGCTTTAAGGGGGGGAGTGCGGGGTGTTGGGCACTAAAGTAACCAGCATCTGCTGTACCAACTAATTAACAAGTAGCCAAAGTCTCCATGTAGATGTGGAGCTACATTCATGTTGCACAGCTAGACTCATGCATTGCGTGGGATGCTTCAAATAGTTTTTTATAAAGCAAGATCACGTTACACGGAACCCGCTATCTCCTAAAATTAATATTAACATAATTATCGGCCGAGTAAGATCTCACTCACACTAGAAGGGAAATCTATCATTTACTAATCCTTAGATGTTTTTAACTAATTTTGGTAACTCAATAATATTGTGCAAAATCCTTAATAAAGAACATAATTTGTACTGGGTTCTTTTTTAGTCTTGTAAAACATATTTGTGGACAGTAGAGTTCTACAGTAACATATTTCCAGAGTCCTTTGTGACACATATTGCAGATCAGTATCTCCTGACCTTCCTGCCGAGACCCCCCTCTGCTTATTGCAATCTCCTTCCTTCCTTCCTACATCCTAAAGGCCCCCAACAAGCTTGTCTTATTCTATGTCTCAGGTCACAACATGCCACCTCCAGCATCACTTGGATGTGTGTTACAGACCATAATAGTTCCAACGTCCTTTAGTGGTCTTCACTGGAACCCTATGAGCTTACAATGTAATTACTGTTTGATGATTAACTAGACGCCGAATAAACATGCATGAAAATAATTATAGATTTTATAAATTATTTCTAGATCATCCAGAACAACATAATAGCTACACACAGAAAGAAAAAACCCTCAAGCACAAATTGTTCCAAAATATTGTGGCCACAAGTTTCAGGAATGTTGTGCCCTATGTGATAATTATTTGTAATTGGGTTCAATTTCAGACTGAAGCAGGCTTTGGGAAATGGTTAAAATTCTCCTGTCTGTTACATATGTCTGGATCGTGGCCTAGTGAGGTTATTGACCTATAGTAGTAAATTTGCTTTTCTTGGTAGATGCCTCCAAATATAAATCAAGCACTCATAGCTTACCGTATGGAAAATATAACTGACTTATACAAATGAATAAGTGAATAATATAGAAGAAGAATAATGGATGTATAATATGGATAAGTGAAGTAAAATAATATTACTAAGTACAGTGAGAAAAGGAAAGAAATACAATGCTTTATTGGGGAATGTGATAAAGGCTAATACTGAAAAGACAGCAGAAATCATAGAATTCAAAATAATATCTAAAATGTAAAATAAGATTCATTGTCATAGAGGTGGCACCTGCTGGAAAGGTATGGTAAATGTGCATTAGTATCATTATTATCATATAGGATTCTGATTTCCCTTTTGCTTTCATTAGATTAAGCAGACATCGCCTACTAAATGCTATGGATTAGAGCAATATACTTCTATGCCAAAGCATACCATATGGTAGCACCGATATGTGCCTGACATTTCATAGATTGATTTATGCTACGTGGATGAGAGTAGTTTCTGTATCATCTATAACAATTGAACCAAGTCTCTATCGATTTCATAGATCCACAGGCTTTCTCCTTCACTTACATTTCAGTTCACCTTCATACATTGTTGCATCGTTGATAGGATTAAACACTACTATGGAACGATAACTGGCTTGACCATCCGATCGCCCCCTCCCAAACCCCTCCTGGAAATTCCTCATCGGGATACAGTCTTTTGTCTTCATATGTCCTTTTCTTTCTCACTTATAGAAAGCATATCATTTTCTGACTGGGTGAGGTTCCCATTAGTTCTGTTCGTTATGCCTAAGGGCACCTGGAGCAAAAATCCAGTAATTGACTTATCTCTTTGATTCTGTCTTCGCTCCTTTCCTCTCCGCTGGGACTTTACATAATCAGAAGTGTAGTGAAAAAAATAAATATATATATATATCTTAATGATACCATCTCCAAAGGTTATGCATATCCCATTTTATAATACAAACTGTAACCATTGCTAATCAGATGAAGAACACTAGAGTTAGATTTTTTTAGAAAGGTATCCATCTAACTGGTATTTTACAGTAAAGCAGTAAATGGCGAAGACAAGAGTAAATACTAAGCATAACAACAATAGCATTATTGGAACTCTTAACATCATTATTAGCAGATACAGATTGCACAATTGCTAAAATGGTTGTCTGTCCCCTAATAATGTGAACTCTGTGAATTCTCAAGCAGATCTGTAAGCCGATTTTGCCAAAAATCATTTTGCTCAAAATCCTAACAAAAGGAATATTAAAGAATGCTATGACTGCTTATTCTAGAACTGATGATGTATTTTGCTGTTAGTTATACACTGGTATACACTGGTATCTGAATTTTGTGCTATGTATATTTGCAGGTTCTGACCAAACCTTAGGGTTGAGCAGCCCCATACAGGTGCATCATTAATGGTGTCCAGAGAAGGCTTTAAATTGCACACAATATTCATAACATTATCTGGTATCTGGTTAGCAAATGAGTGAGCCGTTAGTCCAGGGTTGGCAAACATTAAATAACCAAAGGCTAAAAGACACTGATCAGACTGGGCAACAGGGTGGGGAGTGATTCACACTAAATTTTATAAAAGACTTTGGGAGACACGTGATGGCTTCGAGAGAGTCTTGCTATGACAGACAGGTGATATACAAAGGTCCTTTGAAGTATGCAGTTTGCTGAAGATGCTAGAATGATTCACTGCATATCAAGCAGTTTGGACATGTTTGTATAACGTTAAAGATGAGTAATCATAGACACAGATTTAGAGTCTGCACAGACATTTACTTCAAAGTGGAACCTATAAAACATGCATTGCATGCCAGTGGAAGTTCCGAGGTCTTCAGCTATGGAATCAGCAGAGAGTTGGCGACCATGTGCCTCAGTGACCCCTCTCTGTCACTTTACGTGGTCTTCTGCTTTGTGGCTGAGCGGCTGCTGTTCTTAAACGCTTCCACTTATCTATAATACCACCTTGGAATATCTAGCAGGGGTAAAATTTCACAAATTTTTGCAAAGGTGGCATCCTATCACGTTATCACACATGAATTCACCGAGCCCTTCAGAATGACCCATTTTTTTCACAAACGTTTGTAAATGCAGACCGCATGGCTAGGAGCTTAATGTTATATACCTGTGGCAATGGGTCTAATCGAAAGACCTGAATTCAATAATGAAGAGGTACTGTATGTGCCAGTTCTCTTGTCCATATAGACACCCCTAAGACCAATGCTCTAAGCTGCATGTGACTCTGTTGGAAGTCTTGCTGCTAGAGCAGATAACATTTGATAAAATCTAAAAGGTGTTCTGTAAACATATTAGTTAAGTTTACATCACATTTAACCCACACGTTTTGACACCAAGATTAGTCATTGGTCAGTTGATGTCAGCGTATGGTGACTTTCCTAATTAAGAAGTCATTAACCAGTTGGCTTTGTTTCTGATTTCCCTAAAGTAAATATTTAGATGTTTGTAGCAGGATACACCAGGCCTGTCAGTAGTCCTCAACAATTATATAACCCACAGAGGGACATTGAAAAGTCTTCTCTGTGGAATACATGCCTCTTTCATCGTGGGCAGCTTGCTGTGTTTTTGTGCTGCTGAATGACCATGACTGCCCTTTTGACACTACGTTAGTCTCTTGGCATTTCTCTGAGCCCAACTCTTCAGGAGCTGGAGGGCTGGCCAACATTACTTCACAAAGCTACCTGAAACCCGTGGCATCCTAAAGGGTACATTTTAAAAAATAAAACTGGAGATTCATGGCAAATTTGTGAAAGTACTAATTTTCATAAACCAGCGGGAAGAAAAGGAGCTCAGAAGAAATTCCATGAGGTGGATGAAGTGCGAAAACCCATGGCTGACGGGACATTGTGAAGTATGGTGTCACCAAAGGGTGTTGGTTCTGAACTTCTAAAGCTGAAAAAAAAACACCTAGGTAAGTAAAAAGCACATTTTTAGCCCCCACCAAGTACATACGTATTTCCAAATTATTAGTTTGGAGATTTATACCTAAGCCACATAATTTAAGTTCCGGCTTGTGTTGTGTTTAACCAGACAGGTGACAGACATCTGCTAAAGAAAGGAACGGAGTGGCTCACCCAAAAGGTTTATTTAAACAACAATCGAGAGAGAGCCATGGGAAAATCCTGATTTGCAAATTCTTGCAGCGCGAACATGCCATGCGCATGCTGAACTCTGGGACGTGTGTTATACAGGTTTATATCACAGTGGTAACTCAGTGAACTGTCACGTTAAGTAAAAACAAACGTGCGAACGTTTCGTGTGCTATAGATGGGAAGACTGCAGAGGACATCCACGGCAACTAAAGTGATTCAACCTTGGTGGTCCTTAAGGATTATTTTAGACATACTTCGAAAGGTCACACGCCAGGTTAATCAGCTTAATGTACGGAGGAGTCACAAAGAATAACGAATTCTAAGAGAATGTTTCTGAATAATGAGGTCCTTTTTTACTGCTTGAATAAAAAAAAAACCAAAACATATATTTTGGTTTTATTGAAAAGAAAGGTTCACAGAGAAAAAAAGCACATTGTATTGCCCCTATTTACATGCCTTAAATGAACTTCTATAGGATAAGTACAATGGCTGCTTTTAGAGCTTGCACATGTGTCATCACATTTAAATTATTTGGGAAGGATTTAGCAGTATAAATGAAAAAGGCCTTATGAATATACTATATATATATATATATATATATATATATATATATATATATATATATATATATATATATATATACCGTATTTGCCCGAATATAGGCCCAACCCCCCCATTTAGCTCTTTACAGTGGGGGTGCGGCCTATATTCAGGGTTTAGCGCAGGGATGCGCAGTTCGTATAGGCCCGGGACATGCAATTTCTAGGGGGGATAAAGCATATCCGGGGGGTCAGAGTGGCATATCTTGAGGGCATAAAGCATATCAGGGGTTATAAAGCATATTAGGGGCAGAGTGGCATATCAGGGTTATAAAGCATATGTGGGGGGCAGAGTGGCATTTCAGGGGTTATAAAGCATATCTGGGGGGCAGAGTGGCATATCTGGGGGCAGAGTGGTGTATCTATAAGTAAGGTGCATTAGGTATTAAGGGGTGGAAGTTAAAATGGCTATTGGGTTTCTGTTTGTATATAACCTATGCTGACTAACTGCATAATTGATACCAAAAATGGCAAAATACATGTGTTCCTGTTCATTAGATAAAATACTGTTTTACCATTCCACTAATGTGTAATTTTTTTTCCTTAAAAATATTTTTTTCTTTAAAATAGCACCAAACTTAGGGTTCGAGCCAATACGCTATATATAATACTCTTGCACGTATACACAAATATACATATATGTCTGCCATAAATATTTTATATAAATGGCCAGGCTGTATCTCTAATATCTCTAATATCTCCCTGGGTTTACTATAAATCCACATTGTACAAACAGCCTTAAGTAACAACAGGGACACCTACATAGAAAAAAGCTATAGCGCCACCTAATGGCAGCTTCATAACCTTTTGTTTTGCAGCTGGTACAAGTTTTGTTAAAAAGGCTTGCCTCCCCAATAAAAGTACTGACACAGACTTTGGTCAACATATGTCACTGAGAGATGCACAAAAGATTTAGTCAATTTTCTGACTCCCTGGTCTGGTCCACTATTGTTCATAAAGGGCTGGTCCGATAATTTTGGACCGGCCTGGGGCCAGCTCCCCCTTTGTGCCAGTGTGGCACCCCCTTTAAATTAGAAGCATCTATAGCATCTTTAAATTGATGCTTTTCATTTAGCCAGCATAGAAACAGATCTTACAAAAGCTTTTAAGGTTTCAGATGGACCTTGAAGTAGATCACATAGATCACATAGTAGATCACATAGATTTAGCTACTGGGCATACCATTAAGTGGACACTTTTCCTGCAAATTCTACAAACAGGTAAGTATGCATATCTAAACATTCAATAAACTGAAGCCTGTCTGGTCACTACAAATACATTATTTTGCTTCATACCAAACCTTTACTAATTCCAATCAACCTTTAAACTGGGTCAAAACACCAAATTATTTTATTTGCCAAGGAAAATATGCATTGTAGACAAGTAGACCAACTCCCCCTACAGCATGCTCTTCACTTGTCACTACTTGTCTCAACCAGGCAAATACTGTCATTCTCACCAAAGCAACAAGTCTTTAGGATACATTTCCAAGTATGTTCTTCTTTTGGGTCATAACTTTGGCCTAAAAGCTGGAATACAATCCTGCTTTTGCATTCACCATTATTCAAAAGAAAAACCTGCCTATCTTCCAAATGAACAACTAAGATCTTCTCGGATAGATTAAGACTTTTGTAAAGACCAAGAAGTCTTAAAACACCAAAGTTGCTTTGAACTGAAGGCAATATATTTCACCTGAAAGCGTAGGAAAACATGTAATAGTTGACACCTGCTCTGTACAGGTAACCCCTTTATTGTTTTGGCATTTGCCCTGTATTCAAATACATTCTACAACACTCTAGTACTATAAAGCTGAGCTGTCTAAAAATACAAAGAATATTATTTGGAAACAATCTTCTAAAATTTCTATTGACAAAAGTCAATTCCAAAGGTTTCAATACAAAACAGGTAGCAAAATAATGAATCCTAAAGCTTTTACTTTGTATACTCCTATTATTTATATGCTGCAATATTTCTGCCGTGGCGTACAATAAGTACACACGAGATAACGAGTAGTGCATCACATTGCAATTTGAACTTTGTTCACTACTATAGTATCACTATGTTTATTATGTTTTAATGCATTATCACTCAAAATCTGATAGGGCTTCATAGTACATTTACAAAGTTTATTCCCATTTTGGATGTTGTGAGAGGTACAGAAAACAGTAAGTAAACACAGAGAATTGTAAATATCAATTAATGAAATTAAAACACATATTTTCTCTTAATTACTAATAGTTATGCACACCACATTTAATATAAGTATATTTTTATATATTTTATCTCTCTCTGTGTTTCTTTTGATGCCAGCTGCACACTCAATCATATTGCCTGCCAGGGTCCCTGCCAGGGACAAGTAGGGCTTCTGCCCCACGCCCTAAGGGGCCAGCAGTTCTGCTCCTTGCTGCTTTCTTCCTCATCCATGTAATCTCTGTGAAGCACAGTGCTGAGATATGATGTCATATCCTAGTGCTCCCCTTCTGTTGGTAAAGCCGATACCATGGGCACGAGGGAAAGCAGGATCCCGTCTGTCCTCTCCTAAGGACAAAGGGGGTTCTACAAGGCGTTCTTGCACCTAATCCCACAAACCCTGAGCTGAGGCAAGCCCTGCTGCCACAAAATAGTGCTTCAGCTCAAACCAGAAGTATGCCATTTGTGTTTCAACGGAAATCAATGCAAGTATGCAAAAAAATATATATATACATACAACAGTTTGCATCTAACAGAGGGAAGCAGGAAAATGAGACATAGTCTTTCCTTACAAAATGGACTCCAATGTAAAAGCTGGAGTTTGAGTAGTATTGTATTTCATTGCAAACTGTCATAAAGTTCTAAATACGGCCAATTTTTTGACTGACGTATGTTTAATGTTTCACATTTACTCGAAAGTCTTAAAGGCTGAGTATCTTGGTCTGATGGTAATTGATTTAATATCTGTAATAATTATCTTGTAACCTCAACTTAATGAAGCATCCCATGGCAGTTTTCACGTTAAGTATATTAGAAAACAATTTACTACTCTTTGATCACAAATAATACACTATTTAAAATGTCAGGTACAGAAAACAAAGGGAACGTTAACATGGTAAAGATTTTGGAACCAAAGGCGCAAGCAGTATATTGATTTACAATGCATTTCTCAGGGCTTAAATTGTCAATAATAATTCCAGCTACACAGTAACAAGAAAAATACTATACAAAAGAAAACACCTGGAACAAAGTAATTATCGCATTCCAAGGAGTAAATGGAAAGTACAGCCAAAGACAAGAAACAAACTGTCACTCTCGTAAGCTTTAGTTTTCTCTCATTTGTTGTAACAGAAACTGGGTGTAATCAAAGAATTCCGAGGAGTATCCTTTGATATAAATCCCCATAATACACAGGTTGAGTCAGTAGCCTAAGGGGTAGTAAAACAATGCGTGAATTTAGTTGTTCTTAAATAAAAAAAAAATAGACACCAACCCAGTTTGACATTTCTTTTTGTTATTTTAAGAGTACTTAAAGTTCACAAAGTCAAATGAGAATAAGATTCATGCTAAATAAATGAGAAAAATAAATAAGAGATGTTATAAAACATAGTATTGTGTAATCACATATATATTTTTAATGCGATCATCACACAGTTATGTTTGCATAAATAATCACGATTCTTGTTCAATTGCTCAAATCTGTCAACTTGTCTTTAAACTGTGTACTTTATTCCAGTATGGTATCGGTACCTGTTGAGACACAGAGGCTAGGGCTGGATTAAAACTGGTCCTGGGACTTTAAGGCCAGTGGTCAATAAAAGATACTGGCTGGATATGCAAGGATACACACTACGCTGTCACACGCTCCCGGTGTGCAGCCATTATATGACAGAGCTGATGCTTGAGTAGCAATAAAGGGAAGTAAGCAGTATCACGTTTGCCCAGTCTGCCTGATGGCCAGTTAGCAACTTTTGAGCTCTTCTCTTTCACTAGAAGTTGGTTAGTTTTGATCTTCCCCACCAAGTTGCTTTACCCTCTTTCCTCATGTGGCCACTGGATGCCATGCACTTTATGACCCTGTTGATTGTTTTGAAGCCACTGGAGGGAGCAGCTACTGTTAGGAAAAGGTCAGGGGCGTAACTAGAAACCTCAGGGCCCCGGTGCGAGAATCTGTTAAGGGCCCCCCCAACCCATCTATCCCATCTATCCGTTTTCAGCAACCGCTCGGCACCCCTTGGGCCCCCCTGACTGGCAGAACTCCAGGGCCCGGTTGCAGTCGCGTCCCCTGCGACCCCGGTAGTTCCGCCACTGGAAAAGGTCCTTGTCATCTGCTTTACACAATGTAACAAGGGAAGGAGATTCATGGCACTCTAGATGAGGTCTATGGAGGAGAGGCAGCAAGCAGAAAATGTATCACTAACATTGATGGTAAGGGGAAATGAGCAGCATGTCGTTTTACTCAATCAACTAGGACTCAGAATTTCAAAAAGCTTTATATTATATAGTCTTTAAAATAAATTAAAAAGGAAATTAAATAGTTCCTCTTTGGAGGACTGCCCAAATCAGGCACTGGGAGTGCTGATAAAAGGAAGTAGATGGGATGTTCAAAGGGCATAGCGTGGCTTAACATCATGACAACACCAACGTATTGTGTGTATTGGGGTGGGACCACAAGTAGAGCATCACATAGAAAAATATCCAGCTTACTTGGGCTTTTTTTACGACTGTTAGCTTGATTGCACACACCCCAGCGACTCAGTTGACTTAACTTAATATCAACTTAAGAACTGTCATGTTTTACAACCACTCCGAGATTCATTAATAGTGTTTCAACTTAAAATATTTTCACCTTGCTTCCTTGGCTGGCCCATAAAAGGAATTAAGTTATCAAATTGACATGAAAATCAGCATTATGTTTAAAATCAAGCTGCTTTTCCGATGCTGTTCCACCTTCTTTGCTGAATATAACATTTTGTAACTTCAAAACCATTAGGTAAATCATTCCTGGAATGTTCCCAGAAACAATGTGAAGGCTGATGTATATTAGCCTGTAGTTGTGGGAGGGGCTATGGTTATGTAACCAACGCCTCTCCCTTCCACAGCTACGTTACAGCTCCTAACGTTGCCCTCCCTTGCCCCCTCCTATTAATTTCCTTCCTTTTATTTCCTCTTTTCTCCTCTATCCTTTCTTTCATTTCTATTTACGGGGTGGCCCTCTATAGGCCTACCTGGTACGTCGGTCATGGCACACCTCAGACCGAATGGACCCAGAAATAATAATCTGTAACATCCTGTCCCATCCATAAATGTCATGGCAACACGTAATTATCATGTGACACAAAAGCAAGCACCCTTGTTGGTTTTTATGTGATTAAACTATCAGAGAAAATAATAAAATGGCGAAAATGGTTATTTGCTCAACACGCTGGAGAGTGCAGCTAATAACATAACGGCATCTATCGATTAGTGTTTCCAGAAATACAGATAATAGATGCAACTTAGGTCCTTTGAGTTATTTCTACAAAGAATGTTTTCAAATTACATGCATCTTGAAATCATACAGATAAAATAAAAAGAGCTATAGACACGGCCATTTTGTGACAGATGTAGTAATAATTCCGACAGAAAATAAACAGACCGTATCAGATGTTCTACCAAGCGCTCAGAACATCAAGTAGTGGAAGAATGAATTTTAATCAGCTTGCCATCATGCTTAGCAAGGTCTGCCAAAGCTACACACTAAACCCAAAGGAAAACCGGTCTCGCCCTCTTATGAAAATAACTCCTACATACGATGAGATATGAAGTGCCAAGTGTAGTTAAGATTTTCTCAGGAGATGATTGAAGAAACCATAACTGGGTCTGGAATTCAAAACACTAATCAGGCCCAAGATGCGGCGGAGAGATGAAATAAACTGTTTAAAATCAGTATACAGCCAATTAACTCTGAACTGACATTCTGATGATTACACATGCTACAGGAATGTAAGATTTCATTATCTTCTCTTCAGAAATGTGTTTGATGGTCATATCATATTATACCTTATTTGTATATATATATATATATATATATATATATATATATATATATATATAGATATATAAACATACACACACACACATGTGTACACACATAACCACAGATACATACCTGGAAACTCTCTGGAGTCTCCAGCTGAAGCCCAGCTTCTACGGATCTCTGGATGAGCGTTTGAATGGGGTTTTTTTTTGTTAAAAAATGTGAAATTTAATTTACGTGGCTGCACAGGCTACAAAAAGACATACAAGGGAGTAAGCTTCAAACACAGACATTCGTACCGCCTGTGATGCTGCACAACAGTGTGGCCGCTAGATTAAAATGTAACGCAAACTGCCTACACATCTAGGTGTGAGTTGTGATACTGCCAAGTAAGCTTAACAATGTTTTTTTTGTATTTGGTTTTTTTTTACACCTAGGCTGAACCATGGTTGTAAGCACAAGAGTTTGACACGTGTCGCTAGCCTACTTAATCAGATAGATTTTATTGTTATAACTTTGCGCTTTGAAAATGCCCATATTTATATTTTTAACAGCATTGTATTGCTGACTTCGGTACAGTTTACTATATATTCTGAAGTGATTCAGAATTAGGAACTTTGAAGCAGCTAAATCATTTGAAAGTACTGTAAAAGAAAATGCAATGATTACTTATGATCTTCTTACTTATCACTGTCAAATATCTCCAAAATTGGCTCTAAATTACCTTGTCAATGCACACCACAGGTGGAACCCATCGGTTACTAATTCATGAATACTAGTCAACAAATTTGTGATTGCCTGTGTGTGCGCAAGCATCACAACGAATCACACATAACATGGGTGAACATGTGCATGTTGGGTGAACCTGTGCATGTTAGGTACCCTACCCATGAGAAGTTCAGGACACAAAGGCCACATACGGCCACTTTTCTGGCTTTGACTGCTTCTACCCTATGAAATGACTTTGCTTGAAATGTTTTAAGAATGGGCACAATTGCCGTCCTAATCTAGGAGTCATTTTAGCAACCGAGGAGTCCATGTGGCTGTTACAAATAGACAATACTAAACCTGCCGTTGATCCCCATGGCAAGCAATCTACAATTCAATGTAAATAGTTTTTTAGAAGTTATTTTCTGTATCCTCTAAAGTGTTCTGTGCATTTTCCAGAAGGTCCTGCCTCTGCTGTGACATAAGAATGTGAAAATGACTTTCAAACTATCCATTTATCTTTTAAATGCATATTTACAAAATGGGTGAATGAAAGACATTTCCAAGATATTGTTTTATGTATAGATTAAGTCAGGCCCAGAATGGCCATCTGGCATACCCGGCAAATGGCTTTGGCTTTGCTTACGTCATTAGACAGCCACCCTTTTTTTTTGTTTTACTTCTTATAATTCTACAGAGATGCAAATGAGAAATAAAACCCCAAAATATATACCTGTCAAAACATATACCTGTTTGGATACATCGTCATGTGGCTAGGGTTTTCACTTATTTGCGCAGTTAAAGGGCAAACATTAAAAGGTGCGTGTATTTTTTTCAAAAAGTAATATTTTTTAAATTTGGTATTCTGAGGCCCTAACTTCAATAGCGGTCACAGATGTTTCTATAAAGTAGATTATCACGCGTATTGCACTATTGTAATTTTGTCATATTTAGTGCATTCATTTCCCCACTAACCTCATCCAAATTTAGCAGTAAAAAATTATACTTTTCCAACAAACTAATAATAATAATAAAATAATAATAATAATAATTTGCATTCCACAGTGATGCCCGGAATGCAGAAGTTTAGCATGTTTTGGGGATGCTATGTGCCAGTTTAATAATGTGCACTTTTTACATTTTTTGTTGTGAGGGGCAGTAATATGTTTATAGTTTTTTTTGTTAGTGGAAGGATATCTTGTGACTCACTAGAAGAAAGCAGTGCACTATAGCTCGAGATCTCAAATAGAGCCTTTTCAGACCCCATGCATCTCTTTTTAAACAGGGTAAACCCATGTGATGTCATGATGACATCACTAGAGGTGTTTCCCACTGGTACTAAAGTACTGTATCCTTACACTTACTTTTATTTATTTCTGTTTTTTACCCTCCTCTCATACTCCGGTATGCTGCTGGCGGTCCAATACAGATGAAAGAAATGGAATCCCTCTAAAACTTTTAAATGGCCTTCCACATGTCCAATCGTCTCTATTTAATCACAGTAATAATTGATAATTGTTTTTTTTAAATTTTATATTACAAGACCTTATTTTAGCGGCCTATAACATAACTGGGGACACCGACCTCAGTGTGAATCTGCAAACTGTAAGGGTCTAAAGGTGACATATATCACAGTTTAAATCCACATACCTACAATACAGATGACCAAACTCATGCTATATAGATATCTAGATAATGTCTTTTTACTTAATGAATTTGTTATGTCAGCTTTACATACACCATACGCTTTCTCAAATGTAATGTGTTTGCCTATACTATTTCGACTGGGAGTCTATGTCTGGCATATGCTTCCCTTTCAGTATATAGTACAATTTTCTCACATTACTAACAATGTTTTTCTCTTCGACATTTAATCCCTTGACATATTAGTTGTTGATATCATGTCGGCCCTCTACCCTTATTGTTCTATGGTATACATATAGGGTTTATAAGTCTTTACTGGCATGTTTATTTAGTAAGACCATGTACCATTTTAGTGCCTCTTCTTTGAATTCAATGTTGATATAGTGACATGAGTGCCTTTCTTTACCGACCACTAATCCTTCCATGAGAATATTAAACAATTGAGTATTTACAGAAGAATTCCTGTGCAGTACATTGCTATGGATGTCAATTTTGAAAAATTAAATCCTACCTGCTCAAACTCAAAAGATCTGAGTATTTTGCTTTTTTTTCTTCTTCAAAAATCCATTTATGTGTTCCAATTGTAAACATGTCTCAGAAATTAATGATCTACAGACATGCACACGCTCTTCAAAACAAATAATGTATTATGCTTTATAAAATTAGAAAGGCATTTTTAAAACATATCCTTCATAAATGTGTTATAAAGTATAAGCAGAGGAGGTCTGGCACCTTCTAGCCTGGAGAGAAGTCAGATAAATCCAAGTGGTCCCATTTGCCCGTTGCACCCCCCCCACCTTGGGAATTCACATACGCACTGGCACCCTTTATTCATGTACACACAACTCTCCTGCTAACACATGTCAAACTTACACTATCATGGCCTTACACCTACTCACTAACACACACACATTTACATTCATGCTCACACACTGATTCATACATTCACACACCTTTATATGCCCTCTCACTCTAAAATACATACATTCACATATAATTTCTATATAAAATTATATAAAAGTTTTAGGTGCAATATTGTAATGCTCCAATCAGGCATATAATGCGTTGAACGCCTAGCTAATTACACTATACCAACATGTTGCTTATGTGACATTTTTTCTGTGGGACTACGAAACATGATTATACACAACCCTAATGAAATATATTAATTCATGTATTCAAATGTAGTAATGTATTAAGTTAACTTCCAGTATACACACACATACATCCAGCCACCAGCAGTTCTGATTTTCAGACACACTCCCAACTATAGTGTCTGGCTTTGGACATCTGAAATGTTGAGTGGCATGCATACCAGCAGTCCACAACTGTGATTAGAATATGATGTTATGGTTATTAGAAATCAGTATCTGCTCTAGTGAACTAACTTGAGGACTAACATTGTCTACAGTCATATGCATAGAAATTCCTGCCATATACATAGAAATTCCTCCCCCTTAAATACCCACTGATTCCTCTGGGCCTTTGCATTGCAGTTTATCTGCCTGGTCCTGTTCTCCTGCTTAATCAGTTGTGACCTGGCTTGCTTTTGACTTTGTTCCTTGGTTGCGGATTTGGTTCTTGACTACCCGTGTTGATCCAGCTTGTTCTGACTCTGAGGGGCTTTCCAGCCGTATTGGCAGTCAAGACCAGTCCTGTGTTCTACTTACCTGTCTTGTCAGCTTACTCCAATACAGACCGTGTGTTTCTTTTTGCTTGTCTGTACCTGTCAATATTCAATGTGGGGTACAAACAGAGCCTCTGGTATCTACCTGCTTACCCGAACCCTGATACATTAAATAATTGAAGTATTAAGATCTCTACTTGTAAGAGTTTGTAATCTAAATATTTAGGACAGTGGCACTTCGACAAATAATCCAATCTACAAAGTTAACACCTATGAATTATTTAGAACCACTAGGATTTTATGAAATCCTGTAAACCACTGCAGACCTCATCCTCATAATTTCTGAAACTTCATGGAAATTAACTGATTTTTATTAATTTATATCTTTTCATTTGACTTAGGCAATGAAAAGTAAAGAACAAGATAAGCAACCATATCTTCTGGGTTTGGGACTAGCCATCGTGAGGTGTAAGGCTAGAACCATATAGACTTTAGCGAGTGGGAAGTATGGGGGAAGTGGAGTTGGTATGGCCAAACACCGCTTCCATGCTTGGAGAAAGGAGAAATGGACCTGGAGACCCGGGGAAGCAGTGCTTTACCCAAAGGGATTTATCTACTAAAGGTAGAGTGGACAGGAGAGTTTGCAGAAGACATGTGTATTAGCGCCTATACATTATGAAGGCCCTTCCCCAGTGATCTCCTGCTGCAAGAAGAGCTTGGCTGTTCCTGTATAATATATCGTTAAATCAGTGAGAATTTCTTATTTAGTGAGAAAATTTAAACCGCAGCTCTCCTCCCCAGAGAGGTCCCAGGTATGGAAGCAACATACATACAAAGCTCTGGCCAATGATATTTTTGTGACGTTCCATATGGAAGACACAATCTCACATTTGACATTTTGTAATTGATCACTGTACATTTTTGCCAAATGAGGATCCTAACTGTTAAGTGTTCTTGGAACAAGATCATAAATTGTTTGGTGTAAGGGATATCCTGATTTAATGAATCATTAATTATTCCCAGAGAAGTTTACCTGAATTTTATGAATGAGCCGGTACTGTTAATCATATAAACATTTCAGTAATATAAAAACCGTAGACATTTTGGATTGTCGTTTCTGCTTGAATCATTCTGTTCCCATGAGTGTTTTAATAGCCTTTAAAAAATTGAAGTAACTACAAAAGACTATAATTTAAAGTTTTCCACATGAAATAAGTTTAATTGCTTTAACACAGCCAATCAATCATCTAGCCTATAGTGTAAGAGTAACTACCGTATGCAATCACGGCTGAAAACTGGTCCAATAAAAACACAAAAAATAAGAACCGGAGAGAGAGCTGTGAATTTCCTATTTCAAACAGAAAAGTTTTCTTGCCGTTCCCAAATCCCATCACACCAGCCGCATCAGAGCTGTACTTTAAAGGAAGGTCAGTAAAAAAGGTCACTAAAGTCTGGTTCTACCTTTGAGGATAAAGTTATGTAAAGAATGAAGAAGATCCAAGAAACAGATTTGAAAAACACACTCTTCAAGCTAGAAGGGTACACTCGCTTTTGTGGATATTCCATAAACATGATATATATATATATTTATATGAAGGGGGAGTATTTATATATACATGATATATATATATATTTATATGAAGGGGGAGTATTGGTGTTCTGTATTTTCTTCATATATTATGGAATATTTATAAAATAAACTGACAAAACATAATGGAAAAAAAATAAAGGAAAAAAAATAAAATAGTTTCTTGCAGTGCAGCTTTAAATTTGAGTTATCCTTTTCTTTCCCCTAACAATGTGAGAAATTACCAAAATTCTTTTCACTAAATATCAAAAATTGATACCTGGCCAAAAAGGTCCTGCAAAATACATCCCCCAGATCTTCAAAGACTTAGGTTCACAACATGTCAACTAAAATGGTAAATGGTTTGTAAAATGGCATTATTGCTTAGAGGAAAGACACAACAGGGTTGATATCATGGAAACATCTAATTATATTAACATGTTCAATAAGGTACACAAGAAAAATATATTTAAAATCAGAATTATTTATTTTATTTACATAATTAAATTTAATTAAAAGTTTTGTATAACTTAGTGTGACTTTCAGGGTTGTAGATGATATGATATACTCATAAACAGCAAACATTCTGACCTCTGAGCCGGGGAGCGTCTTTCTCTGTCCTCTCTCATCAGACAGGCCTAAAACCCTGCTTGTCATGTTCCCTTTTCTTGCAACAACCCTATTATATACCTAGCGTTCCATTAACAAATTCACTTTAACAGGGCTTCTCTCAGTCATGGGATGTGGAAGAAGTACAAGTACTCATCAAATTACTTTGGGTTTATGTATTCTGACACTGAGTCTTTATGATTGATGATTAATCTATCACTAGGCTGGCTAGATCTAAGTCTCAGTTCTTAAGTCTCAGCTTAATTTCCAACGTTCTGGTTCTTGTAGCTATGACCCACCAGGACAAGCCAAAATCCAGGAACAATTATCTTTCTCTGGTGCCACTAGTAATGCAAAGTTGTTCAAATCAAGCATCCCTAAAATCAATCATTCTTTCAACAAGTTTACGTTTTTGGATTGACCAACTTATTGTACAATGCTGAAGTACAGTAAATATATGCATATACGGTAAAGGGATTTTACCCCAAAAAATAATTAATGGAGAAAATAAAATACGGTGAAAAGTATGTAAAGTTACAACACATTTTAGTTACACTTAACAGCTGCGTTGTATAGAGTGCTTCTTATCAAAAACTTGTTCTTGGCCTTTCCAAAACTACTAATGGTGACTGATTTCTAAAAATACCATGCTTACTTAATCGTCTAGGAATGGATAGAAGTTAAACAGTTTGTAGAATGGCTCTTAAATATCATTTCTATTTTGCTTTGTAATTTAAAATAAATATCAAGCTTTATTTTACTATTTGTTTTAACTTATACATCTCATTCACTGTAAAAATATATTTTTGGTCACTTTTTGTTACTATTACTTTGATATGCTCAGATTCTTCATCCATCCTGTTTGAACTCTACTTTGTAGAAGACTCATATCCACGGGCTCTCTTACGCCAAGCACATGAGACATGAGGTTGTCGAGAGAAAGGGTTGAAATAGCAGGGATGTGATCAGTAACTAATGCAGAGAAGTATTAGTCTATGGTAAATGTCCCACTATCCCAACTATCACCATCAGGAAAACAGCTTATGAAGTAGTCATGTTTGTGCCCACAGATTTAGATTTGTCTGTTTAAGTGATGATGTTGATTGGACAGAGTATGAAAGGAGGTGGGAGTGTGTTCCAGGCTGACTAGAGTGTGGTGTTCATCACGGTTATGATGGTCAAGGTTCTTGATGGACTCCAACAGTAACACATGTTTTGTTTGAACAAGTGAGCCATGTCAGGTCTCACATATGTGCACCAAATGATTGTGTTGAGGCATTGAAGGAAGCCTAGACATAAGACCAGAGGGTGAATCTGGTTTTTGCCATCATGGTTTTCCCTGAGAGACAGAAACTTCAGGACCACATCCTGAGACGTATGGGTCATTGCCTGCTGGGGTTTGGGAATTTTCTAATATGCAACTAGACTTGAGATGTGTTTAGCTCATAAAACAAGGAAATGAGGGCTGAAAAAACCTAACTATGTACCGCCAAGTGCACCTTTCATTCAGACTACTCAACACTTGTGAGTCAGTCAGGCCATGTACCGATGATGACTGAAAGAGATCAAACTGTTTACAGACAAACTTCAGGGCTTTATCCTCAAAAAATGTAATGCTAGTTATCTGTTATTTTATTTAGCTATTACTTTGTACTATATAAAAAACTTGGAGAGTTGCACATGCATTCTAAGATTCTCTTTTTATAATATGTATTAGGAATCTCACTGGCCTTACTATCTAATTCCAAAAAGCTACTTCTATTTCAGAGAGTAGAACTGTGTAACTTATTTTTTACTTGTAGGATTTTGCGTCAACTAGATTTACCCCACTGGGGAAAAAAAGAATTTGCAAAGGGCGCTTCAGGGCAATAAAATCACACATGCACTTGAAAAAGATTACTGCTATGTAATGGAATAGGTAAGTCTTTAATAAGAACCTATAAGGAGTGTGAAATTAACACTGCAAACACGCGTTATTGCAAGATTCTCAAATTACGTCTTTTAAAGTTGACGCTTGTCTTTTTAAAGCGAGTTTTAAACACTGAACTGCCCCTTTCATAGGAGGTGTCTATTCTTCATTTCAGACATCTGGGTTGTTATGGTGTTACCAGATTTGTTACAAGCCAGCATTAAGAAAATTAAGTGTTTTCACTGCGGAAGATATCGGTTAACACATACGGCTCTACTATGCGTCCATTTGAAAGCTGTAATAAGTGTAAATGCTGAGAGTTAATAACAGCTGTATATTATAGTTATATTACAGTCTTAACATTCTGTATACTCCATATACATATATAACCAATATGATAGACAACACAATCAATTCATACTTAAGATTTTCGGTATCAGCCCCGTAAATTCTACTTCTCACTTAAATACCCGATCAGCTATTTTTTTACTTATACTATGCACATTTTAGGTTAGATTATGTTGATACAGCGCTTAAGGAAAAAAAATGCTGTATCACAAAATGTTAAGTGAAATACAAAGCTTCATTCATATGGAAGTCATTTATTCAACCTCAATAGTCATCAATGTGCTGAAATTAGAAGCAAGCAGCAAAGGAATTAAAATACAATAAAAATACAAATTTTACATGGCAAGCATCCCATGTCCAGTGCTATCATGGTGATGATGATGGGCCAGCTATGAACCGCTAGATGCCAGAATTGCAAGCCAAACATTTCAACATTTTCAATTCAAGTTAACTACCCAGAAACTAGAGAACATTATTGTGTCAGGAGAACGCTTATACCCTTGGTGGATATAAATATATCTCTAGAGCGTAAGCTTATGAGCAGGGCTCTCTCTACCTTATGGATTAGTTTGTCTTAGTCTGTCAATTCTAGTTTTGTCATTCCCCTTGAATATATGTATTGAAAGTGTTGCCACAATATGAGAACAGCATCTCTGTACCTGATTTATTTTCAAATATATACCGTATTGGCTCGAATATAGGCCGCACTTTTTTCCCCCACTTTAAGACTTTAAAGTGGGGGTGCGGCCTATATTCGGGGTCTAGCGCCCGACACCCGGGACATGCAGTCCCAGGCGCCGGGCAGGCAGCGGGGTTAGGATACAGATCCCCCGCAGCGGTGCAGGGGACCTGCATCCTACTGTCTGATACGCTCAGACAGCCTCCCCTGCCAGCACTTCCCACGGGGGGGGGTGCCGGCACGGGAGGTTGTCTAAGCGCATCGTGCGGATGCGTTTTACCTCTGCACCCCCCCCGGACTTACCGGAGCAGACTCCCGGGTGTCTTGCGGGGTCGGCGGGGGACATCTAAGCAATACAACTTCCGGTGCCGGAAGTTGTATTGCGTAGATGTACCCCGCCGACCCCGCAAGACACCCGGGAGTCTGCTCCGGTAAGTTGGGGAGGGGGGGCAGAGGAGGACAGTGGCAGCGTATCTCGGGGAGGGAGGACAGTGGCAGCGGATCTCGGGGAGGGAGGACAGTGGCAGTGGATCTCGGGGAGGGAGGACAGTGGCAGCGGATCTCGGGGAGGGAGGACAGTGGTAGCATATCTCGGGGAGGGAGGACAGTGGTAGCATATCTCGGGGGGGGGCAGAGTGGCAGCATGTTTTTTTGGTGCTTTTTTAAAGAAAAAAACTTTTTCTTTAAAAAAGCACCAAACTTTTAGGGTGCGGCCTATATACGGGGGCGGCCTATATCCGAGCCAATACGGTATATATTTACGGGAGACAGCTTGGAGTATATGTTTAACAGGGCCATATGTTATACAACTATTATGGTATAACAATTTTTAGAGTGCCGGTTACATATGAGATTGAGAAAGAAGAACTAGTGTGCTCACCACATGCCATGTATTCTTTCCTATCAATCTGTCTAGAATATACTCCAAACTTGTATTCAAAATGAAGTAGTAGAACACCTGGGGTAAAATGAACATTCCTTCCTTGAGCTATGTTTTGGAGGAAATACAGGAATTTGTCAATGATGCCTTCAAGGCCCAAGAAAGGACATTATAAAAATGACTACCTACATAAGGTCATTGGCTTTTACTGTTTGTGTTTCTCAAGTGGTATTTAAAAAAAAATAAGGGCGAGCACACTTGTTTACACAAGAATACAAGTAGTGTAACCACCTTTAACCCCTATATGACTGATGTTTTTCTACTCTCAATACTACTAGAGCTTTTTTTACTATTCTTACCATGTGTTTGTACCCACACAAATTAGACATTTTCACCTCAAGCAATATGGTAATACTTTATTCACACACCACAGGAGTTTTTTTTTGTAATTCCTTTTTCCCCCCACTCTAGTGGTAGGGGTACATGTAAACACGAAAGAAATGTATATGGGAATATATTTAGATTTATTTATTCTTATTACTATTTTTATGCCCCATCAGACATTGAAACAGTGAAGCTATATTCCATTACACCGGCGCTGGCAGCATTTAGCCAGACTCATGCATTGCTGTAAAACTATGGGTCTTTTTTGTGTGACTTTTGGATCTGGTAATAGCGGTTTAAGGTCAAATGTAAGTTATAAAATAAATGTACTCAACTTAATTTAGAAACAAAACAAAAAATAAGGTAGGCTATCCCCATTTTCACAAATGATGTATTTTGATTGTGTTACCAGCACATACTATTAGCTAGTATCCATTAAGAAGTAACTTTTATATGTTTTCTTTAGTGATGAGGGGTAAAAACATCAGTTTTATAAAAACCAAGAATGATACGGAACACTTGCACAGTTAAAACAGCAGCAAAAAGGTGTTTAAATTACTAGTTATTGTTTACATTATTTTCCTTATTGGTCTCTTCACCAAAGACTAATCTGTCAAATTCAAGGGTTAATGCAACTCATAACTCAACACAACCCACCCGCCATAACTCTGCAAAAAAAGTAAAATTTAAGCTGCAGTAAGGTTGATTTGAACACTCAACATCAAGTTGTTCTCGAGTTGAGTCACGTCAACTTGAATTGCTGAGTTTCACTTTGACCCCCCCTCCAATATACGTGAGGAAGAAAAAGCCCCCTCCTGATTAGATACAATATAAAATACAAAAAAAACAAAAACTCTGGGCTAATTGAATATCCAAGTTCCTTTCTTTTCCCAACTGAACAAACCCTGATAACGATAAATAAAAATACCGCTATTTAATTATTAATAAATTAATATTAATAATTACAGAAATTGTGTTTCGTATACTTTGAGATACAAAAGAAAAAGAAGAATCCATACTTGCATGTACCTGGGAGACTCACACTCTTGGCATGCTGATTAAAATCCCTGCTCATTCATGTGTTAAAATTGGAAATGTCAGGTTAAACTAGTTCTGTTTCGTCTCAATCCCTGTTAATTGCAGATGATTTTTAAAGTACACACACGCGAATGCAAAGCCTGCTGAGACACAACATTTATGTCTATTATTCAACTCCGCATTATGGCATTTTTATAAATGATTTTCCCTTGAAGTTCAGAGGTAAGCCATATGATAAACCTTTGGTCCCAAACCAGCTTGTATGGAACATATCCATCACTTCCAATATACATAGCTTTTTTGAATGATTATAACCATAACAGAAAAGCCGATATATAATATATTGTTTCATTTATCAGGTTTTTTTGGTCAAGGACAAAACAACACCCAATACCATATTGCTACAAATATGCTTCTAATTTTAATTTCCTTTTAAAGGGAATTGTGGTTTATCCATCGGCCAAAATTCGACCGATAATTTTCATCATCTACCTTAAATCCAGCATATTGTACATATTTATTTCAAAGACTAAAAAAAATGTGGCTTATATCCTATATTAACATTGGTTTTCATATAGAAATTGTTCCTTATAAAAATAATCAATCACTATAACAAATTGCAGCTAATATTACTTAGTGCTTAGAAAAAAAACGGGTTTAAATTATTCTGATTATATTTTTATTGAAATTCTTAAGAAATGTTTTTTTGGTTGAATCTCCTTTCTCTATTGAAACTAAGCTATCTTACTTTTTTAAAATAGTATTTAGATCTATATGTTTTAGTTTGCCAGATATACAGTCTGTTCCGTGCAACACATTATTGCTATGGATTTATATCACATATTTTTAATAAAATCATCAATCAGATTTATGGATGTTTAGTATTCAGGGGTCCAAATCTCTGAGTGGTTAATATTCAGGAGCCAAGAAGAGTAAAATTTACGATATTTTCTCTTATATATGGCACTTGGTAGGAAAGCCCAACTTCTCCTGCTGAGACATAATATATAATAATATTCTGTGTATTAACTAAAGAGAGAGTTATAGTTTCCATCCCCCGATTTTACTAATCATTACGAAGGTCCAACAGTGATCTTCTAATACACGTATCTGTGAACTCTTTGGGTTTTGCCGGGAGAACCACCGGTTCTTCAGGTCGACATTCAAATCCCCTGGGTCCCTGGAACAGGGGGTCCTGACACGCTCCACTCCCTGCCCATTTCCTCCTTAAATGGGGGAGGGTCGCGCTGTGAATGCCCTCAGCGGGTAGTCCTGGCGGCTTCCCGCAAGGGTAGCCCAATAGTTCCCAGGTATGCTGATACAGGAATAGCTTGGCTGGTCCGGGGAGATGGTAAATTACACATTGATTATGCCTTATGCAGGGCCAGCTTTTAAGTCCCCCCCCCAGTTTTTGAGGAAACAACCTATCAGCAGGCCAAGACTGGCCACCTCGCACACCAGGCAAATGCCCAGTAGGCAACTGACCAACAGTACTCCATACTCCCCTGATTTACCGCTCATATCCAGCTGGTGGCCTTTGGCCTTAAAGTGCCCAGGACCGCCTAGTCATCCCCACTCCGGCACTGCCTAACAGAGTGTGCTTTTGTGTCACATGACATTCCCAGCAAAAAATGGCTAAAGAAAACTTTTATATGATTAAATAATTATTTTGGGAAAGGTTTTGGTCATTCAACAGTAGTGGGAATGATGTGTTTAGTACAGCCTTTAGTTACAAAAGTGTCATACACAGCAAAATATTTAGAACAGTAACTATTAACAACCTTAACCTACTGCTTTTTTAACCCCCCCCCCCCAATTACAATCTAGAGGATCGCTATTCAATTGCATGTGATAGATTTATCTCCAACATTTAATCCTGCCTATTATCTGTTTTCACCAGTTATCTGATAGCTACAGTTACCGCTGTCATGATCTCTTTAATAGGTAGTAAACTGTGAATTTAAACTTTTGAAACGCTGGTACGGCTTAACCCCTTAACTGCCCTTTTAACAACACACAAATATTATCTGTGAAGAGTTTCTAAGCAAGAATATAATATAACAAGGAACAATGTAAAGCAATTCAATGCTCAGCTTTCTAACTTTAACCTTTTTATTTCGCTATTATAATTTTGTATTTTGTTATTTTCATATTTTTGACATTAGTTTGCCTTACGTCTTCTTATTAAGGACGGTTTGTATAACTACAAACTAACTTCTTCACCAATAACACATGGTCTCGATTTTCAAATGTGCATGCCAACCCATAATCAAAAGGAAAAGAAGTATGATACACAAATATTTTAAGCATTTATTTTATATAAATAGACAAACCAGTAGAATTTCATTGTAATAAAAGGTTTTCTAAAGAGCACAGATAGTCCAGTTACAGATCTAGAGGTTTTAGAAGATGTTCGTAACCTAATAGGGAAGCCATTATGGTTCTAATTTATCTGTGCGTTGATAGGAGTGTGATTACACACACACACACTCATGCTAACATTGCTTGATAGACTTAGGATCCATTCTTTTATCACTTAACTCCCATGCATGCTTACCAAAAGATAAGATTATTATTTATATAGCACTATCATATTCCGCAGCGCTGTACAATCAATAACAGGGGACAATGAATACTGCATCACATAACCAAAAGGCGAACCAAACAGAACTATAGGCATAACTATAAAATACAGAATCTTTAGGTATGAAAGAAGTACTTAAAATACAGGGGCAGGTGTATGTTGCTTTACGCAGAGCACTATTAAAATAGTAAGACCATTTTGGGATGGGAGCACAATATACCCTTGTGGGCCACTTGGATAATGCTGTTAGTGAATATTCATATTTTCTATAAGGATTGCAAAAATAAAAATAGCAGATATCTGGGGAAAATCATGCCAATGTACAGGAGAGTATTTCCGCCAGCTGCCTTGATGTCATTCACACAGGGTGCAGGCTAAGCATCATAGGAGTCATAAGGTTACAGTCAAACCAGTCAGTCCGTGACGCACCAAATGTTCATAAAAATATTTTAAGTATTCAGCTTAATGTAATGACATTTCTATGCAATCCTTAAATCTTTAAAACACAGAATTCAGGTCATCCTAAGTTATTAAAACTAAGCTGCCTTTTTTCAGCCTGCCCTACTTTCCCTTACAGAACGTTACCTCTCAATTACCAAAGCCCACTAATTTCTTCCACATAGGCAGTACAAAATGCTTTAATTACTGCGCTTAAGTGTTTCGGTGACAGAAGACCCATCGTTAAATAATTCAAACATCTTAAAAGCTAATTGAAGCCATTCGACGATTAAAATATATGGTCCAATAGAAAGGTTATTAGGAATTTAACACTTAAAGTGCCAGATGGATGGACACAAGCCGAAGCCTTGTACAACGCATACATATAAAATGTATCACTTTGGCAATGAGATGCAGTAAAAAAAATAAAATAATAACATGGAAGATAAATATGTTTTACAAGAACCAGGATTATTAACAAATTCTGGGAAAAATAGAATAAAATAAAAGAACAAATGCTTTAGTTTTAAACAAATTACTCAGATATTGCACAAAGTTTAAAAATATAAAAGTAAAAAAAATAAATGAGTTTAGGGTTCTGTTAGAACATGATAGAGTCATGATAATTCGCTGCTTTCAGTAACCAAATTTTTGTGTTGGAGGTCATTTTATAATTTTATAAATTTTACAAGTTTTAGGTAAGTATTATCATTATAAATGTGACATCTCTTCTAAAATTCCTCTTTTTAAACAGGCTCTGTAACATAACACAAGATGCAGATTTTTCTTAGCAACGAACGCTCTGCTAATTATCCCGTTTTTTTTTTTTTTTTTTTATTAGAAACAGACGTTTAAAAGGAAAATCCGCAGAGGCAAAGTACTGATCAGAAACCATTATCTCACTGGAATGTAGATAAGAAAGACAGACACCCATCCAAACACTTTATCCAGCACACGCCAAAAAGATCCTAAAGCAGGCATTTTTACGCATTATATTACATCCAGTAAGCAGGTATAGATTTAATTTATAGTAATATATATATATATATATATATATATACACACCGGTATATATATATATATCACAATAAGTATGTTAAGTCATCCTGATACTATGCAATATCTTACCTTCGGCTCCATTTTCAAGATGCAGTTTTTTTCTTGTCTTGTATATGAATAAAGGCAGAGCGATGTAGATCCAAGTAATATCTAATCCCCAGGATAGCGTAGCTCTCTTTAGGAAGAGCTGAGACTGTTTCCAGAGTTCAGCAGAGTACTAGACATAGTTTGAATTCAGACTACTGTGTTCTGGACGAAAACCACTCCCTTTCAATAGGGTGTGCTTTCAAACCCCGTTCATTCAGCTCAAACTGATCTAAGCTTCCTATGTACTCCCAAGTTTCCATATATAGGTAGTCATGGAATGCACTCCCGAGGTAGACGTGAACTGCGAATAACTCAACAAGTGCCAACGGGTGCCTGAAATGCTAGCAGAGCAATGACTTAAGGATACGATTTAACATTACCCCAGGGCATTGGACATAAAATAAGACCAACACTTTTTACGAGATGCTATTCGGACCTGGCACACTAAAAGTTATTGCAGTAGGATGCAGTATGATCCTAAACGTGGATGGATTTATGATATGGAACATATAAAAAAAATATTAAATCCTTTCGTCGTTTACAACTAAAACCAGGCAGTAATACAGGATTAGAATGCTTTTTTAAGACGTTATCAATCATTTATTTGAAAAAGCTGCGTGTCTCGATGTTATCATATAGCAAAACTCATAATCATATGGTAGAGAATGAGATATAGAGTAACTAAGTACAATACTATTCCTTCACTCGTTAACAATTTAACGGCATTTGCTGTGGTTTATCTGCCAGCAGGACATTCTCTGCTACAGGAACTGAGTAGATGGTTGAGAAGTGTACCACGATCCACCCTACAAGCCTTAAGCACACTAAATATTGCATTAAGGATGTCCAAGAACATTTCATTCGTCTGTAATTCATTTGCACAATATGCATAAAATATTCGCAATATGCATAAAAGATCCTTCTCATGTCCACTGCTATAATTCAGGAAGGAACATGGCATAGCCTAGTGACTCCCAAAGGGCAATACTGGTCTAGTCAATAAGGTTATTGCCGTGACTTGATTAAAAGCCACCCAATAGACTTGGAAACTCAAAAGGGCTACTTTTCTATTCACAAAAAGATGAACTTTAATAGGACATTGCAAGACCCGCCTCCCCGAAGCGGCCAATAAGTGGGGGGCAAGGATTCCCCTTTAGGATTATTAATTTATTTTAACCCATCCCGCTGGGAACGTGGTGGGGAGTGAGGGAGGCATATGGTCTATGCCTCTGTTAGGTTTCTATCATATTTTCTAAACCCCCCATCCATCTGAGCAGGAGATATGGGCTATAGTTGGACATAAACCCAGATTAATTTAATTCCCCCCATGAAGTAAAGAAAGAAGCAGGCAATCATCGCCTCTCCTTTTGATTAGCCGGAGGTCCTGGGGCACCTGTTTCATTTATAAAAATGTATTTATTACCTTTATATACATTATTATTTATTGTTTTATGTAGCGCCATTATATTCTGTAGCGCTGTACTGTATTGTCAGTTGGAGTCCTTGCTGAATTTACATCTTCCACCTGAAAAATACATTTTGGTGAATATGTGGGTTGTTTTGCCATAGATTGGCATGCAAGACCATGCAACCTCAGTCGAGTCTAGCCAGTCGTGTTAACCACTAAATCAACTTAGTGAATTGCTGCTTGGGTCAGAGAGAAAGCCTCTTAATATTTGTGTTTGCTCAGGGTAACATTTTCCATATTTTCTCCCTCTTAACATATGTATGTTTGCATCCTTGAATTGCCATCACTATTTTTAAAGGCTCATTCCACCATGAATCTTCTCTTAGTCTGTTTTTTATTGTATGATTAAATGAGGCAAATATCTGTTGTCTTTGCATACCATCTTATTTCTAAACCTCAAGTGAAAGAATGTCTAAAATCAGTTGTTCTCAAAACAAACAAATGCAGTTCCTAGGTTTGCCATTGCAATTTTCCCCCCCCTAAAATAAGAAAAATCTGTCTTCGGTTTGGGACAGATGCAGAAGATCTGTCAAATGTGTAGCGGCATAGACGAGAGTTGAAAACATGTACCCAAAAACCTGCTAAAATGATGTAACTGTGTTAAAAAAATGTTAATCCTAATACCCCCAAATAAAACTTGTGAAAAAAAGGTAGGTGAATAGAAATGTTTGCTGTTCTAGTGCTTGACAGCTGAACCCGCATAAATTTGAATTGAACATTTAACCTGATTTGAGAAAATGTTTGTACATGACTAAAACCAAAAATATTTTTTATACTTAGTCTCAGGTTTATTCCACATTATGTTTCATGATTTTAATGCTTCCCTGTATTTATTTTCTTTTCTTGCCCTCATTATCTGTCCCTCTCCTTGATCTCCACTGTATTTACATATTACCCAACACATCTGCATTCTCTCCTCATAATTCCTTGTTTCACCCCATTACTTATGTTATATGAGGCAGCTTAATATCTCTGCGAAGCATTTTTCAGTCTACGCATTTATCACAGGGCTATCTAACTAACTAACATGCCTGCATTCAATTACAGACTCGCGGTCTCACAAAACCCTGAGGCTGTGGAAGTCTCTGATTAACCATGTGGGGAGACATATAGGGATCTACTCACTAACACGAGAGCTTGGCATCTTAATTTCAGGGCACAAGCAGTTTCATTTTTGCTGCTATTGTCAATCCCCCAGATCCCAAGTTTAATGTACTCACGCAAATTATGTATTGTATTTTAAGGATTAGTAGGCCTTACTTAGGATGAGCATAAGGTTAGGGGTGCCTAGGTGCAGTATTTATCTGCCCCTGTACCTAAAACACGTGCACATACTACACACAAACATGTTCACTTATTCCAACACCATACATGTATACACACTCTCTACCTCCTCTCACAACCACCATATACTTATCCCTGACATTTTAACACCATACACTAAGACATACACTCATGCTAACACCATACACTAACATACACACACAAATCTAAACATGTATGTATGCATTTGTATTATACTGATTAAATAATTAGTCTTCTGGGGTTTTTTGTGTGCATTTTATGGATCTGAGGGAGTAATTTGCATGTTTGCATGTTTTATAGGTTCCCCAATCACCCAGTGCATAATGGTGTCAAAGATAGTGTAAGGTTGGTGTGTGTGTCAGAAGTAGCATAGACACGACTTTGAGGCCTTATTCTGTGTCTAGAAAAGAAGGCAAGCAGGATATGGGTTGTATTCTTTTTATTATAAAATATTTTATATAGAAATAATGTAATCAGCTAAGACATAGGTTTCAATCTATGAAACCTTAATTTGGCTCGTGGCTCATATACCAGTGCAGGGTAAAGGATCAATCCAATGCTGACCCCGGTTGTCTATGAAATGCATTGACAACTATGATTTTGGTGTATGCACATGCATTTCCATAAATTTATTCATTTTACTTTTAACCCCTTAATGAGAAAGCCTGTACATGTACGGGCTCAAAATGCATTGTTTTCAATGGGTTTAGGGACCGCCCATTGTCCTTAAGGGGTTAAAGGAAGAAGAGAGCCAGATGTAGTTGTGCTGGAAAAGATTTCATAGAAGATTGTTATGCTGTATACTGGAAGAAACCATCCTTTATCATATATGATTTAATTGGTGAATTAGGCAGTTATTATTAGTATTATCTTTTACGTATATAGTACCAACAATTTACGCAGTGCTTCTTACAATACATATGTACATACGACATAATTTGAATTGACAGACTAAGACAAACAGATACATTAGTTAAAGTGGGTCCTAACCTAGAGGGAATGGGGTAGGAAGAACCATAAGGTATGGAGAAAGGTTGGAGGTAGTGTGGGACTTGTATTTGTGACTCATAAGCCCTAGCTACAAAGATGATACGCTTCTCAGAAGAAGTGAGTTCTGAGATTTTGCTGGAATATTGAGAGGGGGGTAAAAGCTGGAGATTTGGTGGAAACGAGCCCCTTGGGGTAGCACGAGTGAAGTCTTGTAAGTGGGGAAAAGGAAGAGGCGATAAGTGAGGAGAAAAGCCTTAGCTCACAGGAAGAACATACAGATGGAGTAGGGAAGTATTTTGTTATGAGGTGCAGTATTATGGAAGGCTTTATAGGTTAGTAGAAAGATTTTAAATGTAATTATTGAGGTAATAGGGAGCCAATGGAGGGTTTCACAGGATGGGGAAGCAGAAGAAGAGCATCATACAAGGATGATAAGCCAAGCAGCAGCACTTTGGACAGATTGCATACAGACCTGCTGTATCTAGCTGATTTCATTTTTCTGCCTTTCCCTACCTAAGTAGATAAGTTACATTTTCTGTGAATAGACCATCTAGTCTGGTAAAGGAGACATGTATACTTAAGATGCAAACAATTTTAGTCATTTTGCGCTGTTTTACTGTAGATACTAGAATATTATAAACTAGTAGTCCATTAAGCAGTAATGAGTCAGTCATTACCACTTTGTAACAACCTGCAAATGAAGCAAAATAAGAAATCTTTTATATGTACATGCATTACACAACTCTATTTCTTTATTACATCATCTCAATTAGGTCATACAGCGGGATGAAAATATATCTATATAAAATTAATATTGTCGCTGTTCTCTAGTGAGTCACCCCAGTGTAGCCTTTTGGCTCACCACTTGTTTTATTAGTTATTTACAACGCACACTGATTATCCAAAATATCTCTCTATTTCATAATCACTTTTTGCACTTTAAAATTCTAAATGGCACATAAAGTGGAAAGAATAGTAAAAACAACTCACATAAAATATGCTGAATGCAAAATTAAGTGACGCTCCCTGTCTACACCTGCAAGTCATTGAGCCATGTCATCACATTTATTTTTTCACAGGTTTAAATTTTTTTTATTTTATTTAGTTTTATATTTTGTATTTGTGACATCCATCAAAGACATATCTAGGCCATTTCAAGCCAATGTCTCCCTCTATCACCTATGCACTCTTGGAGAAGTGCATTCAGATGCACCAATCAGCACAAGTAATGTGCCTCCTGGAATCTGCCGGCATAATATGAGCAGAATGTCCACGTAGCAAAACATTGCAGATTTTATTAAAATAAATAGAGCCAAGTCACCAATGTTACCTCCTTGGTCAATAATGTCCTTCTTATGCCTGTTGAGTAAAACATCATGGGGACCGCATAAGGATATCTGGATATGTCACAAATAGTGACTTTGATGACCTTCAAATGCAGCCCTTGCCAGGCTGACCCCAAAAGAAACTGGTTCCCAACATAGTGTAACACTCCTTAAACCTGGATACAATATTAAAAATATATATCTAATCTTTAATGTTTTCTGCTATCTCTGTGCAGTATTTTCCTCTTCCTTTATGGCTAGGCCAATATAGTCGACAGCAGGATATTACTTTAACATTTTGACATTTTTATTTCTTTAATGAACATGTAGTTTTACTTTTAATGAGGTACAACATTTTCAAGAGCTGCAAATACCAAACTTGCAAAAGAAGTCATTTGGCATGTTATTATAATAAATTTTATATATTTGTTTAATTGCTAAATATCTGACCTCAAAATATCTCTATCACCAAAACATAGTGTTCTGTTTTTTGTGCCAAAAACTACATAAGTTTCAAATATTAATAAACACAAAAGTATATATCTATCTATCTATATATATATATATATACAGTGGGGCAAAAAAGTATTTAGTCAGCCACCAATTGTGCAAGTTCTCCCACTTACAAAGATGAGAGAGGCCTGTAATTTTCACCATAGGTACACTTCAACTATGAGAGACAGAATGAGACAACAAAGTCCATAAATCACATTGTCTGATTTTTAAATAATTTATTTGCAAATTATGGTGGAAAATAAGTATTTGGTCAATAACAAACTTTCATATCAATACTTATATGTTATATACCCTTTGTTGGCAATGACAGAGGTCAAACGTTTTCTGTAAGTCTTCACAAGGTTTTCACACACTGTTGCTGGTATTTTGGACCATTCCTCCATGCAGATCTCCTCTAGAGCAGTGATGTTTTGGGGCTGTTGCTGGGCAACACGGACTTTCAACTCCCTCCAAAGGTTTTCTATGGGGTTGAGATCTGGAGACTGGCTAGGCCACTCAAGGACCTTGAAATGCTTCTTACGAAGCCATTCCTTCATTGCCTGGGCGATGTGTTTGGGATCATTGTCATGCTGAAAGACCCAGCCACGTTTCATCTTCAATGCCCTTGCTGATGGAAGGAGGTTTTCACTCAAAATCTCACGATACATGGCCCCAGTCATTCTTTCCTTTACACGGATCAGTCGTCCTGGTCCCTTTGCAGAAAAACAGCCCCAAAGCATGATGTTTCCACCCCTATGCTTCACCGTAGGTAAGGTGTTCTTTGGATGCAACTCAGCATTCTTTCTCCTCCAAACACGACGAGTTGAGTTTCTACCAAAAAGTTCTACCTTGGTTTCATCTGACCATATGACATTCGCCCAATCCTCTTCTGGATCATCCAAATGCTCTCTAGCAAACTTCAGACGGGCCCGGACATGTACTGGCTTAAGCAGGAGGACACGTCTGGCACTGCATGATTTGAGTCCCTGGCGACATAGTGTGTTACTGATGGTAGCCTTTGTTACTTTGGTCCCAGCTCTCTGCAGGTCATTCACTAGGTCCTCCCGTGTGGTTCTGGGATTTTTGCTCACCGTTCTTGTGATCATTTTGACATGGAGCCCCAGACCGAGGGAGATTATCAGTGGTCCTGTATGTCTTCCATTTTCGAATAATTGCTCCCACAGTTGATTTCTTCACACCAAGCTGCTTGCCTATTGCAGATTCAGTCTTCCCAGTCTGGTGCAGGTCTACAATTTTGTTTCTGGTGTCCTTCGACAGCTCTTTGGTCTTGGCCATAGAAGGGTTTGGAGTGTGACTGTTTGAGGTTGTGGACAGGTGTCTTTTCTACTGATATCAAGTTCAAACAGGTGCCATTAATACAGGTAACGAGTGGAGGACAGAGGAGACTCTTAAAGAAGAGTCTGTGAGAGTCAGATATCTTGCTTGTTTGTAGGTGACCCAATACTTATTTTACCGAGGAATTTACCAATGAATTCATTAGAAATCCTACTATGTGATTTCCTGTATTCTTTCCCCCCCATTCTGTCTCTCATAGTGTACCTATGGTGAAAATTACAGTCCTCTCTCATCTTTTTAAGTGGGAGAACTTGCACAATTGGTGGCTGACTAAATACTTTTTTGCCCCACTGTATATATATATATATAGATATATATATATATAGATATATATATATATATATATATATATATATCTATATATATATATATACAGTACACACACTATATGGACAAAATATGGACACCTGACCATTATACCAACAGGGACTTTAATGACATTGAATTCTAAATACATAGACATTAATATGTAGTTTTTATAAGATTTTGTGGACCCTACTATGTGCACTGGGGCACAGACATGCTGGGATAGAAAAGGGCCTTCCACAAACTGTTCAGACAAAGTTGAAAGTTGAAAGGTTCACACAGAGCTATGACCTCAACCCCATCGAACACCTTTGGGATGAACTGGAACAGAGATTCGAGCCAGACCTTCTCGTCCAACATCAGTGCCTGACCTCACAAATGCTCTACTGGACGAATGAAACTTCCCACAGAAACACTCTGAAATCTTATGGAAAGCCTTCTCAGAAGAGTGGAAGACAATATAGCTGCAAAGGGAGGTGGATCACCTACATATTAATGTCTATGTATTTAGAATGCCATGTCATCACAGTCCCTGTTGGTGCAATGGTCAGGTGTCCCAATACTTTTGTCCATATACAGTAGTGTGTATATATGTATCCCATTTTTGTGCCATCACATTGCACAATTATCGCAGCTTGCACGGCAAATCACCTTGTACAGTACTAGGCAGATCACCACTGGCTATCAATATGGAATTGTTGTGTTTCAGCCAGAAGATATTTAAGAGCTGTGTAACCTTTTGTAGAATGTAAAAAGTGAAAACAAAAGCTGTTCATTTCAGTGTTATAAAAGATTCAATTTGTGCAGCCACCTTCACTAAAAGACTGCCAGTTTAATTTTAAAGATAAATATTTGTACTAGCTAAATTTACTTCTATCTATAATACAGACAAAATTTGAGGCTCTGTTGTGTCTAGAAAGTGACAGATCGAGAAAAAGGCTAAGTTTTCCTTTTTTTATTTGAAGTCAGATTTGAAAGGACTTTTAAAGAAGTGTATCTCAACGCGGAGAATGGAAAAACCGATACCTTACCTTTTGCCCGCCCGATCCGCCGACACTCCGACGTCCCTCAACGCCAGCAGCCACCACCAAGATCCTCTGCCTCTGACGCCGACCACATGGTTTCTTGCACAAACAGGTGAACACGCTCCCCGTATAGCCAATATCGGCTGTACGGCATCTTCTCCAGGACCCATACAGCCTCTTAAAGGGACATGTCGACTATGCGTTTCAAGCCTCCATTTTGAATTCTGGGCAGGAGATTCAATTGAAGGACTATTTAAACCTGGTTCTAATGCTATATCAGTGTATGTGATAGTGGCTGTGAATAACATAGAAACATAGAAAGTGACGGCAGTAGGCAGTAGGCCCATCCAGTCTGCAGGTGTAGGGTAGGGTGACCATATGAGCCATGTTTTTCAGGACACATATGATTTTTACATATTGCTGAACAGCCCAGATAAAATGCTGCCCTGCAGTATGGAGGATCTATAACTAATTGGTTCCCTTACATAAAACTATACATCCCACGTAGGTTCACCTATGTCCTGGAGAACATGGCGGATGTGGCCACCCTAGCGTAGGTGTGTTGTATGTGTTATATATTTTATGCAATGTATAACAAGACTGCTAAGCATACAAATAATTAAGATCTTCTCTGATGTGCTCAATTGTGAAAAGAATTAATAAAAAAACATATTGATGCTTACTCCTACTCCCAAATTGAAATCCTAAAATCCTGAAATATAGGTATGAATTGATGACCTAGATGGTGTGGCTTATATGGTAGTCGATTGTAGATAAAATGTTTGAAGGCAAAAACTTTTTTAAAATTAATTGTCAAAAAACTTTTATGTTTGGACAATTTAAAATGTTAGGGAATGTGGAGGACACCTTCATGGTGAAATGCCTTTCAAAAATTTCTCCAGAGAAAGAAGTCCCAGACGTAAGCTCTTGTACCTGCAGTATAAGGAAACCTACTTATAGCAGTGATAACTACCTATGGGCTAGTCCCATAAGAGAACTCCTGTTCTTGTTTTATACTAGGTACGGTTCAACATTGAATAAGCACACTTCCATTTGTTAGTAACAATTGGTGTAAGTTGTGAGAACACTATACACTTGCTTTGCCAATTCAGTATTCTGCATATACTTGATGTTGCATTGTAGTACGACCAGCAGTCCATGGTATAATAGCCTGTTGGAAGAAGCAACACATGAAGATTGTCTATCCTGGTAGCTTCGTTATATGGGCATTGCTATAAATAAACCTATCATTTACTTTTTTAGCATCATTTTATTTTTTTTATTTCTAATTGTACATTGGGATTTCTCATGTGTTAAGCCTATATCTTACAGACCTTCTCCAAACTCTGAGTCTGGAGATGAATTGGATGAGTTTGTAGATGTACTGAATATTGTATTATATTCTCATATCTTATTATATTTATTGCTAAGCATTATGGAGAAGAAGCATCAGTGTGTAAGAAGAGTTGAGATAGCTATTCATAATACTTAATAGGGAACTCCCACCACTTTACAGTTTACAGCACTTAACCGTGCTGATAAAACTTCCAATTGCAGGGAATGCATGTTTTCCAGTTTAGAAATCCTGCTGTATGAGTGTTATATGATTCATAATACATGTACTGTTCTTGCTATGTCATCATTTCAATTTTATACAAGTCTGATGACCTGCGGGTTTCAGCCCAGTTCTACAGATGAACACTTTGATAAAAAGATTGCAGAAAGGGTTGATTATATCCACATTACTGTCAGGGCTGGGTAGATTAAGGGACTGTGATTTGAAATGTGCCATAAATGCCAATTTATCAATATTTAACCTTTCCCTCATATTGTCTTTTTTGCATTTACAAGTGAGATAATTGTACTTATGATGCGCATATATTACCTAAGCACCCACAGCGTCTAAATGATTTAGGTTAATATTGCTGATATTTATGCTGATGTCATCTAATTATCTAAAACAAATCTGTTACCATCCATTAATGGTACGACTAAATAAGAAATCATGATATTGTTAAACGTAGAGCAAATAAATGCAGTGACGCCAAATGACAGTAGATATGGAATATTTTGAGATTGAATTTTCACTGACCATTTATTGCTTTAAAATGTGGAGAATGCGGCTATGCTATACATGAAACCTGTCTGTTCCTTGCTAACATAATGAATATACAGGATGGTTGTAAGGAGTTGGCATCCTATGTTGGGACATCACCAGCAGTAACTTGAAATGGCAGAGATACCCACTTACTAAACGGTCAAGCAGTATCAGTCTTCAGCTTGCAATGCATTACTTGTAAGTGGAGTAGGAGAAGTACTTAAAATATGTGCCCAATGAGTCATGGCTTGACATCATTGTGAGATAAGACTGTCTAAGACTTTACAAGGTTTTAGAAGCGGCATGTTCCATTGTTCTCCCAGATAACATTGCAGGTTTCATTTGTTTAGCAACAGAATAAGTGTATATTGTTTATTTAAAATGAAAATTCCATGTACATTTTTAACATCTTAAGGGAAACTACAACATATGCATTTTGAAATATAAGAATTATAGATTAATTTACTAAATTAGAGATTAATTAGAGATTCATTTACTAAAACTACTTATAACCTGTGGTTTTTTTTTTATTTTAATTAGTGTGGTTGTTTTGAAGACAAGTGGTAATAAATAACTTTCTTTTTAACTTATGGGAACTGTGATCGCATACCAATCATTTCTCACCAAAGGCACACAAAAACTTAACAAAGGGGGAGAAATAACTTAATCGGACATATACACAATGATCAGCCATAACATTATGACCACCTGCCTAATATTGTGTAGGTCCCCCTTTTGCCGCTATAACAGCCCTGGAGGCATTGGGTCCACTGGACCGCTGAAGGTGTGCTGTGGTATCTGGCACCAAGACATTAGCAGCAGATTTTTTAAGCCCTGTAAATTGTGAGGTGGGGTCTCCACGGATGCATCCTGATGCCATGTGTTCTCCAGGTAAGCAACACACAAGCATCCGCCCATGTAAAAGAATGTGATGTAAAATAAAACGTGATACAACAGAGCAGGCCACCTTCTTCCATTGCTCCATGGTCCAGTTCTTATGCTTACGTGCCCAGTGGACAGGTGTCAGCATATGCAACAAACTGTGATGCACTGTGTGTTCTGGCACCTTTCTACCAGAACCAGCATTAACTTTTTCAGCAATTTGAGATACAGTAGCTTTTTTGTAGATGTTCTGACCTAATCGTCTCAGATTCTTATGCTTGCCCATTTTTCCTGCTTCTAACACATCAACTTTGAGAACAAAATGTTCACTTGCTGCCTAATAAATCCCACCCACTGACAGTTGCCATGATAACAAGATTATCAGTGTTATTCACTTCACCTGTCAGTGGTCATAATGTTATGGCTGATCGGTGTATAATTATCCTATCATGGGAACAGAAGTTCTGCTCCTAGTGGTATCAATACTTTCTAATATAGTCCTCCGTGAGTTCTCCTTCTTCTGGTAGCGTTTTATTGGGTTAGCCAAGCATAGGGGCTATCCCAGACAGTATTAAGGGAGAAGGAATCCATGAGGTGCAGGGGGCAAATGGGCATGGATATCGTCAAACACCACTCCCCATCATGAAAAAAAACGAAGCTGACTCTGAGACCTGGGGAAGCAAGGTTTCACTCGCAGGCTCTTGGTCAAACCTGAGGAGTTCCCCGGTGTCGTTATCAATACATTTATGGATATTGGCCAAACTGAGTTAGATATTATTTTTTTAGCTTTTCAGACTCCCCTCTGCCTATCACTACCATCCTATGCATCTGCTTCCAACTCAGCTTTATTTCTCAGATTTATATATAATGACCTATAATATAATAACCAGGACATAAACTCAAACTACAAAGCTATACCAATTCATTAAAGCGCAGCCTATGCAAAAACGTATACCTTTTATTGGATTATATTGTAAAAAGGTATTACTATGTAATAGAGCAAGTTGAAAAAGTGTTTCCCTATAATTAGTGTTATGAGTTTTTTATGTGGTGCTGTACATATGTCATTCAGCTTCCCTTTTCTATTTAGTTGATACTTGTTCTCCTAATAATTATAGGGAAATGCTTGGTAAAGATTCTAATACAGACAAAACAATTCCCTTTACACGTATTTATTCCTCTGTTGGATAGTAATAGTATACACTTGAGTATACTCAAATAAAAGTTTTTTTTCATAGGTTACCCTCAAATCAATTGGTATATACAGAGCTGTAGCTGGCTCCTTTTGCGCCCGAGGCAAGAATGGAAAATTATGCCCCCCAGCTATTTTTTTTACAGAGGTTATTTTATTTCCACTGCCCTTACACACTGCCTTTATACACACCTGTGCATAAACACACATACACGCTGCCTATAGACACACGTGCCCTTTAACACGCATATACACATACATTGCCCATACACACGACTGCCCATTAACACACATGTATGTATACACTCCCCTTACACGACTGCCCTTACACACACCTGCTCATTAATACACATATACACATACACTGCCCTTACACACACCTGCCCATTAACACGCATATACATACACTGCCCTTACACAACCCTGCCTTTACACACACATACACACACCAGCTTACAAACATACAAATACCTAAACTGCTCTTACACACACACTGCCCATACATACACCAGCTTACAAACACACATTATCACGTTCTACCCAGGCTGTGGAGCTGCATATCTCAATCTTGTTTCAGTTTCTCTGTTTTGCTTCAATCCATTCCTCGATTTCCTTATGCTCTGTTCTGATCTGCCATTCCTTGCTTCTAGTTCTGCTCTTTGCTTCAGTTCTGTTTCCTATATAAGGTGTGCCCCACCGTGTGTTCTGTTTGTCTCAGTCTGCAGTCTAAAGGTATGTCTCATTGTTATGTTTGGATTTCATGTTTGGTTTGTTTCGTACCTCTGTAAGCAGGCTTTAGCGTTAGGACCCACCATCATTGGAGTACTTTGGCGTAGTGGTGGGCTAAGCATACTATGGCCATAAGATGTGATGGAATCTCCAATAGTTATCAAATAGTCCTAGGCTAGTTCCTGTATTTATGTGTGTCAGTCTGTGATGTAACCTGTGGGGTGTCCTGACCTGTCCTGTTCATGTATGTTCTTGAGTATTCCTTGTCTGTATGGACCCAGTTACTGACACACATATATACACATACACTGCCCTTACACACAACTGTTCTTACACACTGCCTTTACACACACCTGCCCATTGACACGCATATGCACATATACTGTCCTTACACACACCTGCCCATATCACACTGCCTTTACACACGTGCCCATAAACACACATATACACATACACAACCCTATCCATACACATGTGTGTACACATACACTGCCCTCACACTCTCCTGCCTTTACACACACATATACACATACACTGCAATTAAACCCGACTGTCCTTACACAAACCTGCCCATTAACACGCATATACATACACTGCCCTTACACAACCCTGCCTTTACACACATTTACACACGCCAACTTGCAAACATACAAAAATCTACACTGCTCTTACACACACACTGCCCATACATACACCAGCTTACAAACACACACACATATATACACATACACTGCCCTTTCACACGACTGTCCTTACACACTGCCTTTACACATACCTGCCTATTAACACGCATATACACATACACTGCCCTTACACAAGCCTGTCCATACACACACACACACATATACACACACCAGCTTACAAACACACAAATACCTACACTGCTCTTACACACACAATGCACATACACACACACACTGCCTATACACACACACCGGCTTACAAACACACACATATACACAGCCCTTACACCCCTTTCTCCCCATCTCTTACTTTTCTCATCTTCCATCATCTTCCATCCTGTGGTGGGAGTGCGAGGTCTTTCACGCCAGGCCTCTGCTTTAGTGCTCCCTCATCATTATGCGCCGGCTATTGATGCAGAGCGCCGGGGTGACATCATATACTGGGTGCTCTGCATCCATATCACACTGCCTTTACACACAGTAGTAATGCAGTATTTATGATCACAAGGGTTTTTTTAATGTTTTTTTTTTATGGTAATATAAATGTATATGACATTTGTACCTGATATTTGTGGGGCCACTTGGTCTAGTGGGGGGCTACGCAGTTGCTTAATTGGGCCACCTCTTATCTTGGGCCTTAATTGGAAATGTTGAAATTATTTATTTGATAACACAAAATGCATTGTATGAAATACAATTGCTGGCATAATATCTTTATTTCCCAAACATATCTGTACAGAGAACAGTCACTGGATTAGAAAAGCCCTTTTGATCTTTAGGGACTTTAAAACAAACTTGGAACCGTTATGTTCATATGGAAACAATCATATGTAGATAATCAGATGAATTTCAGAATTCCTGTACTTAATTTTTAGGAAGATTTTTTTTGTTCCAAATTAAAGAGATCTTTTTATGTGTCAACGCCAGTTGATATTTTTGTGGAGATAGTCAAGCTGTATACTTGTTTTGGTGATCAGCTGCATATTTTATTTAAAAAAATAAAATATTAGGCAAACATATGCCAGTATAGTTTTCTTATAATTCTAAAATGTGTGTTTCTAAATACTATATGTGAACATATGTGATGATATATTATCATATGTAATGATTACTGTGCCGAGGAAATTTAGTACAGCAGATAAAATACACATCATTCTTACTTTCTATCACAACCAGAAAGTGTCCAGCAGTGCCATCCGCTTGGCATTGGCAGAAAACAGTAGGACTCTAGGGACATTCATTTACTGTCTGGAGAAATCTTGTCAGAAGTGGCTTTCATGGAAGACTTTCAGCCCAAAAGTCATACCTCCAATGTGGAAACAAGGCCAAGGGCTGGAGAGCTTAACAAGAATGAATGTTTGCAGGCGACATTGAAGCATGTTGGAGGTTTCTTGCAAGTTTGGGGCTGCATTTCTGCAAATTGAGTCAGGGATGTGGTCAGAATTAATGGTCTTATCAAAGCTAAGAAGTACAGACAGATATTTATCCATCATGCAATACCACCAGGGAGGCATCTGACTGGCCCATTTATTGGGAAAAATGAGCAGACAAGATGGGTTCTTATCTGCTGTCAAATTCTATGTTTCTATGATTAGGTGGGGCTTCACTCTAATCTGGAGCATTTACAGTTGTATTGATATTGCATTATGTGACCAAGGAACATCTACTCAACTGCAATTTCCCTTAGGAATTCTTCTACACAGTAGGTGCCACTGCAGAGCAAGTTCAGCAACATAATGCCTTACATATATGGTGTTTTTATGTTCTAAAGCAGGGCTGCCACCAGAAATCTTGGGGCCCAGTACACTTAAAGCCCAGGCACCAATCCCCTTCCTTCAGCCAGCCCTATGTCTATCGTATTGTCCTGCCCACTGCTCTGCCTATGTTCCACCTGTTGTTCTGCCTTCTTATCCTCGTATAAGCAAAACTTATGAGAGCAAGGGCAAGCCTAGGTTTATGTACACAATCTCCATCTCCCATGTGCCAATAAAATTAGACTCACCGCTGACACTCCAACACCATATGCTGACACAAACATTAACAATTATATTATTATAGTTTTGTAGAGCACCATCAAATTTTGCAGTGCTGTACAATGGATGAACAGGATGTACAAGTACTACATTACATAATAATTTGACCTACAGAAACAAGGGGTAAGGAGGGCCTTGCTCAAACGAACTTACAATCTAGAGATAACACCATACGCTGACACCCACAAACACATGCTGACACGAAACATACACACACACATGCTAACACCATATACTAATACCCACACACGCTAGCACCATATGCTGACATACACACGCTAATGTCATACAGTAACACACAATGTATACTCATTTCCAGGGTAATATGAATAGAGAGAGACCTTTGAGGATTCCCCTTATACGTTACGGATGCCAGTGATGTCTTAGTGATAGTGTCCTAAAATTCCACCAATATGACTAGCAAAAATACTTCCATAGCCCAATGTATTACATTTTTGTAACGATGATAGATGTATTTCCTTTTTTTTTTTTTTTAACAAAAACTGAATCCCAGTAGAAGATATTTATCATCATAATGAATCCAGTATGGCTGTATAATTTTTTTTTTTAAAACTTGCAGACACCAATATATTGACTAGTCTATTAATGCTTAGAACAGGGCGGTCTCAGTTAAATTTGTTATTTATTTAACTTCGGTGCATATAAAAGGTTAGGTAGGTTAGGTTGGAACATTGTAAATAGTAAGTTCAACTATTAATAGATGGGTCACCATCACATCACATGATGTAATGGTGCAAAATTAAAAATGCAGGGAACTGAGTGAGCTGACCATGAGACTGTTGAAATATTAAAGTTTTAATAGCCAATTATGAAGACTTTATGTAGTGGCTCACCAAATGTGTTGATCAAATGGCTCTAATACTGGTCTCATGGCAACCTTGACTTGCCATTATTTGAAGATACACTTAATTTAGTCACTTGCATTCAAGAAGGGATATCAACCATTACTTACCAATTGACAGTCTTGTATATCATCACAGCAGTGTGAGATTGAGGCAAAAACCCTGAAACTCAAGGGTCAAAATCCCATGTATGGTGACAGCACTGACTCGAAGAACCAAATCAACAGCCTCCCAATAACTATATGCAGGATAAATGAAATGAGGACGTATATTAAAACCTCAGCCGACTGAAAAGATATTAGACACAGATGAAGGTTTTCTTCCCTTCGCTTTTTATTTTGTTACTTTGTTGTAACGTTCAACAATATTTGAACCAAAGGAATATAGATAAAAGTAAAATCCCACATGATTATCTAGACTAAAAACTATAGCATTGCAATTTATTAGCATTCTATCTAGTTTAATAATCCTTTAAAGTATAACAAACAATTGTGCCCCTGCAGTTCATATGTTCTTTATTTATAACAAGAGATTATGTTATGCTGTACACAATAGACAATGGAATTTACAGGGAAAAATATTGTTGTGTCTGTGGTCCAAACATTTCCCTTCTGTTGTACTTGAAATTAAAACCCTGTGAGAATAATTATGAATTGTATGCTAATGGTTATTATTTATTACTGAATCTTTGGACAGGAGATCTAAAAAAGAATAACTTTTCATTAAAGTATAGCAATAACCACAAATAATCCGGATTCCCCCCCCCCCTCTATAAAATATGATGAAAAATAGACAGATAACAACTTAATGAAATTTGATTTAGCCGCAAAAACAAGTAAAAAAAAAATCAAGTTAGAAGCCCAATTCCAGAATCCTCATTTTCCGGCACATCGCTTAAAAACCAAATCCAGCACAAGTCATTTATGCCCCAAACACAGCAAAAAGAAAATGGCGTGTGCAAACAAATGTAAAAGTAAAGAAAAAGAAAACAAACAAACAAAAGTAAAAACAAATAAAATACATGCAAAGTCTGTTGGAATGGTTCCAGGCCTTAGACACTCAATGCAATGGATACCAAATGCTGTGTATTTCTGTTCAGGTCGATCTGACTTAAATTTGATTTAGTTGCTGTCTTTTTTTGTGGCTACATATCTATCCTGGATGTTTAGGGCAGGAGTAGTAGTGGGTGACCTTATTACATCTATTATTATATCTATATTATATCTTATATCTATTTGCGGGCTACATGTCTTTTTAACAGGTGGTTTAAAAAACACAGACAAATATATCAATGGCAACCTATGAAATCGCCGATTGATTTGTATGAGAGAACAGCTATTACTATGTATTTTGTTGATCAAATTTCCGGTCGGCTGGGGGATGCGGTAGAATATGCACCTCAACACAAACTTTCTAAAAATATTTGATTGATAAACCAAAAACAAAAAAAATAGATTATGCCCCAAAAAGTACAAAAGTAAATAACACTTCAAAATCAATTTGTTTTATATGTTATTTAAGTTATTAACCATAATCAACACCGTTAAATTAAGTAATATTCAATATAATTAAATAATTTCTCATAGTTTTTTATCCTACAAAATATAGGATAGTTTTTCTGCTCGTTTGTCGGTAAATTGCTAGAAAGAAATAAAAAGAATTGTTTTAACAATCTGGTTAACTTACTCTAAAAAGAACAAAATCTATAATTAAATGGCCTAATGAACTTTTAACTCAGAGATCCAATGAATTGTAATATATAACTATAGTACAAATTGTGTCTGATACAGACAGAACTGTCTGAAAATGAATAAATGAATGAAAAGTGATCTTCATTATGGAGTGGCTTCCCAAAAATGTCTCATTGAAAATGGGATGATATTAGTTGGGTTTCGAGGCGCCTCTATCCAAACCATAAAATTAGGACAATGCTTAGTTATTAAAACTTCTGTTTTTGTCTAGAGAAGCCACAGATCTGGCACATCCCAACATAGTTTTGGCAGGAGTGACAATGACAGATGTTTTTGATATACACAATAAAGCACTAGAGACCCAACTGTAGACAATCAGTGTAATTAGGCTCTCTGAAGATTTTTATTAATTTATAGACAAAGTGATTGCTTCATACTCCTCCTTGAATAGAAATTTTTTTGTTGGAAAATTTGAATTAGATTATTTCTTGAAAATAATTCTACACTTAACAGTAACATTCAAAGGACAACTGTAGCGAGGAAAAAATATTTTTGTGAACACTAATAATAACATAATTGCAATAAAACAAAAATATACACTACGTTAATTGAAAATATACCATCATCATAATGTGGAAACTAATGAATGAATCAGTACTACAAACCAATTATTCCAAAAAGGGGGGCCAAATATGTTCCACAAATATATAACCCAAAATAAACTTATTTTAATCAATTAATATACTTAAAATTAATCTGCAGTTCTATAAGTAGTTGTGAGATATACATAAAGCAATTGGATCAATTGGACATTCTGGATTCTAGAATTATTGTCCAATTCATGCTTTTTAATCCAAATCCAGACACTGACCATCAGTTTAAATACAAGATACTGCAGATGTTATCATTTTAGATCAATTTCCTAGTAGCTATGTGCTACAGTACCTCTTTTGAACCAGGACTAATTCATAAGCCAAAGAGGAAAGAAAGGATTCAAAGAGCAAAGCCCAGATATAAAATATAACTTTTAATTCATAAAGCTAAAAATAAATGAATGAAATGCACCGAGTGTATAATCAGGGCTACATAACCATAAAACACTCAAAGGGTTAAAAATACAAATACTAAAAAGCACACTATGAATCCCCATAGCAAACGCTTTTAATAGAAGAAATATATGTAACCAAAATATGGAACAAAACTAAGTATTTATTATCTAGCACCTCATTCTTTTTTGTATGAATGATTCATATCTTGCAAATAAACTACATAGCTGTAAAGTTAGACATAGATATAACAATACTTATTTCACATATGTCTTGACTTTTTTTGTATTACTACTAGTAACCATTTTAAGTTTTGCCATTTTCAACCAATTATTTTTCTAAATTAGGGTGTTACCTATTCTTCATATGGCCATAGAGGGACACTGCTGTAATAGGATTGGGGCTATTGGGTAGGGCTTTACAGTGGTAGATTGTGGGATCGCTTCTCGGCCTTTTGGCTAAGATCAAGTGTAGTACCCTATGGGAAGGGGGGAAAAGCTTGATCCTCTGGCCTTGAGGCCGAGGTAGCATGGAGCCCGAGGTGTCCACTTGAGCCCCAGAGGAATTCTGGCGTCACATTCACAACCCTGCACTACTGTTGTGAAATGTGTGAGCACGAGGAGCACTGAAGGCCAAATGCTACAGATGAAGCACTCTTCACTCCAAGACTCATACGGGCATGTGTGTGAAATGTTTTTTTTTTTCCGGCCTCACGGAAAATGGCTGGACACTTATTTATTATTCACTAATTGCACTTTCCGTTGGTGCACTTGTGCCTATTAATTAGGATGGATCACGGATTTTTTTGATCACGGTCTGCATATGTTTTTCCTTTGGACACGTTTTTCAGTTTTGACGTTTTGGACCACTGCATCGCAGTGAGGACTGGTTTCCAGTCGTCTGTTGGGAGAGGTGGGAGAAATCTTTTGGCTACCCACCTTTTTCCCTATAGTGGTTCTCCTTTTCGGAGGGAACCATGAAGATCCGACCCTCCTGCAAGCCTTTTGGCCGGGGTGGGGAGGAAAAGCTCTGGCATATTCCATGGGGGATTGCCGAGCGACAGTTTATCGACGGACCTGAGCTTCGCTGCGTCTTTCACAAGATTCACGGAGCACACCCAAGAGAAGCACGACACCTCGGGCTTCCAAAAAAAAAAAGATTGTGGGATTTCTATCCTGCTAATAACCATGTATTTACATGACCCACAATAACATTATAGACGCAAAGACAAAAATACTACCAACAGTTTATACACAGGTACTCATTAGGTATGCCAATTTTCAAATCTTTATGACAACCGAGATATTGGTTGTAAACATGGATGGTGACATTAATGTGTTGGCTTGTATTATTGGTGTAAGGCAACAAATTACATTGTATATCCAGCCGTCTCTTTGATTTTACATTTACAATGTTTTGGGTACTTAGTTATTCATATTCATTCTTAATTTGTTCAGGATATGTCTGCTTATCTCTTGGGAAAAAATACAGAATATGTGTCTCCCATCTATGCAGTTTTCCTTTATATAGAATGCTTTTATCATCAATAACATAATGACTTCTAAAGATTCAAAATAAAAAGTCTGCACATCTGTTTGTGTAATTTAGTATATTTTAGAATAACCTATTCTTTTCTTGTTAGATACTGGAGAGAACTTATGAAGAAAAAAAAACAACTTTTAGGGACATTCTTCCCATTTACTCAGGATGATTTTAGTGTGAGTAGGAAAAGTATCATGTTATACAACTCGATAATGAAAAACACATTGGTTGCATTCACGGTTGGATATGCATTGTGTTCCTTTGGATCAGATACACATTAATAATTCTTGCCTTGGTGGTTGAATGTGGCCAACCATTTACTTTATATTTTGTATTCCAAACTTGGGCAAATGCCTAGTGGCCGCTGACCAACAGTGCCAGGCACCCACCCAATCCTCCGTTCCAGCAGCAGATCAAGTGCCGCAGTGTGCAACCATCAGCTGGATATGCCCAGTCACATGCTATGGGAGCGTAAAAATGTACCGTGCGGCTGTGCATATTCAGCCGTTGGCTTTACTTAAGTCATCAGGTGCCAGAGATGCCTCACCATCACCAGTCCTGCTCTTGATCATGTTCTATAGGGCATCATAATATCCTACGGTCATTAAGGGGTTACAATGCACTGTCTTCCGTAGCTCATACAGTCTGGCTTTCTGGAGTTTACGTATGTCTTCCCTCTAGATTTGGAGCTGAGGATATTTGACCTTCCAGCCATTTCTGTGGTGGGTGCCCTGACTTTTTTTGGGGCTGAGTGATATCAGTGTGCTGCGACCCTGGACGAGGACTAGCATGTGAAGCCACAGAAGATGTTGCAACACTTGTTCATTAAAAGTCTTACATTTTGTAACTTGAGGGTTTCTTAAACATCTGATATTAAATTGAAATCACCTGGTAAACTATTTACATGCTGTGTAAGTCGTCATAATTCTGGCCTGCGTACTTAAACGACCTTGAAGCCTGGAGAGAACATCTTGAGACGTTTCCATAAAACAGAAGGTATAGAGAAAAAATACTTATGGTAATACCATCACACTCTTTTAACAACTATATTTTAATGCAGTTAAAACCCAAAACCTTTCTAATAAATATATTATCATCCACGACATCTAGATAACATAAGGGAAATGTATTTTAAAGAAATAGTACATACATTAGTTGTCCTTGCTCCATGTGAAAGTTACATTCTCACGAAATAGATTGGGAAGAAATAAGTGTACAAAAACTTGAAAAGAGATGAATTTTGCAATTCTCTATTAGAATGACAGTGTGCGGTCCCAAAAATAGTGACAAAAACACTAGGCCAGTGAATATACTTAAACAACATGAATGCTAGATATCGAGTATTATACAGTATTTGTAAACACTACATACACACCACATATATATATATATATACATTGTAAGAGTTTCTCGCTACGTTTGCCACAAGCCGCATTGCCTTAAGTATTTTTCGTAAGCATCCCTGGTTGAAAAGAAATCCGGTTAGATATAATACATGGTGTATGAGCACTGACAAATGATCTGTCTACATATATCAGTCTTTCCAGATCTCCTATATAGGATCAAAATAATGAGGATCTTTTTGGCCATACCTGCTGTTGATGATATAAGGTCTATAAATGATTTACGGAGTTCACTAATATCATTTTTTGGGTGTGCCTAGGGATGCCATCAATTTCCTATAAAGCATTTAGGTATGATTTAGGTAACTACAGTATTTATTGATTATAATCACTCTCATTCTAATTATGACCAGAAATCGCTGAAATAATTTATTGCTTGAATAAGCTATAAAACACTGGCTGATAACGATTTTTTATTTCTGTCTGTCTGTCTGTGTTTCTGTCTTTCTCTCTATCTTTCTGTCTTTCTTTCGTTCATTCTTTGTCTTTCTTTCTCTCTCTCTCTTTTTTATGTCTCTCTCTTTCTGTATGCCTGTCTTTCTCTCTCTCTCTGTCTGTCTTTCCCTCTCTCTCTTTCTGTTTGTCTTTCTTTCTCTCTCTCTTTTTGTCTGTCTGTCTGTCTTTCTTCCTCTCTCTTTCTCTCTGTCTTTGTCTGTCTCTTTCTGACTGTCTTTCTCTGTCTTTGTCTGTCTGTCTGTCTTTCTTCCTCTCTCTTTCTCTCTGTCTTTCTCTCTCTCTTTCTGTCTTTCTTTCGTTCACTCTTCGTCTTTCTTTCTCTCTCTCTCTCTCTCTCTCGCTCTCTCTTTCTTTCCCTCTCTCTCTGTCTGTCTTTCCCTCTCTCTCTTTCTGTTTGTCTTTCTTTCTCTCTCTCTTTTTGTCTGTCTTTCTCTGTCTTTGTCTGTCTGTCTGTCTTTCTGTCTCTCTCTCTCTTTGTCTGTCTGTCTGTCTTTCTTCCTCTCTCTTTCTCTCTGTCTTTGTCTCTTTCTGTCTGTCTTTCTCTGTCTTCGTCTGTCTGTCTGTCTTTCTCTCTCTCTCTTTGTCTGTCTGTCTTTCTTCCTCTCTCTTTCTCTCTGTCTTTGTCTGTCTCTTTCTGTCTGTCTCTCTATCTTTCTCTTTCTTCCCCTGTTTCTATATTTTTTTCTTTCTATCTTTTCTTTCTATCTTCCTTTCTATCTTTCTTTTAAAAGGGAAATTATAATGTCTAAAGTTAATGCCTGTGACACCTTTGTGGGTATCAAAGATCTGTTAAAAAAAAAAACCCATGGAGATGACATTTGACAGGAATCTTACACAGCACTCATATAGAATGAAGCGTCATTAACTTCTTAGCAATAATCCTTGAAGTGTATAAATGAGTTTATCCCACGCAGCTAGCACATAATTTGATTTATTCCTCTGGTAATTTAGCTCCTTATTTATCAATCTTCCTAATATAAACCTGTCATTTCTGTAAGGAGTATCTGACCAGAAGTAAATCATACATGCCGAACTGTATATTTGGGCTTTCCTGACTTCTAAGTCTTCAAGTGATTCATTATTAAGACCTCTGCATGGTTTGTTAGCGTTCATATGGAAGTGATTTCATCAAAAGCATTCTCGTCAAAGCATACATCGTGGTCTACAGTTTGTGAATAAAATTGAATATTTTTTATACTATCATTCAATTATATACATTGTTTTCACATCACTAAAAAAAACAAATATTCCCAGAGTTACTCAAAGATCTGTGTTTATGTCATATAAATTATTAATATTACTAATCATAATCTTGACGTCAATAGTACCATTGCTCTAAACACTAGAGTGGCTTCTGGTTCCTATTTTCTGAATGCTGTTTCCACAATTAGACTTTACTCAATCACTAAATGGAAGTCACATCCATGTTTTAAAATAATATTTGTTTTTATTGTGACTTAGTATATTTATGATAATGATGTAAAGCAGGGCTATGTGTTCTGAAATGACATAATCCTCACAGAGCTTTGGGATTTCTATGATTAAAAATTAAATACAAATCAAATGTCTGTGCCATCTTTCTCCTAAAACAGCTTGTCAGTGCCCACAAATAGCTTGTCTACTTACACACACTTAGACATACACATTCATGTTAACACACACTTTGTCATACACATCTATTCTAACACACATTCATGTTAACACACACTTTGTCATACACATCTATGCTAACACACATTCATGCTCTCACACACAAACACTTTCGCATACGCACATACACTTACACATTCATGCTAACACACAGTTTGCTCACACTGCTTACACGTTCACATCCATGCTAACACACACTAAGACACCCATGCTAACACACAAACACACATTCATGCTCCCACACACAAATGCTGACACATAAACATCCATACAATCACATACACCTATACATACACATTCATGTTAGCACACAGACTTATACCAGTTGTACCAGTTTTTACACTACTGAATATGACGAAAAAAGTATGTGGACACCTGCCCATCACACCTATTTGAGATTGTTGGACATGTCATTCTAAAACTATGGGCATTAATATAGAATTGACCCCTCCCTATAACAGCCTCTACTTCTGGGAAGGCTTTCCACACAAGATTTTGAAGTATATCTGTGGGAACCTGTGCCCATTAAGCCAACAGAAATTGTGAGGTCATCCCAAAGGATTCTATTGTTGGTGGATATGACCAGACTTAGTGACTTGTGATTGTGGTGAAAATAAGTGGAAATACAGGATATTAAGTTTAATACAATATATTATCAAGTAACTGGTGAGTGGACAGCATAGATCTTCGACCATTTACCAATAGAAGATCAACAGTGTCATAGGACTTGAGACTGCTTACATTTTCCCATGAAGCAGCAGTGCGCTTTTGCCGCTGATAGAGACAGTATAGTTAGGAAAGGAGCTATGCTTCTCTGACTAGGTGGGGTTTTTATGAGACTTTAAGTTAGAGTAAGTGGGGGGCAGTCTAAGAGAAGTGGGTTGGGAATTCCTGATAATACTAAAGTAAATGTTTTTCATTTTACAAATGTAATAAATATGAGCATTTAGAGAAAAAGAGCATATTGTAACAATATAGCAAAATAAGTATATGGATGCAAAAGCGAAGTTATCACATTATTAAAAAAAGAAACGTACTGTAGCATCGGAACATATGGTGTATTAAACCAGCAGATTGTGCTGTGAGCCTGCCAGTACTGTCTTACCTCTGCATTTTTACATTACACACTAACCACATCCTCATAAATCATGTTTTAAAGCATACTTTCTGCTTTCTGTAATAGTTGTCCCATATTCTCAAATATCTTTAGAAATATCATCCTCTGGGTACAATGTATACAATAAAGAATTAGACTTTGAGCTAGTGTAAAAGTGAGTGGTAATATGTGGGTGTGAATAAGCAATACTGCTTGCCACAAAAGCCAGAAAACCAGCAGTTCAATGTACCAGTGCTTGTTGTTTGCCTTATAAGATGATGGAACCACCTGACATAAGAAGTTGTAGTGGTTAGTGAGTGAAGTCAAACATGCATATCTAACTATAAGATAAGACCAAGGACATATTTGAGGTACGAGTCTTTACAGTAGGAATAATGGGCAGACTAGATGGGCTGAATGCAGTAGTTGTTATCTGTCATCAAATTCTATATTTCTATTACAGGTAGCACGGCTAGTGTATTGCACAAGCTTGTGTGACAGATGTGCATTTACCTAACACATACCCCCTTAGCAACAGGATTGAACCTTGTTGGCTTCTGTATATGTCAAGGATATTAGGCCATCATTTTGAGAGGGCAAGGTCATGTAAATTCCCAGATTGATAAAGATAAAGCGTAAAGAATCTGCCGTAGCCGACATGTCACCATTTCCGTGAAGTAATACTAAAATGTTGAATCCTATTTATGGTTTATTTGTTGAGTTAGTGGCCCTTGGTCTGTGTCGCCCACATGGTGTGCTTTCAATCTGTTGTGCATGCCTCAACTTCATCATTGCCTTAGAAATTACATTTTTGAAACAAGTGAGAATGTTAAAAGCACGCGGCTTTAAGTGCTTTAAAATGCTTTTGTTAAACCTGCCAATATAAATAAAACAATAAATAGCTAATTTAATTACTTAAATAGATAAAAAATATTGTAGGTGGTGACCTATAATACAAACATTTTATTAATATTATATATCACATTATTCTATTGTTTTAATCAAATATTCAAATAAGTTTTTTATTCTTGCATATCGTTTGCCTTTGGTTATACTTTTTAACACATGCTAGAAAACTTTATTCTTTAACATTTTTGATGTTGCTGATATCTGACCCATGACATTTGCTTGATCACCCTCCAAATATAACGTCAGCTTAATTTGAAATATATTAACTGTATCAAATATGTAGTATTGGTTACCCAATTCCCAACACATGCAGTGTTTTAATGCATTTCTTTGCAAGTCTTAAAACACATGGAAATGTTAGCTACATCGCTATAATCATATTCATGACATTTTTACTTAGCCAAGATCTAAAATGATCCAATAATAGACCCAGGTTTTATATCATTAATCATTTTATCTGCACATCTTTGAATTCCTCTCGTGTTTTCATGCAACTCATATTTCTCTATAAACTCAGTAAAGCTATGTTTTCTGGAGATTAAACAATGCATTTTCCTACATCACGGAATTAAGGTTACATTCACTTTGGAATCAAAAAGGGTCTTAACCCCTTGCCCCTTCACCATACAACTAGGGTAATCTCATGTTAATATATTGACCCTTAAAGGGCAGCCTAATCACCATGAACACCAAGAAATGTTTAATGTTTAGATAAAAACCTTCCATCCAATAAAGGAATACAGATTTTACTAAACAATTTTAATTTACCTTACATAATCAACCTTGATAGGTGTCAACAATCAGGCCTTGACCCTTTGTAGAGGTGTCCTGCCAAATACTGTTAATAACCCCAACACTATGGGTTGGGCACCCACTATTGACTAAAGGTTCCAAACTACAGGACCTTCCTCATGGTGCTAATCGATCTGTGACCTAGGCTGCCTCCAGGGGCTAACTTAAACCACAGGGGCCCTACACTGCCCCTATTTAAATCCAGATCGTGCAGGCTGGGGTAAAAGACAAAATTTACCCCCCCAACCACCTCCCCCTTGTAGGCTGAATAAAGCATGAAAACTCCACATCCAAACACCCCATTTTATGTCCTAGACCCCTTCTTTCCAGTCTGCCCTAGGAGACCTTTTATTATGAAATTAACCATAGGAGGTTAATAAAGGATCTTGGCGGAAATTACATAACTTTTTCATACGGGTTACTTGATCATTAAAATGCCAGGGCTTTGTGACCTTAAAGGTGTGCAATGCCATTTAATGCAGTGAAGATGGCAGCCTTGGAGAGAATGTCCTGGGATGGGCATAGGGCAGCGCCAAAGGCAAATACATCGCTGTCAGGAAAAGGCTGCGTCTGGTGTAGCAATGTGGCCCTTAAGATAAACCCCAGTGTGGGCCGTGAAGATGTTTTCTTCATCCAGGGTGAGATATTATAATTTGTGTTGTTAGTTATATTTCTCATAATGTTTCATTTATTACAGCAGGGATATTTATTTTTCATGTGCTACCCATTAGCTAGTTCGCTTCAATTCATTAATCATGTCATATTATACTTTGAGCAAAAATAACATGTGTACCCTAATAAACACATAGCTGGCCAACTCCCTCATTATATTTGGTCAGGTCTGTTGTTTTTAATTTTAATCATCGGATGACAAATGAGGCAGCAACCAATTGTTTGTCTTGGAAAAGAGCCTGATTAATGTAATTTTGGAACAGCTACTTGATGTGAAAAACAATGAGAAATATGAGGGTTTGTACTAAGAATGGAATTATGATTTAAACTTAATATCACAACATACAGTCTTTGGCCAGTGTATAATAAGGTACATTCCCAGAATGCACCATGCCCAAACACACCAGGTTATAGTCACCTGTGGCAAATAGGACAACATCCCTGTTATCTCAGAAATCTGTAATAAACAGACTTGATAGCTGATAAAAACCCTTTAGCCCATCTAGTCTGCCCGTTTGTCTTTATGTAAGGACTCCTACCTTAATTAGTCCTTGGTCTTGTCTTAGAATCAGACTATAATATTGCATACATGAATAAATGCCCTTAATGTATTTAGCCTCTGCCACTTCTTCTGAGAGGCTGCTCCATGTTTCTAACACCTTCGCAGTAAAGTAAATTACATCTAAGCCTCCAGCCCTCTAGTTTTAGATTGTGACCTCCCGTAAAAACCCTTTACTTGTAAGTGTTTAATGGTCCAGCAAAACTATAATAGTTTGTCAGAGTGCTCTCATTTGAACCCACCCAGCATTTCATGTGGCAGGTACTTAGTTACCCCTGATCATAGGCATCGTACCCCCCCTTTTGCCCCCCTGCTGAATTTGGAACCCCCCAGTTGCAGGACCAAATGGCACAGTGCAATCTAAATGTATGGGCACACTGAGCAGTTGCCCCTAAAACAGTAGCATATATATATATATATATATATATATATATATATATATATATATATATATGGGAGGGAGCAAGCAGGGAGGCAACCTCCCTTGGACTGTTCTTCAGGGCCGCACCAAGGCAGGTATAAGATTGTAATTTCCCCAACCACCCCTGATCAGCAGGGCTGCTTGGGGAGATCACAAACCCCCTCTAACCGGCCCAACATTAGGAAATGCGAAGTCTGTCACTTCAGGCCTCGGCTTCCATGCTCCATAATCTCTACACGCCGGTAATTGATAGCAACTGCTGGGATATGATGTCTTATCTGAGTGCTCTTCATCAGTAGCTGGCGCATAGTGATGAGGGAGCACCAAAGCAGAGGTCTAAAATTACAGACCTCACGCTCCCACTACAGGGTGGAAGCTGTAGGATGGAAGATGAAGAGTAAGAGATGAGGAGAAAGGGGTGTAAGGGCAGTGTATGGGCAGGTGTGTGTAAGCAGTGTTGGTATTTGTGTGTTTGTAAGCTGATGTGTGCATGTGTATATATGTGTGTGTAAAGGCAGGGCTGTGTAAGGGCAGTGTATGTGTATATGTGTGTTTATGGAGAGGTGTGTAAAGGCAGTGTATGTATATATAGATGTGTTTATGGGCAGCTGTTTGTAAAGGCAGTGTATGTGGGCAGTCCTGTGTAAGAGCAGTGTATGTGTATGTGTATGTGTGTTTATGGACAGGTGTGTGTAAGGGCAGTGTATGTGTATATGTGTGTTTATGGGCAGTTGTGTGAAAGGGCTGTGTATCTGTCTATGCGTGTAAAGGCAGTGTGTGAGGTTTGTCTTACCAGGAGGAATCCGGAATGCAGGAATGGAACACATTTGCTCAGTACAGAACACGCACAAGAGGCCTGGTGAGGGTAACAGGGTGCTTGGCAGTGTAGCTGTAAGCACGGGTGGTCAGGACAGAGCTGTTTAGCAGACCAGGGTCAGGATGCCAGAGGTACACAGGAGCCGTTGAGAAAGCCGGGGTCAGGAAGCCAGAGGTACTCAGAGTCGTTAGGATAGCCGGGGTCAGGATGCCAGAAATACACGAGAACCGTTAAGTAGACCAGGGTCAGATACCAGGATACACAGGATACAATAATAACTTGAAATGCGGAGGGGCTCACGAGATACAGGAAGCACCAGTATAACTGAGCACTGGTGGATGGGAGAATGAGGTTTAAATAGCCTGGGGGGCGTTCCCTGACGTATGGGACGTGACAGCGTCCAGTCGGCAGTCAGCGGAATCCAGTCGGCGGTCAGCCTCATAAATATTCATGAAGCGACTTCATGTGCCAACGAGCGGTGCCAGCGTTTCTGCCGGGAGGAAGAAGAGGACGTCCGAGACTCGTTTAAGGTGTATGGCACATACAATGTGTATGGGCACTGTATGTGTGTAAAGGCGGTGTCCATAAAATAACCTCTGTAAAAAATAGCTGAGGGGGCACAATATTCCAGCCTGGCACTCTGTCTCTGCACTTACTTGTAAACTATCAAGAAAGGCTCTGCAAACTCTAGAGATGAATATCCCAGTAGATCAGCAGTTTCTAAAATACTCAGACCAGCCCGTCTGGAACCAACAACCTTGCCACGTCCAAAGTAACTTAAATCCCCTTTCTTCCCTATTCTGATGCTTGGTTTGAACTTCAGCAAGTTGTCTAGACCATGTCTACATGCCTAAATACATTGAGTTGCTGCCATTTGATTGGCTGATTAGCTGTTTGTGTTGTTAACAAGAAATTGAACAGGTGTACCTAATAAAGTGGCCAGTGAGTAAATGTCTCTGAAGGACATTTCAACAAAATGTCATCACTTTTTCTCCCTCCTTCCCCTCAGACATATCTCTTGATCTTTCTGCTTCTGTTATAAATCCTCTTTTTCCCACATCCCTGTGCTACTTGATGATACAAAGGGTTGACTATCTTTTACCTATTTACAGTCCAATGTTTCATGTGTCTTAGTAATGTGTCACAAAACCAAATACGAAATAAAATACAAAGTACACAAAACAAAGTACAAGTCATTGTTTTGTTTTGCTGTGTATCAAAGAAGTCTCTCAAATACATCCTACGTAGGGAATACTACCGTATTTGCTCGATTATAAGACGAGGTTTTTTTCAGAGCAAATGCTCTGAAAAATACCCCTCGTCTTATAATCGGGGTCGTCTTCTAATCAGACCTCAAATAGAGGTCTGATTAGGAGACTAAGATCCAGATCCCCCGCACCGCTGCAGGGGACCTGGATCCTCCTGTCGTCGCCCCCCCCCCCCACACTTACCGGTGCTTCCGGAGGTGAAGTTGGCAGCGGGGGTTTGTATGCGTCCGTCGCAAATACCTTCCCCGACTGTCAGAGATGAGAGTTCCAGAGTTCCTGATCTCTGACAGCCGGGGAAGGTATTTGCGACGGACGCATACAAACCCCCGCTGCCAACTCCACCTCCTTCCGGCTGCCGCGGAATGAGACGTCAACCCGCTGCCCCGGCAATACACCAGGAAATTGGAAGCACCGGTAAGTAAGTAAGTAAGTAAGTGTGTGTGTGTGTGTGTGTGTGTGTGTGTGTGTGTGTGTGTGTAGGGCATTTCTGGAATGCCTTACACCCCTATATGCCACTCTGGCACTTAGTGGGTTAAAAGGCATATTATGGGGCAGAGTGGCATATAGGGAGGTATAAGGCATTTCAGGAGGCAGAGTGGTGTTAAGGGGGCATTTAATAGAGCACTCTGCCTCCTGAAATGCCTTATACCTCCCTATATGCCACTCTGCCCCATAATATGCCTTTTAACCCCCTAAATGCCAGAGTGGCATATAGGGGTATAAGGCATTTCTGGAGGCAGAGTGCTCTATATAATGCCTTTTAACTCCCTTAATGCCACTCTGCCTCCTGGAATGCCTTATACCTCCCTATATGCCACTCTGCCCCATAATATGCATTTTAACCCCCTAAATGCCAGAATGGGATATAGGGGTATAAGGCATTTCTGGAGGCAGAGTGGCACATAGGGGGTCAAAAGGCATACCATGGGGCACAGTGGCATATAGAGGGTTAAAAGGCATATCATGGGCCACAGTGCCATATTGGTGTGGCAAGCCTGGGGGCAGATGTGCGTAACTGGGGGACAGGTTGGAAAATACAAGAAATAAAAACAAAAAAAAAAATATTTTTCTCAATCATAGCTTTTATTAAAAAAAATAGTTTACATGAATTAACATTTACTGGTAAAACTTTTTTCCTTTAGGGTCGTCTTATATTCAGGCTTTTTCTTTTTTTCCTAAGTTAATATTCAGATTTTGGGGGGTCGTCTTATAATCAGGGTCGTCTTATAATCGAGCAAATACGGTATTTTAAAGTTAACTGTGAAATCTTTAAGGTCATCTCACTGTAAGTACAATACAAATACACATAAACATACACACATATGTGCCTTTAAATGCAGGAATCCCTGTGATGTAAAGCCTTGTATTTCTCCTTCATAAAGCAAATATAACCCACCTGTGTGCATAATGATGTTTTTTCATTAATTAAGCATTGGCACCAAACATTATGGGGAAATTGATTCAGTGCCAGGTGGCTACATTAGAACCATAAAATTATCTCTACATATCACGTTTCCTAATATAAATGGTATTTACAATCGTCTTTGTTTAATCTTTGCTTCATCTGCTTTTATTGGCCTTTCTGATTTTATCTGCATTTGGATACAATTATCTTACCAGTATAGTAATTGGACTTTTAATGTTCAACTTCTTTTGTATTATCCACTATGTGAAATTCAACACTTTTCTAACTAAATGCAGCATTATAAATACAGTATCATTCCTCAATGAACTTCTGCAAAAGGCTGGAGACACGTTGACAGCCTCTACCCTGTTCCTCCAACCTGGGGATCTGCCCTTTTGCGAAAGTAAAAGGGAGGCCTAGTTCAAGAAGAAACAGGGAAAAGAAGACAAAAAGAGTCAAAAGAAAAGGCGGAGCTGAGGGAAAGGAAACAGGGACATGGAAGAGGACATGGAAGAGGACATGGAAGAGGTCAGTTGAGAAGGTAAGGGGACATTGAGAGTGAGCATGAGAGAGAGTGTGAGAGGGCATGAGTAAGAGTGAGTGAAAGTGAAAAAAAACCCACAATGAAATACAAAAAATTGGCGCTCTTTGCCTCATTTTTATTTGTTTTGCTGGGGGTCCCTCCTCATTATCAGAGTTGACAAATTTTGTTAAAATTGATACGAATGAGAATGCATGAATCTTGCATATAGCCTACTAGGTCAGCTTTAATAAAAGTCCTTATCAGTGGGCAGTAGGATAAACAATGTAGGGAGCATGTTAGGCAGGCTAAGCTGGTGAGCTTAGAACAGGCCAGTAAACAGAAATAATAAAGGGCTGCCCCATTGATTCTTAATCATTTCCAAGTAAATGTAAAATGTCAGGGTAGTTAGAGCTTTTTGTGTATTACCGTATATTCAATAGCCCAGGAGTTAGCATAAACAGGTTTGCTTAGTAATTGGGAATTTGTCAAGACACTGAGTCATAGGTTCAGGATCACGGTGTTAGAGATTAGATCATGTCCATCATTTAGGAGTAACAAAAAGGCTGGTTGACTGCGCACGGAATATCATTAACATACACAGGGCCCAGGGTTCAGGTCAGTGTAGACTGGACAGAAGAAATGAGACATAAAAAAGTGAGAGCCTTGGTAGCAGGGACCAATGGAGGTTACAACAAATAGATCTATACTGACATATGGGTTTTGTGACAGGAAAACCTGTACTAGACTGGGTACCCCCTCCAAAATGTGCTTCCTTCTCACCAAAGATTAACCCATTCAGCACCTGATAAGACTAGCGCTTTAGGGAGGAAGAGGGACACCACTGTACTGGGGCTGTGATGGCGCTGCAGCTACCCGCAGCATAGTACTTGAAAAGGACAGTGAGCTACCATAACAACCAACCCCAAACATCAGACAGATCCAATGTTGAGGTGAGAATGGAACACTTTATTGCAGAAACACACAGCCTTATATACACAGCTCATTCAGATAAGGAACATAATTACTTTAACACACACAATGGGTCCACAAAATACACACAGTTCTCAACAATGTCCACACACCAACTCACACGCACCAACATATTATAAGGGGTTTCTTAACATGATTATGTATCTGGCACCTGACTTTAGGAGCCCCTTTGGAGAAATAGTCCAGGGGATATAAAAATGCGGTTTCAGGGCCTTCCCAAAGGAGCTCACCCATTAACAATGTGACCCTGGGTATCTTGGGGTCTCCCCTAAAAGAAAAGGTGGATTCCCAGGCTTCCCTGTGGAGCACCCAATCAAGCAGGTTGGATAGCTCAGGACCCCTCTGTCCACAGTATAAAAAGCGACACACTGTACCCTGTACCCTGACAGATACAGGGTAACTTAAACATAAATCCACCAAGGGGAAGTTTGATCAGCTGCTTCAAATATTTTATAACATAAAATAACATTTATTTGTCTAATCTAATTACAATATTGACATTGCACCTGTCATGAGGTCTGTGAGTGTTAACCCTTTCAGCACAAACCTCTATAGATTTTTCACCACTCTGGGCCAATCATGGGAATCAGAAGGTTGGCTACATAGGTCAGTGCCTGAAAATGAAGACTGTTGGGATAATTGGTGGGCACATATCCACGAGCATGCAGGCAAGTTATAACAGGAATAATTGTGTGCAGACACAATACACACATTACTCCAGAAGTTGTCAAATCCCTTATAAAGATGTCAATGGGCATCAAATGTGAGCGGGAGTGACCCTAGAGACTCATAACCATACACTGTAAATCAAAGCTCCAAGAATTTAGCTTTATAGTTGTGCAATTCAGAGCTTTAAAAAAGTAATGCCGGAATCAAACACTACTATTTAATCTTCCAACAGGCCTGGTGTTTTCTTTACCACATCTGTGTTTGAAGTATAAAAATTAACAAGGTATGGCAGAAATGACCTTTTTTTTTTTTAACAAAAAAAAAATGTCAATTGCAAATAAGTCAAATAGAAAATGACCTAATTACTATTTTTGTTTAATCATAAAACCGACATTTATAACGTTATACTAAAAGTCCATCTTAAACTAAGGAGCTATGTTTTGTTAACATTCACGTCTAGGAATTGTAATTAAAATTTCAATAACTCGAATGACTCATGGAACCAAAGACAAGTGATTACTTAATTTTATGTGCACCATACTGTGGCAAACAGAGCAGGCAGAAAGACAAGCAGAAAGAAATATGGACAGACAAAGTATCCACACAGAGAGGCAGACAGATTTTTATCTTATGTTAATAAAGTATGATTATGTAATTTGATTCAGAAGTCTTTTATTCGTTAAGAACCCTGTTCTATGAAATATGTAACACATTTACATGCGCTTAATACAGCGGTGCTTTCATTATAGCTTTCTAAACCTGAGCTATGCACTCTATTTAACCCTGATTGCCATTTTGGCTTGGGTATGTTCCAAAGTGCTTACTAAATGAGCTTTTTGTACTGCCATTGTAAAAGCCAATGCTACGTTCTTCATGGGAGATATTTAGGATAAGAATTCAAGAGACATTGTATTTTCTTTTCTTATATTACAAAAACCTCCAGACAAAAGACACAGAAAGTTACAACTCATTGCAACAGTTACTATTCTTATGCTCAAGTAGCAGTTGTGATGAAAAGTGGCGCACTCAGCAGGATCAGTGTTTCTTAAAGAGACACTCTGCTCCAATGCTGCCTCATCAATAAACAATGATAATTTCTCTAGAGCTGCACCGCACTTCCTCAACCATTGTCCAATTTCCATTTCACTTTCCGCTCCTCAGCTGGTCAGTGGCAGGAAATTATTTATTGCGGTGGCCGCCCCGTGTTACCTCCAGGGAGAAATCGAATGTCTCTTCCTCTGTCGGGCGAACGTGCACACAGTATGCTTACAACACCAGTGGGTATAGCTTGTGCACAGAATGGGTCCTGTAGAAAGGCACCAAACAAAAGATTAAGTGCTTGGTTATTCCATTGCTCTAGCTGTATGTAATGCCCACTGCTCTCCTCAGCTCTTCTTTGGTATATCCTTTTGTCTGCATGCCCACAGTTCCTGTTTCCCATGTTATTAGGCATCTGACCTGTCTGCTGTCTGTGAACTGATCTTTGGATCATCTGACCACTCTTTTTTTCATCCTTATTATCGATTCTTGACCTCCGTGGGTTTGATTGCTGCCTGGGTGGCTCTGTCATCGGGTAAGCGATATTTTGCAAGGGGTGTTTTTTCCTGCTTTGGTGATTTAGATCCCAAACTGACAGTGCTCCTATTGAAGTCAGTCCGAACGCTTTTTGTGCATGCGTGCAGGGGTTACCTCAGCCTCTTTGGCACCATTGTAAATGCCAGTACTGGAGCTGGCTATGAGGTTAGTGTGAGTTTGTAGTGGCAAGCAAGAGTTGAATTCGGCCAAACGAATCTCCTTTAAACCAAGGAGCTGGGGAGTGGGCAAAGAGGACAAATGCATAAAGGCCAATTTATGCAATTTCACACAAGCTGACAGATTAGTTGCCATTTCCAGGCAAACCTGAGCAGGTCAAATCAAAAGGAGTAACTTGCCTCTTCACTGAAGACAATTTGATTGTCAGCAAGACAGCTTGTCCCTCAACGCTGACTTGCTGTTACCTTTAATTACTCCTTAATCTCAATTACAAGCAAGATGGCTTCTCCAGAGGCAAGTTGCTGTTTGTTGGATGTAGTCAAGTAGCGTAGAGTTACCTCTTTGATCTACAGCAGCTAAGCAACTAAGACTTTTACTAGTTTGAAGCTTGCTTCTCTGTATCTGTATTATTTTTTCAATTGTGATAGCAAAGGGTTTTTTTATTGTTTATGGTGAGTTAATTGCAAAACTACACTATCATAAAACATTACATTTGGAAATGAGATATCTATGGTTATATCTACTGTATGTGTCGAGATAACTCTAACATTCCTTGTTGTGATACAATGAAGTGCTATTCTTTATTCTAACATCCATCTTCCTACTTAACTGAAGCTGACCTTTTGCAAAGAGACCTATAAAATTCCACTTACAATTTACTGAATAGACACCCAATGTTTTCATTGTATTTTAGTCCTTTGGGAACAGGGACTAGTGGTTAGGCAGTACAAGGAACTGAACTCCAAGACAAGTTTTATCTGATGTTTTATAGTGATTTTCATATGGCAGATCCATTAAAGTTACCCTATAACCCTACCTAGCCATATCTACTCTCAAGCAAGTAACAACATCATTCTATACATATTATTATAAATCAGTTACAGCTTTCCAACACTTTCCAAGAATAAGTCCCATGACTTGATTTTAATATATTTTATTAGATCACAGCATTTAAAAAAAGAATAAACATAGGTTTCTTCCTCGTTCCAGAATAATCCATCATCACTGCAGCTGTTAAATGAAATCAGTTTGTGTTCTGGTATATGGATCTCATCATTATATTAGATCTATTGGAGCTACAATATTTGAGTTTGTTTAATCTACCATACATGGAAATATTCTGCATGCTAATTAAACACAGGACACACATTTGAAGATAACCCGAGGCAAGATAAATTCCAGAAGTGCCAAAAGACTTAAAATACTGTGTTACAAAACGGGTTTTCATCACTTTTCAAGGTCAATATCCATTTAAACAATTGTTCTACAAAGCAGTGGGAACAAAACATGAACATAATGATATTTGTAGTTGCACAGAATGTCTGGCCATAGCCAACCATAATACAAAATAAAATCAGAGATCAAATTTCTGAATGGAACAGTATTACAAACTGTGGTTAAACTGATGCTTTGAAAACAAATGTCTAATTTTTTACGCAAAGCTAATTTTTCTCTAGAAAAAGTACACTGTCAAGCTAAAAATGACATTCCTTATTTGTCACTATGTTTGTGTTCACCAACCTTTGTCAAGTTGGCTGAACTACTGGAATCCAGGTTCCAAAAGATCTTGATGAAGAGAAATCCTTTATTCTACATAGTCTCTGATTTTCTTACCCATTTACAAGGCCAACACTTTTTGTGCGGTTAGGTATCCTTACACATACAAAAAGTATGATATTGATATTCCATCAATAACCCTTTTACAATGTTGCTATACTACCATGAGTGTACTGTATATACAGTAAACATAATTAGGTAAAATGACATAAATCAATTACATTTTACATTTTCATGTGCCAATATTTATTGACCTAGAACTAGGGATGAAACATTTCTGTAAATATTGAAGCCATGGAAAAAAAACAGGAAAACACAGGTTTTCAGAAAAAAATAGAAAAATTGCAGAGTGGAGTAATTTTACAATTTTAAAAGTTCTTTTTTAATACTGGGAACATGAAATGCAGTATATCTAGAATGTTTGAAATAAAAGTACAGCTTATTCAGTAAATACTTCAGTTTTGTGTTGCAAATAGAACAACAAGGTCTGTATATGTTAAGAACATTTCAACTATACATGAGAACAAATGGAACAAAATAATTGAAGGAACCATCAACACAAAAAAACCTCCTGTAATAAAAAAATATCTCCTGTAATCCTCCTACATGTATTGGACTAGGAGAGCAATCACAAACACCCAGTCAGATTTGCACCTTAGCACCAATTACAAATTAATAAAGTATGGAAAAAATGGAAATAACTTGTGTGGACTAGGAATAATCTATTTCATTAGCCTCATTGCATTACCTAATGGCTACCAGTACCCATTTGTGTAACCCACCATTTATAATGGTTTGATCCATCTATAATGGTTGAGGCTTTTCCCAGTGTTTTGCATCCACAATTTGTTAGCATGTTTTTAATATAAAAAGAGCTTCTCATGATTGGCCGCCAGAGCACCCCTTCTTCTGGGTAAGCAGCTTCATACAAGAGGCAAGGCAAGTTACACAAAGGAGCAGGACTAACCTGAAACTGTTGTGAGCAGGAGTAGGTGACCCAGCACTGCTTCTCTGCTAAAGGACTCTGGGTAAAGCCTTGTCTAGCTCCTAGGTCTGGACATCACTATTGTCTTAGAACTTTAATTTTATACCTCTAAGGTAAATAGTTTGAACAATTAAGGACAGTGGGCGGTCCCTAAACCCATTGAAAACAATGCATTTTGAGCCCGTACATGTACGGGCTTTGTCATTAAGGGGTTAAAATGTAGAAACATTATTCAATAAGTTTTGGTTAAAAATGTATATCTCATTTTGTGTAAATATACCATCGTGTATGACATACCTGATGAGATCAGAACACCCTTAGAGACCACAGCCATTCAGACACGCTTCATAGGAAAGGAAACCTCTATTGAATTGGTGTTATGTACTACATTGTTTCATTTATGGTATGTTTTATACTGTAACCTCTTGCTAGTCTAGAAAGTATTTCAGACCTCTATACATGTGTGCTAACTATGGCAGAACATGTTGTAAGGATTTTCAGTTGACTACTGTGTAGGAAGCTGAAAACCCCACAATATGAATGCGAAGTAACTTGGCTCTCTCCAACATAAATGTTTTACCGTATTTGCTCGATTATAAGACAAGGTTTTTTCCAGAGCAAATGTTCTGAAAAATACCCCTCGTCGGGTCGTCTTATAATCAAACAAATAGGTCTGACTATGAGACTAAGATCCAGATCCCACGCAGCGATGCAGGGGACCTGGATCCTCCTGTCTTATGCCCCCCCAACTTACCGGTGCTTCTGAGTCCCTGGTGCTTAGTCCGGGCAGCGTGTAGAGCTGTACGCGATTTGCATATGCAACTTCCGCTCAAGCAGGAGTTGCCTTTCACATAGGGGGTCAAAAGGCATATCATGGGGCACAGTGGCATATAGGGTTAAAAGGCATTTCATGGGGCACAGTGGCATATAGGGGGTATAAGGCATTTCTGGGGCAGATGTGCATAACTGGGGGGGACGGTGGGAAAATAGAAGGAAATAAAACCAAAATATTTTTCTCAATCATAGCTTTTATTAAAAAAATAGTTTACATGAATTAACATTTACTGGTAAAACATTTTTCCTATAGGGTCGTCTTATATTCAGGCTTTTTCTTTTTTTCCTAAATTAATATTCAGATTTGGAGGGTTGTCTTATAATCAGGGTCGTCTTATAATCGAGCAAATACGGTACTTAATACCAGGTTCCTTCATCTTACTATACACATGGTGTCCTACTGCTTGTCGAACCATTCTGTATGGCCATGCCAAGACCCCACCTGATACATATAAGAATGTTTGTCTGCAAAGCTGAGCCCGCTAGACAAATACAGATTGTATTGCAGTATATGTTCTGTTCTATATATATAATTTCCTTGATAATCAGTTATTAATGAACACTTACATAGTTAACCCAGAGCAAACAATACCGGTTTTGTAGTATTTCTTATGTTAATATTGAACCAATTAATATTTGATTCCACAATATGAATATTTAAGGTAAGCATTGAAAAAGCATTGAACATGACAAAATGTAATTATGTATTTAGAAAAAAGCCCTTATGGTGAGTTTCCTGCAACAGACCTAACTGCAAAATAGAATATATAGGGCCTTTGTGTATGTGTAAAATTGCAAAACCTGTGAAGTGTAATTTTAAACACCGTAAGACCTTCAAAAACATATAAAACAGCCAAAGTTGTTATATTTGCCATAAGACACAGCACATTGTACAGAATAAATCATTATGTCACTTAAAGTTTAGTTTAGTATTTCAGTGAAGCAGTCACGTATGATGAGGTATTAAAAAATCAAATATGTTCCATGAAACCATATAATTGTTTAAAGTAGATTTTGTGAAAAAATATTCTGACATTTGATATAATTTGAGGTTAATTTTAAGGTCATAAACAGGTTTTCTAATAAAATAATGCCTAACATTCCAACCGGCTCACAATTTCCAGAGCGTTCTTGAAAAAAAAAGTACAGGAATATAGAAAGTTTAAACAGAAATGGGTATGTCAGGCTCAATATTGTATTTAGGTGTATTTTAGAAAAAATCCCAAACTGCCATACGTAAATATGAAAACAATATACAGCATTTGACAACATTTTAAACTACTGTAAAGTATGAATAAACATGTTAATAGTTTTTTGTTATCATTTAACAAAATGCGAAGTGAGTAAATTTAAATCAAATCCATATTTGGTGTTACCACCCCTTGCCTTCAGAAACCGCATCACTTCTACTAAGTATACGTGCAAATAAAATCAGTAATTTTTTGTGGATTTAGGCAGCGTAAATTACTTCTATCTCTTTATGTAATCCCAGACAGATGTTGAGATTAGGGCTCTGTGGGGGCCGTACCACCACTTCCAGGACTCCTTGTTCTTCTTTATGCTGAAGATAGTTCTTAATGACTTTGGCTGTATGGTTGGGGTCGTTGTCATGATGCAAAAAAAAAATGTGGCCAATCAGATGTCTCCCTAATGGTATTGCATGATGGCTACATGTCTGCCTGTACATTGAGGAGACCATTCGTTTTGACCAAAAACTCCCCAAACTTGCAAGGAACCTCCACCATGCAAACACTCGTTCATGTACCGTTCTCCATCCCCTCAGTGAACAAACTGCCTTCTGTTACAGCTTTTACATATTTTAGATTTTGACTCATCAGTCCAGAGCATTTTTCTGCACCCCAGTTCCTGTGTTTTCGTGAATATTTGAGTCGCTTGGCTCATGTCGGAGGTATGGATTTTTGACTGCAAGTCTTGCATAAAGACCACTTCTAACCAGAGATGGGTGTACCAGGGTCCCACTATTTGTTGTCAATGCTGAGCTGATTGTAGTGCTGGACACCTTCCAATTGTAAATGGAAGTGTGAATGATGTATCTTCTTCTGCTGCACTTTGCTGACCACCGCATCTACGGTCCCTAACATTTCCTATTTCTTTGTGCTTGTTCAAAAGTGCTTGGGCAGAACAACTAGGAACCCCTGTCTGCCTTGACTTTTCTGCCCGGGAGAGACCTTGCCGATGCAGTATTACTACCTTGTGTCTTGTTTCTGTGCTCAGTCTTGCCATGGCGTATGACTTTTGGCATTAAACTGCTTTTAGCAACCTCACCTTTTTAGTTAGTTTCACCCAGTTATGAAGAACTGTTTCCGTTAATGATTTCGTTTCAACCTACATATTAAATTGATGATCCTTAACACCTGGTTGGTATAATATTTTCATCATACACCTCAGTATATGCCTACAAAATCCCTGACTTTGTGCAAGTGTACTTAGTAGAACTGATGCTGTTACTGAAGGCAAAGGGTGGTAACACCAAATATTGATTTGATTTAGATTCTTCTTCCATTCTCTCACTTTACATTTTGTTAAATGATAAAAATAATCTATTAACATGTCTATTTTTGAAAGCATTCTTACTTACTATAGCATTTATAGCATAGCACTGTATATCAAACTAAAAGGTTCTTTGCATGTACGTATGTCCTGAGGATAAGCTTAAATCACCTTCCTTGCCAAACTTTTTTGAACCTGCCTTGAAGTTTGCTTGAAGCACTATGTACCATTTAGACATTCATAACTTAAAGTGTCTGTCTCCTCACAAATCTGATGAGCTATTTTCAACAAGCCGTTGAAAGCAATCTTCATTTGCCGTGCTTTACCTCTCCACTGCAGACAAACAGGATATGGAGCTTGCAATTGGGGCTCATCAGTGAAAAGTGACAAGTTGAAGAGGTGTCAAAGAAACTCTGAAGTCGTACTTGCCCTTTGTACATAATGTAAAATTGCAATAGGAAGGGCTTCTGTCTATGGATGCTATAATACTCATCGCCTTTTACAAGCATACTTCTGCTCTATATTATCTTTTACTACATGTCTTGTAAACCCCAAATACCTAGATTAAAAACTCTGTGGTTCTTTTTTATATGTTTATTAAGGTGACTGTAAATCTTAAATGTAGAATACTTAATTGTAAATATTGCCCTTGTATTCCAATGTACTGGGATTTACTGTATACAGAGAATCATTGTCATAAATGATCTCTCAAAAACTGGTACTGTACTGGTTGTGTTCCTATTCTGACCTATGGAGAATTGAGTCTTAAATCAGCCCTTACATGAAAAGCACACCAAGCCGGAAATAGCTAATGAGTTTGATAGGTCTAACCCAGATCTCCCAGATGATCCCATTGAGCCAGAATATGCACGCTCAGACTAAAGATCTATATTAAAGATTGCCCGTGGGATATTAATATAGGTCACTCCAAAGTTTGCTAATGGATCTCTCAATAATAATACAGTCCATATGATACTCTCTTTTTATTAATTGTCTATTCATTTCCAAACATCATTTTCAGCTCAAACATCTCTCACATCTCTATACATTTAAAAGTCTTGTCACTATGGAAATTGTCATTCCTGAAACATCCCAAGCCCTCTGCAAACCACCATCTGAAACCATCTGAAGAGAAGCCCTTGCAAGAATCAAAAAATGTATTCAACTCATTTGGCCAGATCTGCAAACAAGTTTATATATTCATATTTTGTATTATTATGCATTTTTTTCCCCGTACGTGTAGCAAATAGGAATTTTGGGGACATTGGCTCTTTTTTTGGCCAAATGTTGTTTACCTTGATGCCTTCCCACTCTGGCCTCCTACAGCCATAACGTGGCCCCTTTACTTAACTATAAACTAACTTCTCTTATTCATGTCCCTCTCTTCCCTCTTGTAACTTTCCTGAAATACCCCAAGCACACTGCAAACCACCATATAAACCAAGCACTAAAACCAACCCGCTCACCTTTCTGTTCGTTTTCTTTATACATCCTATGTTGTATCCTGAAACCTCCTAGCTCTAATTACTGTTACTCCATCTTGTCACCCCCCCTTTTGTTCCAATTACCCATCCCACTCACCTAGATTGTAAGCTCATGAGCAGGGCCCTCAAAAGCCTGCCATTCCTGACAACAAATTTGTATAAAAGTACCATAAGGCAAGCACATGGGCATGCTTCTCAACTCCTTATGTGTCTGTATGTACTAATATATATTTGTTATTTATGTGATAACTGCCCTGGTTAAATTGTACAGTGATAAGTAATTTGTTGGCACTTAATAAGTAAAAGATAATTATAATAATAATAGCTTGCAGTTGAATTATGTTTAAATGACAGACACTGAAAAGTTGAACTGAATTGTCCATCTCAGAGGTTCCACAATATCCATGTAACTTCCAACTCAACAAGAAAATAAAGTTGCTTAGTCCTACTTGGCTTAACTTGACAGAGCCCAAACTCAAGCCAAGTTGTAATAGAAAACATGACCATATTTATGTAAAAGTTCAGCTGACTGTTCAGTTGTCAGCTCAACTCGAAAAAGTGACCCAAAAGGTGACACAAAACCCAATTAAACTTAGGAGGACTGAAAAACTTGACTATGAACTCGACTACCAACTTAACTTTTAGACTGTAAGACAGACTTGGAACTCGACTGCTATAGTGCAATTCAGCAGAACCTGAGGGGAGCCTGTCAGATGAGACAACACTCTAACACTATTGCCAAGTGACAACACTTTAGTTAAATGACCTGAGACATCAGCTAACAATGTATTTATAGTAGTTGGCCAACTTAGGAAATGATAAATGAATAAATCCATCAGAAGCCTAAAATAGAAAATGCATTGTACCTATTAATATTCGTGTTATGATATGCTCACTTCATGATGTAGCTGGAAAACTGTGTTGCACTAAGAAAATATATGCACATTACTCGAATGATATGCTTGGATATTGGGGATACCAAAATAAAACACAGTTTGATGGCTCAGACTTTAGTTCACTATTGTGCCACTTTTCTGTCTAGATTCTTTGACAAACACTACGATAGAATTATGTTATAATCAGGGCAAAGAGCAGACCGTTTTATGGAAGCACAGAGCTTTGCCAACTGAATGTGTAATGGTTTTGGGCAGCATCCATTCTACTCCATTAAATCCAACCCCAGGATTATAAAATGACTATAAACATACTATTTCGAAGCCAGAAAATGTATTTACAGAAAATGGTAACTTTAAATATACTTTATTTGTATATTTACAACACATACATATTTACATACAAGCCATATTTCTCCTGGATGTATAATATTAATAATATCAGTCTGTTCCCAAACCTGATGGGTAAGCTAATAGTAATGCTACTCCCAATAATTTATATTTATATCTAAAAAAATAAACAGCTAAATTCATGGTATTCCAAGATTGTGTTCACTTTCTCTTATTAACACATATAACAACAATAATTTATACAGCTGTATAGGCCGTCTTCACCAGCTGACCATATCCATTTAGTCTGGACACTTCTATGTGTTGCCCTGCTCCAACAATGGAGTATCCTATGTTGTAGTTATGAGCTGTCCAACTATAATAAAATCCAATGGTGTACATCGATGATGTTGTGTTTCCTAACATGGCTTGTATAAAGTATGTGCAAATATGTGAATATATGCTGAAAATCTTTTGGGTCATTTCGAGACCAGGCCTGGTCATCTGGCACACTAGGCCAAAACGTGTCATAAGCTTTGGGACTGATGCAGCAGCAGTATGGCCTTTCAATCTTACAGAACAACGGTCGTTTAAAACTAATATCTATGTAAATAAACACAAAGATTTATAAATTGTGTACAAGTGTAATTCTGACTGGAGAAAATCTGGATTGAGTGACTTCTCTTTTAACTTCCGACAAATGTATAACTAGGCATAAAACAGAAAGCTTTAATAGCTTTGTTCATACTGTAAGCCTCAAATGCAATATTCTGTTTTTCTTTTAAGTTATCTCCTTGGCTCATATACCTCTTCTTATAGGCAATTAGCTGCAATTTTCTGTCACATACACCACCTTTAATAATTGTAGGAGAGTCTGTAAAATTAAGTAACTTAAATGATGCACGTGTTACGTACTTTGTGGAATATTACATCAGGACATATAATTAGTCTAATTGTCTTGTTTAAGATGTGACCCAGGATAAGCTTTTTAGCAAAACATGTTTAAAACACATAACTTTTTTTCTTGTGTTTTATCTACATCAAAACAACACACCCAACAGGGCTCAACAGGTCATGTTATGTTTGTTACAACCAATAACAGATTTTCTAATCATATTAAGCAATCCACAAAAGTAAAAAAAATACAGTATAGAAACAATTTTACAGATTTTTGTCCAGAAATAATCATCGTAAATTTATATTCTAATCAGTTTAGCATTTACCAGTGTGTCATTCAGTAACGCACTAACTCCTCTTTATTATACTCTAAGTACATCTGATAGCACTAAAAAATAAGTATGTATATATACATACATACATACATAGTATACCACCATGGATATGCCAACCTGACGTCAGTGCAGGACCCATGAAAATAGGTTACTCCAAAAAAAAAATTTTTTTAAAAAGAGGGATGTTATAAATGATCTTCTATATGCCCAATAACCTCAGATTCTAAAATGGTCCAGTTGCACAGGAACACATTTATATATATATACACCTGTGCACCAGCGGCCCCAAGTGGCTGGAAGTTGCATTGCATGCTCTGTTAACCTGAGTGGACATTTGTTGAATAAAAAAAAAAGCTTATCTATATAATTGATAAAGAAATATACCCTGTAAATATCCATTTATAATTTGTATGCTAACTAAAACATTTTCATGGATAACAAAACCCTTGCTATGTTTTAGGCAGGGGTTATAACAATCAGTTTTCAATTATATATCCCACTTTATTTGTTATTTATTTTTTGGGTTTAAAAAACAATAAATCTTGAGAGGGTTAGGTGAGAGGTGGGAAAATTAAGTGAATCAATTCCTTGCTTTTTCTAAACTTACTGGTATATCATGCTGGTTTAATGTTATTAGCGCTCAGTGTATAGTGGCATAGGAGACTGTTGTACCACGCTGCAGTACATTGAATGAACAAACTTATTGATGTATTTTGTTTTTGTATTGAATACATTTCAGTCTTCCCACCTCTAAGTCACAGTGCTGCCCCAGAGACAAATCAGCTATACCAATTGCACACTACAGGAGTCAAAATGCCATGGCTGCCCCATCATGGTCAGTCTGGCCTGGGACATAACTCCTGAATCATCAATGACAGGCTCTCAATGTTCCCAATTATCTCTATAGTTTTACCCCCGATGCCACCATTCCTCTTTAATGTCCATGGAGGTAAAAACGGTTGTGTGTCCTATGACAAGTCAATTCAAGTCAGAAGAGGGATATCTCTGGATGGCCTACCCTGGGAAGATCATGGATATTCTCATAGTTAACCAAATACTCTCTAAATAAAACTGAACTGTTTACCAAATCATGGATTTAATTTTTTCTTTAGATACTCCCTCCCTTTAGTATTTGACTCATTCATGCATGATAGAAAGTTTCTGCATTTGGTTTGATTGGTTCACTTACAAGAGATGGCTATATTAAAGAAAACATTTATAGTTGGCATGGTTGAGTAAAAATGTGCTTCTTAAGAAGATAACATTGCAGAACGTTATTGTTAACAGCAGACATATTGCAATTATCGCCCTACTGCTGTTCTGCTTTCTGTCTTGAAATGTAAATGGGCCTTTGGAAGTCTCTTTGACTGTATTACAACAAAAAGGTTTTCCATGTGTTGCATATTATCAAAATTGAACCAGATTTTTAGACAGTTTAAATAAAACAATGCCTCTGGTACAATAAAATTCCTATCTGCAGTACGTTCACATTTCAGCCATGTCGTAAGAACTAAGAATGATCAGTTTGCAGTTAAATCTGGAATAACGTTGCCAAATGTGTTTTTATTGTTACTGTTGTTTTGTCTAAATGTCTCAATGTAAGTTACCTTGCTAGTTAAGTTCTTTAGACATTCAACAATGCTTTCGGGAAGTTTGTTTGGTGTGGGCTATTAGTATATTTACAACACATAAATATACCTGTTACTCAACAAACACCATTTTTTTATGGCGATTGACCTTCAAGTCAATTTGAGACTGTCATTTCAGCATAGATATTATTAGAGGGAGGATTTGTGTCCGGTAAGTTTTGTCCCATGCCAGAACATAGATCCTAGGCATGGGAGGGAAGGTTTTCAATTACCTAGCATGTACGCACATGCTGACACTTTCATTTTAGTTGTTGAACCAAGTTTACCATGCAACAGGTCTTGCAGCATCTTACGCTTGTTTAAAAACAGGTATTTAAACCATCATCCGCACTGGATTTCCAGTTCTATGAGCTATTATCTTGGTTATTTGTGTTCACTCTTATATTTAACCAAATTTGAATGTGTACAGTTTACCTCACGTCTTTGACTTTTAATGACATTGGTGTCTCCCTGCCTTTTTGTAAAATGCTTTGGGTGATGCAACAAAGCCCCACCAACCCACAAGAACTAAGAGGCTCGAGTTCTGAGGCACTGTTGGTGGTGGTGAAGAATATCATGGTACCCAAGAGTCTTGCTTCTTCTCTACACAGCAAATATAACAACCATGCACCTCTCCATTGCGTTGGATTCTTCTCTAGAACTCTATTTCTGTTGATCAAGATAACAGAGGACCCATTGGCGTAACTACAGGGGTCGCAGCTGCGACCAGGCCCGTGCCTCTAGAGGGCCCGGTGCGACGCCTCCAACCACTGTCTCCTCCTTTGGTTCCAAACTGTTTACAAAGGGCCCTGTATACACACTGTGTGAGCAGCCAGAGGGAAAGCTCCAGGGGTGGTGACAGGTAAGCAGGGGTGGGATATATGTGTTTGTATATATATATATATATATATATATATATATATATATATATAGCTATAGATATATACAGTACATCTAATGACAAAACAGAAAAATAACCCACATTCCACTATGGCGGTAGGTATTGCAGTGGGAATCTATAGAAAAATGGATGTCATTATAAAAGAATAAGCTACTCTCCTGCAGGCGAAGCATACTGTCTCATGTAACACCACATGGGAGGCCTTGTCTAGGAAATTAAAAACAAGGACTCAGAAGTCCTAGGAGAGTGCTGAAATTTCAGGACTGTAGGATTTGGAGATTTCATCCACTTATTATAACAATTCCTTTAGATAGGGGAAACCAGCCAGTTTCGGCACATGAGCACATTAATGTTTCCTTTCCCAACAAAAGCAGTCCATCGAGTGAAATATAAATATTAAATAACTCTCCGCCACATCGCTAAATTGTAATATTGTCCGGATGTCAAAAGTAACTATACAAATTGTAATACGCGTAGATATTATTACAGATTATTGAAATCTCTTTAAAAAAACATTTAAGTAAAATTGTTAGAGTTATTTAATATCTACCATACAGATAAAGGTTTGTTACTTATTACACTATAGTCCTTTTGGGTGAGGCATGGTGAGTTCAAATGCTTGAGAAGCATTGGCAAGCAAGTTTGTTTTCCCGCAGACAGCTAAATATACTTTTTTAGAAATATGAGAAAGAAACAGTAATTATGTTATATAGAACGATTCAAATCGTTACACACTTTAGACACACAGAATTTGAACCATTTAGCCCGTCTAGTCTGCCCGTTGTTTTCTGCATTAAAGACTCAAACTTTAATCTGTCCTTGGACTCATCATTGTTAACAATATGCATATCCCGTGGATGTTAAAATTCCCTTACTCTGTTAACCCCTGGCACTTCTGCTGTGAGTCTGTTCCACTTATCTACCACTCCGTCAGTAAAGTAAAACTTCCTTACGTTACAGCTAAGCCCAGGGCCGGCCGAAGACTTAACGCCGCCTGGGGCGAAGTTTAAAACGCAGCCCCCCCCGCCGACGCCGGGGGGGGGCTTCATTTTAAACTTCGCCGACGCCATAATCTACGATCCCCCCCGGTACTTACCTTTAAACAGTCCTGCGGCGAGTCTCCCTGCTCTGCAACGGTGCCGGCTTGTAATGCTGAGCGCCGGAAATTGACGTCACTTCCGGCGCTCTGCATTACAAGCCGGCACCGGGACCGAACAGGGAGACTCGCCGCAGAGGAGAGAGAGAGAGAGGGGCGCCGAGCGGGTAAGCGAAAACCACTCGGTGCCCCTCTCTCTCTCTCCTCCACTTCAAAAAAAAAAACAAAAAAAAAGCGCTTGGGGCGGCAAAGTGCCGCCTGGGGCAATTGCCCCAGTCTGCCCCATTATAGGGCCGGCCCTGGCTAAGCCTCTGGCACTCTAGTTTTAGATTATGACCTCTCACGGACCATTGAAAAGTGTGGTAAATGGAATTCTAATACTAACACTTGCTGCAGAAAGGACTCAAGCACTAGGCTAAACTGATAAAGTATATAACATAAAGCAGTGTTGTCAGATTCTGTTAAATAATTGTACAAATTTAATCATTTGCATGTAATCCATGTTTTCAAGTTTTCACGAGTGAAATAATTTTAGCATCTGCATTTGTAACAAAAATGATGGTCATAAATGATATACAAGTAAGGAATATGTAAGGAATATGTAGGGAATAATAACACAAAATATATCTTGTACTTGTGCTTCTATGCACATTACTGTGATGAAATATCTAGCTCCAAAAAAACATAGATATAAGGGGAGGAAAAAGGAACAGAGGAACTTGGGTCCCTTAAGGGAGTATACCATTTCCGGAAGAGCCAATAGCAGTATTTAATGAAACTAACCATCACAAATAACATAAAGAATAAATCAGAAATATAAACAATAAATGGATTAATATATATATATACAGAAAGTAGAGTGCACAACCAAAAAAGCATAAAGAACACACATTCAGATTCCAGTATTGTTGTTTAAACAATAATGACCAATAAAGTACAGAAAACAAAGCAAGAATTCAGTGCAAACCCAGCAAATACCATTCAAAAGACACGTATCTAAGGCATACTATATGGCCATTGTCATGCAAAATGCCTATGTTAAAGGGTTAACAAGCCATCTTGCATGAAGAGGTAGTTTTTCTTGGGTCACATCCTGCCTCACTCACTCACTCTAAAGCAAACATACCCTAAAAAATACTCACTTCATGATTCTCCATTCACATTTATTGACATTGTTAAAAGTTAACTGGTTTACAGATAGTCCAGAACTTGTTCCTGTTATACTCAAAAATCCAAATTCAAATATAGATAAACATTTTTTCCTAAATTTGGAAACAATTACGTGTAAATGTGACACTAGGTTTCATTCCGGGGAGAACCAGGGGTTATTCCTTAGCTCAAGTATGAAAATTAAATTCCATAATTTCCCTGTGCATTCCTGCTGTGTTTAAGTGTCCTGACCTTTTCTAACATATTATATTACCTGAAATCTGGTATAAATACAAAAAGTTACCTTAATACATAATAAAATTTGAATATGTATATATACAGTATATATATATATATATATATATATATATATATATATATATATATACCTTATATAGAGTATAGATACCTGTGGTACTATTGATCTACAATTAGCAAATAAAAAATATTATCCAAACATGTACACATACTGTAATTTCCTCTATGTACTCTTACTTATTTTGAAATTACTTTTATTTATACTGCCATCTACTGGTCATGACAAAAAACTCTTTCTTCTTCTCAGTGACTATGTAGCGGTAGTTTGATCTGCTGGTGGTACATATATGTGGCTGCATTGGCTCAATGCCACCTACATGCATGACCTTATTGATTTGTGGATGCTCTACCATACGATATGTCGATTTACCCCTCTTTGGCCTATAGACAGAGTCATCCTTGCCTGTAACTCTATACCAGCATTTTCTTGGTTATCATTAGGTACTGCAGTGATACATACACACAATTTACACACAATTTATTCACCCTTTTAATACTTTCTCACTGATTCATTTATTATTCACCATCTCTAACTCTTCACTGATAAACACATGTTTACATACAATTCATTTATATTTAATTAATAATTAAACACTTTAATTGATTAGCATAATTGATTTATATAAACACTAGTCATTCACACACAATTCATTCACATCAAAATGAAGATTTCTGAACACATAATCTATTTGTTTAAATAAGACATTTTTTATTTGTAGTCACATCATCTTATATACACATGTATTAAACTTCATTCAATTATAAAGTTCATATTCATTATTCCTTCCTTTAATATTCACATACTGATAGTTTCTTCAAATATCTAGAAAGGTTTAAAGATAGCTTTCTTCTTTTCTTCCTTTTATTCACTCACACCGAGTACATAACACAGCAGATCCCCGGGACTTTACATCGATGGCGGATCTGCACGATATCCCCCTTTTGGCTCCGCCCAGTGAGGTGGCAACATCTGCCGGACAAGCCGATTGATGCTCTGAGCTGTAACTTTATTAACTAAAAACAAATACACGAAGACACGCGGAGACATCCGAACGCGACCACATCAGAGACGTCAGAGAACGATATGAACACACGAGGGATATAAAAGAACAGCGATATCGAACACGAACGAATACCGACCAAAACCTTTTCTCTTGAGGAAGCCTATACGGCGAAACGTGTCAGAAGGATCATACGGGACACCCCTTTGATCGAGTTTTTGGCGGACTTTAACCTTACGCTTTTATATGCGCTTTGTGCATGGATGAACTGTGAGTGCATTTTTATTAGCCACAATCGTTTTATTGAAGATACTGCACTATTTTCAGTTTTATTTTATAGATTCTGTATGAAGACTCATTAAAGATATTTTTCAACATATTCTGAAGGGCCTGAAGCATCTTATCCGTTTGTGAGTGCAACCACAACATCACTTATTTTATTAGAATTTATACTCTTTACACTATATATTTATTTTCTTCCCTTACATGTACCTGCGCCCCACCATTTGCTTAACTGCAGTGATACATTTTACTGGCTTCCTGAAGAATTCATCCCTTTCTTTTGAAGAGATCTTCCTGATCATCTACTGTTTCATATGTGGTGTTGTAGTTATCTACATGTTACCATGTTCTGTTGCCAAATTTCTTCCCACTCAAAAAAATCTGGCTGCCTTTTTGATTTGTGATTTCTTCCTTCAAAAAGCAAGCGCTTCCAAAACCCAATATTAATTATTGTCGCTCTCTGTAATTACATAAAGCCAAGCACCTACATAAATCATTCCACTGGAAGATGTCCATGCCTGAATGTACTTAGCCATGTTAATATCAATACTCAGCCTAACCAGCTGTTGTTTTCAGGTCCTAAATTTAGTAAAACGTCTTCAAATTCTCTGTTAGAATTTTATTCACAGTGAGATTATGTAAATCAGCATAGAACAAGGAGATATTTGGTAAATGCTCTTTATCATTTTACAAATTGGATTTTTTTCATCATTCAAGTTAATGGAAACCTCTACCTTGAAATTGTTGCAGATGTTTTCAATGCAGCTGCTCTTGCAGGCAGATGTTAAGACTATTTCCGAGATTTATGAAGTGGGGAGAAAGCTCTCCATTGAGACAGAGCACAGTATTCACATCCTACTTTATTCTCTGGTGCCAATTTATCAACCTGTCAAAAAATTTACCTTGATTAATAGAACAACATAACTCCACCAGTGAGGTCCTTTGGTGCAAACTGCCTGCCCCAAGTCAGGCTAAAGGAGGTTTGACGTGGGGCTAGCAACCCCAGTCCATAAAAATCAGCTTGCTACCGAAACACCAACAACAGAGGTAACAGGAGGATCAACATTGGCACATGGAATGTGAGGACCACTAACGAGTCAGCAAAGACTGCGCAGGTTGCAGCAGACATGGTTATCAACAACCTGACTCTACAAGGCTTTAGCTAGACAAGATGGACCCAAACTGGACAGTGAAGACTGATGTCAGAAGAGCTGGTGTTGTACAGAACACAAAGAGAGTGATGCACTACACTCACAGGGAGTAGGAATCATGTTGTCCAAGCAAGTTGTCCTAGAGAGCATCTAGGTACAAACCAGAGTCAGATAAGGATGCTTGGTATCACCATTTTTCTTCCTCCCTGCTATTGATTGTAATATGAAGGCATCCACCAGCAACCGCAAAAATGGAATCCAATGGACATTGTGGACCCACCACAACATCACTCAATTAGCTCAATTAGGTCATTAGGACCGGGATGATGACCTTGCACTCCTTTCACACAGCAGATGCAAGAGAAGAACAATGTAGTGGCAGCCACATGATCACAGGCTGGTCTCAACATCAACAAGCACAAGACCAAGATTCTCAAGATAAACTACATCAGCAACTAACCAGTCATACCGAATGGAATTGCGGTCTTAATTACTTCAAAGGTCTAATATAACAAAACTGCCCTAAAAAGTGACAGAGAATTTGCATAAGCATGTCATAGTAGCATCAGAGAAATGCGTGGTAAAAAGCTAGAAAATGTATATATGAATACGATTTACCTAACTATGATGCACACTATGAACAATCCTGTAACAAGCACTGGTAAATGTATGGTTAAAGAGTCAACTACTATAGGCATTTTATACCATACTATTATTGACTTCTAGGTCCTTTCTTATAATTGTGCACATGACTTCATTTATTGAATTTGAGACCCATTGACATGTATAAAATTGAGATTTGGTAATTTATCACTTAGGGAGGAGATTAACCTCTTCTCAATACATTACATGGGAGGAAAAGTGTTAACCCATTACAATCATTTTCTTATTCAAGCCCTTCATAACCATTGTCTCCATGTCATTTTTCTTTCCGGATTTTTATCCCACAGGTTTTCAGTGTCTCTTTTTCTGGGCAACCATCCTTTAATGCTTTTTGTCTTAGTTGGTATACCACAAGGCTCAGCTCTAGTACTGCTTTTCATTTTAGTCTGCCTCCCTTGGTAAACCATTTCTTTCAATTTACACTGCCTCCTTTGTCTTTGATGGCGTCACTAACTGCCTCCTTTTTTGTTTGTAACTAGCGGTTTGATTTCCAAATCCCTCCATGTAACTTCTTTATTTCTTCCCTCCATCACCAAGATTGACAGGCTCCCTAAATGTCAACGGTGCAACCATTATCCATAACCCACAAACTGGCTGCTTTGGCATCACTATTGACTCCGACCTTTCAAACACAAACACAACGATCGGTTGCTGAAGACAGCTTAATGTCAAAAGTCATACACCATGGCAAGACTGAGCACAGCAACAAGGCACAAGGTAGTTATACTGCATCAACAAGGTCTCTCCCAGAGAGAAATGTCAAGGCAGACACGGATTTACAGATGTTCTGTCCAAGCTCATTTGATTAAGCTTAAAGAAACATGTAATGTTAAGGACTGTAGATGCAGTAGTTGAAAGACAAATCCTGCAATGGCAAAAAAAAACAGTGGTTACTGGTACAAACATCTACTGTCCAGAGAAAACTTGCAGCCAAACATTTTATAAAATGTATATTTTACTATTATTTAAACTATGCTTAAAGAAGCACTGTCCCACACTTGGTTATTGCTGTCTAAATCTTAAATCTATGTTGAACTCATTGATTGGGCTATGTATAGCCACTACAACTCATATGCCTTTGAGTATTACTCCTTACTATTTTCTGTTTGATGAAAAAGTTAGAGAGAGCTCCCATTTAGTTTTTTTTGCTCTAAGTGGGATCAGCCATCCTGATGCTACTTAGGGCCGGATAGGCTCACCGGAAACCGAGAGATTTCCCTGTGGGCCAGTTGGTCCGGGGGCCGGTGAAGCACAGGATCTGTGTGTTTTGATGCGACCACCTCCCACAGCCACCAGAAATGTTTTTCGTGACCAGCTTGCGCGTGCCATGACGCCTAATGCTTCAGCAAGGCTCTTCGTCCACCCCCTTGAAGATGCAACGTGACGCTGGAGCGGGCAGGTTCACACAGTCACTGGAGTTCCTCATGTGGCAGTCCTGTGGAGGAGAGCACAGAGCAGGCAGGAAATCAAGAAAAAAAAATGTTAATGGTACTAAAAATTAGGGGCTGGCTGGGGGGCATGAGTACACAAAGCAACAATACACAAGAAGAAGGCTGTGGTATTACATAAATCAATAATAAGGGGGTGCTGGCTGGGGGCATACATAACCAATAGGGGGGCTTGGGACAGTACACAAGGGTGTGGGGGCATACATTCACAAGGAGGGGCTGGCAGTGGGCAATACACAAGGGGTGGGGGTATCACATAAATCAATACTAAAGAGGGGCTGGCAGGGGGCATAAATACACAATTTGGGGCTGGCTATGGGCAATACACAAGGCTGTGGGGGCATCAATACACAAGGGTGCAGCTGGGTCAATACATCAATACTAAAGGGGGGGTGGCTGAGGGGAGATTAACAAGGGGACAAAAACACAAAAGGGGGTAAACTACAAAGCAGTGTGGAAAATACTTTTGTTCTATTATAGTGATAGCTAAGCCCATGTGGATGCAGGTGTCAGTGATGCAGAGCATATCCTGATGTGTGAGTGTCTGTTTGGGTGTCAGTGTGGCAGAGCCTGTCCTGGTGTGTATGTTTTGGTGTCGGTGTGGGAGAACCTGTCCTGGTGTGTGTTTGGGTGTCTGTGTGGCAGAGCCTGTCCTGGTGTGTGTGTTTGGGTGTCGGTGTAGCAGAGCCTGTCTTGATGTGTGTGTTTGGTCATCTGTTTTCCGGCACTTAACTTTCTGTAGGAATAAACTGAACTATTTAATTTTTACTTATCCAGAGATAAAACGCCCTCCTGAATTTGTAGTTATTAAAGGTTTTGTGACTTCAGGCGTCCCGTGTACGATGACCTTTTTTTAGTGTACTGATGTACTCCCAATCTCATCACATAAGATTCTATTTTATACTATGTGATGTAATTTTTATCCAGTACACATGGATGCCAAGGAGATAAGATTCTGTCTATTCCCAGGTACTTATACTTATGGTTCCTGGGAATTTAATAACAATGTGGTATTCTGTTATTGTTAAGGAACAATTTAATATAATTTTTAAAAGAATGATTTTTAGCTGTTTGGATGGTATGTAGTGTGGCTCAGATAGGGGTGTGTAAGGGGTGTGTGGGCACAAGAGCTTAACCACGCGATACAATACATGGGGCTGGTGTCCAAATATTTCCAAGGCTGCTTTTCATTTCCAGTCTGGACCTGATGCTACTGCATTACACTACATTAAAATAGTCTTAAAATATTTATGTTAACAGTTTTACAGAGGAACTGCTTGGTTATAATATACAAGTACCTCATGTACTATACTTCATGTACAGTTGCTTATTTCTACAAACCCTGTTGGTACCTCATACATGGACTGCCAGTTGGATGTAAACTTGACCTTTTTCTGAGCGATTATGGTAAACATTTGCATGAAATGCCCTAGCTGTGTCACTGCTGGATGCCAGAGAGGCAAAATATAAATCTGATTCCTTGAAAAAATGAACATTTTCTGCTTAAAGGCATGCCAAAAAGGAAAGCCCAAGGAACACACACTTTAGTTATGGAGAACATAATAAAACTCAGCGGCAATGAGAAGTTACTAATTACTGACTATATATTTACCTTTCTGATTGAATTTCCTTTTGAATCAGACTCACTAGTGCATCTAAATGCTACACCTTTTTAATCAAACATGTTCAAAACATTTGAGGTGTCCGAATCAAATCACCTTCACTGGAGTAGAGGGGGTGCTCAGTGCGGTTAGAGAAAGGAGTGGGACAGGACCACATGTCTTACCACATTTCCCCCTTGTCCCCAGTGCTCGCTAAAGTAAGACAGTAGGACAGCCCTGTCCTGAGAAAACCAGTAGTTATTCATCTTTTACACAAAATCTAAATTTTCACGAATGATAGCTCTTAATTGGAATATTATTTAATGGCCTATGAGTAGATCTATTCTTCTGTGGCATTAAAGTAGTTTCATTGCTAACAGCCAAGTGAACGGGGCAGATGTACATGTGTCACTAACACCTACACTTTGGCTTTAAAAACCAAAACTAGGACTGTGTACAGAAGGCGCATATGTGTGGTGCCTTAAGATATATCCACAATTTAAAGTTTCCCTAATTAGCTGGAATTTTAGCTCCACAGATTCATTGCTTCACCACCCTTTTGTTAAATACCAAATAAGTGTCTCTGACGTGATGTCATGGAAATCTACATAGCAATAACAGGGATATTCCAGAAAGCTCAAATCTTAATAGTTTACTGGCTGGTTGGATGATTACAGAATTACAGACAGAAAACATAGGTATGGCTAACCTGGTTCTGCTAAGAATGAAAGAACGGTAGTCATTTGTGTCACATTCAGTTTCCAGAATAATGTAATTTATATTATCTAGGGATGCACGCAAAATATGTTGTTAGTGAATTCTCTTTTCAGGTAAATGTGTGTACTCTCTAAAAATTAACTGTGATTTGAAAATGGAGTTATCCCAGGCCCTGAGAAAAATAACCAACACTTTGAAAATTTCATATATGAACAACGAATAGATGATTAACAAAAAAGTTTACTAATTGTATGTACAGTAAAACTGCTTTAGCACCTGTGGTACATAAACGAGTTATTTATTCCTCTTTTTGTCTGATGATAAATCTGGTTTGGCACATCCTCAAAAATTCATGGCTGGGTGCCAGCGAGACACTGAAGATTAATGTAATCTTCCCACTCAGATACAAGGTCTGGGCGACTTTAAACACTCATTTGCCTCATTCCAGATTGAAAATTCTCAGAGGCCTCTAACATTCCATTGCTCAAAAACAAGTAGAGTATCAGCTTACACTGTGATCACAGCAAGAGTAGAATGCTGTTATTTGACAAAATATGCTTGACAGACTATGCTGGCACCATCTAACACATTTCATCAAGTCCTTCAAAAATCACTGAAATCAAATGGTTCCTTGTTCGGGAGAGTCCTTAAAATTGTAGCAACACTTTTACCACAGTAACAAAAAAAGTTTGTGAGTGAAAATGAAAAGGTTAAGTAACTTCATAACACGTGAAATAAAACTAACAACTGCCAACACGATCTACAAACTGCCATGAGTCATAGGCTGAGCGCAGTTTTTCAGCAACATGGCTGTCCATCCAGTAACAGGAGTGGCAAGCTGTCAACGAGAGATACGTGTTGCTCCCTCTCCTTTTTGCTGACATTTTGAAGTGATTTCCTGACACCTTTCAACATTTTGAAACTGGCAACTGTATTAAAAAAGTCACACATGACTTAGCCCTGTCATTATTTAAACCAGGCACCCCAGCTGAAGCTAAATTAGTAAACTAGTCCTCTGGGATTGTTCATGCTGATTTGGAAGTTCTATTTAATTTGTACATTTATTATGCGTTACCAAAATTTATCTCAAGAGGTTTAGTAATTGTCATACCCGGAATATCAAGATTTTGTTTGGAGGTTCCAGAAATCAGAGCTGATTACTGGACCTCTTGGTAAGTCTGTTTACACAAATGGCAAGGTAGCAGCAGTTGGCTGTGTCTACTCCCCAACTAGGTTCGGCCTTCATACGGCCTCTACTCAAACCCTATGTATGGCTGGTTACCTTGTCTCCTTACTGAGACATACCCCTTCTGGTAGGATTTTACTGTTCGTTGTGAACTAGAGAAAACACATACATTATTTGCAAATCCTAGGCCAACTACAGTATAGAGTATATATGTTCCTGTCTGGTTCAAATAACTGAAATAAAGGATTGAGAGTCCTCATAGTTTCAACTCTATGATAGAAGTGGTTGTGTTATTCTTATTAACTTGGCATTGCCACAAATTTACAAAGTAAAAAATAAGAGAGCTTCATAATTACTAATAATAAACAAGCTAGTTAAACGAGCACAAAAATACGTGAGAAACATTATTCAAGAATTGGCATTCAATTCAAGACAATGCTGTTGGTGAGCACCCTGTAAATTATTATTATTATTTATTGATGCGTACAGTGCCATTATATTCTCTGGCATTGTAAAATGGGTAAAAAGAGCATAACAAGTAGTGCTTTAAATAACAATTTGAACCTACATAAACAAATGGTGAGGGGTCTTGCTCAAACAAGCTTAAGAGCAGAGTATTCATAGAATGTAATTTACTCTGTGGCCACAAAACAAAACCATCTGCAATTTAACACAGAAATCATAATTTACATATCTAAATGATGACTGTTCCTGTGTGCTAGACAAGCCAATTTCTGGAAATAGTTTTTCAAAACTTTCAACGCACCTACTGGTCCAGTTACAGAGACAAGGACATAAGGGAGCATTTACTGTACACCGCTTTTTCATCATAATTAATATTGTGCCACAATATCAAACCATCAATCCAAAGAACTGGGTTTATAATCTGGCTGTTGATGATTTGGGGAGAATGTCCAGGTCTTTCATGTTCCAACACAATGTGGCACCCAAAATGAATGTGTGACTGCAGGATACCACACAGGGTTAAAGAAGGAGCACCCTAAACAATGTCAGAAGAAGTTAATATCTCATATAAAAAAGTTCTATTAATTCCCATTTATGTTTTACCTAGAATATGCAATGTAGAATAGACAAGAAGCAATTGACAAACCTCATGTAACTTTCCACAGTTAAACTAACTGACTCTCATTTTCATATAAAATCCACTATCTAGAAAAAAATACTTCTACATTAGTATTCTGAATTACTCAGTCTTAACCTACTAAACACATCATTATTCCTAATTTCATTTATCAGTCACTGCAAAGTAAATTACATCGTATTTTATTGTAAAGTTATCCGTGTAATCATAAAATGAAATCATAAACATAGGAAAATATCTTGGGAAAATATGATATGCTGGATATCAGCCAACTCAAATTCCAGAAAATGTGCCTATTCAACACCTTTATTTTGAATAATAGTTAAACCTATTCACAGCAGGCAAATCAGTAATAGAATGTAAGGTAATATGTTTGCATATAACAGCTTCAAAGGACCCCAGTTAATTTCTCTGAACCCACATCCTCCTTAGGAGCTTTTAAACTATGGGAAAAGACCATAATCACACACACACACACACATACACACAAACACAGCCTGCGTGAAAATGAGACTGGTGACCAAATGCATTGCTGGTACGCAATCTACTAAATGCACCCCTTATCTGCCACGCCTTTTCAGAGACCTTTTGACTAATGCCATGGAGACATTGCCAGCCTGAGGGCTGTAGGCATACCCAAAGTCATATGTTTCTAGCTTTATGAAACTGAACCTTCATGGTGATAGTTAAGTTACCCATATATTACATTTTTCTGTCTGAACAAAGATGAAGAACAGAAGATGATAATTTGGTAGCCACAGTCCTCAGTCCTGTCTTGACCTGATGCCTTGAGTTTGGAAAAAAAAAATTATGTCAAGGATTGATATATATATATATATATATATATATATATATATATAAGGCTACAATTATAGGTACATTAATTGTGTAATCTGCCTACGATCAGTTCTTTCTTTGCTAAACATGGGGAGTTTATTCTGGGATATTCCTCATTGACTGGTAAACATGTCTGTGAATGTACTTGCATTTTGTAATCGTACGCATGCCATCACCCAGTTCATTTTTAAGCAGCCACATAATCCAAATTACATTTTTTTTGTATTCCTGCTTGCCGATCAGTTAATAAAAATGGCACCGCAGTATAAACTTGCACAGACACAGGTTCTATTTAAAGTCAGACATTTGTTCTGGATCAAGCTCGTAAGCTCACGACCAATGCTCGGTGACTCAAACCACATAGCTGACACTGACGTTGTAACTTTAAACTATATCTAGGTACTGTATCTGATAACATTCATTTAAACCTGCCCCCACATCAGACATGAGTGCTGATGTGCGTAAACCAAATGAAACATCAATCCAAATCAAACATTATGAAAACGAAGAGATTCTAATTTAGTTATAACCTACCGGGAGTCATCTAATACATTCTTAATAGGAACTGGATGTGCCCTTGTAATATCCATAAATGTTGAGAATGTGAAATGATATTTAATTACGGTTGAAACAAATGACTGCTAACGTATCATGGAAACATAATATGGCTTCACCTATTCAAATGAGGACCATGTTTAAAACGGGATAAATGACTCCCATGAATTCATTAATACAAATTTGTCTCCGAAGACTAGGTAATGCTATTAAGTCTCATGTTCAGTTGAAATGTATTCGTTAAAAGGGATCACTTTTTTATAGATTTGCATTTAATTGGTTTCTACTGTATGTTCACAATCACCGATGACCCCCTAGTCACGGAGCAAATTAAAATCGAACCCAGCTTGTGAAATCAAGCCTTTTTGACATCTCCTGAGAGGAGCACGCGTTTCGTTTTATGCATGTACGGTGACTTGTAATTTTAAAAAGTTTGCTTTTATTTCTCCCCCCTTTTTTTATAATTATTTTATTTGGCTAAAGTTACAGCATGTAGGGGTGAAATTTGACTAATCTGAATTTTATTGAGAAAAGTCAGGTTGGGAAACTAGAAAAGAGACAGGGAGGAATGTGGGTTTGAAATTTAATGGGTTTTTAAGGAAATCAACCCCTTGGCATTTAGTGTTTTGGAAAATCCATGCACAAAACACTTACCTAGAACGAAAAATGTTTGATTCATAGGTTTAGAATGTAGTAAATTTTGTGTTTGACGAGAAGGAAATGTATCTTAATAGCTAGACCTGTCTGCATAATTTTGATCTTGGAGTAAGGGTACAATGTTTTCTTTGTTCTCTCAGTACAACCTAAGACATTTAACAATCCAAAATTGAAGTGATACGCTAAGGAGCTAATTCTAGAACTGAAAATGAGCTGTAGCATGTTATTCACCATAAGTACGAATGTGAAAAAAATATGCTTTTCATAAAATATTGTGCATAATAAAAATGAAATCATATACTGAAGTTAATATTTTAGTGAATTATTCAATAAATACCTTTATATTAAATTCACATAGGACCACCCCACGTTTTTTTTAAAACCATCTGTAGTAGATTTACTTTGATGTTTAGGGTCATTGTGCATCACTCAACTTCTACCACCAGACCTTCAGCTGGTGGACAGCCACCCTGACATTATTCTGTATGATGTTTTCATGTATGCGTGTATGCAGAGCCCTCCATGGTTCTTTTTACCTCATTGAGTATTCTGCATTGTGTCCTTGGAGTCATTTTACTGGGTGCCCACTTCTCGGGAGAGTAGCCACAGTACTAAATTGTCTACATTTATAAACAATTTGTGAACTAATGAATATGAAAACTCTTTCAGATCACTTTCTAACACTTTCCAGCATTATGCAGATCAACAACTGATTGTAGGTGTCACAGTAACCCCCTGAGGCTGAGGACATGTGGCAGTATGTTTGAGTTTGGGGGGCACTGGTAGATTCCTGGGGAGACTACTTACCTGCCCAGTCCCCTCTTATGTCTAAGTAACCCTGTGCTCATTGTGGGGCACACGGGGGAAGGGGAAACCCCGTCTGGTATGTCGTAACCAGACTCCCATGAACTAGCTGGCAATGGGGACTCTACAAGCCAAGAAACGCTCACTGCGCCTGACAGGACCTAGGAACCGTGGCAATGCCCGTCGACAATTGGAACTGCGTCGCTATGGACACCCTTTGTACCACCACGTCGTTCTTTTGAGGATACATTAAGCTTGTGGTGGACAACACTCGGTGGTAGTTACAGAGAGGGAGCTCGTTGGGAACCCTGGCTTTATTACCAATCTTTAGGACTGGGGTTTACCCAGCCGCGGCTATGGAATTCTGTTTCCGATGCTGCCGCTCAGGGTCCCGACGTCGTATCACATTGCTTTTTGCACCATAAGCTCTTCAGACCCTGAGCTCTCCATTGGTATCCCGGGAATGACACCGGTTCCTCAGGATCACCTCTTTTTCGCCATAGAACTGTATGGTGGCGCCGGGCTATCTGATGGTTGATGAGATTATACCCCTAATCCTATCATATGTTGTGTATAAATATCTGTGCTGTCTTCAATAAACTGAGCTCTGTTTTACCCCTACAAGTTTTGGCTAGTGCTTGGGGGAATATGAAGGGTTAATCCCTTGAGCAGATGAGCATTCATGGCAAGGAAGATTTCTACGCCTGAGCTACTCAGTCTGAGTACGGGTCTCCGTCACAAAAGGCCTTCTGAGATTTGCATGTTTCACATCAGTAGATGCTTCTTGAGAATAGCTAAACTGTTTTAGTGTTTTTAAATGTCACCTCCAATCCCATTTCATTTATTGGACTCCAGGTTTACTAACTCCTTACTCCAATTATCTTTTGTTGAAGTTCCTAGGGGTTCACATACTTTTTCCAACTCACATTGTGAATGTTTAAATGATGTATTTAATATGGAAAAGAACAATACAATAATTTGTGTGTATTTAGTTAAAGCATACTGTGTTTGTTAATTTAATACATACTGTAAATGCTGGTAACTTAAAGGGTTCACTTACTTTTTCTTGTCACTGTGTATGTATATAACTTGCAGCATTTTATATGCTTATCACAGAGTTATTGTTCTCAGCTAGTGAACATCTCGACCCATCTTGATATTTTTGCAGATAATTGGCAAGTGTGTAAAAGCCTCCTGTCCAGTTCTATTACAAGAACATTATGACTCTTCCCCCTGGTCTTTGAAGTTGCTTTGCTTCTTAAATTTAACTAATAGAATATTCAACACATAAACACCTGCAAAATCAATGAAAACATAAATATAGTGAACTTAAAAAAAGATACAAAACAGCTAACACTGTAGGGATTTGCGGAAAAATGCCTGTGGTTGCCTTGTGATTATATTCTCACTGATTAAAAGAACATTTTGTCAAATTCACTGAAATGCAGGTTTTTGCCTTAAAGCGGTTACCATTGGGGTCATGCACTAGTTCTGGTGTGGTAAAGGATACATTTTTAAGATGACAGAGCACCTCCCCAAATATTAGTACTGTGTTTGTTCTTCATATCTCGGAAACAGATTAGAAATCCTTCAGACTGTATTATAATTTACATACTCTGTTACTGTTCCCTAATTCTAATATCCACTGACAGATGTTCCATTATTATGTGGGGGTTATGTTCAGTAAATTTCAATGTGACAAATGTTAGGGTGTATGTCTACTTCATGAGATCTGATGTCACTGCAGGACCCACAATAGGTTTTCCAAGAGGTCGATTGAATTATATGTATGTAATAAAGGGACAGTAAAATGTCTCTGACAGTCATACTTGCAATCTTCTTCAACTCAAACCAGACAGCTGTTGAGTTGTGTTGGTATCAGTTGATTTTACTTTTTAAGTCCCACTTGAGTGCCAACTTAAGTCAATTGACCCCTTAGCTGTGCTGACATCACAGCTCTTGAAAAAGAGAGTTCTTTATCCGGCAGACCTGGGCCTTACGCACCTCAATAAGGGGTGCTAACAGAGCCTTAAGCCATGTTGAATTGTATCAGTTAAACTAGGTATCCACCGATCACAGTGTTCATGAAGTAAGACTGCTTCAAGGCATCTAACATGGTGAATAGGGGGCCACAAGGTCAGGGAAAGAGTGGTTAACAAAAAACACACGTAACTTGACGAAAAAAGTTAACCAAGTAGCATAATGTGGAGAATAGGAGCAAAAAAGTATAAAGAGACTGAAGAGAAGCACAGTTATAATTTAAAATCCCAAGACAGTTTTATATGGGAACCAAAAAACACTAGGCCACAATGTGCTGTTTTTTAAAATCTGAATAAAAAAATTTAACTTCTATGGTTTACATATTTTAGTCGAATATAGCTAAGCAAAGGAATTGATGGCTGATAATTTTGCGGTAGATATTACTTTGCGCAGCAGTGTGTGGCCCAAAACCACTTTAAATTGGAGAATTACAGACTTAATTATCTCATTTCTTAATAATACTTTAATAACTCATATAATTCTATGCACATACTCTTAAAAGGCAATTAAGAGCAATGCTTATATATTATATAAAAATGGCATATTAATATGATCTTGCAGACCTATCAGGGGGTGATGGAATTACAGTGACATCTAGTGTTCTCCTTGGAATGATTTTCTCAATAAAATTCTAGCTTGTTGCATGCAACATTTTGTCCACATTTAGGTTTTGAACTTCACAGATATTAGAAGAATCTCTACCTTTTTGTGTCTAAAGACAAAAAACTCTCACATCCAAGTTAAACTAGAATTGGATGATCACCGATACACTACTGTCATTTTTATTCTTATTTTAATGTTCTTATGTTACTCCACTAGAGACTTAGTCAGGGCAAATGTCCCTTCCATATCCCTTCAGTGAAGACCGCCCTGGAATTTCCATTGTCAGTCCAGGTTTGAGGTTGTAACACTCATTCTCAACTCTACCTTCATCCTTTTATGACTGTATTTATGAATCTCTAGCCCTAGTTTTATTACCAGCCGTATGCCTCTGCTATGAGCTTGCTGCATTTTTAATCTCTATATCTAGGAACATAAAACTATTGCTTTTCTGTTCCAGCAAACAGAATTATGTTGGCTAAAAAAATAGTAGAACATGCAGCACCTCAGGCTAGGTGGACGGCTGATAATTCTTACATATCAAAAATCTCTGTATAAACAACATTTGGGGTATTCTGTTTTACTTGAGAGTAGCAAGCAACCCTGAGATGAAGAATGTTCACCTTGACTGCCTTTTCAGCTACTGACATAGGATTGTCCAGAGTGGCAGCTGGTGGGTAATTCCATTGGGGGCTCACAATATATACATTTTGAAAATGAAATGTACATTGTTAGTCCCGTGCTCGCATCAGTCACTGGGGAGGCGGGGCTAACGTACGCATGTTACCCTATGGAGGAGCCTCCACTGATTGTCCATGAATAAATACGCGTTGGGACAAATATACATACCTGGGAACTCTCCGGGCTTGACTCAGAGATTGCCAGGTGAAGCACCGCAACTCTGCTTCTCTGGGTCAAGACCCCAATCCTCCAGGTCGCGGAACACACCCTGCCCATTTTCCATTTAAATGGGGGACCTCCCACTGACATCAGTGGGAACTCCCACTGACGTCACAGGACCGCCCGCTGACGTCAGTGTGCAGTCCTGGCCGCATTCCGCAAGGGAAGAGGAAAGCCTTTGTATTTTCAAGTGGCTGACCTTTGTTTATGAATTTTTAATTATTTATGCAGTAACAGATAAAAAAAAACCCTGTATTTTATTAAAATTACATTTGTAAACATATTTTCTGCTGTATCCACATAATACTGAATATTTTAGCACTTTAGAACGGTGTGATAACTTGATAAACACATACCTGGGACATTTGCTTTTTAGGCAGAGGGGTTAGATGTGTGACAAGGGGACAGAGCTTTTCCAATACAGTTTCTGCTCTTTCTTTATACAACATTGTGAGTTTTTGTGCTGAAAACATTTATCGTCAGGGGAAGATGATAAAAAAAAATCTAAAAATATCTGCAGAACTTTTTTCCAAATAATAGTGATACCGAACCAAGAAAAAAAAAATCAATTTAAATCTGAATGTTCTCAGTTTTAATTTTAAATGATCTGTGTATCTTAATTTATATATAAATACAGTGTAGACGTTGTTAATGTTGTAAATGACTGTAGCTGGAAACGGCTGATCTTTAATAGAATATCTTCATAGGCGTACAAAGGCCCTTTATCAGCAACCATCACTCCTGTGTCCCTTTTGTAATTAAGATGGGACCTGGAGAAAAGTTACACTTTAATGTCAAATTACATATGGTTATATGTATGTATGTTATCCATACCATATATTTTTCATGAGTTAAAAAAAAAAAAAAATAACACTAGAAATGTGGTGAGTGAGGTGCATTATACCCAAGACTTTACAGCGTCTGTATTCCGTTCTAACACTAATCTCTTGTTCCACTATTTAAACACTCAGCAGGAATATTAAAATTTAATTCCTGGCTTTTATAATTTGGTAAAAGTCAACCAGGATTTATGCCAGACAGGGGGGAAGAAAAAAAAAAAAAGGAAAAGAAAAGAAAAAAATCGGCCTTAAAGTATCACAATGCATTCCAGAGTAACGTTACTACAAGAAATGATATAATTAATGATGCAAGTGGGAATGCTAGCAGTTGGTCTGTTTGTCATTTCTCAACTCTCCCAAATGACAAGGTGTTACCGTGTAACATAACACATTGACATGATTCACAATCATCTCGAGAAATCCAAACTCTATTAGGGCGCATTCTGAACTTTCATCAACAAACTTGATCCACATCGATCTAGTTTCAAGTTTAGAGAAGACCCTTCAATGGGAAATGTATGTGCATGCATTTATAATTTTTTACACATGGCTAAGCATAATTCCCTTTTGTAAAATGTCTACTTGATGGATTTTATTCTTTTGACACTTGTTCATTCCAGACAATTATTATGCTCTTCAACACCATGGTCAGGAAGGTACAGATGGATGAGTAAGCTTATAATGTTCAGATTTTTCACCCAAAGCGTGTTGGAACAGTCCTGTAACCACCACTAACTGTATCACAATGGGTGTTCGACAAAGTTCTACTTGTGTTCGGTGTCTTTTCAATCTTTAGATGTATCTGCAGGGATGTTGGCTTTCATCGCTTGACTTCTCGAATCATTTCACTCTGTTGATGAGTCACAATTGTTTTTCTATTTTAACTCCTGAATCCAGATGTTGTTACTCATACCTTGGATAACCTCCCATCACTTGGTTGAATATTTGGAGGAGATTTACATTCCTTGTTATTCTTCGGTGATTTCCTTTAATAGTAATATAAAGCACATGTCCTACTTTTGATAATTTCATGGGTACACTTGAGTGGCACATAATAAAACATTAATCTCGATCATATAAATTTTGATTTTTTTTTTTTACAGAAATAAGAGAGGCGATAATTAGATAATTGCCTACATTGATTGTAACTCATCAACAGAGTGAACAATCACAAATCAGTATATAGGATTGGGGATACTGTTCTGTCAGTTACAAGTATGTCACTTTATCTCGAGTAGTGTTGGATATATTCTTTGCAAAGGTCATATATGCATTGTGATATAGTTTAATATTTACAATCAAATCAATAACCAAAATCAACCTTTCAACAATTGCAGCTAAATGTTAGTTGACACAGTGAGATGTTTTCTTGATACATTAAAGGGAGGCACTTATTAAATAATAACATTCTTGGTGCCACCTTCATTTACGTAAGCCAACCACTGAATCTGTAACACAGAATTTGATGGCATGACATCCTTCCTTACATGACATCTTAACTTCTGACCTTCTCGTTTTAGACTATGGCCTCTCGGTCTAACATTTCTCCTTGTTTGAAAAAAAATTCTCTGCCGTACTTCCGTACTGTTAAATCCTTTTAAGTATTTAAACGTTTCTATCGCATATCCTCTGATAGAAACATATAAATACTTAAAGGCACAATTGGTGGCTTCAACACTTACAGCATTTCAGACAGGCAAATAAATTACACACCCAGGAGAGCATAAACATTTCTTAAACAGATCATAAAATCTGCCTATAAACTGAAAAAAAAACTTTGTTTTCCCTTTAGCCAGATGTTGTTGGAGAGAGATGCTAGAGAATTCCCTCTGTGTCCAATATTTCCTTGCATCCAATTAAAGTCCATTGTAGTTTAAGAATATGTCTACAATATAGCATTTGTTTTAAAACACATCAAAATAAAGAAAATATTTACAATTTCCCAAAGCCAACTTTTTGAGTCCCTAAGGCAATGGGGGTCTTCATCAGGGTTTGAGGGTATAAGACATAATGAGGGATGATAGGCTTGGCGGTGGTTACTAGTGTTGCTAAAGAAGGTAAAAAAGGAAAATTATTTGGAGGGTATGAACTAGAAGATTAAGTTGCTCTAGAACTTATCATTATCTAATAATTTTTTTTGGGAAGGAATAATCATGCAGAGAACATGAAGTTAGGACTTCTGTTCCCACTGTTAACATTATTACCATTATACTTATTTTTACCTGTAAACATACATTTTTTAAGTAATGGTAAAACATAGGATTTGTGAAAAGCAACAGATCTGCTTTAAGTTGCAGAAGAACTTTTCATTTAAAGTGAAAACCCGGAAAGCACAGCTGCCGCCAGGCTTGGCCATCTATCACACCAGGCAAATGCTGGGTGGGCCACTGGCCTGCAATGGCAACCGTGCATATTCAGCTATCGGCGGCACCTATGTCATTAGGCAGCCGTCACACATAGTGCCAGAGCCACCTTGTCATCCCCAGCCTGGCCCTGGCTGCCTAGAATATATTTTGCCATCAGTGTGCAGTTATTTGTACAGCACTTCAGTTACTTTTTTGTTGTTCTTTTCTGTCAAATGAGCAGGAATTGATTAAAAGGACATAACTTGCTATACTAAATATTTTTCATCTGACCTTACAAATCAAAAAAGTCAAATTGTAAAAATAATAATGTCTTCACATATTGTAACATGAAGTACCAAGGAACTATTTAATGTTATCGGTGCAGAATGTAACAGCTAGGGCACCTCTATTTAGTGATTCCACAACTATTCTTTGTGAATTGTTCTGCAACACAATTTCAACATGCTGCATTACCAAAAATGTCCTGCAGATGTCAGCATCGAGAAGCAATTAAATTGTCCACCCATACAGTTGCTGTTGGACAAAATGTACCTTCTCCTCTGTTGTTCTAAGAAAAAAAAATAGTAATAAAAGCCACCTGCAGATTTAATATCTCATTCCAAATATCCCTTAATCTAAAGCAAGCAGTATGTTATTATAAGACTTAATTGTAAAGCCTTTATATACTGCAGCACTGTAATGTGTCGACTAAATTGGAAGCTCAGTAAAAATCGCAACCTTGATTCACGAATAAATCACTAAGCAATGCTGCATTTATTCATTTAACTGAAATTACTGTTTGATGCTAACGAGAAGTCAGCCAACAAGCCTACTGCTGGCATTTAAATATCAGGAGAGGACGTCACCACAAGCCCCATCATCTTGCCGCGCGCCATATTGCCCTCAGTTGGTGCTTTCGCTGACGTCCTCTTCCCCAATGGGAAGATCGGTGAAGACGTCACCGCATCGCCACCATTTTGGCGGAAGTTGCCAGGTTATGCCTGCAGAGATGTGGACGAAGAAAGAAGATTAAAGATTGAAGATACAACAGAGCAGCGGAAGAAGATACGGAAGCAGAAGTGGTCGGCAGAAGCGGAAGTGGTCGGCAGAGAAGGTAGGGAAACATTTAGAGGGTGTGAGAGAGTGAAGGAGAATGAGAGTGTGAGAGTATGAGAGAGTGTGAGTGAATGTGGAATGTTGTACAAAAATTCTGAGCTTTTTACTTAATTTTCATCTGATTCGTGAGGGGTCTGGCCTCGTTTTTGGGGCTAAGTACGTATCGCCAAATTTACCAAGATTCTGTACGATTCCAATTTGTATGAATCCAATGGACAAAAGTATTGGAACACCTGACAGGGAATTTTATGACATTGCATTTTAAATACATAGACATTAATATGTAGTTGGTCCCCCCTTTGCAGCTTCCACTCTTCTGGGAAGAGCTTTGCATAAGAATATGGAGGGTTTCTGTGGGATTTTATGCCCATTCATCCAGTAGAGTATTTGTGAGGTCAGGCACTGGACGAGAAGTCCTGGCTCCGTTACAGTTCATCCCAAAGGCGTTCAATTGGGCTGAGGTCAGAGGTTTGTGCTGGCCACACAAGTTCTTCCACACCAAACTCATCTGACCAAATATTTATGGCCCTTGCTTTGTGCACTGGGGCACAGTCATGCTGGAATTATACATGGTCTTCCCCAAACAGTTCCCACAAAGTTGGAAGCATAGCATTGTTCAAAATATTTTGGTATGCTAAAGGAGATTTTAGAAAAGCCTGTATGCATACTACTGCAAATAATCAGCTTGCACCTCATCGGAAACACTTGTCATGTAAAACAAAAGGAGGGGCTGAAAGGTTGATGTCATATAAACTGGAAAAGCCTATTAAAACGTGTGTTATTTTGATGCACAACATGAGAGGATTAAAATAGCAGATCTTCTAAGGATTATTTCCTTAACATATTGGAGTGTAATTAATGATTTCATTAAACATTGTTGTTCTTTTGCATTTATTTGAATCAACGCAATTGATTGAATAGGGATATCTTGGTAAGACCAGACGTAACAGATTTATGTCTTCCTTATTATGTAACTCTCCAATCCATGACCAGCTGTGAATCATGGTTGAGTTGAACAGCCAAAGATATATCGTTTGGCTGACCATATTGTAATCTATATTTATCAAGAGAGGCAGGCTAGGACTGGCCATTGGGCACTGGCCATTGGGACAGCATCACACTTACCCGATCTGCCGCGCCAGCAGCTGGATATGCCTGGCTGTACAGTACATGAGTATAAAAATAAAAAAACAACGGCAATACTAATTCATTTTTTATGTGGAATTCTTCATAGCCATATTTTTCTTCTTGCAGAACCTGTGGATGCTAAATGCTGCAAATTTTAATGTAAGCTTCTGCTTTTATAATTTTTGCTGGATTATTTACATGCTAATTTGTTCTATTTACATATCTTTGGATGACAGTCTGGGGAATAAGATGACTGCCACCTTATATATGATGAACCTATATATCTCCATTTACATGTGTGCATTACCAACAGGGCCGGCCCTATAATGAGGCAGACTGGGGCAATTGCCCCAGGCGGCACTTTAGAAGGGGCGGCACTTTGCCGCCCCAAGCGCTTTTTTTTTTTTTTTTTTTGAAGCGGAGGAGAGAGAGAGAGAGGGGCACCGAGTGGTTTTCGCTTACCCGCTCGGCGCCCCTCTCTCTCTCCTCCGTGGCGAGTCTCCCTGTTCGGTCCCGGTGCCGGCTTGTAATGCAGAGCGCCGGAAGTGACGTCAATTTCCGGCGCTCAGCATTACAAGCCGGCACCGTGACAGAGCAGGGAGACTCGCCGCAGGACTGTTTAAAGGTAAGTACCTTTAAACTTCGCCCCAGGCGGCGTTAAGTCTTCGGCCGGCCCTGATTACCAACAGCACTAATTTCAATACAATACAATAATATGCTATGTATTCTTGTCTTTTCTTTTACATGCACATCCAACCACTGGAAGTCAGACTGCATTACTATTATACAATTAAAAGGTTGTTGTTTTTAACCTTTTGTTGGTGGATACCCGGAAGCGCACAAATCACTATTTTTCTGTATCAATGAGTGTAAAAGCGTAGCCTACGGCCATGCGTTTCCATCCATTGGCCGCACCTACGTTATAAGGCAGCCAGCATGGCCGTAATTGATTAAACCATAAATAATTAAAAGTATCTGTTGATCACAGCCAAAGGATAATTTTAGTGACACCACATCTCCATGCAACGTACCCAATGAAAAATGTGCTCATGTTAAAATGAAAACTTTACACCCTTTTTTTATATATACAGGTTTGCACCTTTAATGTCTTGGAATATTTGTTCCGATACAATCGAATATGTTACAGTACAATAGTATTTTATTTTATTGCGAAACATCTTTATGAGTGTTTCATGTGGTGTATATGATCAAATAAAAAAATGTAATATTGTACATCTAATATTGTACTTTAGCACTGTCCAGCCAAAGGACAGTCACCCACCCAAGATCCCTAAGAAATCCTTTATTATGACATTTTACGTATGTATGTATTACCCATGTGCTGATCTAACGAAATGCTATCTGCGTATGAATGTTAAGGATCTACTTCTTATCACCGTAAAAACAAGTTGGACGAATGTTAAAATGTCAGCGACAAATAATTGCTAATTGCAGAATTTTTATGCAAGGCAACCTTGTACAAAAAACATTCGATTCTGTCTTCAGTTGTATAAAATCGATGCAATACACTGATCTCAAAGCTTATTCCTATGAGAGCACGTTTTGTTTTAAGCAGGATCGCTGGCTCCTGATAACATTTCCAAATGATTATATTAATTGATGACATTATTTGACATGGACAGGAGGAGCAGAAGGTGGGGTGCTGGCAAGGAGAGAGCGGAGGACAACCGTCTGCTGGACGGGTTTAATTTGATGATTTTGGGTTCACTGCTAGAGAGTTTTTTCACGTTTTATTTACATTTCACTAATCGACACCAGGTTGACTTCAGTAACAATGGCCTTTATTATATCTATGATGATGGGACTCTTTCTTTCATTGGTTTTCTAAGCAGTCCCCTCTGTAGATGTGGTGTAGACTACTGTATTGAGTTTTGTGTCTCCTAAATGTGTTTTGGGCTGCTTTATTATTCAACTATTTAGCTGGACTTGTTACCCTCAGGGGGGCTGTGGTTCTTCTTTCAGGCAGAAAACTCCATTTGGAACTAGAAGAAGCAATTGGGGTTGTTTTTAGTAACCCATTGACTTTATCCCCTGTGTTCCTGAGAAGCTGTACATTATCAAACACTTCTGATATAATACTTTCTAAGCATTCCCAAATAGTGCAAACATGGCTGGTAATACATGGCAAGGCAAGCTATGGCAGTAAAAAGATGCAATTTCAAAAGTGTCCGGCAGCATGAAGTCGGTTGTGCTTTATACTTTCTTTTAAAATAGACAGATAAGCTGCTGAGGTTTGGTAATACCAGTAACAGGATTTCTCTGCGCTATTTGTTTGTCAGGTTACGCGTGCATAGGAATAAATATTTTTCTCCTGCGGATTACAGATTAATGGCAACGGCGAAAATGTTGACAATGGAGTACATGGTCCTGTTTTCCCATCTCACTGCACAGCTCCCTGAGCAGAAAGAACAGAAAAGATGTATCAGAAATATTTAATATATATATATATATATATATATCATATTTATATTTTATATAGATATTGTAATTACACAGCAACACCCACATATTCCAGGAGGGATAATATGCTATGTTTGGTGTCCCTCCACCAAGACACAAATGTAGGTAGGTATAAATTGACACCGAAACACATTAAACATGAAGTCAAACCTTTGTGTACTCTTGGTGTTTATAAAGAGATAGGTATTGGGGTTATTTTTTTAACAGCTTACCATCAGTGGTGTTATCCCAAAATGATGAATTTGCTGTGTGCAGACCTCCACCTCTTTTCTGCATGACTATGCAAGATACTGAAACCAACCAAAAAAAAACCATTAACATTGCCCACAAATAATGCCAGATATTGCCACAGGAATTTCTATGTACGGGCTCAAAATGCATTGTTTTTATGGACTGCCCATTGTCCTTAAGGGGTTAATCCAAAATGTTACCTTGCATGGGAGCAGTCCTTGTATCCAGAAGATGTGTGTGAATGAAAAAAATATTTGGGGTCTAACAATGATTGTGTGTGTATATGTCATCAAAAGCCAACCACATCTCCTCGAAAGACCAAAACCCTCATTAATAATAAGAGCAAATTGCAACAAATTGTAAATACCTTTGTAATGCATGTAAGGTATTCACGATCAGGACAAATAAAATGGTGAAATGTTGGTCTTTGGTTGAAGGCTGCATCTATCTATGTACAATATTTGCATTGAGTCTTTTTAGAGTGTATTGGTAAAAATCTCTTTCAAGAACTGCATGTTTTTGATCACTTTTTTTAACAAATACATTTTTAAAAAACATTGTAAAAATGGTAGTGATGCTGCCGTTCGAATTGTCATATGTACTGATCTTATAAGTGGTTAAAATGTTTGAAGGTGCTTCGAATTGTAAATTTAAGCCAATAAAAGAAAAATCATTAGCGTTCCTTTAATACTTTTTATAGTGACTTGCCCAGCGTTCAAATCTCTCCTGATGACTAACTTGTTCTAGCATAAACATTGCTAATGTTTAACTTACCGATGTACTTATAGGGTTTTCCCAACTTCACAAGGTGTGTTAATGACTGTTCCACCACTGCAGACATCCACTCGTTCACTCTGCTTTCATCATAGTCTACTCCACCCAAGATGACATCTACACACTGGATACAGTTCAAGAAGATAAAAATAGTCATGTAGGAAACTGTATTGAGGTAAAACACAAGTATGTCAGAATTACGGTATGTTTTGGATCAAAATTCCAGTATTTCCTAGTATTTTTACCCGCCTTGTACACGTTTCAGGTGACTTGCCAATTAAGTAGCCCTGATTGCTGTGTGACTTTGGAACACTCATGAAGACATCTGATATACTGGACCTGAAGATTTATTTTAGGTCGGAAAAAAGACCTCTTGGAGAAAAAAAAATGATATGTCTGCTAAGTGCTCTCTCTTATCGCTATGTAACACTACGTAAGCTGACCTTGCATGATATATAGTTAATGCAAACCCCCAACACTGAGGTGTCCAAGTGTGGGGGTGTGAAGCCAGAGGTGGGGAGGGGCACTTGACCTGAATAGCCCCCTTGTGATGCTAGTGTCATGAGAAGGCCACATAGAAACTGCAGTAGGGCATAAACCTCCACTGATGTTACCACTTCCTTGACCAGTGACAGGAGATCAGATGTTCTTCCCAGCTGGTCCATACTCCCCACTGCCCGAAAAAGGAGGCAACTAACCGTGACAGCAGGACACTTCCAAAACATCAGATCTGTCCCATGAAAACCAGGACTGTGAGGACGTATGCTAATGTGCAAGAAGTAATCTCACTAATTTAACTTTTCAGAAGAAGCTCACTGGAGTTGGCTATCTTTATTATGCATAGTAGAGTCAAGGAGTTGAAATGTCCAACTCTCCTGAAACTGCCCCAAACTCCCAAGTTACATGACTAACCATTAGTATTTATTCTGGTGTTCATCATTGTCTCTGAACAATAAATAGATTTCCAGAAAAACACTACATGAATAGCACTGTTGTTATGATCTTGTTTTTTTCTCTCGCAGCTTGGCATTATGCAACGATGTTTCCATAGACACAATGACTTCTTTCTTTAATATACTTTATATGTTCCAGGTCTAGAAAGCAGGGCAATGAAAACAAAACCTCCTTCAGTACTTTGGACAACTGTAATCAGTCATATGTAATTATATAACATAGAAAGTGATATCAGGAGACTTTTGCAGTAAATGCTTATATACAGTATATATATATATATATACCGTATTTGCTCGATTATAAGACGACCCTGATTATAAGACGACCCCCCAAATCTTAATATTAATTTAGGAAAAAAAGAAAAAGCCTGAATATAAGACGACCCTATAGGAAAAAAGTTTTACCAGTAAATGTTAATTCATTTAAACAATTTTTTTAATAAAAGCTATGCTTGAGAAAAATATTTTGGTTTTATTTCCTTCTATTTTCCAACCTGCCCCCCAGTTATGCACATCTGCCCCAGAAGTGCCTTATACCCCCTATATGCCACTGTGCCCCATGATATGCCTTTTAACCCTCTAAATGCCACAGTGCCCCATGATATGCCTTTTAACCCTATATGCCACTGTGCCCCATGATATGCCTTTTAACCCTATATGCCACTCTGGCACTTAGAGGGTTAAAAGGCATATTATGGGGATGAGTGGCATATAGGGAGGTTTAAGGCATTTCAGGAGGCAGAGTGGCATTAAAGGGGTTAAAAGTTATTTCACAGAGCACTCTGCCTCCAGAAATGCCTTACACCCCCCATTTAACACTCCCCCTCCCTCCTCCAAACTTACCGGTGCTTCTGAGTTGGGGGGGCGCATAACACAGGAGGGTCCAGGTCCCCTGCATCTGAGCCCCAGGTGCTTAGTCCGGGCAGCATGTAGAGCTCCACGCGAATCGCGTAGAGCTCTACACGCTGCCCGGACTAAGCAGTGGGGACTCAGAAGCACCGGTAAGTTGGAGGGGGCATAACACAGGAGGATGCAGGTCCCCTGCATCCTCCTGTGTTATGCCCCCCCCTCCAGCTTACCGGTGCTTCTGAGTCCCCACTGCTTAGTCCGGGCAGCGTGTAGAGCTCTACGCGATTGTATCGTGTAGAGCTCTACGCGATTATATCGCGTAGAGCTCTACACGCAGCCCGGACTAAGCACCGGGGACTCAGATGCACCAGTAAGTTGGTTCGGGGGTTAACACAGGAGGATCCAGGTCCTCTGCATCGCTGCGGGGGATCTGGATCTTAGTCTCATAATCAGACCTCATATTTGAGGTCTGATTATAAGACGACCCTGATTATAAGACGAGGGGTATTTTTCAGAGCATTTGCTCTGGAAAAAACCTCGTCTTATAATCGATCAAATACGGTATATATATATATATATATATATATATATATATATATATATATATATACTTTCTATGTAAATGCTTATATACAGTATATATATATATATATATATATACTGTATATAAGCATTTACTGCAAAAGTCTCCTGATATCACTTTCTATGTTATATATATATATATATATATATATATATATATATATATATATATATATGTATATATAGTGTAATACACAAATATAAAAATAATAAGACAAGAATTTCTAACTTTTCTGCCATTGAACTAAAAGTAGATAATCATCATCATCTAAAATATTCATTAAGGGTACAGTAAATGCAAACTCATTGCTAGAAAGAGAACCATTGCGCATGCTTTACTCTTAATTTAATGTAAGGTTTTCTTAAAGGTAAAAAATATGGCCACTTTCAGGTCACTAAACATATCCATTTGAAAGCACAGTTTATCAGTCACCTGTCGTGTGAAGCATCAGACCTGTATTTACTTACATGAGTCTATGAACAAAGCAGACATAATGTTAGAAAGAATCCTTGAGTACTCACCACCATACGTAGGAACTCTCAGAGTTTGACCCGGATAATTCTGGGAGAAGAGCCGCTTCTCTGGGTCAACACCCAATCCTCCGGGTTGCAGGAACGGGGTCCTGACACGCCCTATTCCCCACTTATTTGCCCTTTAAACAGGGGGTTTTCCTGCAATGTCTGATGTCAGTGGGAACGCCCACAGACATCAGTGGGCAGTCCTGGCCACATCCCGCAAGCAGGGCTGGTGCAAGGATTTTTGCCACCCTAGGCAAAACATAATTTTGCCGCCCCCTGGCTCCACCCCCACAAGCCCCTCCCCTGCCAAGGCGCTCCCATAAGGTCCTCCAAACTGGCTGACTCGCTCCCAGTCCTCCCCATAGTGAGCCTACTTTGCCTATAGGTGGCGCCGGCCCTGTCTGCGAGGGTAGGCTCCACGTAGCTGGAACCCACAAGTTCCCAGGTATGCTCACAACTGATCATAACCTCTAAAGACTTAGGGATGATGACAATGCATATCAGATTGCACTCCTCCCTCAGCTGTACCTTACTAACTTGGGTTACTAGTAAGGGGACCTGGTGAGTGAAAATTACCAAGCACTTCAACAGTCAAGAAGAATGACACCATGCATGATTAGCCTAACTGATGACATCAAAGAAGATTGTCACCCCCTCACCCACTACAGCAACCAGAAGTTTCTAAAGACTATGGAGATGTTTTCAGTCATACTACTAACTCCTATCTATGGCAGATATAAAATCATAGCCTAATGTCATGTAGTGGTGATTTATATACTATATATACTAATATACTAATACTAGCAATAGTCAAAAAGTACACCTCCATTACAACTAAAATCTCCAGGCATATTTTTATTATTGAGACAATATTTTAGTTAATCTTATTTATCTATAAATATATTATTATAATATATTGTGTATACATACCTCTTTCACGATGCTGCTGGCTTCATCAGCATTGAACATGGCCTGGAAATAAACATTATAGTCAATCAATTGTTTTGTACTTATAGTCCTGGGGTATATTGTACAAAACGTCAATGAAGATCAGCAAATGACTATTTCTGTGCAAATATAACATGGTACATGTGAAATATGCCACATGTAAAAGATATATGCCTTTATTTATATATATTTATTTACACACATAAATGTATACATAAATGTATATACATACATACATACACACACATATACACAAAGGGTTGAGAAATATACCACTTTTTGGAATTCATGGATATAGAAAGGCAGCGTGAAGAAAAAAGAAAAAAAAAAGGGCCAAAGTAATAGTTCTAGATACTATATGGAGTAGACCCTGTCATTCATGTAACATTGTAGTAAGTTAAGTTGAAAAAAGCTACAATGCTTCGACATTTGCGGTGGTGATGAGGTGGGCTCACCAGTGTGGCACTTTGGGAGCCCCAGGTCCCTTCTAGCGGCCTGAGCCACAAAAAGCTGTACTGGCAGTGTTTGGCTGACAGTGTGCATTTACCGTATTGGCTCGAATATAGGCCGCACTTTTTTCCCCCACTTTAAGTTTTTAAAGTGGGGGTGCGGCCTATATTCGGGGTCTAGCGCCCGACGCCCGGGACATGCAGTCCCGGGCGCCGGGCAGGCAGCGGGGTTAAGATACAGATCCCCCGCAGCGGTGCAGGGGACCTGCATCCTTCTCCCCGATACGCTCAGACAGCCTCCCCTGCCAGCACTTCCCACGGGGGGGGGGTGCCGGCACGGGAGGTTATCTAAGCGTTTTACCTCTGCCCACCCCCGACTTACCGGAGCAGACTCCCGGGTGTCTTGCGGGGCCGGCGGGAGACATTTACGCAATACGCAAATGCAACTTCCGGTAACGGTACCGGAAGTTGCATACGCGTATTGCGTAGATGTCCCTCGCCGGCCCTGAAGACACCCGGGAGTCTGCTCCGGTAAGTCGAGGAGGGGGGGCAGAGGAGGACAGCGGCAGCGTATCGCGGGGAGGGAGGACAGCGGCAGCGTATCGCGGGGAGGGAGGGCAGCGGATCTCGGGGAGGGAGGGCAGCGGATCTCGGGGAGGGAGGGAGGGAGGTCAGCGGATCTCGGGGAGGGAGGGAGGGAGGGCAGCGGATTTCGGGGAGGGCAGCGGATCTCGGGGAGGGAGCGCAGCGGATCGCGGGGAGGGAGGACAGCGGCAGCGTATCGCGGGGAGGGAGGACAGTGGCAGCATATCTCGGGGGGGAGGACAGTGGCAGCATATCTCGGGGGGGAGGACAGTGGCAGCATGTTTTTTTTGGTGCTTTTTTAAAGAAAAAAAACTTTTTCTTTAAAAAAGCACCAAACTTTTAGGGTGCGGCCTATATACGGGGGCGGCCTATATCCGAGCCAATACGGTATATGTTAAAAACATGTTTGCATGTTCTTTTACAATAGTTATGCTTATTCATCATGACATAAAAAATGACCACTCCTTACGCTGTAAAACATGTGGAAACTCATTTGCCGTGTAGGATTAGCGCACTAGTTGTCTTAATTAAAGATTTTGAAAATGCTGACATTGAATATATATATATATATAGATCCATTTCAGTTGCTTTTGGGTTTTGCAGTCCCCGAGTTCCCTGCCAATGGAGAATTAGCACAAAGGGTTTAACTGGTATTGTACTGATATCCAGTACTAACTGGCGCTCCATACACGTTATGTGCTGAACAAACTCAATCCTTTGAAAGCCCATAGATCAACAAACCCTGTGTAATTTACATGATTCATACCATCCCCTCTCTTCATCGCAATGTGCACATATACTGGGAATGTTACTAGAAGAAAATAAAGGTGCCGCTACTTTACACGCAATGTAATTAAAAAACTAATATGCCAACCTAAACTGTAAGGCCTTTAAGTAAGCACTTGTAGCTATATTACATGCATTATCTACCAGTAGGGGGGGGAGAAAGAAAGCACTTAATTTAAGGAGAAGCTGCAGCTCCAGAAATGGAGTGTACTGTCCCAATACGATCCCATTTGTTCATTCACTTTTGGCTGCTTCCCGGAACTCTTGCCCAAGCCAGCTCTGCGGCCATTTAGCTGCGGTCAGTATAGCACATATAACGCTTCAGAGGAATATAACTCCTGCAAGCGTATGAGTTGAGGTGTGATGAAAGAAAGAAATGTATGGCATTCTTCCAAGGGGGACAAAACGCTCATTTAAAGGGGACACTCAGCTATCATATGCATTAAAGTGCATAATTTGGCTGGAGTGTCCCTTTAACCAAAGTATATTATTTGATCAACCTAATTTTATAGAATAATCTGGCAGTCTCACTGTTCTCCTCTATGTCTCATCATGATGCCTCCAGTCAATGAGCTCCCCAACTGCTTTTAGAATCATAATGGGCCATGGAAAAAAATAAATAGTTCTAACTTGGTAGCAGAAAAACTCTAATGACTCGATGTGTAACTAAATATCAACTACAGAGCTATAATACAGTTACTTACATACAATATCTGTATGTATGCATGTATATAAGTAGGCATATAACTAGAAAACAAAGTTTCAGTCATTTATTTGGATCACAATCTTGGCTCCCACAAATAACAGTTGAAAGGATGTCGGAATACTTCTTCCTTATTCATCTATGCAAACATATCAGCAAAACATGATACATTTTGAATGTAAACAATACATGTCTGTTATACAATACATCACACGTAAGATCACAGTGCTCGAAAATATGCATGTGCCCAATAGGCAATCCATACTATCACCACCTGAATATCTATAATATCTATCATATATATAATATATATAATAGACTGATCGATATATATTTAGAAAGAAACAAAGGGGACTAGAAACCCGCCTTTAAAGTATTTCAGCAGTATCAGTGATCTCATATATTTCACGCTGAGATCATAATAATAGAATCCAGTGCATCTAAACTGAGTTTTTACATATATTTCAATACCATGTAAACCCATGTGCATAGAAACAGCCAGGCAGCCCTGGATCGCAAATAACTCGCCCCATACAGCTCGATCTCCTACAGAACCCTGCCCAATCTGACATACTGTACCTCTCCCTTGTGCTCTTCCATTATAGGCAGGTTTGGGGGTCGCTCCCTTCTGTATAAGTGACACAGGCAGCTGGGGCTTCTTCCTCCTCCCTTTATGATGGTTAATGGGTCTTATTAGACTATGAATATATTTATATATATCCCTGTGATGTCTGAGTTCCTGGCTCTCAGATGTCCAGCCCCTAGTTTCCTGTATTATTGTTTAGCTGTCATGCAGCAAGGGAGGAGCGATACAAAGCACAGATATGACGGAGTATGATGAGCCCATATACGAGTTGTATGTGCTGCCATCTATGGGTCAAAAAGGAGAATGCAGTTTAACTGTAAATTCTATACAGCGCATAACATGAGCTGCTAGCCCTCAATAAATTGATATTCACAAACCAAATAGTTTGAGACAAGCTGTTTTTTCTAAGCTTTATAATAATAAAAGTGAAAAATGCCTTTTTTCGTTTTTAAACTCTTTATCATATTCCAATTATGTTACATATAACTATACAGGAAACATAAATATATCTTAATAAATAAGCAATACGTGTTTCAATAACATGAAAAAATGAACAGAATAAGCTTGGTTTGACCATGATGTACAAATATCGGCAAAAATTCTAAATGAGCTCAACCTTGTGATTTTTCAAATATCATGTTGACCAGGGGGCTCTAATTAAGGTGCTGGTCCACCTACTGTAGTTGCAACACTAGATAAATATTTTTTGCCCACACAGTTCCATAAATATATATTTCCATAAATAATTATTTTATCATGTAAAATGTTGTCTCATAATTTTGTGTGGATTGCTTAATTGTCACGTGACACAATGCAAGCATTGATAGGTTGTTGCCACAGCATCATAGGACCTGGCATTTTAAGGCAATAAGGTTATGTATCTGGAGCTATTGGCAAACAGCCCACCGGTCATTTTCCCAGTGTGCCAGATGGCCGGTTCATATGAAAAATGAATTCGCAATTCGCATTTTAAGATTCCAGGAAGTTAGACTCTTTATTTTTGCTTGTTAATAAGAAGGTGACATCAATCTCATAATGGCTTTAACTTTTAGGTTATGCTGGCAAAATCAATCAAAAGTATTAAATAAAATTAAAAAATACCATATCATACTTTTCCACTTTGCTGCTGTGAACCCCCCCCCCCCCCCAATAATAATTCTTTGTTGGAAAGTAATCAGTAATTAATTATCTACAGCTTCCAGAAAATACTTTACGCAATAGGGTGTACTGAATAAAGAACAATGATATGAGTATGTTATTAGCAGGTATCAAGAGACAGAGCAAATCAATTAATAACTCTTAAATAGTAATCCTCCAAAAAGTGTATGTGCAAGACACCACTTTCATTAATATTAATGTGAGGCAGAGGAAGATTGGCAGCAATCAGCCTGGGGCTTGGTAATAAAGCAGCCTAAGGCATATCTGTCAAACAACACGCTCAACCTATGCTTATTGAGTCCTGTCGAGGACACCTTTACAGAACGAGGATACATATAAAGCCAATAACAGGTGCACAGAAGTGACCTAGTCAGGATTTAGATGCTGACATAAGTCCCCGGTACTGTAGGCATCCTGGTGGATACACATGCCTTCCTATTTTTCCCGATATTTCGCTTTTTGGGACAGAGGCAGAGCTCAGCAGTACCCCAGTACTGATAGCATTGTCCGGTGTCATACAGCACATGCCGACAATCCATACATGAAACGTTACTGAGATAAAGTTGGGGTATTGGTACATGTGAAATTGCAAGTAGTACACAAATAGCTTCAGGTAGTGACCCAAAATGGGCAAATCAGAGCAGACCAGGGAATGGTCTCGCCTCTACCTCTTGATATCTGGCCTACATGACAGGTCTCATCAATTGAACATTCTATGAAGTGTCACGAACGCACGCTACTCCAAGCGTGAGCGTGACTTGGTTCTGGTGGTAAAAGGGTTAAAATTCACTATCTGTCTGCCCTAGACCGCAAATAGTGATAAAAATACAAATATCCACACTTAATACCACCCGCAATTAACTATAATGATATATTTAATATCAAAATAACGCTGCCACCACCAAGACAATTTATAAATGGGGTGCCTTGGTCCCCCAAGCAAATGAGACTAAAAACCCACACAATATATTTTAACACAATAATTATGTGATTTCAAATTACCAATAAAATGGTGTAATCAGGTAACGTGAGTCTTTACCAGACAAAGGCAGAACTTAATAAAGGAATATTTATTATGAACAAAAAATAGTCACAGTGCATACAAAAAGATGATAAACAAATTATTTACACCAAACAGATAAAATAAAAAGGAGAAAATTACAGAAAACCTAACTATTCACTTGAATGGTAAAGTAACAGTTTTTCTGTCCATAGGGCTCCGGCAAGGAAAGATGGCGACTTACTCAGAGCAAAAATACCCCTTGTCTTATAATCGAGGTCGTCTTATAATCAGACCTCAAATAGAGGTCTGACTACGAGACTAAGATCCAGATCCCCGCAGCGCTGCAGGGGACCTGGATCCTCCTGTCTGGTAACCTCAGATGCTGCCGGCACTTCCACCGGGGTATCTATCACTGAGCGCTGGCGAAAGTGCGGGCAGCAGTGGAGTTTGTCTACACGCATCGCGCATACCTTCCCCGGCTGCCAGAGAGGAGAATTCCCCGCAGTGCTGCAGGGAATTCTCTTCTCTGGCAGCCGGCAAACATCTGCTCGATGGACTAAGGCATCTGCTACTGCTAGCTCTTCCGCCTCAGCATCTATGACGGAGCACCGGCGTCACATGACCTTCCGGGGCTCCTTCCTCCTCCACACGCTGCCCCCACCAGACACCAGGGAGTCAGAAGCACTGGTAAGTCAGGGGGGGGGGGTTATATGGGGGCATAAGGCTTTTCTGGAGGCAGAGTGCCTCCAAAAATGTCTTTTAACCCCCTATATGCCACTCTGCCTCCAGAAATGCCTTATACCCCCCTATATGTCCCATGATATGCCCCTGGCATATAGGGGTATAAGGCATTTCTGGAGGCAGAGTGGCATATAGGGGGTTAAAAGGCATATCATGGGACAGAGTGGCATATAGGAGTGTATAAGGAATATCAGGGAGGCAGAGTGGCATTTAGGGGGGTATAAGGCATTTCTGGGGGCAGATGTGCATAACTGGGGGATATTTTTCTCAATCAGCTTTTTTTAAATATGAAAAAATAGTTTACATTAATTAATATTTATTCGAGCAAATATGGTAAAGAAAAGATAATAGCAATATTAATAGTACTACTGCCCTTTCTACAGGACAGCACGCGTGAAAAACAACCCAGAAGTAAAAACAATGGTAGTTCTAGAAGCGGCCACTAGGTGGCACCAACAAACCGATCTCCAGATGTGCTTTATAAGTACAAAAATCAGAGCGAACGCTCTATATGACGTCTTCAGCTCTGGCTGATCACGTGCTTTCATGCTACCCTCTGCTGCCTGCATCAGCTTTAGCTTCAGCTTAGAGTGCAGGTTACGTGCGGGCAGACAAACTAAAAGGGAAGCAGCTCTCCATCACACTGCCCTATGGCCTCAACAGTAAGTACCTAACTATCTGTGCATTTCTATCAGCTGCACGGTGGATGCCTTAGTGCAGATCACTTGCATCTTTATTTTCATTTTTGGAGGTCCTTAGGTTGAGTATCTTATTGGGATGCATCACTGACCCCTTTTTTTGCAAAGCAAGTAAAGCTACCCAGCAAGATGTCCAGCCATGTCATCTCTGTGCATTTCAACATGTCAGTTCAAATCATTATGTTTTATTAAAGTATGTATGTAACATGAGATAAATTGCATTCAGTTGAGCTAAAAGACATCGATGCAGTGTAGTTAGTTTAATGGACAGATTAATGGCACTTGATGTGTTTGGTTTAAATGCAGCCATCACCACGTTCAATGGTAAATAATGGTTTGTAATGCGTCTTTCTTGTGTTGTACATTAACTTACTATAAAACAGAACATATATGAAACTTTGTCTTCTAAGCTAGTTTGCTTCACACATTTCCCTGTGACTAGTAGTGTATAGGTTTTTGGCTTCTGAAGATCAATAGACATATAGATAGGGTTTAGAATATGAGTGCTATAAGCAGCGAATAGTCAGTACATAGAACTGTAGAAAAGGGGAAAAACATTAACCCTTTGTCTGCTTGCGGTGACAGTAATCCATTTGAATTTCCAGCTAGGTCTTTTGTCACACAATAAGCTGACATTATTTCAGTGTATCATTGATAGCGTAAATAAATGTATTCGTTTTATAAACATTTCTGATGGCAAATAAATAATTGAAATTGCTTCATCAAAGTACATTACTTTGATGTAGATCTCATACAATAAATATTTAATTAAATATTAAGCAGTTTTATATTATTGTGCTTTTGTAACCTTTTCTTGTACGTCACATACAATAGGCATTTAAGTTATTATTTTGTTACAATTGGCACACAAGTGGGAATCATTTTATGCATATAGCACACATACGAATAGCAGTTGCGCTCTTTTGTCACTTAAAAGCTTTATTTTCCTGAATTCAGATGCATTCAGATTTTGAAAGCAAAAAAAATTGAGAAAAAAAAGTAATTTACAAGCTCTGTGGTTGAATTTGAATGTAAGATACAAGATGCCTCTTAAAGAATTGAATTGAAGAAGATCAACTCATATGTGCCCCTTGATTTCCTTAATACATTTTCTCTGTTATTACATAGAATAATTTTGTATAACATAAGTTATGAGAAGACATGTTTATTATGGAATTGATAAGTGTGATGTGGACCCTAAAATATGTATGATGACCAGCATGCAAAAGATAGGAAATATATGTAACCCACCCAAAAACAAAGAAGTAATTCTCCATAGGTTTGCAAGATGTAAATTAAGAGAAGATAATCTATATTAACAGCTCACAGATGGTTTAGGATTGTGGAAGTTGTAAATCATTAATTGGTGGACAATCACAAACTTCCTGTTCTACCTACAACTAATAGGTTTAGCTCTCCCTTTATAGATAACAATGTAATCTAGGCAGTATTGAGCATATACTTATTTGTTTTATATTATTATTATAATTATTATTTTGTTTAATAGCATGCGTTTCAAATAAAATATGTTTTAATGCCATCATTGATATGTTCTGCTGTGAGGCCCAAATGTATTTATATATTTTTTAATATCATTATCTACATCTGGAATACTGTTGAAAAATATTGAGGATCAGGTGCATAATATATATGTATGTAGACTTGTTTGTTGTATTACATAGGTGTCATCTGATTTCATGTTCATGGGGTTAACCAAGACCCTTTCCTCCACGCCATTTACACATGTAAAGTTTCATATACTTATCTTGTTTCTTTTGTTAGGTATCACCTTTTATCTGTTTTATCTTGTGGAACATCTGAAATGTAGCCTAAGTTTGACATAGGACCAGTGTATAGATTACAGGAAGGCAATATGGTACAAAGCAAGGACTTAAAACCGTACCCAGTAATGGTCTATATGTTGACTAAGGTATTTTGGGTGAAGTTGGCCATGATCTAAAACACCTTTTTTGCATCAAATGTGATGAAGAATGAGGAGCAAATTAGATCAATGTTGTTTGAGTAGTTTGGGGTAGTTTTAGATGATGGGTCTGCTTTAATTCTTTCAGAGCAGTAATTTCATTCTCATTGCATTGTAGTAAGGGTCTGTACACAATAGATGGTGTATATCATTTTCAAACAGAAGTTCCCTTTGAGCTGTTATGTCAATTAGGGCATTTTATCAGACAGTGTACCATCTGTTTTCTAAGAAGCAGGGCTGTAAACCAGAAATAATTTAGGTTATATTGTTCTCTATACATAAATAAACTGCCGGCCAGCTATAATGCTTTTCCTAATCATGAAAAACTAATTAGATGCCCTTGGCATACTGAAAGGAAAAAAGTGTGCCATAAAGAATAAGAAGATAACAGAAGAATGCCATGATTAGTTACTTAATGATACAGTTAAGGTTTGGATCTTCTGGATGCACCTTTAACCCCTTAAGGACAATGGGCGGTCCCTAAACCCATTGAAAACAATGCATTTTGAGCCCGTATGTGTACGGGCTTTGTCATTAAGGGGTTAAGACATTCATTTTAGGAATTTAGGAATAATACGTCACCTTTTCTGAGAAATTTCCATAAACCATCCACAGAGGATTAAAAAAGGGGCGCTGTGGGCTCTTTTTTTTTTTACTCTTCCTAGAAAGCATAGGCGAAAAAGGGCATTCTTCGCTTGCATCACTCTTAAAGCCTCGAGCCGTAATGGAAGACCGATTTATTCATCTACCAGTTGAAGCTGGGTATGGTTTATGAATAACATGACATAACTCATGCCTGGTAAGATTTAACACAAGAGAGCACCATGCCATCACTAAAGAAACCCTCCAGCCATCATATAGACTTTAATGCATATTATTACTGAGAGATCCCCTTAAATTAACATGTGTCCGCTTTGCAAATGCCAGAGGGGTTCTGCAAAATCCCCCATATGTATTATTATTATTATTCCCCCTACCAACAGATATTTTCCATACCCTGACATTTCATATACTTACCACCAGTCAGCACCAGTGCTCACTCAGGGAATGTTGCTTTGGGGGGCCAACAAGACCCCCAGTGTACACATGTGGAAAGCGGTCCCATTGCTTTCAGTAGCAGAGCTTTCCTGCCACTGATTGGTTGCATGGACCACAGATTAGGCGGGGATGGGGAAGCTGCAGCCTCTTCTTAAGAAAAACTTTTCAAGAATCATATTAACGTATTTCACTGTGCATTCTTCTTTGGCTAGGGTGTCTGGGTCATTAAACTGATACAGATTGTATGTCTGTTTTTCTCTCCATTGAATCCTTTATGCATACTGTCTGCGTAATTCCAAGTTGAACTTGCATGAAATGAATGGGCGTTTAGTTTGCATAGTTGTGATCGGCTGTCACTCAACTTGTTAGCATGTGAGTAGAACCACTAATTTTAGTGGAAGCTCAAGTATGCGAGTGGAGCTGTCCAGCTAAAGACCTGGGATACAGAGGAACTTAAAGCATGGGGATTGTTATTTGGGAAAAGGTTTAATTTATTCTATATCATGTTAAATTATAGCAGATTCTTTAAACAGCAGATGGAGTTCACTGCTTAGATATGATAATAAAAAACACTGAATGAGCAGATGCCTACACAATAAAATTAGGGCTAGGATTAATTTGCATACAAATAACGCATCATTCTGATAAACAACATAATCACACATTCTTCAATGAAATTAAAACAACAGAAAATAATGATTTGTAAGTATGAGTCATGTGTTCTTGCCATGGGCAGCTCAGATGATACCAATACATTACAATAAAAATGGGCAACAAAAATATAATTGATATCTGTATATTGTACCTTTATTTTTTTTTCCTGTTTTATTCCTGTACCGAACATATTACGGTAAATATTTATAAAAACATTTCTATGTGTCATTATTTATAAACCTCTGTACAAATATATTTTGATTTAAAGGACTTACGGTTTTAAAAGGAAATCGTCAAACTCTTCAAACCTCAAATTATAAATCTATGTGTAGACAGACATTTAGTATATATATTAAGGAGGAGGGCAGGGGCCCGGTTGGCGTTTAGCCCACGATGATCGTTCTGTGGTTGAGTGCACTTTTTAAAGTTTAGGAATTACTGCTTAAGTGTCTCTAATGGTCTGGGAGCCGTCCTCTGTGCAGCCATAGTAACGCCAGCCATATTATTAGAGTCTATTCAACAAAGAGGAAGTGGATGCAGGATGGAAGTCCAAGCTAAATGTCTAGATTGCAAATTTATTGCTGCCATCTCGCATTTAGAATCAATAGTTATAACTCAATTTACATCGGCAGCAGCACATCAACTTGACCAATCATGCCCTTCATCACTTTTCTTATGGACGGAGGGGGTAAAGTGATTGAAAAATAAACAATTTTTAAATAAAATAAATCCATGCCTACCATTACCAAGTACCGTCCTCCCCAGGATGGATGCAGTCTTATAGAAATGCCAGCTTGTTTGACCAGAAGCCCCCATTACCTATTATTTTTGTAAGTGAAAACTTGTCATGTGATGCACTACTTGGCATGTCCTGTTTACAAATGGTATGGCCCTACTAATAAATACTGACAATTGCAAGCAAATTAGATAATAGTAAAGATCCACATTGCTTTTTGGAAGAGTCACGTCAAAACTGTTGCCTTGTTAAAAAAAAAAAAAGCCATTCTAGAAAAAAAAATATTAGAGGTCATCTCAGCCTTGGATGTCATGACGTGTCGTGTGTGAGGCAATAGCTTTGAATGGGGTGGGACTAGCTGCTCATAAGTGGGCAGGGACTATAACTGTAGTGGGTGGGGAATAGACAAGACCAAACCCTCTTCCTCTGCACAGAGAAAGAAGAAACTGTCCCAGAGACCCTGAGAGGCAGCAGGTTTCACAGATACTCCGGGTCAAACCCAGAGAGTTCCCGGGTATACTCGTGTGTAGTGAGGTACATCCTGGTGTCCAAGAAGTGACGCCCTTCTGTAATATTTTGTTGTTATGCAAATGAGGCGTGTGTACCAATAAAACTCAGGAGCCATTTGTGGGTGAACTGGTGTAGGCTTATTGCAGGGTGAAAACATGAGATGTGTATTCATATTTATTGTTTTATATAGTGCTCACATAGAGACTACCAAATTCCTGCCTTAACCGAAACTAGATATGGTATATATCATCACACAATTTGAATGCTGCTATGTGATTGGTTGGAACATACATATGCAAATACACCTTCAAACCTAATGCTTTTTTAAAAAATGATTTTGTGTTTAGTTTTAGTTTACATTTTCACATAAAACATTGCATAAAAACTAAATCAAGTTATATAGAGGATAAATCAGAGTATAGTAATAGAAGGCCATTTTACCATAGGGTTTCTGATCATGCGGGATGATAAATACGATTTGACCTTGAAACTGAAATGTGTGACATAGAAGAACCGCATGAGGACAGATGTGCCTGCAATTTTGAAATGCGAAATCTCTAAGGGACTCTGCGTCTACTGTATCACCTCTTAAAGCTCGTCCAAAAATTATTTATTTTAACAAAATGAAAACAAAGCACTGTTTCATGATTTAAGACAATTTTAAACAATGTGACACAAAAATGTAAAAGCAATATGCAGACAGTTAATTTTGCTAATTTTTTTAATTATTTTGGTCGGACAAAACCCAATCAACAATTTTTTTTTAATTATTTTATTTTCTGGTCATTGTTGAAATTATTATGATTGACAATAGCATACCTCCCAACAGTCTTGGTTTTTGGACAGATATCCCCTGTCCAAGGTAGCTTCCTCACTGTCCAATTTTTGCATGATGTATGTAGTATGGGCAGGGCCGGCCCAAGGCAAAATGCCGCCTGGGGCAAATTTTAAAATGCCTCCCTCCCCCTTATCTACCCTTTCTCTCCCTCCTTTCCTGCCGCCCCCCCCATTATCTACCCTTACCCCCCCCCCCTTGTACTTACCTTTCAGCAGTCCTGCGGCGAGTCTCCCTGTTCGGTCTCAGTGCCGAGCTTACAAGCTGGCACCGAGACCGAACAGGGAGACTCGCAGCAGAGGAGAGAGAGAGGGGTGCCGTGCGGGTACTGACTTTCTTGGTAAGCGAAAACCACTCGGCGCCCCTTTCTCTCTCTTTCGCTAAAAAATAAAAAAAAATAAAAAGTGCCGCCCCTTCAAAAGTGCCGCCTGGAGCGGTTGCCCCACTCGGCTCCATTGTCGGACCGGCCCTGAGTATGGGCCAGTTGGGGAGGTCCTTTGACTGGTCCAGACAGGTAAATAATAATAATGGAGATCTGGGCTATTACAGCACAAATCTCTATTGCAGCTCCCAAGTGGCCTTCTGTGGCTATGCGGGTAATGTAGACGGTGACACTTCTGGGCCTGGACTGTCCCTCCTCGACCCTTGCCACAACTTCAACATTGGTGTCCAATTTGGAAAACCTAAATGGGGGTTAAGCGGTAGTAAAAAGGAGTGTTGTACCCAAAATCTTCTGCACAGAACAATTTTCTAGCATATGGTTCAGAAGTGGCCCTGCTATGTACAATTGTGAGTGTATTTTTACCATTTTTCTCAGCAAAAAAACAGATTAAGTATCTTGTGGATGCACGCTAAGCATTGGTTAACAGATAGAAACATTAAACACAGAAACAAAATCTAATTGTATTTTTTAGCACTTTATGTGTGAACATCGATTTTTTATCAGTCATTAGGCTAAGCCTATGATTTAATGTTCTTTGCGATCTGAACTCTCAAAGCTCCTTGCCAAAAGAAGATGTAGAGTTATTTAATTGTGTATTAAAGTGCTATACATCAAGCAGCTTAATGCATTAACTGTACTCTGTAATAACATCCTCAATTTAACACAGCTAATGTGTTAAATTATAGTATTTTGGACAGCCAAAATGTGTGGGGCCTTTAAATAGCAGGTCCTGGGCAAACTCCCAACACTGGCCACTGAATTCATTGAGTTTGTTTCCATCTGTATACAGAGGGAGCCACCAGGACTATTTCACTTAAACTAATTTATGAAGTACTTAGTACAAGAAAACATGTACGATTTTAACTTGCACAATATTACATATTATTAGATGATAGGTTTTCATTAGCGAGATATTGCATAGAAAGAGATATGATAACCAGTCAACCAAGAACAGACGGCAACTTAATAGCCTGCCCTGCAGTATGTCCCTCCTCGATAACGTCTCATGTTTTAGCCAACTTGTGCTCACAGGAGGCTATTCTAGGGCAAAATGGAGGAGCTTCCGGTGATGTCCTCTCGCTGCGTAATGCCTGGAGTGACCACTGATCCAGTGTTACTTATTCTAGATAGATAATTTCTCTCAGGTATAAGTGAAGCAAACTAAAAGAGCAGTGTTTTGCCAAGAAACACGATATATTTAGTGCAGTGGCTGCTGAATACCTCCTGGCCGGCGGCATCACGATCGAGAGGTTGAAGGTTGAACTGGGCCAACGGTGGGGTTGAAAAAGCTAATGTGCGTTCACAAAGCAACACTCTGCAGTGAATGGGGGTGCTGAGGGGACCTCATTTAAACCCTACAGTATGTTTAAATACCTAGGGTAATAATTTAAAAGTCACGCTTCCTATAACACATGCTGCTTCTTAAAGCCCCTTCAAGTGAGTTGTCTCAGTAAAGGTTACTTCTCAGAGAAAAGTGCGACTTTAACTTCTCACTAAAAGCATTTTCTTCAGTATATTTTGACTGTATACCTTTAAGACCTTGGTTTACCCTTTGTTGTTTGTAGATTGACACAGCCATCAAGCTGCGTTCTGCATGAGTGGGCTGGCTAGCTGGCTCACGGTTCATTTAGACTACGGCTTTCACTGTATCATGCAAATGTTCTGCATCTACTCAAAAGAAAAACGCTATCAACTGATAAATAACAAAGTAAGCAAAGGCTTTAGTTAAAGATAAAAAATAAAGATTCGATCTGTGGTTTAACTTACACGACTGTACTATGCTGTCCTCAAAATCTCACCTCTGTCCTCACTAGGATATACAGTGTGTTGTTTTGGAACATTATAGAAAAAGATAAATAATAATAATAATAATAATAATAATAATCATCATCATAATAATGCAACCTCTCCTAAAAATGGATGGGTGAAAATGTTAATCGTACTGCAAAGCAAAACTCATTTACTAAAGGGTTCACACTTGTAAATGTTATATTGCCTCCTTGTGCCAAGTTATAATTATGTAATTTATGTCCCATATCATGTTCTTTGGCATCGAGAAGACCTGCATATGCGCTATTGACTATTGAATTATGGTAATAGGTTCCATTTTAGCCAATGGAAGATGCTATGCATCTTCTAAACAATGTGTACACACATTGTGTGCTTCTGTGCAACCAGTAGCCATTTAACATTATACAGATTGCACCCTGTTTATCAATGCCTACCTTTCTGGCACTATACCACCCCAATGGGTTAACTATGCTTTTAAGATTCCTTTCTCACTTGGCACAACATGACAAGGGTAAGATGGCGGTGTGTGGGCTCCATACCTCCTCATAGTGTATGTTACTTAACATCGTATGTCTCTTTTTTCAGGTCTGGTGTTTCCACTTCGTAATGTACTGTACCAGGAGACCCTTCTTAAAGTACCTCTGTGCGTCTTCTTATATAACTGACTGCCCAGCATAAAAACACTGTTCCTACAAACGCTTGAGATGGTAATCTTACCCAGATTTACTAGTTTTATAAAATAGCATGTTTTCTTCTTATTGTGTTGATGAACAGAATAGATGACCATGGTTAAACTGACAGCACGCAAACAAAGCCTTCTCTCATACATTGTATATGAACGTAGCTTAAATAGATTTCTTCATGTATATAATTAGTCCTTTTTAATCCCTTAAGGACTGTACACTTCGTGACTGAGGCTGTTTTAACATTGTAATTTTCTTCTCACTCGTTTAGTGTACCCTCACAAGTTCAATATTTTTTTAGCTTTTTTCAGAACAAGAAAGGCTTTCTTTGGATGCCATTTTTGATCATATCATCTCATTTCCTATAAAAAAATATAAAATAGGGTAAAATTTTTTAAAATCTTTTAGTCATTTATTAAAGCTAATGAAAGTTTTTTGCAAGTTATAGGCAATAACTAAAGTTATTGTTCTGCTATTTCAAAACCATTTTTCTTTCAAATCTGGTAATGTTGTCCCCTTGTCCTATTTGGGGCATCTTTGAAGACAGTCAATACAATTTACTCCCATCAAACCATATATTTTTGAAAACTAGACACTCCAGTGTATTTCAAACGTTGGTATTTTAACACTTTCCGTGCACTCATTTTATTACCAGCCTTAGTCAAACTTTGTGATAGTAATTTATTTTGTGGGGTTTTTCTCCAAACAAATTGTACTTCAGATATATACTTCTAGCTCCTGGTATATGTCACTTCAAAACAATATCGAATATGTGTTTATTTGACGCTTATTCAATGCCATGACGTGCCAGGCAAGTCATTGGTTGTTAAATGACGTGATGTCACTGACATGTCATTGGTCATTAATTGGTTAATAGCACAACATTGGGGTTATCAGCTGTAATGTAAACACCACAAATGCTTATTGAAAAACAACTTTTATTACGAACAATGTGGTCATATCAGCACAGATTTCATGACAAACATTAATTCAGCATCATGCCATTAGCACCCTACTGGGCGATGAATGGTTAATTTAGAAGAAGATGCGCTTTTTGTTGTTTCTGTGTTGATAAGTTATGGTCTGGAGAGATCATCACTGCAGTAATAGCAAAAACAGGAATGACAAAATAGGAGTACATTTATTTTAAAAACTTCATAATGCTGCAGATCCATACAAAAAAGGACCTAAATACATGTCTTTTTTCAGATTTATTAGCATTGGCCTAAAGGTCTATAGACTGTAGGCTACATGAATTAAGGATGGGATTATTTTTGCAATGATATATTTGATGTGAAGCTGCTCTCAGTGGAAGCCTATCTGCTCCAGGGAATGCTTTCTGGATTTAGGTTGTTGATTTCTTATCTGTGGCATTGCAGATGGCCTTTCAGTTATTAGAGGTTTTGAGAGTCTACATCACAATAACCCACAATTGGAAAGTGGAAAGCATTTGATTGGGGCTGATCTGGGACCAAAATATTGCCCCCAGCATTTAAAGACACAGCTGATAAGTGTGTCTTTAAATTTATTTTTCATACATAATTTTTACCACCTATCCTACAAAATACAAGATCGGAAACAGGCCCTTCATGCCGTATATGCAAAATAGGCTCTAGTTCAATGGCCTTCCAGGCATTTACCTGCACCAGACCATTTTCTTAATGTATCCTTATAACATCTCATTCCTTTTACTAGCGCAGTATTTAAAAGCCAGTTAGAAAATTTTAGGTACTAGACTGATTTTTTTTACAAACTTGAAAATGTCCCAGAGGTTGATAGAAACCAATACAAGAGGGAGACTTAACCTGCCTGTACAATTTATCTAGCCTAAATCTAGATGAATAACTGAAATCAGCTGCTGGAGAATTCTTAAATTTAAGCTGTTAGATTTATCTTGCTAGATAAGATCTTAAACCCAGTCCAGCTCTAGTTGGGTGTCAGGGGTGCATTGCACTTAAGCTGTGCCGAAGAAGCTGCTTCAAAAAGCCAAAGTGTCTGATCCAGCCATATGTTCATTTGACATTTTTGGAAGAAACCTGGTCTCCCCTCTGTTAGCAGGAGGCACTGAATTCAGACATTCTCAAAGTTGTCAGCAGTGACACTTTGCTGGGTTCACTGATGGGACCCATGATGGAAAGAAGGGTTGATCCTTGCTTTTGCTGATGTCCCCATACCAGCTCAAGGAGGCGGAAAACCAAAAACATTGCTAGGTGGCTACTTGGGTAACCTGGGCAGGTGGTCATGTCTGTCACCCTTCCCACTTCTATTGGTAGCCCCATCCACCTTAGGGACCAGCTACCATGTCCCAACCTCGCAACCAAACACAGGTGTTTAAGGCATTCATTATTTTTAAATGTAATGTCCCTTAAATGTTAGCAGCTTTAATGTGTTCTTCACAGATTTAACATTGAAGCCTCCTCATACTGCATAACATTATTATGTGTAAAATGATATGCAAAATAAAATCTACAAAACAATCAACAATAATAGCAAACAATATGCTCTGACTGAATGAAAACCAGGAGAATGAGCACCTGGGAGCTCTCTAAGGGTTTGATCCTAAGTCGTTTAAGGGTTTTAGCTTGAATCTCTGGGGCGAAGGGACAAAACTCAGGTCATAGGACACAGTCATCATACTCTTCATTGATCTGGTGATATCTGAAGCTCCTAATTAGTGCTTTTTGCTGCCAATACGTTATGGTTGATATCCTCGATGAATGCAGGTGACTCAATTAAGTGTATCTTTAAATAATGACAATACAAGGTTTCCATGAGGACCGATAGTAGGGCAATTTTGTTAAAACATAGAATCTTTGCAATGGGCTATTAAGGGGTTAATGTTTAAAGAATCTCAAGGCCAGAGCATTTAGAAAGTTCCCAGGTATGATGAGCACTTTAAATAAAAAAGTAATGTCTTCTTGCTCCAGCTACTGACAGTGTATTAAACATTTATACTGTCCAACACCATGATAATGCTACCAATGCGGAGCTACCTGTAAAACAAAATCAAATAGGTTTACACCACCAACAATGTAATTTCTGTAACAATGTCCCAATGTGCAACAAGCCCATGCATTATTATATAGGTCCATAAATGTTTATTCCTTGCCCTAAATCCTACCGCATAAAATATACAGCAGTGAATTCCATTTCATGCAGTGCCAAATGATGCAATACATTTCCAACCATCCTGGGTTCCATGCACTTTAAGATTATTTACATTTTTATTTACCGGCTGATCTTTACTTTATAGGGATTCTGTAGTATTTCAACTTGCACGGCATTTGATATTGAGAAATGCCGTACTAACTGGCGTGCTTATCAGATGTTTCAACCCCTAAAAAACTAAGGGTATTTTATTTACCCTCAAGGACTGAAGGGGGTTCAGCACTTTTGCTATTTTATTATTTTTCAAGCATAATTTCACCCGCTCTCATTTAATTTAATCACATACATTATATATTGTATTTTTAAGGACCAGTAGGGTTTAAAAAACAAAACAAAAAAAACATATGTATATAGATAAACATTTATTTTTTATTGATGAAAAAATTGAGGATACACATTTGCCAATATTTTTAGGTGCTTACCTCTTCATAAGCAAATCCCATAGTCATCCTTTGCTCTTACAATAGAACATTGTCTTGTCCTCCCGTTGTAACAAATATGAATCCTATGAGAGTTTGTCAGTTTCCATTAATCACTCAAGTGGCTGCTTCGTTAATTTTCAAGTGTGCATTTTACAGCCACGTTGCTTGTCAGATCTGTGCACAAGTATTTTATGCACAATAGAAGTTGAAGAACAAATTGGGCAGATTTTCTCGACATTAAAGAGAAGTAGACAAGGCGAGAAAAATAAAAACAGTCCAAAGGAACTAACTGGATTTTTAAGGTCTAGAGTAAGTCACTTAACCCCTTAAAGACAAAGCCCGTACATGTACGGGCTCAAAATGCATTGTTTTCAATGGGTTTAGGGACCGTCCATTGTCCTTAAGGGGTTAAATATAAATATGAAAAGATAAATGGATCGTTTTTATATTTAGTTACTAGCAGTTGATTTGAAATCTGAATATTCTAAGTGTAAACGTGGCAGACATTCTAAGTGGGGATAAATCTTATGTAGTTCTTATAAATATGCATTTGTGAAGATTTTATCTTACAAATTTGAGTTAAGTTTTTTTTTATGCAACAGATAACTTGTAAAGTGTGACAACAATTCCCATCATCCAAAGCAGTTTTGGGGTGAAAAATACTCATAAAACCAAATGTTCAGATGTATTCAAATGATGTTTGCCCTACATATTATTTTTTATGTTTCGCAATCAAGCCAGACATCTGGTTACCCTACTGAATAATATGCAGAATCATACACTGGTACATGAACTCTTGTGGCTTAAGAAGGATCACATGTTGGCTGTTTAGGTGGATTCATTAAAAAAAAAAAACACATAAATTCAGGCTATATAACTGTGTTAAATGTGCAGGTTATTTTTCTAGAAGAAAATGTCAGAGTAATAATAGAACATATGCTAAACTTATATACATGAGCACATTAATGGATATTCAAATGCATACAGTATGTAAAAGCTGGGGTTTAGCAGAAGTTAAAAGCATGGGATATATGTAGGACATCTACATCTACAGTTTCTATCTAAGGTTAAGTGTCTGTTCTCCAAATTGAACAATGGTAATAATATCTATGAAAAGGTAACATTGTGCTGCCACCAATGATGGTGTCTTAAGTTCTAGGGAACTCATCTAGGATGCAAAGATGCAATTTTTTTCTACTGTTACTTATGTAAAACATAGCAAACGTGAGCAGCAGACTTTTAATCATTTTGGAGACTTTTAATAGTTCTGGACCATTAGAAACATTATTCCATGTGATTAGCAAATGTCCAAACCACTAAATGACACAAAAGCAGGCACTGCAATAAAAATTAAAAGAAACCTAACATTTTCTATGTTGCTTTTGTGTTATTAAAGCTTTAGAGGCATATGAATATTTTATTTTATAGTTAAGATACTACAATAAAAAAAATCATATTATCTTTCATTAGATATTTCCCACCATAGAAGCAACAGCAATTAATTTAATAAAGTACAATGGGAATATTTACAGAAAAAATAGTATTAACTGGGGAAATAGTTTATGTTTAAACAGTTTTTGTTACTTTCATCTCAATCTGGTTGTCTTTTTTAGAAAATAAATATTTATAATTAGAATTTCTGTTCCATTTTAGGGTGTTCATTAACAGCCCTGTTTTTTTCCTCGTCTTCTGCTATAGATCTGTGTGTTTACAGTATTAAGTGGACACCAGTCAGTAGACCACGGAATCCCTAACGTCAATCCAAAGCATGATGACTTGGCTTCTCATAAATTTGCAGTTTGGAAACGTGCTCAAAGTTTAGCCCAGACATGGAGCAATGCTTCCTGTGCATAAAAGAGGTCATCCAAAAATCTATGACCTACATTGTATCTCTGGTGTCTTCTGTCACCGAGAGACTGATAAAAATAGACATACTGTACAACTATATACTAGGCATACATAAAGGGTTAATAACAAAATCAGATGGGTGATATGTATAAAAGTAAAATTAGCTACCAATGGAATTCGCCAGTCAGCAAGGACATTTTAATCATTGCCAGTGGCCTATTCTAGTGTAGGCTGACCAGGGCAACAAGTCCATTGGAGTGGCAACCCCTCTGCTACATAACAGGTAGCCATTGACTCTACTGGGCAGCGACACCGCTCAATGAGCTGGTTAGAAGGAAGAGAACTGATCTATGGAGGGCTGTGTCATGCCCACAGTTCACTTCTGCCTTAAAATAACAGAGTGATACAAGAAAATTTACAGGTGGAACTTAGTCTCAGCTAGACTGAATAAATACAACACAATTTGTTTAAATACTTCTTCGCAATGTGGGGAAGAAGACGCTTAACTACATATCTGAAGCAAGAATTTGACTCTGCTTACTAAGATAAGAGAAATATTTATTTTCATTTTACTAAGGGATACTTCCTTAACACCCCAGAACTTTCTGTTTCATATTAATCTTCCATCCTCAAAGTGATCTCATAAAATATTGAAATAAATATCTTTATTTCATGACTATATTGATGTTTATATCTTTATGTGCTTATGTTTTGTGTCTTTGTGAGTTTATATTTTTGTCCTTACAATATCGATAAATTTGAATAAAAATTATATAAACCAAAAAAAAAAAAAAAAACAGAGGGTTTTATTAGTGCTCAGCAGAAAGGATGGTGATGGTGATGATGGTTTATGCTTTCAAAGCATAATGATCTAAAACACTGAAAAATAAAATAAAAAAATAAACATTCATATGTATAATCAAATCAAAATGTTGTTTTTGTTAAAAAAAAACATAAATCTCTTTAACACCCATATTGCATATTGGGCTTAATGTAATAATGATAAGTGCAATACAAAATAAGGGAGTAATTACTTGTCTAGTTTACCCCCAAGAACATTTTTCCCCTGTCATTCTAGTCGTTGCAAAGAGGGCAATTGGAAATGAAAACCTAAATTTATCTGGACGCTAATCTAGAAATATTGTTTCTTTGGGGGCTAAAAATGTGTTAGTAATAATGTTATTTCTTTAAACTGAAACATACGGTATAAGAAGAACGTGACTGACCTTTCTAAGCCCACCTGTTTTTATGATTCATAGTCCACATAACAGCGAAAGACAGAAAATTATATATTCGAAAGCCTGAATATTATTATAATTATGAAAATGTCTTGCTAAAGTCTTGCACCCAACTACACCGCTACCCGCACCCGTTAACAGAATATTTCCCTTTCTACCATATGAAAAGCTGAAAGGTATGCTTCTGATGTGGATCATAAATACAATATAAAAAGATATAATTTCCCTATTTATTAGTACAGTAATTAAGCTACCTATTTAACCAAAAGGCTCTTTATGTTACCATCACAAAAACAAGAAAGAACTGAGTTGACTCAATATTTGTAGAAATGCAAACAAACAAAAAATGTAAATATACTTAAATTCAAAATGATTTAGTAGTAATTACCTTACTACTAACCATGTTGTAACAATAGTATACTTTAAAGATAGTTTAATGTTTATAAAACGCTTAATACAAAAAATCTATAATAAACTCCTCGAGGATGACGTCCAAGGATGACTTTTTTTTATCTAGTTCTGGCTTGTTGATGAAATGGTTAGTTAATGGTTTCATATGTGTGATATTGTTTTGGGGCTCTGTGCTTGTAAATAGTGGAATTGTGTAATTTTGGGATTGTCATATATAGTATAATATACATATACACATGTTTTATTTCTTTATTATGAAAATACATGCATAAATCCCAACATTTCAGCTGAACAAGTGGGACACTTGTTTGGATGGGGTTGGTAGAGACGTGGCTGAAGGTTTTACTGAGAGTTCTTATCTGACTTATCAACCTATTGCAGCTATTAATGCAACGGAGAAAGGCATTTTGAAGAAGAATAGGGCATTTATTTATAAAAAAAAATACTCATAAACATAGACTTTTAGAGTTGTTGAACTTTTCCTTAGTGAAAGGATGGTGTTTCACTTAGAACTGGTGGATGTTGTCTTCTTCTTGATTCACCCTCTCTCATTGATTCAAAGTGTAATTATGTTGGCTCCCATTTGGCACAATGGCATGCTATGCAGTCTAAAGCGTTATCAAGCCTAAAAATGTGTAGCTATACAGTATTAAATGGATAAAAGCTTTGCAGAGTGCGATACTGAAGATTATCTTAGAATTCACCTAAAGAAACAGTTATGTAAAAAAAACGACATGAATGTTCCTTTAACTCAAACACACTTATCATGAAGATAAAGCAATGCATGCATAGTATGTGTAAAAAAAATAAGTCTACAGCCATCATCACAGCTTAAATAATAAAACAGACATAATGTAAAACTAAAACTATTTTCCCCCAAGCCTCTAATATATCACTTTCTGTCATTTTGTCCCTTTCATCCTTTGATGAGACAGAATTATAGAACACAAAAGCCTTCCAGATGGAATGTTTCTAGACTGCACGCATGCATTTTAAAGCAGGCACCCAGTAGTCGTGTATTTCTTATTTGCCAAGTCCAATATTTGTTCTTTGTGAATAACAAGACCCACCAGTCGGGTAAAAAAAAAAATGTAACGCCACCCACCCCTACAGATATTTATGAATCTCAAGTTTAAGTGGTTTCAAATTTGCCATTTGTTGTACACTTTCAGAAAAGGTACATTACATTTACAGTTTAGTTGTAGAACCTCTTGCTTTTTTGTTATTGCTTAACTCATTTCTTGATTATCTGACGCATGCCATATTTTGGGACCCTGTCTCCATTCATGTGTGATGTGGCATGTGAACAGGTCTCGGAACATGCCATAGCTCATGTATGTGTTATTTGATTCATAACATACATACAATGTAACGGAAACCTTGTCTATGCCAGTTAATAAGTAATTGCAGAAGTAATTAGCAGTAGATGCTGTAGATTCCCATTGATGCACCAAGAAGCCAAAGAGGGGTTTGCATTATCTCCTGATGTCCAAGTATACAAAAATATTAAATGGATTTCTGTAGTATATTGTGTTCATACACGGTATTTAAGCATAGGTTATTCATTTTGATGACTAATCTGCATAGGGGAACTATAAGAACAAACATCTTCCTCTATTTTCATTTAATGCATGCTTAATGTTTTCACTATAATACTAATTTTACAGAGACCCTCTCTCTAAGGAGAGAAATCACTTATGAAATGCCGTCATTCTCCTGTCATCTGCTCGCAAAGCCTGTAATAAGTGTAAGCCTCCACCACCCATAAAATTAAGACAGCAAAACCATTACATAAGACCACAGGTAATTACATATTTCAAGATAAAGTACATAAGCTACAGAATGAATCACAGCACATTATTCATGTTACTTGCCAAATTTCTTACTTATATGATATATATATATATATATGTATATATATATAGGATATAGCTATATATCCTATATATATACATATATATATATATATATATATATATATATACACACACACATATATATATAAGATATATATATAGGATATATATATATATATATATATATATAATACGGTATGATAGTTGGATCTGTTTTTATCTTAGAAATTTACATTCTTTCTCCTTTTTTTTTTTAAAGTATACATATCTTTCCATAATATATAACAAATGACAGTAAAATTTTCCAAAGTTCCATATTAATAAGAGGAAATACATTAATTTAGTGTGTAAGTCTTTCCATAATTAATAATAATTTACAGTATGTTTTCTCCAATAAATTATTAGTAATAAAAAATATAATAATTTAGGATTTTATCTCCTATACCAACTATCCAATGTATAGTAAAGTTATACAATCATACAACATTCATACTCCGCTCTTACTTAGGGCTAGAATTACTCTGTGGAAATGAGGTTCCCATGTGGGGATTATTTTAACCTCTAGAACTGAAAAACCCTAATTCCATCATCTTTTGGTATTTGAATTGTACCTCGACCTCTTTCCAGGTTATAATTTCCTCTGATTTCCATTTCCTAGCAATACATATTTTTGCCGCTATAAAAAGTTGTGATATTAACATTTTTTGTGGCTTCTTTACTAATGGTAGGTTGATATGAAAAAAAAAAGTTTCAACTTTTATAAATTGATTTATTTTTATCATTCTTTCTCCTTCTTAACTGAAGAAATACTTTACTAATTTATAAATGAATCACCCTGATTCAGTTCTACCTGCAAAGTGTCACCTTCCAGAATTGTATAATGTATTAATACATCAATTTTTATGATTTGAAGCAAACCAGGTTTTATATCAACAGAACTCATTTATGAGGTCATATTTGTTTATTCACCACCATGGCAGCTACCCTTACTGCTGAGAAATGCAATATGCCATTGTGATGTGCCACTGGCTGCACATTACTGATGCTGTATTTTCTGCCCCATATAAAATATATTTTGAATGGAGAAAATATGTTAATTTGAATACCAAGTTATAAACTTAGATTCTAAGAGGAGCAAAGCAATATTACTACTGTACAGATATTCCTGTGGCCAAGCAGAAAGTATGAGTAATCAGAACGTCAGTGAGTATATTCCTTGTTGAATTTTTTTTTTATTTTGGTGTGGCCTGCTTTGAGATACACTTACATTTTATAAAACAATAAAAAATTATACAAATTCCTGAAACATTTTTAAATAATGATAAAAGCCTATAAAAGCATACAAAAAATAAAAAAAATTGGAAGGAAAGGACATAGAGAGATATAATGGCGCATTTATGCATAACATTATTCATGCAAAATATGTAAAAATACTAGGCCTGTTTCTTGCCTTAAACCAGATGGTGACATTTTATTGCCAGAAATGTATTTTTATATGTAAAGCATGAAACAAACACTTTTTTTTTTATCCAGCCCTACGTACGAGTCGGGGTATAAGTAATCTGAAACAAAAAATTGCAAATATTTTAATTAATGCCAGAAACTATAAAAGTATAACTATAACTATATTTACAGTAGTTCACCTACTTGTAAGTGTAATTAATTGGTCTCTTGTGAGGAAATTCATCTAAACAGCCAGGAATTCTCTGTGCAATTGTAGTTGCAGCTTCAAAGGAATATTGATTAAGTGCCTTATGTGTGTACGTGATCAATGTATTGTTGGAATTGGAAACCACTGCTACAAGCTTGTAGTCATTTTAAACAATTTAGTTGTGATATACCATAAATATATAAAAGTGATTCCACTGAAATAAAAAGTGATTACTGAAATAAAAAAAATAGAAAGGCATTGATGTCCATTTTTTATCATGTAACAAACAGTGAAACAAACAGTGTTTGCTTGAGTGATGACACTGTGACTGCTACTCACAACGATGATTTCTGGCAGGCAACACTATGAGACCCACTGTGCATATATGTACTTACACTCTACTGGTCTCAATTCTATCCCTATAATGGTAGTATTTAGTGTTGAACAGTGACTGTCAATGCCACCCATGCCAATGGGATGCTAGCCTGCTTAACAGTCTGATGTGCCATAATGCAGGCAGCTCTGTAGAGTATTTCACACAAAAAATCTGTAGTGGGCTACAGAATATGTGTTCTCTCATGCTCTGTATACCTATTTTCCTCACCCTTTTTTATTATCTGCCTCTTATAAAAAAGATTTTAAAAAAAAAGCTCTATCCAGGGTACCACAGACATACCTGGGAACTTGTGGGCTCTGGCTACCTGGAGGCTACCCTTGCGGGACACGGCAGGGCTGACAGCCAAAGCCAGAGTGTTTGCATGGACATAATGTGAATAGAAAAAGGACAGACATACCTGCCAAAATAGACACAGCATCAACGATCTGAGGGTCACTACATTAATGAGGAATTTCGGACACAAAGAGAAAGGAAGTTATGGTAATAAAACACATGACAAAATTTGACACCCTTAATTCAAGCCTAAATTGTCAATTTATGTCACATCATTCCTACAATTAAGATTACACATAGATCCGTAGTCTACAACAGACTACCCGGACCAACAACCTTCCCTTTCTGGGATGCGGTTAGGTGGTCCAACTGATGTTGCGCACAGAGCTAGCCCCACTAGCGTAGGTGGGTGGTCTCGCTGATATTGTGCGCAGAGCTAGCCCCACACCAGGAAAACAGGCTATGGTTGGAGGGGAAGGTGGCAGGGAGTGTGCCGTAATACCCCTCCTGCTACCCAGAGTTTCTCTGTGGTGCCCCAGAGAAGCTGAGCTTCACCCGGAGTCTTTTGGTGAAACCCATAGCACTCCCAGTAGTAGAAACACTGTCAAAGAGAGTAAATCCCCTGATCTGAAGTTAAACCTGAATGACCGAGCAGCATGAACTAGAGGTTTCAAAATCAAATGGTTTGAGCATTCTGGAGGGAAATGTTTAAAATGAATTTTGGTAGGGAAAAAAAGATCAAAGTTTATTAATATATAAGAATTATGGCATGTAGTCAACACTCTACATTTACACTAGGTTGCTTCTGAATCTTAGAGTTTATACTCTAGTTTAAATGTGAATGAACAGATTCTCAGTCTGGAGAGGAAGGAAACTTGAAACAGCTGTATAAGAATTTGTTGGAGTAACATACCGTATTTGCTCGATTATAAGACGAGGTTTTTTTCAGAGCAAATGCTCTGAAAAATACCCCTCGTCTTCTAATCGGGGTCGTCTTCTAATCAGACCTCAAATAGAGGTCTGATTAGGAGACTAAGATCCAGATCCCCCGCACCGCTGCAGGGGACCTGGATCCTCCTGTCCCCCCCCATCATACACACACTTACCGGTGCTTCCTGCTGTGTTGCTGGGGCAGCGGGTTGACGTCTATGCGATCCGCGTAGACAACATCCGCTGCAGCCGGAAGGAGGTGTGGCTAGCAGCGGGGGTTGTCTGCGTCCGTCGCGTAGACCTTCCCCGACTGTCAGAGACCGGCACCGGTGCGGGGAACTCTGATCTCTGACAGCCGGGGAAAGTATACGCGACGGACGCATACAAACCCCCGCTGCCAACTCCTCCTCCTTCCGGCTGCCCCGGCTGGAAGCACCGGTAAGAGAGGGCTGAGAGGGGTGAGAGGGGAGAGAGGGGTGAGAGGGGAGAGAGGGGTGAGAGAGGGGTGAGAGAGAGAGTGTGTGTGTGTGTGTTAGTGAAATGGGGGTATAGGGTGTGTGTGTGTGTTAAATGGGGGCATAGGGCATTTCTGGAGTGGCGTTAAGGGGGCATTTAATAGAGCACTCTGCCTCCTGAAATGCCTTATACCTCCCTATATGGCACTCTGCCCCATAATATGCCTTTTAACCCCCTAAATGCCAGAGTGGCATATAGGGGTATAAGGCATTTCTGGAGGCAGAGTGTTCTATACAATGCCTTTTAACTCCCTTAATGCCACTCTGCCTCCTGAAATGCCTTATACCTCCCTATATGCCACTCTGCCCCATAATATGCATTTTAACCCCCTAAATGCCAGAATGGGATATAGGGGTATAAGGCATTTCTGGAGGCAGAGTGGCACATAGGGGGTCAAAAGGCATACCATGGGGCACAGTGGCATATAGAGGGTTAAAAGGCATATCATGGGCCACAGTGCCATATTGGAGTGGCAAGCCTGGGGGCAGATGTGGGTAACTGGGGGGACAGGTTGGAAAATACAAGAAATAAAAACAAAAAAAATATTTTTCTCAATCATAGCTTTTATTAAAAAAAATAGTTTACATGAATTAACATTTACTGGTAAAACTTTTTTCCTTTGGGGTCGTCTTATATTCAGGCTTTTTCTTTTTTTCCTAAGTTAATATTCAGATTTTGGGGGGTCGTCTTATAATCAGGGTCGTCTTATAATCGAGCAAATACGGTAAAATAAATGCATACCTGTATATAAGATACTGCTCATATTTCAATCATGTATCTTCGAGTTCTAACCATTATATTTTGTACAATAAAAAAAATACTTCCTGTGTCGATAGTTATAAACACAGTCCCAATCACAGTAGTATGAAAGTGCTAATGCTCTTACAAGGTATCGCAGAGGCAGTAAACATATAATAACTACAAATGTCCTTGTAATTGGTAAAATTCCCAAGGCAAATGTAATGATTTAAATTATGCATAATGGCTCATAAAGTTAAAGTGATATATATTGGATGAACATTCGCTGCCTGCAACATTTTTCTGGAGGCGATCATTCATGACGTTGGCATGTATTTCATTATGTAGTACAAGCATTCATGCATTGTTGTGATGACTTACTTTAGCTAATGTTACATAGTATAATATTTCACCCATTGGCTATAGACTAGACTACATATTTCTAGTAAATCAAAGGCTGTTATACACACTATTCGTTACCTATGTTTTGTGTGGATAAATTAATACAATTATCTGATTCAGGTACAACAAATTATCTGTATTAATGTTTAGCACTAATTTCTATTATGTTATAGTGCTGCACCACTTTACCATCACTGTTCCTTTCTATGTATATCTGTAATATATAATATATATATATAATATATGACCAAATGTATGTTTACATAAGTTTAGGTGTTTCATCCACACCCAACAGTTGTATAAAATCAAGCACAAAGGCAGCCATCTCCATAGATAAACATTGGGTGTAGAATGTGACATTCTAAAGAGCCCAGGCACATTAAAGTGTCATAGGACACCATCTTTGTCACAAGCCAGTTTGTTAACTCTCTAGTATGCTCCACTGTAGGTGCTATTATTGTGAAGTGAAATGGTCTAGGAGTAACAACAGCTTAGCTAGTATTTGGCAGACCTAAGGTGAAATTCCTCCAAAATTGCAGCGCTTCCGGTAACATCCGCTCCCCTGATTAGAGGATCGAGGTAGAGGATGTCACCGAAAGTGTCACCATTTTGGCGGATGTTTGCGCCGGGTTATGTCCAAGAGGATGCAGACAAAGATAGATAATAGAGGAGAGAAGATAAAAGATAAAAGAGAGAAGATGAAAAACAAGAAGATTCAGAATCGGAAGTGGTTGACAGAGGAGGTAGGGAAATATTTAGAGAGTGTAAAAGAGAGTGAGAGAGAGAGTGAATGAATGATTTAAAAATGCCCACTGATTTTCATCAGAACCAAATGAGCTGGAAGCATAATTTCTCGCCGGAAAACAAACGTTGTGGCACTAGTTTGGTAAGTTGATCAATGTTTTCTTCACTGGTCCTTTAAACACTGCTAACGTAATGACAATTTTATGACATCTTTCTGGGTATTCTGCCTACTTTGCAATAAAGTCGCTTGTACGGACATTTAACTGATAGAACAGGGAGACCAGTGGGATCTGCCGGGCAAGTTGCTGCATTAGGATTTTAAAAGTCTGTACAAGCGACTCTGTTGGTCGCTCGTACAGACTTTTAGGCTCCTGGTGCCGTAACTTGTTGCACCTTAAGGGGTTAAGGGGCCTTAAGGGGTTAAGGGGCACTCTTCGTTTCGTTTTCATGTTCGCCCGAAGACGAATCCACAAGTCTAGTTTGACCAGTACATGCTATTGACACACTAGCAAACTAGCCTGATTAAAAGGATAGGCCTTAAGTGTCCTTAATAGCATTTCATACAAAAACACCTTGTAAGACAGGTGGAACGCTATGGGACAGGGTCTTTTTGAGGAACATTAAGCCATGCATTGAGAAGTCCGATACCAGAACTTAATGTCCTGCTTCCCCTTTTTTGCCTCCTATGCACCAGTTATCCTAAGGCGGCTGATAACTTTTTAGGAAAAACGCTGAAGAGTGAGGAAGGAAGAAAGCAAGATTTGGCTGTATGAGACTTAAGACTAATCACAGCAACAATGATTGCCCCATTCTGACACACCTATGCCGTGTGTCAAGATACCACGTCATATACTGGCTTTCTCCTTCAGTGAGTAAGTGTCAGGTGCTGTCCCCATGCAAACCATGCCCTATGCACATGTAAACATGTTCCTATACACTTCAACCCATGCCATCCAACAGAGGTGTCCCATTTTGAGCACCTGGGACACTGATGGTATGCAGATCCATTTAACTGCATGGTAAACTAATTCTGATACATTTAAAGTGTGTGGATGTCACTGGACAGTATTTATAATATGTGTAAATGGTATTATTGTGCTTCTTTTATGGTTCTTCTGTGGAGTCTGTTTGGGGAATACTATTACCTAATTGAGTAGCTTGAGTATGCCAAATGAGATTTGGCAGCTATATTTGTAGGCCATTTGGCTGAGCTTTTCAACAGATTGAAAGTTCCAAGTCTTCTTTTTATGCAGTGTTTAGTTTTTCTACTATTAAATCCTAGAAGGGATTTTAAGGGTTAAAAACATTCCGATATCAGAAAAATGTGTAACCCTTACTGAACAATCACCCTACTGTATTGTTTGATCATGATAAAATATATTTATGTAACATTTTTGTAGGCTGTGGGAGAGCTGGTGTCCAATTATAAGATATGAATTTATCAAAATTAATAAAAACTGCATCCGTTTATTGTTTGTTTAGTAATGAATTATTTATATCATATGAAGGGAAATATGATTATTATTGGTGAAAGCCATATCTGGGAACTTCTGTGGGAAGGCAAGCCAGAGGTCTCCTTTTTACGGGGGAAGTGGCTTTGTGTGGGGGCGGGGCTAAATGTTCAACGGGCTTTGGTCTTCTTGGGATGGCTTGTGGGTGGGGATCAGGGGAAGTGGATGGGGAGTAGGCATGGAGAAAGAAGAAACTGAACCAGAGAGCCCCTAAAAGCAGGACACCACCCGTAGACTCCAGGTCAAACCCATAGAGTTCATAGGTATGCTTATTAATATCTCTGCCACTAGTTTTTAACAGGGGATCATAGGAAGCAGTGAACAGACAGAAAGAAAATAGCATTGTCTATTGCTTGAGGAACTAGATATACAGTATGACTCATTACTGACAGTCCAATTTAGATAAAGATAGTTTGCCTGAAGCATTTTTCCACGAGCCTTTAGTACCTTTTGAAATTGGTGTGTTTGTTATTATACAGGTACTAGTCACACAACTACATTCAAGTCACGCAGTATACGCTCCCTTGCAGATCACTTTATTGGAGTGACTGAATGTGGCAGTTGATATGTTTTGTCTTAAAGAGGCAGTTTAGTGTCCCTGACAGCCCTAGTAAAGAAGAATGCATATTAAAGTACTTTATGAGAATTAAATATACATTCTTTAAAAAATGGGAAAAAAATATTTACTTGGGGTAGAAGCTACAGCCCTGCAGCTGTAGATGCCTTCTTCCTCTGTGGTCGGACAATCGTTGCCACTGATTCTGCAGAATCCCCTCATGCATTTGCAAAGGGGGACACCACAGAAATATAAGGTGGGCTCTCGGCTATCATATTCATTAAAGTTCATACACATACTGTAGATTTGGAGATATGGCCTATAAACTCAGTTCTCACCTGTGGTGCCCTATACGTTTTCCACAAAGTGCCTATACCTGGTCATTTGAATTATATAGGGAGTGTAATAATTATTGGACCTGCCTTTATTAAACTTTGTGTGTGCACTGTATACAATGTCAAAATGTGATAGAATAATTTAAATGTAAAGAGCAAATGTCACAGCTGAGATGAAACTGTAGAAGAATCCAGCACTAAAAGCATTTATCACCTTTATACTTTTAGGTTTTTGCAGATTTATAGCCAGGGCACTTCATACAAATGTCCCCCATTTCCAATGTAGATTCTGCAATGCGTATAATGTTTACCCCAGCTTGTTCCAGTAAGTGAGATATAATAATATCCTATATCTGTATACACATAACTAGGTACCTTTCTGCAAAGTCTAATGCCATAACCTGGTTTTCCCTGTATCCATACCAGCTCCCAAATCAGAATAGAGTAAGAGATGTGTGCTGGAGGACACTAGTTAAGTATGGCCTGTAGCACCACTGATTCCTTACATCCCTGAGGCTAACCTTTAAGTTATTGTGATAACGATGTTAACGTGTAAATATTATGAAGATGAAAAAGAACTGTAAAAAATGAATAAAATATGTTGAATGAGTTGTATAGGAATAATTTATTAAGAATAACCTCTAATGTGACATTCACTGCATGCACAAACTATGATATTGAAATTGAATCATAGCTTTTTTCCAAAAAGACATAAGTGCTACATTTGTACTTAATTGTGTATTTTTAATGCAATGAAAAGTCCCCATAGGATAGGATATTGAGATATTAGAGTTCAGAGGGAGGGCTACTAAAATGGCAAATTGACACTGGGCTTCTTTAAAGGAAACTTAACAGGTGTAGAAGAAGTAAGAGTAAGATGCAGAGTTGCCCCTCAGGCACAGTTTAATGTTCCAGACATCCTTACCTAAGAAGAATGCACTATAAAGTTGCAGCTCCTGTCCTCCTCCGTGGTCCGCTGAGTCCTGCCACTGACTGGATGTTGGAAATGACTGGGAACATTTGTTGCACATGCGCTGGAGCTGGATGGCAGGGGGGTTTATAACGTTACAGAACAGAACACACCTCCTGCACAGAAAATAGTTGGGTTATGGTGAAAGGAACCGACACATATTAGGGACACCATGTAAATTTAAAGGTACTTCTCAGCTATCATGTGCATATGATGACTAGACTGTCCCTTATATAAGGGCCTATTAAAAATGGACCAACCACATTGGTGTCTTCTGTGGGAATGGTTCAGTTTATCCTTTATATAAAACCAGGTAGTTCACAGCTCAGGACTATCACTATTGCTGATGCCTGAGAAAAAAGCCTCACACAGGATTCATTACATGCTACTTCAATAATCTTAATTTCATTGCTTGAATAATCACACATGGTATACTTTATCTACAATGTATATTATAGATAATATAGTTTGAGGCATATAGGGATCACACCAGTGTTTGTGGCTAGGACTTAAATAAGCTTATATGCTTTCTTTACATAGTAAACAAACGTCTCTCTCGTCATGGAATTTCAAATATGAAACTGTTTTTTTGGTTAAAGGTATAAACAGGTATGTTTGGTCTCATTAACTAATTTGTGACCAAAGTTAAGAAGTTAACAGGTATGTCTCATGATCAGAAATGCGTGTTCCTAGCACTCATGTTTCCCTCATACCTAATATAAATACAGTGGATATAAAAAGTCTACCAGGTTCTTGTGCTGTTAATGAAAGAGACAAAGATAAATCATGTCAGAACGTTTTCTACCTTTAATGTGACCTATAACGTGAACAATTCAATTGGAAAACAAACTGAAATCTTTGAGGGGGGGGACAAAAAACACAATAACCTGGTTGCATAAGTGTGCACACCCTCTTATAACAGAACTAACCAATCACATTCAAACTCATGTTAAATAGAAGTCATTACACACCTGTCATCATTTAAAGTGACTCTGATTAATCACAAATGAAGTTGAGCTGCTTACCTGACATTTGCTTAGTTGCATCTCAGAGCAAAAGCCATGGTCCGCAGAGAGCTTCCAAAGCTTCAGAGGGATCTCATTGTTGAAAGATATCAGTCAGGAGAAGGGTATAAAAGTATTTCCAAAGCAGTGAAGACAGTCTTTATCAAGTGGAGAAAATATGGCACAACAGAGACATTACCAAGAACTGGACATCCCATCCCTTTGTCAGGGTGGAGGGAATTATGAACAGTTCCAAATACCAGGCAATTTTGGCACAAAACCTTCAGGCGTCCGATGGAAGCTGAAGATGAAGTTCACCTTTCAGCACGACAACCACCCAAAACACGCGTCCAAATCCACGAACGCATGGCTTAACCAGAAGAAGATTAACATTTTGGAACGGCCCAGCTAGAGCCCAGGCCTGAATCCAATTGAACATCTGTGAGGTGATTTGAAGAGGGCTGTGCACAGGAGATTACCTCGTAATCTGACAGATTTGGAGCGCTTTTGCAAAGAAGAGTGGGCATATATCGCCAGGTCAAGATGTGCCATGCTAATAGACTCCTACCCAAAAAGACTGATTGCTGTAATAAAATCAAAAGGTGCTTCAACAAAGTAATAGTTTAAGTGCACACTTACGCAACCAGGTTATTGTGATGTTTTGTCCCCCCCTCAAAGATTTCAGTTTGTTTTGCAATTGAATTGTTCACATTTCAGGTCACATTAAAGGTGGAAAAAGTTCTGGCATGATTTATCTTTGTCTCATTCTTTAACACCACAAGAACCTGGCATTTTAACAGGGGTGTGTAGACTTTTTATATCCACTGTATCTGTATAGGGCAGAAAGAAAACAGTGATTTTGTACACTCTGTATTACGAATTGTCTCAGTTAATTGGTTAATTGGCATGGCACATAATTCAGAGTAGTAAGAGGATGTGTTATAATTGAGACATTTTGTAAAACTTTTATTTTTACTCGCTATTTCCCCCCTATAATGTGTTCACATATGTAAAATATATTTTATGCATCAAATACATACAACAAAAATAGATTATGCAATGTATCGTGGTGGTATCACACATCAACCAGCTATACCAATCTTTATATCTATACCATATACGTAAAAAAAGGCAATATTGTTAGAATTACCCTTCCCTCGCTTTACCTTTTGCCGCTTATTAACCACGCAGACCATATTTTCTCATACTGTATTTACGCATCTCATTATTACTACTATGTGAAATGTCTTTAAGAGCTTGATTTTCTTCCAAGATTTGAACTTCAGAAGATTTTCATTTCCTTGACATTACTTGTGTGGTGGCAATAAAACCATGAGACATAAGTTTCCATTCAACTTTCATCGAGGGAATTTTCTCAGTCATAACATAGGCATGAGGTTATCCTGAATATAAAGCAAGGTCAAGAACCAAATAACGTTTGCAGTTCTATAGTGGGCTGAAATGTTCAGAATAGATGGACTTAATATTACATAGCTGCCCGCAAATTCTGTTTCTGCGTATATGTTTCTATGTCATCAGGATTAGAATGTCAAGTATTCATGGTAGCTGGTGGTAAATTTGTGACATCCCGGCAGTGCTGCTCAAACAGGTTACACAGACGCCTAAAGGTTGGACAGGAAAAAGGCAGAACTTCCTAGGAATTATTACCTGGCTGGAAGCACGTCACCTTTCAAGACTAAATGTTGAATGGGGCGTTTACTGGGATGTTTGCTAGTGATATTGGCAGGCAGACATTGAACTGGTGGGCGTGTGTATTGTCGTTGGTATCTGGACAAGGCCGTCTGGTTTGTCAGGTTTTGCAGCAGAGACCTTTGAAAGCTCTGTCTGTTACACAGTGAAAGTTGTGTTTTCTGATGAAGGACAGATCAGAAACTCTCTGCTTTCCGTATTTATAATAAGTCATAGCTTGATAAGGTAAGATAACTTTTCATATACAATATGATACTTTGGCAAGCTTTCTACTAGTGTTCTGTTCTTCTGAAATATCATCTGATTGTTCCTGTTACAACACAGCTGTCAATACTAAGGGAAGAGCTTGTAGTATAGATTTGATCCTTCTTTTAGTAGTACATGTAATACACCTCAAGGATCATTAGGATTTATGGATTTCATTTTACAGTCTGGAAATGTATTGAGGGAGAACACAGGAGAGCTTCAATCTTTCCATTCCATCTCATTTGTGTTCTGTGTCAAGTGGGAGTTTTGTTATATTACATTATATCATGTCAGTGTTCTTCCTACAGGTTAGTCTGCAGTTATCATGTCCACTGTAGTACTTTAGGGTCCCTGGTGTCCCAGGATACAAAGGCCCTGAACCTCCTCTCTTCCGGGTCCTTAGCTATTTATAAGACCAAGAGGAAGTGTTGGCATGAGGTGTCCTTTTATCACCTGACACTAATGAACTCCGAAAGAGTTTTACCCATCCATTGGGCCCTATGCTGGTGTCAGGGTTCACCTACCAGTTGGAGGACACACTGCGCAGTATTTACAATTCAGTTTTCACCTTCGCATTTAGTGTACTGTTTTGCTTTTCACAAGTGGTTTGTTTTTGGCTTATAAAAATGACTGCAGTTGAAGTGAAAAGAATTGATTGAAATGTATTATACTCAAGCTATACACAATATACTGAAGGACATGTCTTATGTTTCGAGTACAGGTGGATTTGCATCTGCAAGGCAGTAGATACTTGATTTTATATATCTCTCACTGTTACCGATATATAACCGTAGGAAACAAAGTACACTTTTATAAAGGGTGTTTATAAAGGTGTTTGTTAAGGCTTATCCTTTTCCTCAGTTAAAGGAGCCATCTGGTCTTCTTCTCAAACAGATTTAGCTACATATCTACTTTTGTAAGGCTCCCCAGGTCCAGTCACTGTTACACTGTCAGCAAAAGTAGCTGTTTTTTTGGGGTTTTTTTTTTACCTTTTACTGTTCCTTAAAATATTTTGACTTCTATGTAAGGGGATTCATGTCAGTCGAATATGATACATTTGCGGAGAATGTACTCATCTAGAATTGCTGTAGGCAAATGTCAGACTGCATATCACATGGGGATGCTGACTGAGTTTAAAATGCAACCGGATATCTGACCCTAAGATAGAAGTAATACACTCAAAGGGGTTACTCAATTAAAGGACAGTCTAGTGTCCCAGGCAGCCTCCTAAACAAAGAATACATAAAGTACTTTAATATGCATTCTTCAACCTGTAGATAAAAATAAAAGAGACGTACCTTTGGGAGATGCTGCAGCTCCACATCCACAATGCAACTCCCGGTCCTGTTTACACACCATTTGTTGACTGCATATAGCATCCAATCAGTGGCAGGGAAGTGCTTCGATTATAATCAGTGTTCTCTGCGCATGTCAGGCGGTCTCTTCTGTCACTTTACATTTTAATTAGGCATTGTTACCTGCAAACAGCTAGTTAAATTAACAGACTATAAGAGTTTACTTTTTTTACTTACTAACATTTTTTGTAAAAAATAAAAATTGGTATGATGCCAACGATCAAATGGGGTGTAGCCCCCAGTATCTATTCATGCCGCACAAGAATTTGAGATTCTGTTTCTGCTATATAAGCATAATCTAAAGCCTGTTCTATGTAAACTATCCCTGATTCATAATTATGTTAATGTAGGTGTTGTTTACATCCGTGTATCTCTGTTGTAATTACAGTTAAACAATTACTAGAAAGGCTGTGACCTACAGTAAGTAATTGGGTGCTTTTATTACCTCGAAGTTGTAACATACCCAATACTTAATTACAGATGTGCATAATTCGATTAAAGGGATAACCCAGCCAGTATGCTTTAATGCTGTTTCCCAGCAGCGGTAAAGTAGTACCAATTTATTATTATTAGCCATATTAGTACTAATTCAGCAGAAGCCAATATGGGCCCTATTCGTGTGCTCCATGCAGCCCCACCAGCCAAGAATGCATATTAGAATACCTTAATATATGACTTTAATATGCTGCAGTGCACCACCCCTTCCATGGTCCTGGTTTCTGTCCAGATTGACTACTCCAAGTTAAGTTGTGGAGTCTTGTTTGACCCGCACTGGGATTCTTGTGAAAGCCAGCTGTGGAGATAGCTGGTGGTGTGTATAGGGTGCGTGCTAATTAGCGGCCAGTAGGTGTTTTGGGGCAAATACAAGGGTGTGGAGAGAGGTAAGTGTATATGATTGGGGGGATACTGACGAATTCTTTACAAAAGGGACCAAATGAAAATTTATAGGGACTACTCAGCAATGAAGATTTCTGTAGTGTCCCTTTAACGACGGTTGTTAAGGTTTACAGAAAATATGATTTATACTGAACTATATGTAAATGTTTGAGCCAATGTGATTCAGTATCTTATTTAATGCTCAGTGAAAGATGTTCCGCGGGCTGTATGCACATAGGATATTTAGCACATCTACTGAGTACGTTGCTGCTTGTATGTTGTAACTCTTGAATGTGCTTAACTACACCCCCCTGTATTATATATGCACAGAAAACTATAATAAGGCAGTTATCACATATTACCAGATGTGTCATGAATTACGGATTACTATATAGACTGTCTAGCTTGTGATGTTTATTGCGTTTCTGTTCTATCAATGTAAATTGTTTGGAACAGGTGTCACACACTGGGTAAGCAGGTTAGCGAGGGGCCTCGGTGCAGGGATGGCGTTGTCTGTTTGTACGCCGCGATTCATGGTGCAAAGTAGACAGGCACAGCAGACAGAAGTGCAGGACTGGAACTGGCAAGGCTGATGCTGAAATAGAAGCCCACCGGCAGGGCACACGACTGGAAGCTCACTGGCAGAGCACAGGACTGGACATGCTGCTGGAAGCCCTCAGGCTGGGCACACGACAGGAAGCCCACTTGCAGGGCACACGACAAGAAGCCCACTTGCAGGGCACACGACAAGAAGCCCACTCGCAGGGCTGAAGGCAGGAGCAATCCAGAATCAGGTACAAAAGGAAGCCAGGAATAATTCAGGAACAGGACCAGGGCAAAACAGTCCTATTACTACAATGCCAAGGCCCAGTTTGCAGGAAGCTACAGCCCTTTATACTGCAGGGCAGCAGGTAACGAGGCCAGGTGGCAACAGTAGGAGGAGAGCAGAAACATAGGCAAAGCGGCCACTAGAGGCTGAACTAGGAACAGTCCAAAAACCTGAATGCACAATACAGGAGCCAGGAAACCAGGGCAGAATGTCACAGTACCCCCTCTTTAAGGAGCGAACTCAGGACGTGACAAAACTTGAAACGAAGAGGGACCACACTAAAAGGAGCTTCTGAAAACAGCACACTCCAGTCCCTAATACAGAAAACCAGACAGACAGGGCATGAACAGGTAACTAGTCAGAATTAGTACACAACATATTTTCATAAATCTGTAGGTCTTTAACTTTCACTACAGTCCCATCAGAGGCATAGGTACAATCTGGTGGCAGAACGTAGCGCGACTCCTCTGTATGGGCTGTCATAATCTTCTCTTGGCGAGCACCAGGTTTCTTTTTCTTCTTTACCTCAGCTTTATCAGAGACCAGAACTGTGCCAAGGACAAGGGGTTTAGAAGAGGAGCTAGGGGTTCTTACAGAATCATTTTGGCTTATCAAAGAAACATGTTTAGACTCATTAGGTAGCCGTTTACATTGGAGTGACTTGCGTTCACTTAAATGTTTTTCATACTGAGCAAGATTTTCTCTACCTAAGATTGTCCCGTCAGAAGCCAAGACAAGACCTGGGGCCCCTAAAGGATGTCGTGCAGTCTGCAATTTTCCAGAGTTATTTTTTCGTTTGCTTTGAGTGATAGGAGTAGTACTCCTGACAGAACCAATCGCCATAGCAGTCCTTGCAGCAACAGTTTTCCTTTTATCAGTTTTGCGTCTGCGGGGAGTAGAAGAAACAGTCTCTTTAACAGTGCAAATAGGACTACAAAAATGATTCTCAGTTATGTCCTCCTCACTGAGATCTGGAGCCTCGAAAGACAGATTTTCCTCCCCTGTAAGTTCAGACACACTAGGCATTTCAAGATCATTAGGCCCAACGACAGGATTGAAAGGGTTAATGGGAGCACTGGGTTCACCCTCCTCCGATTCACCTCTAGTTTCCCCATGACTTTCATGTTCTGAGGCTTGCATATTTTGTTCATCAGCAACAGAGGACTTAGCTGGTTTAGGTGGCCTGAACCGGCAGACAGAAATCCTGTGATCTTTCCCCCCACAATAAAAGCATAAATTGCCCTCCTGTCGCTTTTGTTTTTCAGCTTTAGTGAGGGGTTCTCGTTTATAACTTTTGTTTTGGACCTTTTTAGGTTCAGACACAGCCCTGGACTTACTGGTACTAGCACACCTAGTGTTGCACTCAACCATGCACTTAACTGACTTGCACAACACCAGCATACCCTCAGCCAGCATCAATAACACCGATGGTATCCCTGCGGACTCCTCAGTATGGCCTTGGCATTCTGTCACACACTGGGTAAGCAGGTTAGCGAGGGGCCTCGGTGCAGGGATGGCGTTGTCTGTTTGTACACCGCGATTCATGGTGCAAAGTAGACAGGCACAGCAGACAGAAGTGCAGGACTGGAACTGGCAAGGCTGATGCTGAAATAGAAGCCCACCGGCAGGGCACACGACTGGAAGCTCACTGGCAGAGCACAGGACTGGACATGCTGCTGGAAGCCCTCAGGCTGGGCACACGACAGGAAGCCCACTTGCAGGGCACACGACAAGAAGCCCACTTGCAGGGCACACGACAAGAAGCCCACTCGCAGGGCTGAAGGCAGGAGCAATCCAGAATCAGGTACAAAAGGAAGCCAGGAATAATTCAGGAACAGGACCAGGGCAAAACAGTCCTATTACTACAATGCCAAGGCCCAGTTTGCAGGAAGCTACAGCCCTTTATACTGCAGGGCAGCAGGTAACGAGGCCAGGTGGCAACAGTAGGAGGAGAGCAGAAACATAGGCAAAGCGGCCACTAGAGGCTGAACTAGGAACAGTCCAAAAACCTGAATGCACAATACAGGAGCCAGGAAACCAGGGCAGAATGTCACAACAGGGTACTAATTGAATAATAAACCGTTTGAGTATTTTATTGGCTCATTACAAATGAGAATCCACAGTCCTGGCTTTAATCTTTCACTGACAGCTTTGAAATTGTAGGAATACCCTCCAGTCATTACCTATCTTGAATAAACTAATAAACACATCTCTAGGATGCCAGGCCATATTAACTGAGCAGCCAGCTATAAGCCCATCAATGTCCTATCACCAGCAAGAGAAGCAGCAGCGGCATAAATATTATATGGAATATAATAACTTCTAGTTTAATCTTGAGGCCTTCAACATTCTGATCTACAAGTCTTTCCTTTGTGGTGACTAGGAACATGATTCTGGGTACTGCCTGTGATGCCACACATGCCATTTATGTCTAAATTGGGAACACCAGATCATTAAAACAAATGTATTCTATCCATTTCGTGCCTGCTATTCTAGATTGCAAGCTCAAAAGAGCGATGCCCTCTTCTCCTTTTGTATCAGTATGTCTTACTGTGTGTTAATGTTGTGTATTGCTCATTTTCACATTCTCCTATTATAATAGCTGGAGCTGGCTGGCACACGTGTACAGCGGTAAACACAAAAGGAAACCGACCATGCATTTAGAAGGGGACAAAATTATATTTTAAAGGGGACACAACTATCATATGCATACCTGGGAACTTATGGGCTCCGTCTACCCGGAGACTTCCCTTGCGGACGCTGATGTCAGCGGGCGGTCCAGTGATGTCGGTGGGAGTTCCTGCTGACAGCAATGGGAAACTCCCCCTTTTAAAGGGAAAATGGGCGGGAAGCTGGGCGTGTCAAGACCCCGCGAGGATTCGGGTCTTGAACCGGAGAAGCGTTGCTTCACCCGGCAATCCCCGGGTCAAACCCGGAGAGTTCCCAGATATGATCATATGTATTAAAGAGAAATGTAAACCGTCATAAAAATACACATAATAATTTGTAAATATCTATAATTTATTATCATTGAATATGAAGTTTCTTTGCAATAAGCAATACCCACCTAAAATCTCAAAAAAAAACATCCAAATGAAAAGTCATAATGCCTTATTGAAATTAATAACAGAACAAAAGGAAATTATCAGTTTTTAAACAGGGTTAATGCTTCTCTCAGAAAAAAATAATAATTGTGCTAATCAAAAATGTAAACATATTTCTTTAAGAAAAAATGATATAATAATACTTTCAAGCTAAGGAACAAATCGAAAAAAAGGAAATTTGCTTAGAAACCAAGTAACCGGGTTTTGTGTTTCATTTCCCTCTTAAAGTTTATTAGTATTGTACTTTTAGTCAAATGTTCTGTTTCGTTTTGCGGAATAATTGGTTGTCATGACAACCTCTGATTTAAGTGGGAAGGAGTAGCAATTTTAAATTCATTTTTCAGTGGAATTGTTTTATAAAAGTATACCAGATGGAAGCTTTTTATCTATCCATGGCAAGAGCAATTATTGCTGAGCTATAAGTATTGTCTGGTGCCTGGTTAAGTGAATCTAACTCTTTCATATAATACTTAGAAACAGAAATTCATGGCAGATAAGAACCATTCGGATCCTCTAGCCTTCCACTTTTTACTAATGTAAAGACCTAAACCTTAATCAATGCTTGCTCTTGTCTTTAAAATAGTGACATGCCTCTCCGATGCATGTTTACGTTTCCTGCAACAATCTTTAACACTTCTGCTGGGTGGCTTTTCTACTTATCTACCACTCTTTTGACAAAGTAAAAGCGCCTTACATGACATTGAAGCCTCTGACCCTCAAATTTTAGATTATGACCTCTTGCACTTCTTTTCTTTTGAAATAAAGTTCTCTGTTGAACTTAAATCGCTTTATGTACATAAATGTTTCTATCACACCCTCCATCTCTTCTCTCCTTAAAACTGTACTAAGTAATATAGATTGACTTCAGCCAGGTGATCACTAGTTCAATATATATTAAACAATAATGAGTCTCTCCGGAACAGGCAGTGCAACTGCCTTGAGCGACACATTTCAAGGGGGCAGCAAAAAACGCCGCCCCAAACGCCCATGGACCCCCCCCTGCGATTGTTACAGCCAATGGCGCGCGCCCGCACCATTTCTTGTGGGTGGCACCACAGGATCGGATTGAAACTCACTGCGTTTGCCGCCGGATTGTCTCCCACATGCAGACAACGAGGTGTCACGTCGCTGTCTGCCTTGAATGAATCCTAAGCGGCGCTGCCACAACAATTTGCTGGTAATTAGCAATAGTACATTGTTTTATAATTTTAATTTCATGACAATTGTTTCTCAAACCCATTATCCCTGCCAGGGAGGAAAAATCCCTGTAGCGCTGTACAATAGTGTTACAGCAAGCAAATAAAAGGGAATGAGCAAGTCATGGAATAAAAAGTGGTTACAGCCTAAAGGGACGGTGAGATAGATTATTTAATGATGACCACATCCTATTACAAGGAGTCCTATAGAGAGAGTAGATATCAATCCTGCATCAAATACATTTTAATTAAGTTGTGGTGCGACAGGTGTCTTGACAGGAAGGGGTGGGCCATTTTTTTTATTAGGGGGGTGCCCGAGTTTAGTCTTGCCTAGGGGCAGCACAAAAATACACCACTGAGAACAGGAGTATGGTAATCATTGCAGACAGAGACCCCTTGCTTTCAGCAGAAAGGGACTAGGCCTGATAAAGAGCAGGTCGTCCAACTACCCCCTTGGTGGCTATAATCCTTACTGCTGAGCTCCGTAATATAACTGTAATGGTTCTGAACTCGAGTAGCAGAATAGGCCAGGACGTGAGGAACAAAGACTGGGAGCCAGAGGAGCAGGAGGCTAAAAGCTTCAGATAAATGGAGTGTCCTTTTGGAACCAGAAGGAAACTTTCAAAGTGCCAAAATAGGAAACAGCAAGCAGGGCCAAGTCAAGCCATGTCACAACAGGAAAATCGACCAAGATAATGCAGGAACAATCATAGAATGTTACACCAACCAAGGGCAGTTGGATACTGAAAGTCCTGAGGTATCATAGGCCATATAGGCCAAAAACTAGGCATTTGGGGTCAGGCTGGGTCACCTTAGGTCATATGACGTAACACAGGAGTGCGAGTAGACTGGAACGCGGCTTACCGTTTGCAGGTCTTCAGCGAGGACCCACTACTTCCGAAGGTCCACCGGCGGAGGAGGTCAACTCCAAAATGACATTACGTTACATTTATTTATAAAGTGCCGGCAGATTCCACAGTCAGTAGAACAATTTAGAAACACATACAATAACAAACTGGTACAAAGGAGAAGAGGGCCCTGCTCTTGCGAGCTTACAATCTAGTCGATGCTTGGAGACGGTGGGACCAACAGGTCGTGGGACGACACTTTATATATATAAATATATATATATATGTCTTTATAATAATGTAATATGTTTCTGCTCTTAATGATGTGCAGAGCCGGGTACACCTATGGAGGTTGTACTATCCAGGTTTAGCTATCCAATTCAATTTAATCTTTCTATACAAATAAGTGCGGGAACCTTATAAGAAGCATTTGGAGTGTTTTATTTGAGTTGACACCTTTGTGTTTGTATTTTATTTGCTCTGTGCTTTATCTGTCTTGGTTATATCTGATGACCATTAAACGCAATGACATCCTTTTAACAATATTTGTGTTTGAACGCACACCTCCTAAACATATTTAACATTGCTGTGTTCAGTCACCTGGCTGCTTTACCACAGATAGGGAAAAGGTCACTAAAGATATGAAAAGCATTCTCCCTTACTCACATAATTTCAATGTGTTTTCAGTAACATTTTTTTCTTTATAACATGCAAACATAAGCTTGTGGAGGATCATGTTGACTCTTTAACCCTCTTGATTTCTCGCATGCATGCAATGTGTTTTTTGGCAAAGTAGATCCTCAAGATCAACCACATATCTAGGGATCAATGTTCCTCTAATATAATGTGTCAGCCTGCTGTTACCTCTCCAGGTGGAAGCATTAAATGTACACACGTGAAAGTTCTGTTAACGAAGAAAGATGTGTTTACACTTAAACATTGAGGCTTTATCTATCTCCGTAGAGAGAATTGATGATTAACCAAAGATTGATCAACACCTTCTCTATATGTAACATTAACTAGAAAGAAGTCTAATCCCTGTCATTGGTGCATGTCCTAGGCAGCCATTTTGGAATTAAGTAAAAGCTGCAACATGCTTCAAGCTATTGTCAGATGAGCTTCCCTACTATGCAAGACAAAAATGTCTCATCTCTGGTAACACGCAAGGGTTAAACAGGTGCCTTATCCTTGCATATTAGCAAAAAATTTAAAATAAAACAGAAATATAAATGTTTTGTTTTTTTAAATAAAAATGATCTCATGCTCTTGTACAGACTAAAGCTCCCATCACCATCAGCTAGAATGATGATGTGGGTAGTAGGATTTGTAGTCTTCAAAAGCTATATTATACTTATATATTTACTAGGTGGTGATGGCTTTTAGGAAAATTATTTAGTGTTTTGGCTACATTTACTGTTTGGAGAAATAATAAGGGGAAATATATTGTATTGTATTTTTACCATTATGCTGTGATGGGATGCACAGTCTTAATCAGCATACTTATGTATATGTTAACTGAAAAAAATGTATAAAAGTATAAAGTATATGCCGTTATAACATTGTCACAAAAATCTAAAAAGCTATAATAATTCTCACAAGTGGAAAAAAATGTGTGCCCCCCCCCCCAAAGCTCAAGGGGTTAGTCAATGTGATGAACTAACTAGTCTCGTTTTAAAAGTAGTAGATTATATTTTATATATTACATTATAATATATTTTTATTAAATTAATTGTTTTTCTTTTCAGAGAGGATAACAATGAAAATTTGGGATCCTAGTTGGTTTTGTACTTTTCAACCAGGATCTGAATTAACAGGCTCAAACTGTGCTGTGGAAATAGCTCTCCCCAGGTCTAAGAGTCCCCAGGTGAAGAGTCGATCCATTTATTAGGCTGTATACATATTCAAGAAAGCAAACTCTTATTGAAGAAATGTCTATTCCATCTGAATGAAGCCAATTAGAAAATCGCTTCTCCAAAGCAGAAAGAAAAGCACACATTTTAACGAATCGTAAAACAACATCAATTCACAATGTCCAGAAACATAGAAATCATCAACTTCTCCTACTTATTGGATCAAGAGAGGGAGTCCATTATGCTTGTCTTACAGAGAGATGAACACCTGAAGAAAATAGAAGACAAACGAGTAAGGTAAGGTTTGAGAAGTATTTTTTTTATGTAAGAGACCAGGGTCACGCATTGTATAACAGCCGAGGGTTTGATTATGAAATAGTCCACACCTATAGATATATAGATTGCCTGGAGGCAATGGAAATCAGAACTTATTATTGGGACTCCATATCAGTGTAGTTGGGGAGCCACATTTGGCCCTGACCATTCTTGGTCCAACTTGGTCCTGTCACATTCCTGACCCTCCTTCTCCCTGTGTAGAGCTAACCCTGCCACCATAGAACGGACATGCTCCATTTCCGCCTCCCATAAGGATCAGAAGAGGGAAAGCTTCAGGGTAGAAATCCTGGGGGGTTCTCCATCATACATCCATGTATAATTAAGGGTTACTTACAGTCAGCAGGTCTGTGTGCTAAGAACCAGGAAATGACATATCCTGGCAGACAGGTACAGATCGTCACTACTAAGCAGTAGAGTATTCTGGGCCAGTAACAAGCTATCATCTGATCTCTCCAACTTGCCCTTGACACTGTAGCAATCCATGGGTCACCTGACAACCTGTGTCTGATATGTCGTTGTTAAGAGAACAAGAGAATTTGAAAAGTATAAAGCACAGCATTTTAATGCAACTGTGTGCCATAGTTAAAGAGGAAGTGCCACATTTCCGATTAAATAGCCCCTAGCCCTGGATTTCATCCCCATACCGCCTCTCACTGCCTCTAGCCACATACCCCAACAAAGGTGCCCTGATGTCACACACTGGGTAAGCAGGTTAGCGAGGGGCCTCGGTGCAGGGATAGCGTTGTCTGTTTGTACACTGCGATTCATGGTGCAAGGTAGACAGGCACACAGCAGACAGAGGTGCAGGACTGGAACTGGCAAGGCTGATGCTGAAATAGAAGCCCACCGGCAGGGCACACGACTGGAAGCTCACTGGCAGAGCACAGGACTGGATATGCTGCTGGAAGCCCTCAGGCTGGGCACACGACAGGAAGCCCACTCGCAGGGCACACGACAGGAAGCCCACTCGCAGGGCACACGACAGGAAGCCCACTCGCAGGGCTGAAGGCAGGAGCAATCCAGAACCAGGTACAAAAGGAAGCCAGGAATAATTCAGGACCAGGGCAAAACAGTCCTATTACTACAATGCCAAGGCCCAGTTTGCAGGAAGCTACAGCCCTTTATACTGCAGGGCAGCAGGTAACGAGGCCAGGTGGCAACAGTAGGAGGAGAGCAGAAACATAGGCAGAGCGGCCACTAGAGGCTGAACTAGGAACAGTCCAAAAACCTGAATGCACAATACAGGAGCCAGGAAACCAGGGCAGAATGTCACAGTACCCCCTCTTTAAGGAGCGAACTCAGGACGTGACAAAACTTGAAACGAAGAGGGACCACACTAAAAGGAGCTTCTGAAAACAGCACACTCCAGTCCCTAATACAGAAAACCAGACAGACAGGGCATGAACAGGTAACTAGTCAGAATTAGTACACAACATATTTTCATAAATCTGTAGGTCTTTAACTTTCACTACAGTCCCATCAGAGGCATAGGTACAATCTGGTGGCAGAACGTAGCACGACTCCTCTGTATGGGCTGTCATAATCTTCTCTTGGCGAGCACCAGGTTTCTTTTTCTTCTTTACCTCAGCTTTATCAGAGACCAGAACTGTGCCAAGGACAAGGGGTTTAGAAGAGGAGCTAGGGGTTCTTTCAGAATCATTTTGGCTTATCAAAGAAACATGTTTAGACTCATTAGGTAGCCGTTTACATTGGAGTGACTTGCGTTCACTTAAATGTTTTTCATACTGAGCAAGACTTTCTCTACCCAAGATTGTCCCGTCAGAAGCCAAGACAAGACCTGGGGCCCCTAAAGGATGTCGTGCAGTCTGCAATTTTCCAGAGTTATTTTTTCGTTTGCTTTGAGTGATAGGAGTAGTACTCCTGACAGAACCAATCGCCATAGGAGTCCTTGCAGCAACAGTTTTCCTTTTATACGTTTTGCGTCTGCGGGGAGTAGAAGAAACATCCTCTTTAACAGTGCAAATAGGACTACAAAAATGATTCTCAGTTATGTCCTCCTCACTGAGATCTGGAGCCTCAAAAGACATATTTTCCTCCCCTGTAAGTTCAGACACACTAGGCATTTCAAGATCATTAGGCCCAACGACAGGATTGAAAGGGTTAATGGGAGCACTGGGTTCACCCTCCCCCGATTCACCTCTAGTTTCCCCATGACTTTCATGTTCTGAGGCTTGCATATTTTGTTCAACAGCAACAGAAGACTTAGCTGGTTTAGGTGGCCTGAACCGGCAAAAAGAAATCCTGTGATCTATCCCCCCACAATAAAAGCATAAATTGCCCTCCTGTCGCTTTTGTTTTTCGGCTTTAGTGAGGGGTTCTCGTTTATAACTTTTGTTTTGGACCTTTTTAGGTTCAGACACAGCCCTGGACTTATTGGTACTAGCACACCTAGTGCTGCACTCAACCATGCACTTAAATGACTTGCACAACACCAGCATACCCTCAGCCAGCATCAATAACACCGATGGTATCCCTGCGGACTCCTCTGTATGGCCTTGGCATTCTGTCACACACTGGGTAAGCAGGTTAGCGAGGGGCCTCGGTGCAGGGATAGCGTTGTCTGTTTGTACACTGCGATTCATGGTGCAAGGTAGACAGGCACACAGCAGACAGAGGTGCAGGACTGGAACTGGCAAGGCTGATGCTGAAATAGAAGCCCACCGGCAGGGCACACGACTGGAAGCTCACTGGCAGAGCACAGGACTGGATATGCTGCTGGAAGCCCTCAGGCTGGGCACACGACAGGAAGCCCACTCGCAGGGCACACGACAGGAAGCCCACTCGCAGGGCACACGACAGGAAGCCCACTCGCAGGGCTGAAGGCAGGAGCAATCCAGAACCAGGTACAAAAGGAAGCCAGGAATAATTCAGGACCAGGGCAAAACAGTCCTATTACTACAATGCCAAGGCCCAGTTTGCAGGAAGCTACAGCCCTTTATACTGCAGGGCAGCAGGTAACGAGGCCAGGTGGCAACAGTAGGAGGAGAGCAGAAACATAGGCAGAGCGGCCACTAGAGGCTGAACTAGGAACAGTCCAAAAACCTGAATGCACAATACAGGAGCCAGGAAACCAGGGCAGAATGTCACACCTGATTTGAAATGTTGATGGGTATGCTTTAGAATCCTTTTATTAGCCCAGCCATGTTTTCCGAGTTTGATCCGCGTTATTACATGAAAATGGACAAGAGGTTCTACCAGTGGAAAAATGTTTTAATAAGTTTTAAAGATGTGAAGAAAATGGTGATTTTCATTAATACTTAAGTGGAACGAAAACCAAAACATATTGATACATTGTATACAGGTATAAAAATTGTCATTGGGGATAATCTGGAAGGTGGCAGTTTATTAAAGAGAAAAAATGTAATGATCCCCTGTCTTGCTGTGATGACCATGACACGGGACTCCTCATATATTTACGTGGACGGCATATGTACACATTATTTTACACTATTCTAATTAGCATTGGTTCATGCTAGATATTTTTAAAAAGCGTGTTAAAAATATTTTCATTAAATGTTTTTTTTTTCTCGGCATTTAAAACACGATTAGAACATGGATTCCTCCAATTTTAAAAATCAGTTAAACCTGTTGCCCTTATCAGATTTGCTTGTGCCTCAGCCAGCATGTAATTATGTTAGCCGTACTTACAGCATTTGTTCCGTGAACAATGGCTACAGGCACTCCCTCCTTCTAGAATTTCAGAAATATTCAGACACCCCAGCCACACTTTAGTTGGTATAAAGAAACATTTACATTTTTACATATTAGGATGCTCTGTTTGCCAAAATTCCAGATTGCTTACATTATTTGCATGTGAGCCAAGTTATTGTTGTGTGCTCTGTATGTCCATCAAAAATATAGTGCTTCGTTGGGTTCTGTGTACAATTTCATTCAACTCAAGGAAGTGTGCTATTGATTGTGAAATATGTTGAAAGACCAGTTTTTTATCATATCTTGTGGATAGTTCTGGACTGTGCCGTGTCATATGTTGAAACTGTGAGATATGTTGTTCTATACAGGTGTTGTGCCTTCAAGCGCATTACTGGGAGCAAGCGGAACGAATTGTCTCATGATTTTGTGGCATAGATTATTACCAATGCTTTTGTTGAAACTTCACAGGGCTTCAAATATCTATTTCATGTTCATTCCACGAGATCTGTTTCGCATTGAGTTCCTTGTTGGCGCAGGGTGCCAGGTATGTGTGGGAGGTTCTCAGATTGACTGATTTGTTCTAGGAGGCATGAAGCCAGAGGAACAACGTGGAGGAAAAGGGCAGGAATATTACATTACTGTTGTGCCAGCTATCTCTTCTTTTAATAATGAGGACATTTTGGAATTTGCTTGTGTTGTATTACCAATTGGTCCGTAGAATTGCAATTCATCTTACGCTGCCATGACAGGGACATTTCTGTAGACAACCTGAATAAATTGTATCCAGTGTCCCATATGTATCAATGGGAGCACTTTCAATGTATGTGCAAAGGTAGAGCAGTTGTTGATGTGTTCCGGCAAACATATCACCTGCAAGCAAAAAGCTGAGTGTCACCATCGCATTTTAAAGAGACCAGTCAAGTGCATACGATGGCTGGAATGCCCTTTTAAATTGCATGGTTTCAGCTGCCACCAATGAGTGAAAAACATTTGAAATGGTACATTTGAGATTTAGTTCAGTGTCTAGTGTGTTCCATGTGAATAGTAGGTTTAGTTTTTTTACAGTTAAAAATGTAGCTTTTTTTATATTATGTTAAGTGTAAATTTAATTTTGGTGACAGGGACTGTATAATGATTCTCCCACAGGGAAATATGAAGGACAATCAATAGCCTCAACAGCAACCAAACTTTTGGGAATATACCAGCGAATTTGAGACTGTTGGCACTTATGCTACTGTAGTACATTTCTCAAAATCTTGGGCAAGCAAGACAAAAACAAGGCTTTTAGAAATCTGCAAATAGCGAAGCAGCCTCGAGAGCACAATAGGGCAAATCTGACAGCTGACCAGGCTAGGCAGCTATAATTTGTAATTCTACGAGCATACAAGCCTTGCAGTTGATTAGATATTTGTATGTGCGGATTTAGAGAAGATTGATTGTCCTGCCTCGGTAGGACAGATGAACTTGCTGCCATGCTGCAGGTACAGAATCCAGGCTTCGCATGAAACTATACCAAGCAGAATGAAATGAACATTTCTGGAAACAACAAAAAATGAACATTGGAAAATGAATTACGAATAGATATAAACCACTTGGCAAATCATACGCATTTCTAAAAAGTACATGGGGCTCATTATCGACCACTCTTCTTATGTAACATTTCAGATGCACAGAATATTTAGTCATTTAAAAAAAAAGGTTTAATATTTTCATTCGCAACATGGTTTCATCACAATATATAATCCACACATTAGTGCATATATAGATATATCCATAAAAAGTGTACCTCTTTCCTCTTCTGTTTAAGACTGTATCTATACAGCATGGGTGACCTTGTCTGGACTGATTGATTCAGAGCAAAATCTTTTGCTCAATTTCTTGTTTTATTCTGTACGCTCTTGATCTCTTGATTACTTAAAAGCTGTGCCCATATCCGCTCTTTATAAAAATATGGCTTTGCCTTTTCCATAGACAATGTACGTTTCAGCTTTCAAATAGACATAATGATTATGGGCTACCAATCCATCAAGAATCATGCAGTGGGCAGGGGACAGGCATAAGATGCTATGGCTACCTTCCTTTTGAAATTGTTCCATCCAACCTTGGTTATTGCTTTGATGAGAACTTGTGTGTGTGCATATATAAATATATATATATATACATACACCGATTAGCCATAACATTATGACTACTGATAATAAGTGAATAACACTGATAATCTTGTTGTCATGGCACCTGTCTGTGGGGGAGATATATTAAGCAGCAAGGGGACATTTTGTCCTTAGATCTGAGCGACTGAGGGACAAACTGTGACGGCTAGATGACTGGATCAGAGCATCTCCAAAACTGCAGCTCTGCTGCGCAGACTAGTCAGAGTTCCCATGCTGACCCCTGTCTACTGCTGAAAGTGCCTACAAAGGCACGTAAGCATAAGAACTGGACCACAGAGCAATGGAAAAAGGTGGCCTGGTCTGATGAATCACATCTTTTTTTTACATCATGTGGATGGCACTAGGATGCACTATGGGAAGAATACAAGCCGGCGGAGGCAGTGTGATCCTTTGGGCAATGTTCTGCTGGGAAACCTTGGGTCCTGCCATTCATGTGGATGTCTTTGACACGTACCACCTACCTAAGCATTGTTGCAGAGCATGTACACCGTTTCGTGGACACGTTGCCCCCTGATAGCTCTTTCAGCATAATGCGCTTTTCTGGCACCCTGTCACAAAGTAAAAATGGTTCAGGAATAGTTTGAAGGACACAACAACGAGTTCAAGGTGTTGACTAGGCCTCCAAATTCCCCAGATTTCATTCTAATTGATCATCTGTGGGATGTGCTGGACAAACAAGTCCGATTCATGGTGGCCCCACCTCGCAACTTACAGGACTTAAAAAATCTGCTGCTAACGTCTTTTACCAGATACCACAGCAAAACTTCAGAGGTCTAGTGGAGTCCATGCCTCGACGGGTCAGGGCTGTTTTGGTGGCAAAAGATAGACCTACACAATATTAGGCAGGTGGTCATAATGTTATGGCTGATCGGTGTATATATACATGTAATAATATAAAATACAGTTATGCTAGCTGCAAAGAGAGAACACTACGTACACTTTGTGGATACAGCGCCATGGGGAAAGTAGTTTAATGGCCATAGATAACCTTTATGCTGATGGTTTTTTTCTAGTCAATGAAATTGTGAAAGCCTGGTGTCATTTATATATATATATATATATATATATTTATTTTTTTATTATTATTATTATTTTTTTGTGTGTGTCTGCAAATAGCAAAGTTGCATTGTCTATCGGCAGCTGGTGCTTTGCTATAAAACCTTTAACAGAAGGAGTTTGGTTTAAGAATAAATAACATAAATTCATAGAGAGGCACCTCAGAAAATAACCAAAAGTGCCAATCTGGTCTGACCTGTTTGCATCACTTTTTAAATGCATTTTTAGCACATCTTTATGTACATTCAAAACTTTCATGAATACATTTAAATATATTGTTATAGCTTCACAAAAGACCATTTATCTGCTCTCAGTAAGGGAAGCATGGTTTGTAGGGTATTTCTGCAAATATAACTAACTAAATATTCTTGCTGTTATGGAACAAACCTTTAACCTTCAGCCTTTTGGACCTATGTTCTGTACTTCTGGTACAGAGTGTTCTATCTGAATAGTTAAATAAGGATCCATGCAATAAATAATTAAAATTGGAGTAGAGGTAGAATGGCATTTTAGTGAAATCCAAAATTGGAATGTTAATTAGCTGATTTTGAACAAAATGTTTTGGTCAATAATTGTGTTTTCTTTCTCAGAGACATTTTTTTAGCTGCCATTATAAATAAAAGGTGAAATGTTCTGTGTTCTAAATTGTAGTTTTTCTTTCTGTAGGGATCTTTATGTTTTGTTCTAAAACATCTAAACAAAAGTATAACCAGTCTCTAGCATGGCGAGCTGAAAATTGTACCCCCGAACAAAAATGGAGACTTTGATTGGTCAGCCATTGATGGCATACAGGGGTTGGCGTCCAAGTTCTGTAACATAAATACGATTCCACATTGAAGTCTGATGGTGATTCAGAATACAGCAGGACAAGGACGTGTGTGAGGGATGAGACACTAGCTATGTGGGGTGTACTATTAGGAATTGGCAAAAATGTACCCCAAGAAATGGCCCCTGATCGATGTGGACACAAAGTGACAACTAAACTTGTTATATGTGGTGGAGAAAACACTTTCCAAAAAAGTTACGGCTCTGATTGTCTCAGGATTAATTGCCAGAGTCCGGTGTATTCTACATTCCACTTATGAACTTTTATGAAAATGATTAGTATTATTAGTTATCTTAAAGATGTTTGGTACGTATGTCGGAAATGGGTAAATTAGGGGTTTCCAGGTGTCGACACACCTTTGTCTAGGGGTAAATAGTTTAAATCCACGTAGCTGAAATAATACAGAGACATACAAGAAAAATGTTTCTTTGATAAGAAAATGGAGGGTTTACTACTGCGATGAAGCCTATGAAAGGCTAACACACACAGAGTTACATTGGGAATAAGGATGTATGTTAACCAGGATGCAACAAACTGCAACAAGAATGTTAAAGATTGTGACAAGGTATTGGGGAGACACACAATTCTTATAGTGACGACGACATCACGTTTACAGAGATCAAAAGCCTTACAATAAAGAGACACTTCAGGTTAGTCACAGGTTGCTTAGTTAGGTCTGATCACTTTAACGCATTTTACCACTATAATGACTGTAATATATATTTTTTATATGTTATCATGCTCACTAAGGTGTCTCACATAGTCTGCATGATACCTCCACAAATAACGCCATTCCAAAACATACTCGTGTTAACAGGACCAGGAAAATGGTATTTCTCACACTAGTTCCATAACACAAAATACAGTGGCCGCTATGTATGTTGAGATTAGGTGTACCATCTACATGTACTGTATGTTCCCTTTTGGGTGCAAGGTTTTTACAACAGGTCATCATGTATGTACAATATCTGAACTCCTATACGCGTGGTTGCATTACGGATCAAATAAACTCAACGTACTTTTGCACAAAACAGGCCTTTATATGTCAAACTATGATAATGAATCAAAAATTAGTCTTTCTGAGCACATCACGAGTACAGGCTAAAATGGGGCAACTTATGCACAAAAAAACCCCTTGGGGTTTCTAAGACCTTGATACCCATTCCACCAGAGGCTTCTGCATTGGCCTACATTACTCCTCTGATGTCTACTGTATTGTGGCAAATGACTGACAATATTTGTTGTTCACGATACATTTTTAATTATATATAGAAAAAAGTATGTAAAACAGTTAATTAAACAGTATGAAGAACAATTGCACGGCTGCATGGCAGACATTTAGCTAATGTGTATATAATTTCTTCAGATTTTATGAAGAACAATAGCTTTTTTTCAACAATCAGATGAAAATGCACAACTTGTATTATATAGTTTTTCTGCTAAAAATAAAAAAATGTGTTTTCAGTTCTTAGATTCCATAAATATTGTACTAATATTTTCATTTTTTCCTGTGTTAATGTCACGTACCAAAGTGGGCCGCCTAGGCAACCATCCTTTAGCACAGGCTTCCAGATATATTGCAGGAGTTTCTGTGATGTCTGCCAGGGTGTGCGGTGTGACGGGCAGAGGGAGGCAAGCTGACTTGGTGCCAGGATTCAAAAACCTGAAACTGCTGCTATATGCCACCCTAGTGTGGTCCTCGCTTGACACAGCTGTTCCTGTCGATGTGTGTTCAGTTTTGATTAAAATATGGCGTCTAAGACACCTAGCCTGACTCTGTGTACCGTATCTGATTTATCTGACTACCTGCTCCGTGTACCAGACTTGGCTAAATCTGACTACCTGCTCTGTCTACCGAACTTGGCCATTTCTGACTACCTGCTCTGTGCCCCAAGATGGGCCTTACCAGGGTCCATTGAGCTCAGAGAATGTGCTTGTTAAAGACTTCTCTGTCCCCAAGTTGTCCTTCAAGTTCAGTTTTAATGGAGAGCACAAAGTAATCAGCCTCAGGTAGCTACAAAGTGTCTCTCCCTGCTTCACCAAGTCTTGTCTGGTTATTTCAAGACTGCATCTTAGCTGAGAAATTTCACCTCAGTTCTAAGAGACCTGTTTTTGTTTTTCTCTCAACTGCTGGAAGGTTTTAACTGGAAGCTAGTTAATATCAAGGAAGAGCAAAATTGCCCACGGTTAAGCTCTGTAATGCTTGTGTAAGCCATGGTCATGTTTTAGGTTTGTAGCACTAAATATAGTTTTCTTTTTAACATGGCGAGAGTGTCCTCCCATGTCTTTATTTTTATGTTGGAGTATTGACGTAGGCTGGCTTTCGGAGGTTCATAAAAGGCCTAAATAGCTTTTCTTACTCTATAGATAACAGCTGGTTGTTAGTTTGTTTCATTTATCTACTTGCTGGGTTTAAGGGGCCTAGTAGAGCAACGTAATTATGTACTTTTTAGACATGAATGCAAAGATACTGGATTAAACCTCTAGAAATCAAATTATGGTTATATTATTAGCCTTCACTTTTAACGTCATGGATACCTGAAGTTGCAATGGAAACCACAATTACTTTTGATAGTTTGAGATTACCATGGAACCATAAGAAGAATACTTATTTTTTTTAATACTTTTACAGATATATATGATATGATAAGCCTCTTCAGCCAACTAATCTGTGTATAATACTTCTTCGTCTTGAATATAATATTGATTATTCGGTTGTATCTTTAAGTCAATGTTATTGCGTAACCATACACTGCATATGAATGCAGGCATTGTGTATTGTGCCCCAGGGAGGCTGTGTGTAAACATGAACACCACTTCGCCGTCTTCACTAGGATAATAATGTTCAGTGAAAAATATTTTTAATGCATAATAATAGCTCTTACTAATAGATAACGCTGCATGGAATACCCCAAGGTGAAAACTCAAAACGGATGAACCCCTGTTAACCATAATAACTACAGATCATAGCTACTGATACATTGATGATCATACATAGTGTGATAAATCTATTAATCAATTGACCTAAGTCTTATGTTTGTTTACGTATACATTGTTAACATTTATCTACATCACATCTGTAAAAGGGAAAAAAAATTCTATGCTATGCAAGGGTAAAACACATTGAAGGTGATCTGTTATGTATCCAAATGCTTCATTTTACTGCTCCAATGTACAGATTAAAACAATTATAATAATCGTAATAGTGAAATATGTTGTGGAATGCAAACAGCTAAATATAGTACTCTTATTTTATAGAAAATTAAAGAATGAACTTCTGGAAATAAGACGAAAAGGTGGTAACCGACACAGGCAGCGCCAGCAGAATAACCCCAAAGTTTGTGTCCGCTGCCAGAAGAATTTAGGGTTGATCTTTGACCGGGGAGAACTGTGTCATGCCTGCCAGCTACGGGTCTGCAATGCGTGCCGTGTTGTGGTTAAAGATGGTAAATGGAAGTGTACAGTGTGTGCCAAGATTGCGTAAGTACAGATCTTCATCGTTAGAATTACTGTACCTCCTAAAAACAGAGCTAAGTTCTAAAGCATGTAAATGTAGACATTTTCAAAGGCCAGAAGAGCATTACTCCCTACCCCTTTAATAAGTGATGTTTGTTTCAGCTATTCGAAAAAACAAAACTGTTCAGTTGCTTCTGCCTTTTAAATTTGTGTTTTTTTGGGTCAATTCTGGCAAGTGTCATCTTGACCGTGGAACATTTAGCAGGGATGCAATTACACAAACTGTCTTATTACAAAGATAGCATCCTATCACAGTACGACGCTTGAATTTATTGAGCTCTTCAGAACGACTATTTTTTTTTTTGGACTAATGCTTGGCTTTTTATACACCTGTGGCAATGGGTCTGATTAAACCCCCCCAAATTTAATAATTAAGAGGTGCGTTCCGGTATTTTGGTCCATATAGTGTATTATGAACCAGTATCAGGAAGGTTGTTCTTATTTTTTGGCACTTTAGGAGAGTGTTTGATGTAAATGGACCACTGAAGTACCATATTGCTTAACAGACTAGCAGATATTAAGAAACATAATTGTAGTCTAGGCAAAATAATGTTTCATGGAATTGATGTCCTGTTCCTTTATGGCTAATTACATTGGAGGATCAAGCGGTCGCGTTGAGTTTAACTCGCTGAATATGTAGTGCAGAAGCACCAACTACATCGCTGTATTCAGTGGCAGGCAATACAACTTGTGTCTAGATGTTAATTTATCAGTATGAAGACCATATGTAGCCATATGACTTGTTTTTAACAGCAGTTAAGGGTAGGGTTCGACATGGCTTTGACATATTGAATATGTTGGTGGTTTTCACTGCAATGTATTATTGCCGATTCCGTCACTTGTTGCATAGCGTAAAAGGTCAGATTTCAGTTCCATCTCCAGAAGTATCATAAATAATTAGTAATTGCACATACTTACATTTGGAATAAAGTCATTTTATGTTTAAACATGTTTTATTGAACGTTATGGAGTTATTAAGCTGTAGCAATAAAATTAGTCTCAATATATGGAAGTAATGTACGTCAGAAGAACAACAGACATGGAAACACTACAGTGGCCTTAGAGATTAATAAACGCCAATGAGATTAAACCAAAGAAGTCCCTTTAGTGATTCTCAGCTGTCCATTAAAAGACTGTTTGCCAGCCGTACTTCGTCAGGTGGATGGGCATGGAAGATTTCTGCAATCTATGCCAATATGTAATACAAAATATACTGCCAGATAAAGTGGTTTTAAAATATGTTAGAAAACTGATGTATTTCATTTACATGCTGAGATGGAATGAAAATGTCAGGTCCTATTAACTTTTTCAAATAGCACGTGATTTAATCTTACTAACATCCACACTAATTCTTACATTCTATGGATGTGATTTTTTATAATTGAGTAAAACTACTGGATAACTCAATCTGAATTCTTATCATTTTATATTAATAGTGACCTTTCGGTCTGTATTAAATCTTCTAGAATAACTTGTCAGAGATAAATGCTCAGTGAACTTTATGTTAAAGCAAAACCATGCGGGGAGAAATCCCACAAATCTTGTGATTGTGAAGCATGTGTCTGATGGGCCGTTCACTTATTAATCCAGGGGCAATGTTAATTAAAGGACAACTTTTAAAGGAGCTGCTTCAAAAAATGTTGACTGGCATCAAAGATTGAAGGTGCAAGGGTGTAGCATCAAATCAAATGGGGTTAGGCTTTTGTCTAACTGCCTCTACTGAAACTAGGAAGCATACTTAGATATGTTTCCTGCACAGTTCCACTCCCATTGTAGTTAGGAGGAGCTATACAGAGCTTGTGCTGTTCCACCTGTCAGGGGGTGCCTGGTGAGCTGGGTGTGGGCCAAGTTGCCCAACGGTCACCTAATCCAGCCCCGCAGCTTCCCTCTGTGGAGTTCGCATACTGTGAGAGGAAACTGTCTTTTCCCACCCAGGTTCCTGCTTTCCCTGTGTAGGAAAAGAGAGTTTCCTCGCACAGTGTATGGGGTACACAGCAGCAAGCTGTGGGCCTGTGTTAGGCAGCCATCAGGCCGCACAGACATCTGTGAGGCCCCAGTGATGCTCAGCCACCCCTAGACCAGTGAAATCTGCAAGAGAGATAAGGGGGTACACGAAAGTGAATGGGTGAATTAATGATCAAGTGACCGTGTGAGTGTTTAGGGGTAGAAATGGTACATGCAGGCTGTTAAGGGGGCAGAGGTGGCACAGGCAGGTGGCTTCAGGGGTAGAGGTGACACAGGCACGCTTCTTCAGGGGCAGAGGTGGCACAGGCAGGCTGCTTCATGGGCAAAGGTGACAGGCAGGCTGCTTCAGGGGCAGAGGTGGCACAGGATGGCTCAGTGTATAGTGATAGGCGTTATGGTGTACCATATCTGTTCAGTAAATGTTATTTCATTAAACTTATTTAATTTATTTATAACCTAATAATTGTTTTTCACATTTCTACTGTTTTCCATTTGACATACAGTTTACAAATTAGTGAAATAAATATTCTTGCCAACATAATTTTTTCACATACAGGATCTCCCCCGGGTGCCAAATACTCTAGGTACCCCGCTGGTTTCTTATCAGTTTTTGTCTCATCAGATGTTAAATATTTTGTGTGGGTTGGTGATATCATTTTGCTATAAAGTTTTGCAAACAACCACTTGTCTTTCCCAGTATGTTAAATGATCCAGCTATAAACAGATCAGTAGAAACACCTAATAGGTGCAAAATATAAGAATAAGCACTGCTACAGTAAGAAGATAATATATATGACACATTATAAGCATACCTGGGAACTTCTGGGCTCCGGCTACCCGGAGCCTTCCTTTGCGGGTCCCGCTGCCGTCGGTGGGCGGTCCCATTGACGTTAATGGGAGTTCCCACTGGGGAAACACCCCTATTTAAAGGAAAAATGGGCGGGGAGCTGGACATGTCAAGACTCCGCTCCCGTGACCCGGAGGATTCGGGTCTTGACCTGGAGAACCAGAGAAGCAGTGTTCACCCAGCAATCTCCTGGTCAAACCCGGAGAGTTCCCAGGTATGATTATATGATTCAACCTTTATGCTGACAAGGTAATGAAGCATGATATCACTGATATTCCAAGCATTCAGTATCGGTGTTAGGAAAGAACATGCATTTATTACTTATTTATGATCGCATTTATTATTACTGAAGTAAGCAAAGAGAAATAAGGAAGGTAGAATTGAGTTTGTGTTGCGTTGGTAGTCTCTTTAGGTTGCTTAAATTAAGTAAATCATAGCTTCACTGCCATCAGCTGAATTTGAAAAACTCAACCAAGTTTAAACTTCAACTAAACTTGACTTCCAACTTCAATCAAGCTGTAATTGAAAGCATAGCAGTTCTATAGAATATAGAAAGTGAGACGGCATCAGGGTTATTAAGGGGTTCCAACTCTGTAGGATCATCTCAAACTCTAAGTACGGTAAACCAAAAAGATGGACAACCCTGACTGCCAACTCACTTGCAGAGTCCTAGCTCATTAGTGCTTGACGGCTAATCAACAGTTGTTGAAAGCAACATGAAATAAAATTGGCTGGTTTTACTAATAATTTAATTTAAGACAGTTGGCAAATATTATGTTATACCTTCCTTTACTACTCCCTATAGAAGCAAAGAATAAACTATACAGCAACTAGATAATTAAAAAAATTGACAATGATAGGATCTCCAATTGAATCTTACTAATAATATTACGACAGACAGCCCCCCAAATGTCCATAAGAACTACTTCTCTGTCTGGCTCAATGATAACCGAAATCATGTGGAACTGAATGTGCAAATCAAACAGAATGTGGAACTGAATGTTTAAATTAAACAGAATGCAGAACTGGAAAACACAATCTGGAGGGAGTGATAACAGTCAGCCTCAAATGGATTTAATAAACATTAACCTTCTTAACCTAAGAAAAATATATAGAATATAGAAACAAGGGAGCACTAGTAAATATATATATAAAGTAATATTCTTAGGGAGGGATAATGTTTATCTTTAATAAAATTATTATTTTGCGTCACAACATTAGCAAAGTCTATCAATTTTATCAAAAGACGCTTCATATTATGCACGTTTAATGCAGACATCAATTAATCAAGGATGCCGAAAGCATATGAAACAGATTTAAAAGTAAAACTCCATAGTTACCCTAGACCAATCTGCTGCCCTAAGAATATCCTCCAGACTACCTCCAGGAGATAATCATACCTGGGAACTTCTCGTCTCCGGCTACCCGGAGCCTTCCCTCGCGGGACGTGGCCAGGACTGCCCACTGATGTTGGTGGGCGGTCCCGCTGATGTCGGTCATACCGGAGAGTTCCCAGGTATGGAGATAATGCCTTATGGGCCATAGGTCATCTGACTGAATGAGCTTTCAATGAGTAACATTGAATTTCTGCCATTTTCATACCCCATTCAATCCACCTGTCAAGTGTAGATCAAGATATTTATTAGAAGAAACTGTGATGAGGGTACTGGTGCTTTTGGTGAACACGTGCTATAGTGTATGGCGATAATACAGTATAATGAAATAAATACTTCCCTTTCTAGTATATTCTCACACTCACAGTGTATCTGTGATTTTCAAACTTGTCTTAATTTTTCTGTGATCTGAATAAACAGAGGAAACAAAAAGACCACAATTGGATGGTATCTTCATAAAAAGTGTGTAAATCAGCACTCAAAATTGTGTAAATCAGCTGTCACAATCCATTGCTCCTGGGTGATCAGCAGCCGATATTTTTGTATGTGGAACGTAAGGACCATTTGTTCCACAGCTGGTGTTGGGTGCTTTCCTTTGCTGTACCCCAAAGATGCTGATGTGAAAAAACCCAAGAATTTTATCCTGGGGAAGAACAACAACAACAACATTTGGGGGGCTTTATACAGTATATATATATATATATATATATATATATATATATATATATATATATATATATTGGTTCAATTGGAGATGTAATTTTTTAACTATTCAGTTGCTGTATATGTTTTTTACTGCTATTGGGAGTAGTAAAGGTAGTTATAGCATAATATGAAGCCTCTTGTCTTGTGTTAAAACGTAAACTTGATTCAGCAACATCTTAATTTTTACTGAATACAGAGGTTTTGGGGCTTCAGTGAATAACTATAGCCCATATACTGCCAAGTTAGGGCTGTTGAGATGTAACGGACACCTGGAAAGTTATTAAATAGACCTACTCCAAGTCAGCTTTTCCTTGTTGCAGACACATACAGTTAATTCATCAGAAGTTGGTAAGAAGTGTTTTTCATTAGGACTTTTTGTAGGGCATTTACACATGAGCCTGTTACCAGGGTACAATAAAGCCTATAAGATGCATTATAGGAAAAATGCCTTATTTAAGAGGAATATAAATATTTCAATTTTTGGGGCGATTCTGTGTGTTTTTAGACAATAGTCAGTCTATCTATCTATTTATCGATCGATCGATCTATCGGTGCATGAAGATGCATGTTGCATCCCGTTAACCTCTGTACTCAGAGGGTTAAAATCAGGCGAATCATTATTTTTGGAAAGTAGAGCTAATGAAAAATACAATATTGACATATGAGAGGAAAATCCATAGCTTGTGCATCCACACGCATAACTTCCATTCAACGGTTCGTGAAAAGTTTCTTTTTCTCCACGCAGCAATTATTACACGTAACTAACAATAAGTGCTCGATCGTATAATAGGTACAAAGCCTGTGATTACCGCTTGATCGCCTGGCTTGTAAGGTTTCAAGTATAACGGGTTGCCGGGTAATCATATGCAAATGAACAATTATTCCACATCACTGTTTGCTTTCTTCCTCTGTGACTTGAAGTTTTCCGAAATTTGAAAGCAGAAAATATCATGGTTTTTTAAGACTCTATTTATATGGCGCTGACAACCTAATCCGAAATCCAGCTCCATGTCAGAAGGCGCTCTGTCTCTGATGTGATGGGGAACAAAAGTAGGCATTACTTGTCTCACCAAATCATTGAACATTTAGGTTGCCATTCCTGGATGTCATGGGTAGGGTTACTGCCAGGGCATGAACCTGCTTGGTAGGACTGTCTTGGCAAATTCTAGACTTTATGATCATCCTAAATATTTCCTGGGGAAAAAGCAGTTGATAAGCTACAAGCTTCATTTACACATCGCTTGTGGTTATTGCAGAATACATACATATTCATCTGATAATCCCAAGTGCTTTTTAACCCCTTAATGACAAAGCCCCCTTAATGACAAAGCTCGTCAAAATGCATTGTTTTCAATGGGTTTAGGGACCGCCCATTGTCCTTAAGGGGTTAAAGTTCTCAGAGTCTTTCTATTATGCTAGCAGTACTTCTGCTTTTTCGGAAATGTTGTCAAAGAAATGTGACTGTGCTTTTGGGACACTGGGTACATTGGACTATGTACAGTAGGTCTTCATACCCCAACAACACCTGATACTCATGAGCCCCATCACCGTACATTCAGTCCATAGAATCTGCCCATTTTTTTCTGTAAAGACTTAAACTTGTATCAGTTTTTGTTCTCATTATAGATACAGGATAGCTAATCTTTTAACCCCCTCAAGGACAATGGGCGGTCCCTAAATCCATTGAAAACAATGCATTTTGAGCCCGTACATGTACGGGCTTTGTCATTAAGGGGTTAAATACTGCTATCCTGTATCAGCCTAGTTTTTTTTTTTATTTCACATCAACATTACTTAGCATCTTCAGTTAGCTTGGGACCATGTATCCTGGTTGGGATATCATTCAGCATGTTCTGTTCAGTTGGAATACGTGGTATCATCTGTTAAGATACAATAAAAAAATAAACATTATACATGGTAAAAATAGACAATATCCTGTGTGATGTGTTGTATTTTTTCTATTTTTTGTTCTATAGACAGCTAAAAATAGCAACAGGTGAGTGGTTTTTCGAAGAGCGAGATAAGCGCTTCAAAAATGGCACTGTCCTTGGGAGTGACGTGGTCAGAAAGTCCATCATGAGAAAGATACCAGGTAACCCTTTGATGTGGTCTGTATGCACCATATAACACTGTACACTTGTAATTATTCATTTGTATGTCTCCATGCACATCTTATTCACTTAAAAGGTTTAAAGTACCCCCTGCAGTCTCAATGTGTGTAGAACAGAAAATAACTGTTGGGAGGTTGGGGATAACTGGTGGGTTGCTGTAATGATGGGTAGAGATTTAGCTAACCACCCATAATCATGGAACCCAAGGGCCTTCCCTGCCTTATGGAAAATGCTTTCTTGTTCATTTGGTGTCTTGATCATTGCCCCATCCACCATGTTTCCTCAGTTAGTAGAAATATACATGTTGCCGTTTATGTAAATACAATTTGCCAGACATAACATGCATAGAATTTACATTGCATTGATTTACATTTTAACCAATGTATGTTTAGAACGTATGCCACTCTTAGATGTTGCCAACTGATGGAACATCAAGTGAAAATTGCAATCCTAAAGACTTGGGAGTGACTTCTATATTGATATATGTATGTCTGTAGACTATAGTGGAGATAAAACATAAAATATGTATGTCTGTAGACTATAGTGGAGAAAAAAACGGAATCCCTATATCATCTATATGTGTGAATTACATAGTATTACCATATATGAATACAATTCTAGCATAGACTCCAAAATCACAGATTATAAGGGATTTACAGTATAAAAAGTAACTAAGAATTTCAGCAGTTGTTAGAAAAGAAGTGATTGTTACAGAGATCGAGCCATTGCTGTTGGAACATTATTTGCCAAGGCACTGACCTTTTAGATTCATAATGCCTAGAGGAACATCTACTTGTGTGTGGTATTACCTTTTTCACATCTGTGTGTTTGTATAGCTGACGTGACTTTTTTGCATGTGTGTGTGTGTATAGCAGCAGCTAAAACAGATGAAGAAGTGAAAAATCCAGCAAATATGGATGGGAAACAACAGACCACAAATAACGAAGCAGCATCAGGAAATGTCTCAGCTGGCAACGGAACTTGGTTTGTACCTTTTAATTTATCAGCGGCCCAGAATTAAAAATGCCTAAAGCAATTACCATCCGTCTGTTGTGCCTGAAGTAGCAGCCTTATGCAAAATACGTGACATGTTTTGTACTTATCTCCATGTCACCTAGGGCCCTCTTGTAGTCTTCTTGTATGGATGTATGTATGTATGTATTGGCTCTTTCAGTGCCAATAATTTTCTTGCTATGGGAACCATAAGAGGTTAGGTGGAAGAGAACATGATAGGCAGCAGCTGTTTATTATGAAAGCTAAAAGCTCAGAGGGAAATCCAGCCTACTCGGGTGGTTAAAGGGATATGCGGGATATGCATAAAGCTATTATAAAGAATTAATACATATAAAATTGAAAAATCCAAGACTAAATAAGGAATTGGTACTTTTTTTATCTTTATCTAGGTCGTCAAATAATGTTATTCTTGCTCCTATTTCATGGTCATTTATCATCTACTAGACACATCTCAGGAACAAATGTGCAATGTAAACACCAGTCACTTTTTACTCTTTTTATTGCTATCTTTGTTTTAGGAAGAGATCTTAATAACCGCCTTTTCCTGAGTTATAACAACTTTGTGAACGCTCCTCCTTTTCTAGACGGATGCATTCGTTTCCAGTTTTAGTATATTGTAGGTTTACCTATAGGGCCTTGCAAACCTCAAATTGTGGATCAATTTGAACTTTCAAATATTTAAGTGATAAACCCTTTATCGAATAACGAAAATATATAAATTCAAATGTAGTCAATAGATCAATCAGATATAAGGAATGTCGTGACATCCTTCCTTCTCAATGTGTCTACAATGTTAATAAATATACTTCACCATCTCCCCACCACTTCCAAGCACTTGCTCCTCAGCTTTTCCACCTCACCATCACCTTTCTTTTCTGTTTTCTTCCACACATTTTAAAACTTAATATTGACTGGTTTTAAGTGAATTAAATACACATCTTAATTGAGGATTTATATTCAACTTAGAAAACCAAGCCCAGGTGATTTATTTAAGGTTAACATGGGTAGGACATATGATTAGACATGTCCTGGATTCTATGTAAAATATATTTATATTTCCAACCAGGTAATAATTAAATATGTGATATTTTTCTCTTACAGTACACTGAACAAAACTGCTGTTAAACCATCAGGAAAAGGAGAAGATTCAAGAAGTATCCGTTCGGTTTTTGATACCCAAAGCCTGCGCAGTACCCGTTCAATGCCACGATCTGAAGGGTAAGAAAGAAAACTAAAACCTGCCCAACTCCAATACATTCTTTTCCTGACAGTTTTTTTTTAATATTTTTTTCTCTCCAATGACTGGATAGTCCTTTATGTTTGTGAATACTATGTGAACTAATCTGGCTAAATTACATTTTATGAAATTAAATCCTAATTGCCAGATCAGACAGATACTTATAAGTGTGTGTTTTAGATTACGGTATAGCCCCTTTTTGTTGTAAGGGACTTGTTTGCTGGCATGCCAAGAAACAATGAAAGGGATGAAATGGTAGGAATGGGGAACAAGGGTAAGTTTTACATCACTGAGAAGGTGCTGAGCAGGACACCCAGCAGAAGCAGAAGAGGGAATTTAAACATACATATTATAACACAAGACCCAATGTCTGACTGAGGTTTGAGGATTTTAAAACAGGGAGACTTGAGAGGTATGATATACTGGTTTATTGTGCCATACATTAGCTTGTGTTTGACAGCCAATGAAGCTGTAGACAAAACCACAGAAAGATCTAAATGTCATCTATGAGGAATCATGCACCAGGTTTGCATGCCTATTAAACTTGTTGTTTAGATACACATTACATGGGAGCATCAGCTGACTCCTACATTGCAAACACATTAAAGCAGTTTTACAAGGCCAGAATGGAAAAAATAAAGTAGAATTGCACATATAATAAAACACGTTATTTTTTTTAAAATGTAAGCAAGTCAGTCATTCCAAAGACTTTATGGTACCTAGGAGCAAATGTCTTTGGACCATGATGTAGAATAGTGCCAACAGTGCTTTATAAATGAATGCTGATACCAAGATTAATTTGTGCTACTGAGCTCCCAACTTGATGTACACTATACTATGGACAAACGTATTGGGACACCTGACCGTTACACCAGCAGGGACTTGATGACATTGTATTCTAAATACATAGACATTAATGTGTAGTTGTCCCCCTCCTCTTTGCAGCTGTAACAGCTTTTACTTTTCTGTGAAGGCTTTCCACAAGATTTTGGAGGGTTTCTGTGGGAATGTCCCCTTCAGCATAGCAAGTCATTTTGGCCAATGCTGTGTTTCTAACTTTGTCGGGACAGTTTGGGGAAGGGCCTTTTCTATTCCAGCATGACTATGCCCCAGTGCACAAAGCAAGGTCCATAAAGACATGGTTGGGTGCGTTTGGTGTGGAAGAACTTGACTGGCCTGCACAGAGCTTTGGGATGAACTGGAACAGAGATTGCGAGCCAGGACTTCTTGCCCAACATCAGTGCCCGACCTCACAAATGCTCTACTAGATGAATGAGCAAAAATGTTAATTGTCTATGTATTTAGAATGTGATGTGATAAAAGTCCCAGTTGGTGAAATAGTGGTCCCCCAATACTTTTGTCCTTATAGTTTATCTAAGAGGCACAAAGTAGGTGGATATATGGAGGGCAGTGTCAATGTTAGAAAGGTTGAGATTATATGTGATTAAGTCTAATACAGAGCACACTGCCATGCACTGTGTGCTACATTACATTACTTTCTGGCACTGAAATAGCTTAATGAATGGGTCATTAACTCCATTTGTAATTTGCTCATTTATCATGGCTCCCTATCTTCATGATCGTTCTGTGTGCGTATACGCTAATGGAGACAGAAATTGGTAATTCATCACTAACTGAAACCAATTCATCAGCTTCGCAGAATGACAGAAATAGAGAAAACACTGCTTTTAGGGAGTTTTACCGCTTACACTAAAGGAGAACATGATTGCGACCAACAACCAGCCACTGAAAGTTATCATGTAATTCTATGTGCAGCTCAATTAACTAAAGTGATATCTGAAATGGTGTTTTATAAAACAGCACTCAGTGGCAAAATAAAACGTACACATAATCTTATCATTATTAATGATTGTTAATTTACACCTTTGTATCTGAAAGGTCTGTACAAATTGAGTGCAGTTGCATTTCCAAGGGAGAAGTGGATATGTTGGGCAAAATGGCTGCCACAAACTCCACTAACGCCATTGCACACCTGACAGCAACTCCTGAAACGTAACTTTCACTTGACTCCTTCACAGTGGAGTTGGGTTGAGTGCAGGACCTTAGTTATTCGCTAACCCACAAACTGGTATAAACTGTGTGTATAAATATAAATGCCCCAATAATCCAGGTGTCCAAATCGGGTGTTGGGAAATGTGGCTGGAGCCAGAAAGGGAGAGGTGCCAGTCCAGGGTGGTAGGGTGGAATGGGGTCTTTTCTGCCAAAACGAGTGTTCCTCTGACACTTGTTTGCCCCCATATTACTTGAGAAACCTTGAGAAATCATTATAGGAAGGATTCTGCACAAAGAAAATTGAGAAGTAGAAAATGTGCTGCTGTGCACCCTTGTTTATGTAATGTTGGTCTTGGTCTCCTATGTACAGTATATACTGTATGTATGGCAAAATTCCTTGTCCTAAGATTTACATACGAGAGATGTTATTTACTGATCGATTTCTATAAGAGTTTTATTCTATTGCAGCTTAAGGTCTTTAAAGCAAACAAGAAATGGAGAAGATGGGTTAAGTATTCGTTCAGACCATGACACTCAAAGCTTGAAGAGCACCAGATCAATTGCACGCTCTGAACGGTGAGGAGACATATCTTCTTTCACTTCCACCAGGTTACATGATCTGTGGCTCAGTGATCAACCCCATTGATTTTTTTTTTAAACAGAAATCTAAAAGATACTTAACACCTTTCAATTTTCCTCAGCTGATTTTGGCTAAGGTAGAAATATCTGTTTATTGACATATGCTATTGATTTCAGGAGGGAGCTTCTGTTAGTCTACAACATCCATTACTGTCCTCCAGCTTTTGTTAGAGAGTAGCTTGAGAGAAAAAACATGTTCTGTAGAGCTGGGATCTGTAGTTCTGACTGGCAGTTGGACGATCATAGGGAATTGTCATCTGAGTCCGATATAAATCCCATCCTGTCAAGAAAAAAGTAAAGATTAGAGTCGCTGTGCTCTGAAGCATGTTAAATAAATAAACCGATTATTTCATTCATCAAATCAAATGTTTGAAATGTCAGTGATTTAATACTGTTAACCTATGTTTTAATGGTGACTAATTGGTAATTGTTTTACAGAATGTTCAAAGGTGATATTCACAGTCTCCCTGAATCTTCACAAGCTGAGATGCTTTACCCTGGCCAGGATATTGGAGATACAGTCAGCCAAGCAAGCTTCAAAGTAGATTCACGTTCAGAATCCAAACGCACCTCTCCTGTTTCCATAAGGCAATAAGCTTTCCAATTTCCCAAATTGTTTGGATGTGTTGTCAAGTGCCTCATCAACATGGATCTTTTTTTTTTCTTTCATTTTAGGGGAAGTAATCACTCTTTGGACATGTCAGGTGCTGGAGTCACGTCCACAGGCAGCATTATTTCAGCACAAGGTTCTCCTACACCGAGTAAACGCAGCATGTCTTCCAACTACAGCCAGATGGTAAGAGGAACATTGCATCATTTTTGTTTTAAATGTTGACACATAGATAAAATGGATTGTTTTTTTAATGTTTTTTTTTTTTGTAACAAAATGACCTTATGTTCAACTGGAAGTCTCTCAGATGTGGCCATACCCCTCACCCATTAACGTTTGTTTTATATAATATAACTGCTGTAATTGAATAACCCCCTCCATGACCTGATATTGAACAATGCATATGAAAAGCATTATTGTAATGTCAAACTGTTCTTTTTACACTGAAAAAAATAATTATATTTAAGGTTGCACCAGGCAGGCATCTGTTGTAATACATTTTTGAAATTGAAGTTTGTTTAACTTTATCTAATCTCATGATATTTTCATAGCATTCTAATTTAGATAAAGGAATGAGAACAAGTAGCAGTATACCTGAGGATCTTTCTAAGGGCCATCAAAGAAAACCTTCTGACGCTCCCTCAGTAGCTGTATCCAGAGTATCTATATCATCAGGTATTGGGATTTACTGTAATACAGTGTGCTTTTAGGCTTTTCAAATAAAAAAAACAATTCTTAAACAGGCAATAGTTAGCACGGAGGAGCTCGTACATGTGTTTGTGGCTACAAACTTTCCAAGTCATACTATTGTGGTGATTGACTTCACATTAAGAAGAGAGATCATAAAATTCATGCTTGAATAAAGACCCTTAAGTTGAACACAATATTTGCGAAGTGACTAGGTGTCTGGACTAAAAACATAAAAGTGAAGAGATTGTTTTTGAGGTAGGTAGACATAGCAACATAGAATGTGACAGCAGAACCATTTGGCCCATCTATTCATACACATCAAGAGAAAATGCACAGGTGGTCTTAACTGAAAGCTAGGAGAATATGATATGTAAATACATAGAAAGCCATTTGTTGTGTTCTCCCAAAGGTATATTTCTGTCCTAAAAGCAATTTATCTTTTAGTTAATTTCCAAATTATGCAGAATTAAGTAAGTTAATTATTTCTGTGTTCATGGTACAGAGAAGACGTAAGTAATGTTTCTTTACAGATCGCAGTAGATCTGAACTGGACCTCAGTGGAAATTTTGCTGGAGGAAATGAGGAAACAGGGAGCATCAGGAGCAGATCTGTTCCAGGAGGCTTGAATAAGGATTTGGTAAGTTCCATCTAACAACATGTGAGTCACTTAACAACCAAATTCCAGATGTTAAGGCTGCGGGATGATTTGCTGTTGTTTGACTAGTAGAGATCTGCGTTTCCAGAAAGTGACCTTTTGTGTAGTTAAAAATAAAATGGAGACCATTCAGGGGGTAAAGGTTGGGTAACTTGTGTGGCAGGCACTTTTGGAGTCCAATTTCAATCATCATTAGCATCAGCTGCCTTTGAGTTGTAGAGTGTGGTTTGTGTCTAGTTGAGTAAAACTTTTACCAGAGTGTTCTTTAATGTGAACTATAGGCTCCCTATAATGATCCATATGGGTCTGGATATTTGTCTCTGATGGGTACATTGAGCTTGGCTCTCTCATGGCAGTGCCATATGATGAAATAACATTGTATATAGCCACAAATAGCAACAACAGAAAATCCCATTTCTGTTGTTCTGTAAGCATGCTTAGAACATAATCCCAATACAATTCATTACTATTTGGGTATATGTGTTCCATGTGATGTTCATTTTGTTAATGAACACACATTAATTTTCACTACCAAAGCAATGTTTTTATAAAGTTGATTTTAAAATATACTGTACATAGTATAACACGCCTCTCCCAAAGAAACAAAGCATAGCTGATTACCGCAATCACGTTCGCACTTCTAAAGAAGCAGTTTAGAGAACATAAGGCCGGATTCTCTGTTCACGCAATAGATTGTGGGAGCCGCAGGATACAGCTTTTGCTTTATTAACCTTCACAGTTTGGTTGTGTTGGAGAAACTGTGATCTTCACTTAAAATTGTGTTTGCAAATTAGCGTTTGCAAATGACAACCAAGCACTTGGCAAAAAAGATGCATTTCTTGGATGGATTCCCACAACTGAACACGGAAATGTTTTTTGTTACATCTTATTATAGTAAAAGGAGTGGACGTTTTTTTTTTTATTTTAGCTTATTGCATATTTGAATGACATATGAAAGATAGTATGTCTGATCACTTGGCAATGCTAAATGTAGAGGGGTGCCTATGAGCAGCTACACTATATGGTCCAAATTATTGGGACACCTGACCATAACACCAACAGTCATGTTGGAGTAGAAAAGAGTCTTCCTCAAACTGTTCCCACAAAGTTGAAATCATAGCATTGTCCAAGATGTCATTATATGGTGAACCATTAAGATTTAGCTTCACTGGGCCCAGTCCAAACCATGATTTCAAGAGCTGTGGCCCAATACTCTTGTCTATATAGTGTTCCGCAAAGCAAGGTCCATAAAGACATGGTTGGGTAGGTTTGGTGTTGAGGAACTTGACCTGACCTTAACCCCATCAAACACCTTTGGGATGAACTGCAATGGAGATGGCAAGCCAGGCCCGACCTCACAAATACTCTACTGGATGAATGGGCAAAAACACAAATCATATGGAAAACCTTATAGCTCAAAGGGAGGACCAACTATGTATTAATATCTATGTATTTTGAATGCAATGTCATCAAATTCCCTGTTGGTGTAATGGTCAGGTGTCCCAATATTTTTGTCCATATAGTGTATGTGCTATGGATTCATTTAAGTGCCTGGTACAGCAGAGCTTATGTTTTGAAGCTAGACATGCAACTTTGGTTTATTAGTCTGTATATTCACTATATATTATTAGTAAATAATAAAGAAATAACGCACATTTAGTTAGCATCTTGGGCAGTTGATGTAATGCTGTAACCAACTAAACCATCTATGATCACTGCTTACTTTTATATAGTTCAATCAAGGGCCCTTAAACTCTTTATGATTTTTATATACTAAAATATATACATTTTTTGTGTTTTTAGGAATACCTCGATGAAATTGAAGAAGATATTGATGAATTGATCAATACCCACAATTCAAGCAATATGAGAAGTGGGCTATCAACTGTAAGGAACATATTTACATTTATTTCCAACCTTTATCCAACATATTTATACGTCTGTGCATGTTGACAGTAAAATCGTATTGAATGATTTGCCCTTTCGCCATTGAAATGCCTTGATCTGTTATAGATCATCAGTTGCCATGACTTCTGATCCTATTATAGGCTGGAGTTCTTCATTCCTCTTGGTTGCCATGAAACTGGTTAACGGTATATAAAGAGTTATGAGACCACTGTGTTCCAATTAGATAACACATAATTCATATGCTATAAAAATAATATATGTTAGAAATGCCAGTGCTGCTTAGGCTAAAACTCCAAATAGGACCCTGTCTCTTGCAGATGTCCCTGATGGCGTTAACTCATCCTAGACTCACTAATAACACTTTAACTTGGTATTATTCTGCTGCAAATCTACTTAGTTCCCAAATAGCTTTATAAAGATTTTAGCATAGTTAAAATTCATGAGGGCTACTTCTGAGCCCACATTAGCATATATATATATATATATATATATATATATATATATATAGACTTTAGTAAATAGACCGACTGGTAAACAAAATAAAGGATATTGCCCAATATAGGCAGAGAATGCATATCATTGAACAGATTTGTTCTATTGTCTCTTATCAAAATAGAAAGTAGATATGTTTACCTGATTTACTGCCAGCTTACAAGTCATGCAAACAGGATGATCGCAATACTTATGTTGGCTCAATACGTCTGACAACTGCACACTCTTCTGTTTTAAGTAAAACATTTTTTAATTGGCAGTGGCACTAATAATCTTATCAAGCCCTCGATTTTCTGTACTGCCTGTGGGTTGATATCCAAAATACGTTGGTGTTATTTAACTTTAAAAATATATTTTTGAAGCAACACAGATCAATCCGTGTTATTAACAGAGAGGTACTAGTAGCAGCCATCTTTGTATACTATATGTAATCATTGATATTGCATCGATCCATAAGGAACTTGTAACGGTAGCAAACATGCCAAGATGTAGTATGTTGGCCAAACAAGTTAATATCACAAGACTAGAAAACAGACATTACTTGTGCTACCATTTGACACTAAATGGTTAATCTCTTGACCAGTTAGTCTTCTCGATGATTAAAATAGTTTGTAATACTTTTTACATTAAAGACGTATTAACAAGCCTGGACCCCGGAGGCACCTTGGAAATCAATAATGGAAACTTTTTTTCCATATGCCTACAAAACTTAGGATGGCTTGATTGGGAAGTCCAAGTCGTATCTACACATAATGTGGCTTTCAGGAAGCCTGTTGAGTAGCATTCCATTGACCTTTTTAAAAATTTAAATTAAAAAGATGAAAAGCAAACTTATAATCGAGCACAATGTCAGACAAATATATCATAAAATAAGTATAGAATATTCCATTTCTGCCTTTTTTTCCATTAACATGGAATTTTGCTGAAACATATCAATTTATTTAACTTCACTGTGCCTTAAAAGTGGCATCTCGAGTGACCTTCTCCTGCAGGAAGTGCTGAGCGGGTCCTGCATAATGCAGAGTTAAATTGGTTAGTCACCGCATTAACTATGCATTACAAAATTATGGAGTCAGCCAATTGGAATGTTCAGCTCCCAATGTATTAAATCGGCATAACAATACAGGAATAAAATTCTTTTTGAGGACTGTGTGAACATATTTTACATTTTGTACCTGCGCATTTCACTATTCTCCAGCTATATGTATTGTATGAATGTTGACGTTGTATTGTATGAATGCCGAGTTGGAGCTGGAATGATGCTTGGGAGACATCATCACTCAATTACATTTACCATACCATCTAAATTGCTATTCATCTATCAAATTCTTTTAAATGGTTCATCAATTATCACCATCCATTACCCAAGGTTCATTTACAATTGTTTTCATTTTTATTATGTCTTGGATATATTATGTGTTTATGCAAGATTGAATTATGTATTGGGGTATGTTTGTTTTAATTATTTTTTAATTACATTTTTACGTTGAGTAGGGATGCATTCAGTCTTTTTAAATACAAAAACTCTATAAAGAGTCATTTTTAATTAATTATCGACTAGAGGACAGTACTGTGTGATGATAGGAAAACACAGCTAGAAATAAAAAAATTCAATGTTGTTCCTCATTGTGTCTTAAAAGTAGGAAATACTTTGAAAAATGGCTAATTTAGATATCTGTATTTTTGTGCCAATATTCATTATGTTACCATATTGGAAGTTACATTACTTTTGGTTGTAATGTGTCTAGGTTCAAATCTTTTTTTCTTTCTGGTGCACTTCAAATTCTCATCACTTTTCTCTCTCTCTTATTACTGTATTTATCTTGAATGCTGGCACCTCTCTGTCTTTGCACTTTCTTCTCTCGTTGAAAGAATGCCCAGGCAATGTCTGACAGGAAGTGGACCTATTTAAATGTACCCGACCCCGATGCAGATACTGTGAGTTACTTCTGTCTCTCTCTTTCACATAATGTTATTCACTCTACCGCTTATGTTTCTGAAATATTCTGTATTTCTATAATATTACAGCTTTGTGAACCATATGGAAAGGGGAAAAATAAACAGTAGGCTCAAGAAAGAAAAAAATATTAGATAATTTACATATAAGACTAAATGTGTTACAAGTAGGTCATATGTAGTGTGAGGCTGTAAAACCCAGGCAGATGATTAGCATGGCAATGGGTACAGGTGCTATACATATGAGTCCCTGGGGTGGAGCAATTGGAGAGCGGGGTGGGCCAATGCTATGTTCCCCCATTCTGTGAAAAATCCATGCCGGCTTTTCCAAGAGGCTGGAAGTTTGCAGGATCTGGCCCAGGATTCCTATGGGGCCTGCGTCAGGCACAGGTGCTGGACCTTTGTGTGCTGTCTGGGGGAGGTTTTCCAGAGACTGGCTTAGCTGGGTCCGACTGGGAGGTCAAGTTAACAGGTGTTTAAGCTGGTCAGTCTGGGCCAGCATTGTATAGTTAGAGAGGGCTCCAATTAGTGATGTCCGGATCATGAACGAATCGTTCATTTGATCCGGTTCTTTTTAGTGATCCGGATGAGTCGGTTCACTAGACTGAACGATTCGTTTGTAGCGGTTCAGTCTGTGAATCATCATGCAGCTGTAACCTGATCCTAGAGCTGTGAGTCATCTGCAGAGCACTCTGGGGTCAGGTTACAGCTCATTAATTCTCATAGGAACGATGACTCATAGAGTCAGAGAGTCGTTCAAAGAGTCGAATGATCTGAAGAGTCGAATGAACCGAAGAGTCGAATGAACCGAAGAGTCGAATGAACCGAAGAGTCGAATGATTCGAATCTTACAGGGATCCGGATCTTACAAGGATCCGAATCTTACAGAGATTGGAATCATTCAGAGAATATTACTGATACCATACTTTTATAAATAAATACATTAATAATGTTCACACTGCCCCCAAGATTTAGATTCCCCTGAGTTTGCCCCCCTTTACCTATAACTGCACCTACAGTTAACTTTATTAAATTAATTAAATTAACCCTCAGTCATCAGCATAAAATTAACCCTTATACCCCATCAACCATAACTGCCCCTGAAATTAACCGTAAAGATCCCATTAACCATAACGGCCCCTGAAATTAACCCTAAAGACCCCATTAACCATAACGGCCCCTGAAATTAACCCTAAATACTCCATTAACCATAACTACCCCTAAATTAATTGCATGTACTCCAGATAAATTACCTAATAAATTGGTATGGTTGATGGGGTCTTTAGTGTTAATTTGGGGGCAGTTATGCTTAATGGGGTGTTTAAGGATAATTTAGGGGCAGTTATGCTTAATGGGGTCTTTAGTGTTAATTTGGGGGCAGTTATGCTTAATGGGGTGTTTAGGGTTAATTTGGGGGCAGTTATGCTTAATGGGGTGTTTAGGGTTAATTTGGGGGCAGTTATGCTTAACGGGGTGTTTAGGGTTAATTTAGGGGCAGTTATGCTTAATGGGGTGTTTAGGGTTAATTTGGGGCAGTTATGCTTAATGGGGTGTTAAGGGTTCATTTTAGGGGCAGTCATGGTTGATGGTGTGTTAAGGGTTAATTTTAGGGCAGTCGTGGTTGATGGGGTGTTTAGGGTTAATTTAATGGTGAGGGTTAATTTAAATAATTTAATAAAGTTAGCTTAAGGTGCAGTTGCAGGTAAAGGGGAATGTAAATCCTGGGGGCAGTGATTATTAATATATTTATTTATAACAGTATGGTGATATTCTCTTAATGATTAGAATGCCAATGAAGGCAGAGAGTCGTTCAAAGATCCGGATCTTACAATGATCCGGATCTTACAATGATCCGGATCTTACAGTGATCCGGATCACTGTAAGATTCGGATCCCTGTAAGATCCGAATCTTTGAACGACTCTCTGCCTTCATTGACATCACTGGAGGCAGGGGGGAGGATTCATAATAAAAGGGGCGGGGCCAATCGTTAGTGTGCCTGCACGGAGTTACTGGAAAACAGTAACTCCGTGCAGACACACTGAGTGATCCGAAGATCCGGATCATGAATCGGATCATTTCAGTGAACGAATCGAAATGATCCGATTCACTTTAATGATCCGAACTTCCCATCACTAGCTCCAATTGGGAGCTGGGTTGTTTCTTTTTATGATTTTGTTATGGGGTGATTTGTTTGAACTGTTAAAAATAAAGCACTGTTTTGCGGCAAGTAGGTGTTCCTGAGCCTGATTGCCCTAGAGGACTGTGCTTAAGACTCCTAACTGTGACGTTGTATGGCCCTCATGCTACAAGGTTTGTCACAGTAGACTACTGCCTATTGTAACAGCGGCGCTGTGCCATATTGTTCTACAGTAAAGAAATATTTGGTGTACGTGCAAATTACTGCTAACCTTTGGACAATATAAAGCAGTTTTCATACTCCTCAATGAGGCTCATTTTCAGTTTTTAGTTATGAAAGGTAAACTGTATGCTTAAATTTATAATAATATCGATATTTTTTAAGTTCCAGGCACTTTCAGAGATTGGCTCACATAAGCTTTGTATAGTTACATATTTTTCTATTGATTTTCCTTGCTTTCCTTCCTTCCATCTTTCCTTTGCTTCCACGATGAGAGAGATAGAAACATTAATTACTACTCCCCGTCAAAATCATGATAATAGCTTTATAGTAAAATGTATGTCTAGAGTCCCATTCACAGTTTTTTTTTCTCTTCCCGCTGGCACAGGCACTGTTAAATTGTTTAGATTTAGCAGTTGAAAAGTAAATGCTCATTGCCAGTTTTAATGAGGCAAGTCATTTTGTATTACAAGCTACAGTTTAGTCTGTCTCAGCTGAGAAAGTTAAATAATTGTAGGCAATATTTCAATCTGTTTTTATTTTAATTGTGTATCGGTTCCAACTTTTAGAACTCCGGCATATCAATGTAAACTACGCATACCACAGAACTAATGGTCATTCATTTGCAAGTCAAACAGTGTGAGAAACAGTACGTCATACAATGCAAGAAATGCCCATGTATAAAATGTGTGTGATACCAAGCAACCGCTTTCCAAAAACCTTAACCCCCATAGACACTTTATATCCAACCGGATTGATCAGAACTTGCTGGATAAATAGTAAATTAGCACACAACCATAACATTGACTACCTTATGAGCTTTTGTTACCACATCCTGTTTGCACCACTCCACTAATCCTATGTCCCCATCTGTCTAATGATCTCCGTTTAATGTAGATTATGACTCAAGATTAATCAATTTCACCAAACGTATATTCAGGCCTGGGCCTAGGGTGGTGGGAGGGCAGCTGCTGTACTTTTTTGGGAGATCTGGGATCAGCCTCCATAGCACTCATCCTACACCACATGGCTTTAAAAGGTGGAACGCTTGGAGATGACATCATATCCTTACTAGGGGTAGGTCCTGGGGTGGAGTTGGGGAGCTGCCCTGGTCACACCTAGTTCAGCAACACCCAAAAGTACACTGTTACCCTTAGTCTGCCATACCATGCGGAGACAAGACCTTTGTGGTCCCGAAAGCTTGTATGACTACATATTTCTTTGTGTTGGTCCAAACATTTGACTAAAGACTCCACCTTTTCTTGGACCGATACAATTACATCAATTTCCTTATTTAGAAACCCACAAAGATTTCTCACGTTTCTTTATTATAACCAGTTTCTAAATAAAAAAAATGTTTATATTGAAACAATGGGTTGATTAATAGTAGATGTTGTCATACGCCAACTCAAGCACTTTGGTACCCTTTGGTTACTTTGATACATAAATTTATATTTACACACCAAAATGGCACATCAGTGCTCCTGTCCATTCACATTACCTGTTGCCTGGGTGTCAGGCGCCACACTACCGAAAGCAGCATGGGACAAACCTCTGTACAGTCATTAAGGTATCACAACATGCTCTGTGAAACCAACATGCAATCAATTCTATCGATATTTGCAGCCAAGAAGGAACACAGAGAATACCATAAATAAATGATCTACCCATTGTGTCAAACAAACATAGAGAAAAATAATCAAACACTACTGAATAATTTATAGAGTGAACTTGATATCTGATATCAACTTAAACGGAGTGTTTCATGTATTCCAAAAGGCCGTTTAGTAGGTTAGTACTGAGCAAGTAACACCTGAATCCAGTGTGCCACCAAACCATTTATTGGTCATATTTGAAATCGTTCATGATGAAAATGCATGCATGTCTTGTATATATTATGTTATCTCATTAAGGAATAATGACTATATATATATATATATATATATATATATATATATATATATATATATATATATATATATATATATTCTGTTTATATTTTATGGAGAAAGTTTTTTTTACAAAACCTTAGGTTAAAAAGTGCATGTCGTTAGTTACGTTCGGTGTATTCAGTACAAGGCTGAGTGTCCTTTAAAGGTATAGGGTTATTATGTTTATTTGAAAAGGTTTATTACCCCAAACTGGGGGAAGAAGAGGGGGCAATCCTTAAACCCCTCTGTTTTATTTTTCTGTGTATTTAAAGGATCTTTTTTAATTAAATCTGTACGTAGCAGGGGTTGGTGATGGTTTTGTTCAATCCCCGTTCCATTACACACAACAAGTTTGGTTAGTTAAGTAAAGAATTTTTTATTCATAGTACAATAAGCAAATATGAATGTATTAATCAGTCATTTGAAATATATGCAGTACTGTTTTTACTCAATATAGTTTATGCGTGCATTGAATAGATGATAATCTTATATTTAACTGTGTGGAATAGAGGATCAGACCAGCTCAGCCAAGATTAGCTGGCCCTATTAGCAGGCAACCTTAATTAGCTGGCCCTACAGTGAGCCCATGCATGAGACTGTCTCCAATTTTATTTCAAGTGCCATTATGGAGAAAGTTTCCCATTAGCAAATCAATACCCCACTAGGGCATTCTAGAACTGAGAGGCACATTTCCTATACATTGGGGAACCAACAGCCCCATATGTTTTGGCTTTTGTGGGCCACTCCAGTGAGCTGCGTTTGGTATCACTCTGAGCACTGTAAGCAATAGGTCCATGTCTGGACTTTTTTCTCTGAAGAAGAACTGTAAGACATTACCACGAGAAACAGTGAACGACGAAGGATAAAACTAGCACAGTCATATTTAAAGCAATGTTGGAACCTCACTCAGGTGGTGTAAATGTGTATATACTCGTATCACCCAAATGCCAATGTGCTCTCATTTACCCTGTTGGTCTAGACACTGAAGATTTAGTCTAGGCACGATGACCAGTGACGTTTTTAAGAGAATATATGTCCATGACATGTTTTTGACCATTTCCTAACTTTTTTTTCTCTAGACAAGCCTTAATAGCATGACTAGTGTCTACAGTGAAATGGGAGACTACGGGAATGTGAAAGTCACTGGAGAAATCTTCTTGAACATTAGTTACAGCTACAAAACTGGTGCTTTGAACGTTTTGGTGAAAAACTGCAGAAACCTTGCAGTGGCTGATGAGAAGAAGAACAGAACAGACCCGTAAGTACATAATTTTTTATGCGTATGCACAGACTAAGAACCTTTAGCATGACGTCTTGCTGCATATGAAGTCTAAATTTAAAGCAAATCCAGTTCGTAATGTAGTATTATAAGAATTGGTATTACAACAACTTTTTGCCCCAAAGGGAAAGTAAAGCCAAGTGGCACCCTGTCCCCATGCATACACACATCCTTTCACTGACTCTATCACACACACTCTATCTCAAACAGTTATTACCTGGACACAGGCTCAGGTTGTCTGTGTGCTTCTTATTGACGGTGATCATTACAAGGGTGTCCAACCTGGGGCCCTCCAGCTGCTGCAGGACTACATCTCCCATACTCTTCTGCCAGCCATTGAGCTGAAGGAGCATTGTGGGAAATTGCACACCCCTGAACTATTAGGTCCCTCACTAACTCCACCAGGAAAAAAAATCCAAAAAGAGTCGGCATGAGTCTCCTGATATTTCCTGGACATTGAATTCTATACTTCCCCTGTTATTCCAATGGACTTATCACATCAAGTGATATGTTATTTGCAGGACTATGAATTAACTTTTAAAATAAAATATAAACTCATACTGGCTTACAAAATGTGATCATAAATAAAAGTTGATCTTAATTTACAGGTATGTCAAGGCTTATCTCCTTCCTGACAAGTCACGCCAAAGTAAGCGGAAGACAAAAATAAAAACCAACACAACCAATCCAGATTTCAATGAAACCTTAAAGGTGAGAATATTTTTTTCTTCTCTTACATTATATTGAAACCGATTTTATTTTTATACAACTATGATAACACGGAGTAGCCTAATCTAAAATCCATAAGATATAAATCTGTCTGTGATTAGTTGTAATTTTAGAATCTTTATTCTTGATTTTTGTCAGCTTACATACAATGGATTTTACTGGTTTTTTTTAAATATTTTTATTTAAAAGAAAAATTGTAGGGGGATGGAAAATAGCAGTTAATTAAATTCTGTGAAGTTAGTAAAGGTATGTGTGTATATATATATATATATATATATATATATATAGGATCCTGTAATTACTCATTTGTTCTATTCGGTAAAGAGAATTTTTAAGATTGCTGTTGCAGTCTAGCTTTCCTTTTTCGCCACATATAGTTTGAATTGCGTCTTTAAATCAGTATTAATGTTAATGTCAATTTAGAAGCGTTTTGATCAGATCTTAAAAAGCGTAAGTTATTCTGGTGTAACCTAGCAACTATCAGCGAAGTAGAAGTCGACAGTGGGGAATGGAACATACTGAAGAGCTTAATTGGGGATCATTGGTGGCAGCACGCAGTCATGTAATAAAAAAATGTATCCTTTTTCAGCTAATGTTAGGCTTTGAAATAGACATTTCGGCAAATAGGATGCTAATTTTCCACTGCGAAGTCTTTGTTAACATATTAATACTCAGCTTGTAGCCAAGTCAGAGTTTCGCATCATGTTTAAGCAGACTGTGACAAGGATTAAGCAGACTGTGACTCCTAATCTGTGGTAGGAGTATAATTCTCATCATCCTTGAGCTGCCTTGAGTTATAGTCTGACATCAGCGACAGCGATGCTGTCCATCTGCAACGGATTCTATAACCACGAGGAGCAAATGTCTCTTTGAGGGATCTGCCCATTAAAGTGTAACAGCCACTATCGATTTTTACTACACGTCCAAGTAAATGTCACTTCACTAGAGATAATGGAAGCCTTTCAAGCACAAATTGAAGTTGATTTTCCGAATGAACAGTACGTGATAACATTTGCTCAACCTGTTTTAAATGGCATAAGAGTTTAAAGAAACATTTTATCTGCGCCTCATCGGTACAAACTGCTTTTTTCCCTCCCTTTTCTAACATTTGGGAGAAATCGATATAAAAAAATATTCAAGGACTGGTAACAGCCTATGAATTACCTTCCCCTACAATAAATCCTGAGGACAGGACCCTCATTACAATATGGGTCAGATTTAATGTCATACCCCATGTATTGTGTAAAAATGAGTGGTTATAATATATACATCACTATTATGCACTAGCAAGCAGATTATTTGAAAAGGGCAAAAACAAAACCTAAAAAAGTAGCTGTACAATAAAATATCTAAAGGAAAACAAAATATATGATTACTGCTTACTATAGACATTCTCTTCTCACGGGGGCATTTTAATTGGGTGGTTTGATTTAGTTGAAAATTAAAAGCTTTGCACTTTGTTTACAACGCCACCAAGAAGGGTAGAGACGTTCTTTCATAATTACCGTAATACGGCTAGGTGAAATGTTTCATCTCGCTGCGACAGTGACAGTAAAGTGCATTGTGACATTACATTATGTAGCTTTTTTTATATTTCTAGTATGTTATCAGCCATACACAACTGGAAACCAGAACCCTGCAGTTATCTGTCTGGCACAATGACCGGTTTGGACGGAACAGCTTCCTGGGTGAAGTACATATCCCTCTAGACTCGTGGAATTTCGAGAATCAAGAGGATGAAAGTTTTCCTTTGCAACCCAAGGTGGACCTTTTCATTCTTGAGAATACATCATAACCTTTACAATTATTTATAATTTATATTTTAAAGGCTATAACTAACAGACAGAGCTAAGATTATTTTAGACTGAAGAATTCATTATAAGTATTACATTTAATCTTTAACTGTAGTCCTTTGAGTTATACGATGAGTTAAAGACCATTTATGGTAGAAACTGCACAGTGAATGAATGGTTTGCATAAAGCAAGATTTCATAATAATGAATCTATTCATGGTCAATCATTAACATTCTTATATATTGTCATCATCATATATTTTTTATGGTGCCATCTATTTTCTCAGCACTCTTAGAATAAGAAGAAGAAAGAAAAAAGGCAACAGTTTCTTGGGAGAGGGACATTAAACTCCCTACTGATCTCCTAGAGCTGCCACATGTACTTCTAAATGTGGCCACATTTAATGAGTGGTGGGACAACAGCAGATGTAGATCTTGTCTAAGTTTGTAGAACCCAGGACAGTAGCGTAGTGTGTGTTACCCTGTGTATTAATAAGTATAGGTCCTGTCAATGAAGACAAAGAAATCAGACCCTTGCATGGGCAGGCCACTGAGAAAATGAAATGGCCATTCTTGTTTTCAGCTGTTGTTTCACCTTGAAGCCAACACCGATTTAATTCAAAATATATTGGAATCATATGTAAATCATCCACTTTTTTAGTAAAAATATAATAAGTGTGCTTTTCCAGGTGGACTTAGCATCTGATGTCACTCTTCAATATAAAGGAGAGATCACCGTTGGTTTACGATACATACCGCCGGAGAAAAACCTGACCCTTCCTCTAGAACCTGTGATAGGTAAATGAAATACTGCAGTCATTTTATTGTCGTTTTTATATAGATTCATATTAGTTTATGTTGCATGGTGTATTTAAGAAGTTAGGCAATGACCATAATTTGGTCATCTAAATGAAAGCAGGACAGCTTCCATTACTTTGCTTCCCATTAGCGTCAGTAAGTTATTAAAGAAGACAATATTCTGAGTTTTGAGAAAAGCTAGATCAAAACTCAATTGGACACCTGGAAGGGTGCCTATTTAAGGGGACACTCCATCATTTGTACCTTCATACATAAGAAAAGCTGTGTGATCCCTTTACATTTTGGTGATGTTTCACTTGCAAGTAACTGGGGGTTTTCTGCACAATGCCCCCATATGCATTTGCCCCCTCCCCCACCCCAAGCAATTTTCCGCGTTTAGCTGAACACATTGTTTGTGATCCAAATCAGAAACTGCCATCTAGTGCCCTTATCTCTTGTCCTTTTGGACCAAAAATCTGAATATTTTTTTTTACCAATTGCAAAATTGCGACCTGATATATAGTGTTTGTATATATCTGTAAATTATCTTGTATACCTTAGGTGGTGCAAAAATACAAACTAGCCAGTGATTTCTTTTTTTAAATGTTTTAAACAGTTTCATTTTAGGATGACCTCGTTGGTTGCTTTTACTGGGGATGTGATAAAGGCATTGCTTGTAATAAATGTTTGAAAAGGAATAACCAGCTGGCATAAACAAACACTATGGCAACTCACTTTGCAGGAACAGATCAAACAGACGCCAACACCCATATTTATTTATTTTCTCGTCCTCTACATTTGCATTGCTTAATATGCTTATGATTCATAGGGCATTAAAGGCCCATTTAAAATCAAAATGTTAGGAATGCGTTGCTTTCAGATTTGATCATTAAAATGCTAAATGCTAAATACGGACTTCCCCATAGATATCTCTGCTTGGGATATATTTACCTCCAGTCCATTCCAGTTCTGGCTGGGGAAATGTTGCAGGTGGTGGTCTGTTTAGACCCCCTTGCTCATGCTTGAAAGCAGTAATATTGACTTCAAAGGGAGTGCTTTCTTGCCACCAGTTGGCTGCTTCAAGCAACTAATCAGTGGCAAGAACAGTCTGGCCATAAAAGAGGCGAGGAGCTACAGCAGCTGGGCTGCAGCTTCTGTTTCAGGTGAGAATACATATTAAATGCTTTTAAGCAAAAGACAAGAGTGTTATTAACCCGACTGAGTATCAGTGTGCTTCCCTCACTCACACCAAGAAATAACAATAAATAAAATAAAGCTGATGATAGAGTGTGCTTAATGTTATCTCCGATATAAAACCTTTTATAACCTGAAATGTATTTATCTTCAAATATTTTAGTGCATCTCACAATATAAAGAAAAAACAAATATATAATATTGTTTCTATAGCACAGTGCCCCTTTATCCCTTAGGTATTGCACTCACACGTTCTGGGAGTGACATGGACATTTAAGGTCAACACTGTGGGCGTTTGTTCCAAATATATAGGATAAGCCGCAACTTCAAACAAAAAAAAAGACATTTCCATATATGATTTAGCAAAATATATAGAATAAATAAACAAGTCCGCATATATGCAAGTCTGTACCACATCAACCACTAAGAAATCAACGAGTTATATACCCAAATATATGTTGCGAAATATCCATAAAATGTATACATTGAAAGCATCCTAAGTGTTTATACAGATCTTATACTGATCCAATAGTCGAGCGTGCTTTGAAGTTCCTTTGATTTCACAAATCCATACAAAGAGGGGAGACATTATTTAATATATCCAAAAGACACAAATATTCTGAAAATACATTAAAAAATACATTGCAGCCTTACACTAAGCCTGGAAGGGTATGGAGGATCCATTCACTGTGAATGTTTTATGGATTTTCTCAATATATTTTTTCTATATAACCCTTTACAATTGATACGCAAAAGACACCCATTTTACATGTAAGGATAACTGTTGATTAAATTCTATATATTTTAATAAATCATTGATTGAAATGTCTTTTTTTTTGTTTGAGGTTGCTGGTTATCCTATATATTTGGAACAAAGACCCACAGTGTTGCCATGAGGTGTATAGTCTTATTTAAACAATATTATATATAACAATATAAGGAAAACCCAAAGATAAACATATAGTATGCACTGAAATATTGAAAGACAAATGAATATGGATGGCGTCCATTCAGAACCAAGTGTGCATGCATGGAAAAGACTCCATTTGGTTTCAGTAGGAGTGCTTGCTTGCCACTGATTGGATGCTTGAAGTAGCCAATCTTTGACAAGTTTCTTCCTCAGGTGTTTTTTTTTCCATTCCTTAGTAGGGCTGTCAAGGACGCTAAACTGTCCCTTTAATAAGTATTTCCACATATGTACTCTTCATGTTCATACTATACATACATGTTTATGCTGTACTGTATTTATAGTAGTGTATTGTGAAATATTGTTTATACCTTTCTTCAGTCAAATCTTTTTTCATCTTTATAGGTAAAAAAAGTTTTAGGAAATCAAAGAAAGGAAGTATTCAGATGCCAAGTGGTGGAATTTTAGAGGTGCTCATAAAAGAGGCCAAAAATTTAACAGCTGTTAAATCAGGTGGCACATCAGATACATTTGTTAAAGGGTAAGTAATGAGTAATTTCAACATTCTTAAAAAAAAAAAATTGTGGGCCCTTTACATCGTAGTGTAGAACAATAAGAGAAAAATCCTAGAACAGGGGTGTCCAACATGCGGCCCGCAGGCCAAATGCAGCCCGCGAGACCTCGAGGTGCGGCCAGCGTAAGATCGGCAGCCAGGGCAACCGATCTTACGTGGGCCGCACCTCGAGCCCTGCTACAACAAGAGCCCTGCCAGTGAGAGGGTCTTTTGTACTGCACAGAGGAAGTGGAACCCAGCAGAGTTCACGTGACATCACATGACTCTGCTCCAGTCCTGCTTCCTCTGTGCAGTACCAGAGAATGCAGAGGGAGGCCGTGCCCCCTGCTGAAGTCTGTGCAGGTCTGTCTGAGCGGCATTGAGGAGCTGCAGTGCAGGTAAGGGGGTGGGAAGGGTGTTTGAATGAGAATGCTTGATTGAGGGAATAAATCTGAATGAATGAATAAATGAATGAATTAGTGTGTGTGTGATGTGATAGCATGGATGTGTAAGTGCTGGATCCTAGGCATGATGGGACTGTGATTGCTGTTAGCAATAACACTCCTATCATGCCAAGTCAGCCAGTACATGCTGAAACCTGGCGAGCTGCCCCCCTTATATATTGATGCTGCCAGCAGTATGGGGTCTGCACATCACTTACAGCCACCTTGTACCAGCATGTACTGGCTGACTTGGCATGATAGGAGTGTGATTGCTAACAGCAATCAGTCCCATCATGCCTAGGTTCCAGCATTTACTGGTTGGATGTGTAAGTGCTGGAACCTAGGCATGATGGGACTGTGATTGCTGTTAGCAATAACACTCCTATCATGCCAAGTCAGCCAGTACATGCTGAAACCTAGCTAGCAGCCCCCCTTGTGTATTGATGCTGCCAGCAGTATGGGGTCTGCACATCACTTACAGCCACCTTGTACCAGCATGTACTGGCTGACTTGGCATGATAGGAGTGTGATTGCTGTTAGCAATCACACTCCTATCATGCCAAGTCATATTGCTAATTTTTTTTGGTCCAATTGTGGTGCGTTACCTATTTTTATTAAAAATGTGAGTTTTTATTATTATTTTTAAAGGGGGGGTGTCATTTTTGGTTTTGGCTAAGTGAACTGTGAATGTTTTGGTCCAGAATTTTCATTTTGGTGCATCCCTAGAATAAATTGAACTATTTCATTTTTACTTATCCTGAATCCTGAATTGTAGTCACAAAACTTTCTAGGCCCAGAAATCAGTGAGAGGAAAAGTAAATTTACTTTATTTTAATCTGCATATTTTATTAAAGGCCATATTTTCTCACAGTGAAAAATGAGTGTGGCCCACGCACGTATACAATTCTGATGAAGTGGCCCACTGCAGAAAAAACTTGGACACCCCTGTCCTAGAATGTAACTATTCACTGAAATAATCTAAAAATGTATGAAAAATACTCCATGCAATTGAATTACAAGTAAAGTTTTGCAACAATCAAAGTTTTAAATACATTGTTAGATTTACCTCAAATATTCTTCCTTTCTTTCAAAATGTTGACCTACAGATTTGTTAACAGAAATAAAACTTTGAAAATATTTCAGTCATTACCATTACTCTCCTCTTAGCTTCCATGTTAGATGGCGGTAGAATTATAAAACAGCTGTTAAGATCTAACACGTTAGATAAGTGGTTTGGAAATCCCTGTCAATACCTTGGAGCCCTTGAATCCTCATTTCCAGTCCATGGGAAGGACTGTTAAGAATGAACAGGGGATAGGGTGAGGGCAAAAAGGGCAAAATTCTCCAGAACTCTGGCCAGTTAAACCATATAGTTGGACGACGGCAAAAAGTCTGTTAAAAAGGGACAATCATTGCTTAATTACTATTTCCAAAGTATTTTATTGCATCTTTTATTATCATCTTGAGTTCATTTACATATACAATGAATAAAAATGACTGAACAAATGGTATTTTGTGTGTGTTTTTTCCATTATACAATACCAGTATAAAGTGTTTCTTATGTCTGCTTTTCCATTACACAGATATCTGTTGCCTGATAATAATAAATCATCTAAGCACAAGACTCCAATCATAAAGAAAACTGTGAACCCTCATTGGAACCACACATTTACTTTTACCAATCTGCAACCCACTGACATACAAAACGTGTCCCTGGAACTGACAGTATGGGACAAGGAATCCCTGTCTAGCAATGTGTTCCTTGGTGGCATCTGCTTGGGATGTGGAAGTGGTAAGAGCTGTGGTAACGACCACACAAATTATTTACATTATATATTGCACATTCTGTTATTCTGGCACTTAAAGAAATAGCAGTTTAATATTGTCACTGGGCTTGAGTATGTAAGTGTGCGGGGAACTCTCCTGTCTGACAGCCGGGGAAGGTCTGCGCGATGGACGCAGACAACCCCCGCTGCTAACCGCACCTCCTTCCGGCTGCAACGGAAGTTGTCTATGCAAATCGCATAGACGTCTACCCGCTGCCCCGACTACACACCAGGGAGTCAGATGCACCAGTAAGTTTGGGGGGGGTGTTAAGTCCGGGGGATAAAACAGAAGCATCCAGGTCCAAGCATTAATATTTTTTTCTGTATGGGAAAACAGGTAGGCCCACCAAACTATACTGTCTACTCATATGCTAAATACGTTGCCTATATTGCCCCACTGAATTTATTTGCTTATGAATTACACAGGTACGAGTTCTGGAAATGAAGTGGACTGGGTGGATGTACAAGGAGAAGAGCACTTTTTATGGCAAAAAATGATAGACAATCCTGGAACTTTGGTTGAAGGGACCCTAATGCTAAGATCTACCATGGCAAAGCACAAGAACACTACATCCAAGTCCTAAATGTCATCCAAATATACTTTCAGGGCATTTCTACCTAAGAAGAAAGTGACTGGGACCAACTCTAGCCCTAAAGCGAGAAATGACAAAAGTGGCTTTTACTGCTACCATGTCTTTGGATTCAGATAAAAGTATATTTATTGTTTGTAAGGTGTAGATATACAGGAAACATTTCACTGGCATTTAAATTTTGTACAAAGAGAAAAAAAAAGGAAATTTGCATTATAGAATGAAAAAAAGGCACCATGGAAGTTCTAAACCACTCAAATAAGCTGCTTAACATATTATAACACTTATTAATTAATTCGTTAATATTTAGCAACTAAAATTCGAGAGCACACAACTTGTTTAGTGCAATCCCAGTTTGCTGTCATACAGACCATAATGTCCATACAGTGTGATTATTGGAAGTGGAATTCACTGGTGTGCATGGGTGAAATGTCCGCCATGTGGTCTTTTGGTGCTTACCTTGACCATGAAATATATTCATATGTTACTGGCTACATCAATGTTGTCAGGGTACATTCCCCTTAAGCACAGTCTAAATACTTAACCTACCTAAAGACTTTTTACTCTCAAAACCACAATAATTGTGTGCATCCTAGAATTCCATTGTGCCATCTTGTAAAGTATTTATGTTGAGTTAGTTTACTTAGTTGACTTAGTAAAGTCCTATTAGGAAATGTGTTACATCTCTGATTATTATTGTATTTTGTTAATTAAATTCATGTTAAGATCTGAGTGCGCTTAATAACGAATATTGTACCACTCCCCTAAGGATGTTTCTTAAAGCCACGTGAAAGCAAGAAACAAGAACATTTCTTTAGGTTTTGATGCAAAAGTAGAACAGATAGGAGTCACTAGCAGCCACTTTAGACTAAAATAGCATCATACAGGCAGCTGGTCACCTGGCTGTTGCCAATATTAAATTTCATTATAACAAGGTATGTCACATCATTTGGTGATGGTGTCTAAAAGAACTCACATATAATTTTAATGATTCCTCCCCATTCCCTGATAAAGCACATGTTATATCTAAGGAAGAATAGAAATCACACTGATCGATACATAAACCGCAGTTTGTGGGCCTGAACAAAAACAAGAAAAACAGATGGTTTGGACTAGAAAAGAAATGTGTGTTTTTGAGCAATTTGGCACTAATGTATAAAAATATACTCTAAAATAAAATTGACTGAAATATACATAACTTCTTCCAAGCCGAGACTGCCCATCTGGCACCCCGAGCAATTACCCTCTGGAATACTGCCTACATTACTCCATACACACCGCGTCCAGCTGCACATCATGTTCTGTAGTGTACAGCATAAACATATAATGTGCAACTTCACTGTTCTTAAAGTGCCTCGTTATCCCCGGTCCCGCTCTGGCTACATCTACTTTTGGTGATCTACTAATACACATAATAATTTTGGTCTTGATTACCTTCTCCAATAGGGACATTGGCCAGTACAATATCCCAATGAGAAAACTGTAAACTCTTTTTGATTGTTCAACCAAAGCTCAAAGTGAGGCTTGTAGACCCATTCTAACTAATGCCCAGGTAACCATTATAAAAAGTTCATTGCATTCCCAAGCCTTGAGAATGTAATATAAAAAGCAATTTTGACTATAAGGAAAAATTAACAGTGCGCGATGGTTATGGCAAATTAGCCTTGAACAATCACAAGAGACACTTTAGCAGAATTTCACGTATCAATCTATATGTATCATTACAATCTATATATTGATGACATAAACTGACAATAGGACATTTATTTTTAACCAAAAATTTAGATTTGATATAGATGTGTATAGCACAGAGATGTTTAAAAACTATTTTATTAGACATTTTAAAGTCATGTGTTCCCATGTCATTGGAATAGCACAAACATTGAGTTTTACCATTTTTCTAAGAGCCCAAAGACACTGTGTACATCGTTAGACCATAATGATTACATTTTATTATTCTCTAGTGGTTTTACAATGAGAGGAAAATATAAAAGTAACAGTGATGGTTATTAGGGTTTTGAGGTGTATTGAGAGAAAGTGAAACACCAATTAGGGAAGAATGATTTGATAATTAGATTAAAGGTCGAGTATAGAAGTGGCTTAGATATCTCAAAGATTGGGAGAACTGATGGTTTCTTTCGAGGATGGAAGCTGGGTTGTATCAAAAGGGTATGTTGTATGTTTCTCTCAATAGCATGGTTTTAGTGAGCATTTAAAATTAGAATAGTGTAAGTGAGAAGGATGTAACAGAATGAAGAAGAGAATTTCAGGTACTGCACAAATGAAACTTGTGGGCAGAGTAAAAAGTATAGTACAGAGAATGCTTTGATGATTTTAGGATGGAAGGTCTGGGGGGGCAGTAAAGTGTCATGCACAGTGGGGCTGCAAATGAAAAGCTCTTAGGCCAGTCTGGTGGCCATATTCAGATTTGTAGGGAGTTGCAAAAACCAGATTTGTTATTACTAGAGAGTTCATTAGTGTGGAAAAAGCTTGTGTGTAAAACCATGCCAGCGAACTTGGGTTGTTGAATAGTTTGTGAAATTGAATGGACTATAAAGAAAATATCTGGAACTAGGAAAAGACGAGCAATGACAAATCGCTTAGTGTTTGATGTATCAAGCCTAGCTTTAAAAATGTGTTAGAATGAGGTTATTGTGTTACACTAATTAAACTGTCCAGTTTAATTAAAGCTATCTCGTCTATGGTAAATCGCTTTGCTTAAAGAGAATTTTTAGTTAGATAAGCGCACGTTAAGGTATAAGAGCTCCTTTGGTGATGACCATATATTTGGAGTGCTATGACTGAGGTGGAAGGTGTGAGGATGGTGTACAAGAACAGAACCATCCCCATCTGGCGATGTATCTAGTACTTGTGCAGTGGGTAATCAGGGCAAGAGGAGAAGGAGGAGATGTTGGGAAAGAGAGGTATAATTCAATATGTTGTGCTTTTATGTAAAAGATGGTTTATTTTGGTTTGTGGGGATCTTTTGGGGGTTGTTGGTATATGAAGGTTAGAAGGTGCTGATGAAAAAAAGAGAGAAAGGAATTTTGGAGAATTTGTCAGGTGATGTGTATATAGAAAACAGGAGGAAACTTGGCAGGGATGGAAATTTGATGAATGTACTTAGCAACCTAGAATGTCCTAGTTATGCCAGTGACCAACCCAATATCTCCTTTTTTTCATCTGCAGACAACCCATAATAACGTCAACATTAACTTTGTCTAGGGGGTCTATTGTATGTATGCCCACCTGGTTTGTCAATTCTCAGCCACAAAGCAAATTATAGAAATTAGACAACTGTTTTTTTTGTTTTTGTTTTTTAAATCATGATTTATACAGATGTGAAACTTTCTAAAATGCAAGTTTCTATTAAACATTTCATATTGATATGTTGATATGAATTACGTTGTAATAAAGTAATTATTTTTAGTGAAACATATTTATTATATATATATAGATCTATTATAAAGTATGACTTAAACAGTAAATATCACGCATTTACTGTTACCTTGACTAATAAATGCCTCATTTATGTTTCCCATTAAGCAGCCCCTCGTGTTGCATGCTGTGTGTGTAATACAGTATTATATTAACCAAACTGGGTAAAGCCATATTGCTCCTGTAATAGAACTGTTATTTCTGAGTTCAGGTTACTGTTACTCAAGCTTATTAAGCATATATGGTGTTGTACTACATATTTGCTTAGAAATCATATTTGTGTTAAGTAGGAAAGAGTCAGATAGAATGAGGTAGGTAGTTCTAGATAACAGGTACAGCGTGAGTAAAATCATTTTTGCCATCAAAGGAACAAACCATTTGTGTTGCCAACAAGAGTTTGCACAGGTTAATTAACAAGAATGTCCCACTATCCCCGATTTTAAGGATATTGAGATCAGAGTCAGAGTTCACAAATATTAAAAAATGGTCACAAATAATTAAAGATTTTGGCACTTTAAAGGATGTGTTGTAAATCTCTGACCAAGCAGAACCCATACCTATAATATCCTGGTTGGGTCATTCAACCAGATTTAGTATTAACCTAGATCAATTGCACCTAATTTAGGACCCACAATTTGACCCATACCCACACTCACAACCTGCACTGGGCCTCAGACCATATCAATTATTTTGGCATCAGGCTTTTCCAAAACTGTCATAAACTGTATGCACTAAACATTGTCCTTCCAATTCAAAGGTTTTAACCACACTCAAGACATAGTATTGCCTACACTGGAGAGTATAACATGTGTTATAGAGTTTTTCATTTTAAGCTCCTGGAACGTCTGTGTATTTGTGTCCAGCCATTCTGTTCAGCTGCCCACACTAGAGGAGCTGAAAAAAACACATTGGGCATAGCCTTCCCATGGAAAGATTACTCTACAGCTCAACAGGAAACATGGAGCACTATGAAAACATTTGGGGTCTATGGAATCAAATTAGTAGAAACATCTGTCGAAGTCATTCTCTGGATGGTCAATCCCTGCACCCCCAATACTTTCTAGCCTCACTTCCATTTCCCTTTTGGTTTGTTGCTCTTTTGGTTATGCTTTCTCTTTCTCCAATGTTCTCAGCTGCTAAGACCTGCGCCCATCAGATATGCAATATTAGAAAGAAGTGGAAGACTCGCAAGGCCTTTGTCTAGATTGCAAATACTATCTGTGCTATGCTAAATGAGTTCTAATGTTTTATTTTCTAAAAATGTAGCAAATGAATCCATGCGTGTTCCCACCATAACAATGTATTCTAAGAAGGCGCTGTGGTCTTGACAACGTGTTTATTGAATACTCTTTTTGTCAAATTTTGTAAAATGTCAATAAACTTTAATTTTAAAAAAAGATCAGCGTCCCCAAAATTGTATACAAGTCTGGCATGTAGCATGTAGCATGTAGCAACCGCTATAAATTACAGCAAACAAAACATAATCCTCAGATCCTAAAGCCTGAAAGCAGTTATCTTCCCATGTTGAGATGTCATTGAAAATAGTTAAAGGGGCCTATTGTTCCCTCAAACACCAAACCCACATTGGTCTTAAAGCTAATAATTATTTTCCCAAATAGCAGTCTCATGAAGAAGACCTATGGTAATGTTTTGTGCATGTTCATTAATTGAAACCTTAGGAACCAGTAAAACAATTTATTGAAGCTATTCACCTTGCCTTTTTTTTTTTATCTATGGGCCACATACATCTGTCTAATACTAAGGGAAATTATTTTAGAATGTTGTATTGAACTGCCCCCCTTCCCTTGATGTATGTTTCTAGATATAAACTATCCATCTATTTCAGTTGGAGAGAGTAAAATGTTCTAAATCAAACTGGTGACCTGGAGATGAAAAAAATGGTCAGATCCACTTACCAATACACTATTTGTTACCGCTACCACCAACTTTTACTGTATGAAAGACACCTTAGACTCGCTGAGCGTGGCACCCTCAGATACAATGTTCTTGAATGAAGACACAAAAATACACCTTAATCTGAATCAGCCAGTTTTTTCCTTCAAACGGAACTTGATAGACACCTTAGTGGTTCAGGAAAGTTCCAGAATTATTTGGTTAATTTATGGTAAATTGTGGAAAATTTCTGGATTTCCCCAGAGTCTATGGGGTGTGGGAGCTGTGTTTGGTCATGCCTACTCTCTGCCCATTTCTCCGCTCATACAAGTTTCTGCTGTGTGTGGCTAGCTTTAATGGCAGCTACCCATCATATGGTCAACCTCGCCCTTGAGCATGGCTAATATTGCGTATGTAAATTATTGCTGAGAAAACATTTTGAATTTCATTATTTAGTCAATTGCTTTATGGTTTTATTGGTTCATTTTGAGAGCTATGGTAATAATGTAACCCCCTGCTCTATTCTTTGTGGCCTTCTGTAAAATAGATGTTTTCGAAGATCTTTATTATGAAGCAATATCATTGATCTATAAGTCAAAACAAACACAAATTTCTTTTTAAGATTTTATTTGTACAGTTTACGATAAATAACATGTTAATATGTACTATACTACTTTAATGTATTGTTTCTAATAATGTATTGTTTCTAATAATACTTCAGTCATTCTGTTTGAATGGACACCATGTTACTTCAAGGTGAATTCCTATGGTCCCGAGCTCATTAACATCAGCAGTGAACGTTTGAGTTGGGGCAGTAAAGAAATTCTTTGTGTCAAAAGAAACACTTCCAACTGGCAAATTAGGAACAATCGCTTTAACCTCTGCCACGTTGATTGAAAACAGACTGTTGATTGACGGGCGAAAAAACATATCCAGTCCATCCCAACTTTGCAGGTTTTTAGCCTCTATCTTCCCTTTTAATTTCCATTGCTGACAGCCATATGTCATGAAAACTTCATACAGGTCTCCTGGGCAAAGTCGAGCAAACCCAGCAAGGCCCTTCATTTTAATGTAAAATTCACCGATGAGGTTTTCCATTTCTGCTTCAAGAGTGGCCATATTCCTAGCATACTCTTTAAGATGTTTATTTATATTACACAAACCCTGTCGAGATGCTTTGCTATTACTGGATGCTGCAAAAGCTTGCTTCATCCTACAAGCCCCTTCGCGTATACGCTTTTGGATGCAATAGTTCTCATACAAGTCTTCTACCTTATTGATGTGAAGTCTCAGCCTTTGGATATAGCTCTTGGTTGTCCTGGTTTGCTTTTCAAGATTATATCGATCTCTTACTTTTGACGTTACCGTCATATCTTGCAGCTGGACAGTTAAGTTGTCGAGCACGTTCTGGTGATATTTTAGACACTCATCAAGCCCACTAATCAAGGCTCCATATACTTCTTTTACTCTTTCTGGGCAAGGCACATTGGAGGAACGTCTGCCTTTCCGACCAAGCAAATACATTTTTGTTTGCTTGGCTTCTGGCCTCTTAGCAGCTGATGATCTACCACAGAAAGCAGCAAATGGCTGACATTTAAGAATTTTATTAGGCCCACCAAGAAGAAATGCATGTGGGCTACCAGACATATCTATGGTTAAAACAGACCTCTTTGAGTGTAACAAATGAATCTCTTTTGATCCGTTACATTACTGGCTGCAATGGTTTCAGTTGGCTTGCAACTGTGACAGTTTAAACATCAACAAAAGTTATGAAGGCTGTTATTGGCTGCCTCTCTAAACAGCTTTCAGCACAAGTTTTGATACCTGTGATTGGTTGTTTAATATACATTGCAGTCCAGTGCAATAGTAAGGTCAAGGAAAAGTACTTAAATATATATGTAAAATGAGAAATACAATCTATATATACCGTATTTGCTCGATTATAAGACGACCCTGATTATAGGACGACCCCCCCAAATCTGAATATTAATTTAGGAAAAAAAGAAAAAGCCTGAATGAATATAAGACAACCCTATAGGAAAAGAGTTTTACCAGTAAATGTTAATTCATCTAAACTATTTTTTTTAATAAAAGCTATGATTGAGAAAAATATTTTGGTTTTATTTCCTTCTATTTTCCAACCTGCCCCCCAGTTATGCACATCTGCCCCAAAAATGCCTTATACCCCCTATATGCCACTGTGCCCCATGATATGCCTTTTAACCCTCTAAATGCCACTCTGCCTCCAGAAATGCCTTATACCCCTATATGCCACTCTGGCATTTAGAGGGTTAAAAGGCATATTATGGGGAAGAGTGGCATATAGGGAGGTTTAAGGCATTCAGGAGGCAGAGTGGCGTTTAGAGGGTTAAAAAGGCATTTCTGGAGGCAGAGTGGCATTAAGGGGGTTAAAAGGCATTTCACAGAGCACTCTGCCTCCAGAAATGCCTTATGCCCCCCATTTAACACTCCCCCCCCCCAAACTTACCGGTGCTTCTGACTTCCCTGTCATGTAGCCGGGCAGCGTGAAGATCCCACGCACTTACGCTGCAGCCGGAAGGAGGCGTGGCTAGCAGTGGGGGTTGTCTGCGTCCATCGCGCAGACCTTTCTGCGTCCATCGCGCAGACCACCGGTGCGGGGAACTCTGATCTCTGACAGCCGGGGAAGGTCTGCGTGATGGACGCAGACAACCCCCGCTGCTAGCCATGCCTCCTTCCTGCCGCAGCGGAAGTTGTCTACGCAAATCGCGTAGACGTCTACACGCTGCCCCAGCTACACACCGGGGACTCAGAAGTACCGGTAAGTGGGGCGGGCGGGGGGTTGCGCAGGAGGATCCAGGTCTCCTGCAGCTGCGGGGGTCTGGATCTTAGTCGTCTCATAGTCAGACCTAATTGAGGTCTGATTATAAGACGACCCCGATTATAAGACGAGGGGTATTTTTCAGAGCATTTGCTCTGAAAAAAACCTTGTCTTATAATCGAGCAAATACGGTATATACATATACCGGTATATATTTATACATATAATGCTCCCGTATCTAGTAAGAGGCAAAGATTTTGAGTGAGCTATAAATCGGTATAATGCTAGAGGTAAAAAAAAAAAAAAAGCAGTTTTCAGGAACATTGCTTTGGTTGCCTCCAATATTGTGGTTTAGTATGTGATGTGGAAGTGGTGACATCAAAAGTACTTGGGCCTATGTATTTTCTGAGCCCCAGGTCTTCTTTAAACAATAACTAATAACAGTATTTAATGGGGTTTATCTATCGTATGTGTCTTTACTAAGAACAAATACCTAAGTTTAGTAGAAACATGTTACCATATGGAAGAAACCTCTTTTGAGCAACATGAGGTATGAGCTTAATAGAATTGATATTGATAGTGCTGAACCTTCCTCTACAAGCGTACAGGTTATTAAGGCATATAAATTATGGAACCCATGTGTCAGGGATAGTGATAAAATACATTTATGTGGATAGTTTGCCTATAGTTGATTTATTTGCTGTCAAATGTTATTTATATTGTCAGTGTAATGAAAATGAAATGCTCGGTGATCATTTTTTACCCAGGTAATAATCATTTATAAGTTCCTGGTAAAGAAAACAACCTATACAATTTTTTTACCTTGTCTCTCACCTTGGACATGAAAGGATAACCATGACCTGCTACAATTTGTTTTCATTCAATACTTCAAACTTCCTGCTCACAAGAGTCTTCAATGACACAACCGATTGTTATAAACTATCTAAGAAAATATAAGATTTGTAGTTGGGTTTCATTTCATAATTACATGATATTCGTGAAATTGAACAGTATGAGAAGAAAAATCCTTTCTGTTAAAACGGACGATTTAATAAGATACAACTAAATTTCTACATGTTAATCACGTACAAAGACAATTTGTGCCTCCCTAAGTTCGTTCAAGATGCAGCTACAGGCCCTCGGGTGTAGACTTTTGCCCAACAATCCTGTGTTTCTCCTCCTTAGACATCCCCTGATGATACCGTGGGGATGAGTATGGTAAAACACGCGTAGCATCAAATTATATTAGATTCAGTCAGTTTTGGTTTTGGGTAATGATTAAGGCAGGGTGCAGATAATGAAAAGACACACAGGAGGAGATAGGGTTTTTCTTCTCAAACAATTTATCAAGTGATAGGGTTACCCAGTATTCTCTTATGTGTTATTCTGTAGAGCCATTATTTGTGTTTGTGAAATTAAAATCATTTATAGCCTTAGTATGTATTTTCAACATAAAAGCTGAGCTTGCCTTGCATAATGTAAAGAGATTTCGAAGTGCTCTTACTGATTTAACATACATGGTTCTCCGTAATGTATTAGTTAAGAGAAAAAGCTGAAACACAACTCTTGTAAACTCTCGAGTCACTTCTCTCTTCAGTGATTGAACCTCAATTGTTATTTGTTTAGATTTTCAGAGAACTTAATCTCCAATAACTTCAACTGTTTCAAGGTTGGAAAAAAAAGTTGATTTATGAACTTGGACACTTTAAATGCACTTTGTATAGAATCTGTTTGAGCTAACTGACACCCCTAGTGTGGGCAAAAATAATTTTATCTGCCAAACATATTTACAAAACTAGAGGGTTAATTTTAAATGTCACTGGTCAATAACCATAATAAAAAGAAAACAATAATCTTTAACCCTATACACAAGTTTACACATTTTATTGTTTTGGTAAGGGACCAGGACAATGATCGATAAGAGAACAGTGAAGGTTGCATTGTGTGCATGGAAGGTAGTCCCTGGATCCAAATTAAATAAAGAGAGCTGCATGGCCAGGTCTAACTGTGAGACATCAGTGTTCATTAGAAATCTAGGATTATAGAGGAAGAAGTGTATGTCTCAAGCCAATTGATAAAGTTGAGAAATCCCTAGGGGCATCCTCTTTTCACAGAGTTATGCATCTGACATTCTCCCCCACCCTTTTTGTTGATGTTCTATCGTGTGAGAGACAGATTCATGGCTTGTTTCAGGATGATGGGTTTCTTGAGATGTTTGAACGGTATCAACCTATGGGGGTTGTCACTGGTATGGCATCAGCTGTGTGTATCGGTTTTCTTTGCTAGGCACTAAGTACTGAAAGAGGCATATGTGTTTGCATTTACTGATGCACCTACTGCCGATGGTTTTTCAGCTTATGGGAAATATTTGCTTAAGTTTCGTTTCCACTTTATATCAAATGATTTAGATGGTTTACATAGAATCAGTTAAGAACCATTTAGCCCATCTCATCTGCTCATTTTGATTTAAAAATGAAAGTTTAACTGTTAAGCATAATCATGGTAGTGCATGTTTTAGAGATTTGAAGACTGTGTACACATGGCCCATATTCTGTGGAAAGAAGAATGACACTGTCTGGAGCACAAAAAAATAAAGCAGTTTTTGTTTCTTTTTTTAAGAGATAATAGACATATTTTCTATTTTTCAGTTTTATCTGCTAAACCTAAACCTACTAGCGGGCAAATGGCATCACTTTTGCTTTTCCTACTCTTTTGCTCTTATCTGCTGTCTCTTGCTTTTCATTTCGCATTTTTCATTCTTTTTTCTTTTCACTCTCTGATCATTTTTCTCTTATCTCCTACTTTTCTCTATTCTCTCTCTCTCTTCCTCTCTCATCTCTATCTTGTACCTTTTATGATTTCTCCTTATCCATTCATCTCTCATCTCCCTCATTTTTCTCTTTCTTGACTTTTCACTTTTCTCCACAGTTTTATCTCCTCTCGTTTTTCTCTCCTTTCTCTTATTTTGTCTTTCTTTACTCCTTTTATCTCCTTCTTTTTTACACCCCCTCTCTCCCCCCTAAATCAAACATTTTACTGGTGAAGCCACACTCATGACCAAAACTCTGACCATGATACAGTCACACACCCAAGTGCAACCTCTCAACGAGTGTCCTGGAATGGCTTGGTGAAAGGCGGTAATTCTAGTTACAATGCATTATAATATTATGTGGACTTAATATTCCAAATTATATAATGGTTTCCTGTTTATTTCATAAGCTTGAGCAGAGTCCTGACCAAGCAGTGCATGGTCAGGAGGTACCGGTTTAAAGTTTACAGCCATTGATTTATAGTGTTTTGTAATGTAATTTTCCATCAACTTTGGTCTGGGATCATTGACCTATTTGTAGATCTTCACCTATGGGGTCTAATTTTTTTCTTCTTTTTTTATTTCTTTAAAGTGTCCCTGCAAAATAAAAATCCTAATAATATGCGCCAAAGACAATCCTTGAGCACAGTACAATGTAATAGGTTGAGGCATAACCTTTTATTTTGTTTTACTTTATTGAGATATAATACATAAAAGCAGTGAAAAGAAAGTAGAATTAAGTTAAATCATTTATCCACCTAGAACGTATCATATTTCTCAAAAAAGTGCCATACAGCTACCTGTGTAAATATTTGAAGTGGAGAATTGCCTGCTATACCTTTAATGCTCCAGAACAGCTCTTCATAGCTCCACTTCACTGAAGAACAAGGAAAAGCCGGAAAGGTGGTGGAGCATCAAGTAATGCCAACAGAGTGGTGGGAATAGGTACAGATCCACAGGGATGCTAACATCTTGGTGCCAGATACCACAGCACACCTTCAGAGCTCTAGTGCAATCCATGACTCAACGGGTCAGGGGTGTTTTGGGGGAACTACACTATATCAGGCAGGTGGTCATAATGTTATGGCTGATCGGTATATATATAAATATTAAACTTCTGGTTTAATAATAACAGAATAGACGTTAGATACCAATTCTTCACTACTGTCATAGCCTATAGGTAGAAGCAGTAAAGGTTAATACAGTAAGGGGGTTTGAGTATGTATGTGGTAGGCATAATGTCATTTCAACAAAAGCACAAGAAAAGAATAAGGTCTAATGCTCTGTAACAGCTAAAACAAATGGGCTAAATGGTTGAGGGCTAAAGGCAAATTCTTTGCACATAAAACTGCTATTAGTGCACATTCTATTTTTTTTTAAGCTGTGCCTATTTTATAACAAATTAATTTAATAATTCAGTTCTTATAGTGTATAATGAAATTCATATATACACCCTTTGTAACATTTTAGGATTATGACAAATAGCCATAGCCATACATGTACATAACTATTTTAATAATAAATAAGTTATAGTTAATTTTAGAGAAATCAAATATATATAAAACATATTAAATGTTAAATATGCAAGTTAAAAAAAAGCAAGTAATGCAATTTTGTTTTTTAATGGTTTGCTAGAAATGTTCAGCTTAACCACATAAAGTAATGTATTATTAATAATAATATCACAATAGCCTCTTCAGCAGTGCACTATACCGTAGCATATCAGGCTGCATAAAATAGTTTATTATTAAAGAATTTATTTAGTAAAATACCCAATTTTACAAGGAATATAATGCTATCTAGGGTAGAGTAGTAGTAGTATTTTTAATATAATATCTGTTCATAAAGCTTCAAAAGGTAGCGGCAATTGTACAAATCGTTTATTATGCACATATGCTCTCTGTTCTATTGGAGACAATACAAAATATTATAAAGAAATCTGTACATCATGAATGAGACATATAGGCAGCATTGCACACAGCATTTTTGGTACCATGGGAGTTATGAACAAAGAGAAAGTCTAGTGAAAGGTAGAAAGGGGTGCAATCACCATAGTAACATTGCATTATATTTTATAATAACCAATGGCATATTTAAGCTGATTGTCCCACTTTTCTCACTCTGCACCATAAATGTTCTTTAGAAATAACGTCTCGTGTCCGAAATGTATCTCATCAGTTACAGGTGTGACCTGCTTCAGCTTGAAATTTCATCTCATCTTTTCTTAAAGGGAGGGCATCAATGAGCGTGAAAAGATCTGCATTGTTGACAGGGAAGGCATATCGTTCCTTATCCACCCCATGTTTGTCTAAGACGACCATCTGAAACTTGCTTTCAGGGATTCTTAGCAGCAGCCTATATAATAAAATAAAAAAAATGTACACATACGGTAAAGGAGCAACAAACTAACATTACAGCTGCAGATGAGCTACCAAAAATATTAAAAAAATTTAAATATGCCCTTATTTTACGTAGTTGCTTACTATTACATCTTTTAAGGCCCCTGTCAAAAGGGAACGCTACCTCCAAACGGACTAGACTGCCCACATAAATTCATTTTACCCAGACATATACATTTTACATGATTCCCACATGTAAAGTGCCACCCAGTTGTATGTGTGATTTGATGGAGCTATATTAATAAATAATAATAATACCATAGTATGCATAATCAAGGGCCACTAATGACTTATTTATGTTGTGCGAAGCGAGAGAAGAGATAGGCCTTTGGCTAAGTCAGTGAGAAAAACAGGTCTATAAAATAGCTTTTGGTGCACCTTTTAAAAAGTGGTCCAACCAGTGGTAACATCTTCTTGGTTGTTACAGAAATAAGGCCAATTTCTATTATAAACAGCTTATCGGTTAAACTCTAGTGGAGAACCTGCTCAAGGGACCTTGTCTAAAATAAAAACTACAGAAATACTCAACCTCCACTGGTTTTAGAAGCATATGAGAAAAAAAAATAAAAATATTAAATATTAAAAATCTATTTTGTCCGTACCTGATTTGCAGTCCTAGAGCTGGTGGAAGAAGTCGGCGCCCTATTCTTCCAATGTATGATGGATATACACCAAATAATTCAATTATTGTCACATGCCTTAAGTCCATGCCACATTGTGCTTGCTATAAGCAGAAAGAAAATGATAATTAATGTTTACTTTAACATAACAAGAGCTAAGGATATCCATTTTTGTATGTATTTATTTAATTTATGTTTTAATGTATTTAATGCATTAATGGTTCAAATGTTGGAGACCTATTTGGGTATAGCAAATTTAGGTTAGTGTTTCCATCACTGCTACTATTATCTATAAATGACATGATTTAATTAAGCATCAAATGCTGATTTTTGGAAACTGGAAAGTTCATTTTAACAATAAACTCAACAGAATCGGATTTGGACTTAAACCCAGTTTAATAAACATTATCCATTTGACTTCCCAAGCGGAGACCAATTGACCCAAAACTGGTTGGACACTTAATAAACTTTTACTAAAACTTCACTGACTCAAAACAAGTGGATGGGGTACACAAAATTTCAAACTTCACAGAACACGACTCGACTATGTGAACAGTCCATAACTAAAATGACAACTAAGACTTCAGTAGACAGACCTACCCGTCTGTCAATCTAGGAGTGGATGGAGACTTTAACTAATGGATCCCAGATTATTCCAGCTGCGTAAGAAGGTTTTATCGAGTAATAAGACAATAACGGACACATTGGCATTCCATAACGCATGGTGTGACCTCGTTGAAACACCAACTGAATTTTAAAAAAAACACTGCATTGTAAGCATAACAATGGATACCATATTTTCTGAGAAATTACATTTTTTTTAGTTCATACCTGTAGCATTCCAACTTGTAATCTATAGTAAAGATCTGCTGCAGTGGGAGTTGATATAATTAATAATCTTCTTTTCTCATAAAATTGATCCAGAAACTCTGCTGCATCCCTCATTGCAACATTAATATTCATAACTGTAACATACAAAGATAAAAATAGAATATACCCAAACTTTCAGTATTCTGCCATATAAAAAGTCGCTGTCAAGAGTTTTCATTATTCTACAGGTAATGGGCGTCAGTAGGAATGCAGTCCCTGTGACCTGTCTGAGAGATGCATCTTCTTGGATTGCATGTCATAATGGAAATATTTTATTTGCTTAATGACACAATTATTTCCAATACGACCAATCCTAAACATTTTGGGTATGCACTACTTAAAATACACAGGATTGCATCTTAATGAAACAATAGCACAGACACACACTGGACAGGATTTGCATCTGATACACATACACATTCTTGCTAACACACACACGTACACATACACACTCTTGCTAACACACACATATACACACTCACATAAACAGTCTTTCTCTAACATACATACTCACTCCCTCCCTAAGCCTCTTGCTTACTCACTCCTTACCTCAGCTGCAGGTCTTTGCTGGCGCCTCGCTTTTAATATTGGGTCACGTAATATTGCGTTACATGACCCCGCTGCATTCTCGCCACCACAAGTGGTCTGGTCCATGTCAGACTGGCCCTTTGTGCCCAATTGTCGCTTCTACTGATTAGCATTACTAACATTACTACCGAATTGTGATTTTTACAATCATGTATTAGATAGTATAGACATTAAAATGTATAATTTATTTTTAACCCATGCACGCAACATTTATATACATTCTATAACATGTTCAATCATTTTAGTCTAAAATTCCTCCCAGAATAATTTTAAATATATTGTGTTAAAATGAAGGTGAATATTATATACAGTGATTCAAACAGAGCTGATTGGAGATGTACCTTTTTCACATACTGGAATATAATTGCCCTTCAGTGTTGACTTTAAAAAGTGTATTTTCCTGCCTTTCTGTGATTAAAGAAGAGCTATCCTTTAATGTATACATCCTGAGAAGTAGCAAGGGAACATAAAGCATTGCATGCCTTACATTTAGACCTAAAGAAATCAGAAGAATGGCAACTGATTGAGTCAATAGTTGTAGCTGCTAATCTTGGTAGCTGGCAGGGGATTTTGCATGACTGCTCTTGCCGACAGCTGCAGGGAAACGCTATTATATTTTAGAAGATTTCACAGTTGCTTTAACAAGTCAGAAATCAGATACATCAGATCGGAACATATACAGTAATGAAATATCAGCATGTAATGGGAAAACCAAAGAGGATATTTGGAAACAGTAATTATTAGATGCTGCTGTTATCAGCTGAACTGATTCTGTGTTTTTTGTGCTGGAGGATAATAGTTGTCGATGTGTGTTAACTTAATATTATCCACAATGAAGATGTCCACAAAGCAGTAGATGCCAGGCATGCTAGCATTCCATAACTGGAATCTAAGATTAGTTCCTGGCTTTCTTGAAGACCAAGATGTATCTAAATGAAAAACATTATCCTGATGTATTACATTATTGGTATAACTGGACATAACCTCACAGCCCAGGACTTTATGGAAGTGGGAAGAAGACATATAATATTTCATTATGCTGATCAGAGCCGGCTCATGATGCCAAGCTGTCTGTTAAGAAACACACTTATGTAAGTGGTAAGGACATCACTGTCACATGAGTACTTAACATGCCTTGGATGCACAAGACATTGCTTACTTTTTTTTACAAGTTTATATAGTCTGTGTTTTGAGAGAAGAGATTGCCACTTCCCTGCCTCTTTAATGCCTACCTGTATTGACAGCACAGGTCATCTTGCATATTTGCTATTCCATTCAATGTTTACTCAAATATTCTATTTGTGATATGTCTTACCATTGATTACTGTTTTGGACTTATGATATGCATTTATCGCAACATTTCTGGCATTATATATATAATTTACATTTTCTCAGAAAACAGGATGTCAATGTTCAAGAGTTAGAACTTTTTTTCCCAAAAATACCTACTTGGAATTTGTGAAGGTAAAGATCCTTCAAAACTCCCGTCCATACATAATAATCCTTTAACCGTACTGTATCTCTGAGCCCTAGAATGTTAACCATGAAAAAATCACCAAATTTGTGATTTCTGTTAACTAATTAAGTACGTATTGTCCATGACAATCTTATAAAATTAAATTAGCGTAGCCCCATCCCAGTCCATTCACAGGAGGATAGTTAACACATTTCAAAGACGTCTGTAACCATAACTGCAGATATTTGCAGAAAATGCAGCTAATCCATACATAATTTAAATAACAAAGTTGTATTAAGAGTCACAAGCGCAAATCTGAAAACACAGCAAAATACTTACAGGAACAGGTTGGGTCAGATCCTGACCATTCTAAGTTGAATTGGCAGACGCGGGCTGGGCTTCCTTGCAGCTCATAACCACCAACACAAAAATAGTCACAAGTCGCCCCATAATTATCTCCAGCTCCTGAACACTTGATGTATCCATTTTCTGGAGCATTCAGTTTTGCACAGCGCCTAACTTGGTAGAAACACAAACATGACAAAAAACTAAAAAACATTGTAAATTGCATTTCATGTTACATTGTGAATTAAAACGACATTGGTAGTTTATAAATATTTTCACTACTCCCTGACCTTTATTGGTATTAGTAATAAATGTGGGTTTTGTCAGGTTTCTAGGAGTAATCAGTATCACTACAGGTTGTCATAAAAACCATACAACTGATTACAAAAATGCATTCATACCACTTCATTTATACTATGTGTCACTTAAATATTGGTTAATACTTAATAAATGGAGGTATCTAAATTACATTCAATTGTTCATTATAAAAAAAAAAGGAGATTTTTAACGCAGGACGGCTGTCTCTTTTTTAGTGAAAAACAAGGTAGCCACCCCAGGCCCCACATTACAGTAGGCCCTGCATTCCTGCCAGTATATGCCAGCAAAAGCCTGAGGCCTAGAAACATCAACCTTTACTTCTTATAAGGGTATTAGGGATTGGACACCAGTCAGGGTTATGTGGGTAAAACTTAGAGTCAGTGGGGGTCAGGATATGAATTCAACAGAGTCCTTGCTGCACTAGGCAAGGAAGTTAATGCTGGTTACTAGGGCTGCCATAGTGAGGTTACAATCATAATCCTAGTGGCCCGTTCCAGGACTTTGGGGCCTTGAGCCCTCTTTCCAAGGATTGGGGCCTGGTGGTCCCTTTCTGGACGTTGGCGCCTGATGACCTCATTGCGAGTTTTAAGGCCTGGTGGCCCCATTGTGCGCATGCGGCGGGAAAGTTGGAGGAGTGTGTGTCAGGGCAGTTGGGGGAGCATGCGGTGGGACAAAGCAAGGGGCCCTGTCTTTAGGTTTGTACTGGGCCCCAAAATTTCTGGTGACAGTACTGGCGGTAATATACACATCAATCCCACAAAATAAATCAGTTACTCATAAACTGAGCAATAAACTGATGTCACTGAAGGCGCTAGGTCATATGTAGAAACTAATAATAAAAACTTTGCCTGCTGGTTATTCTTTAGGAATATATGGCATTTTTCATGTATCTACATACCTCTGACTTTCACATTAAACTTGCAGGACGCTTTATTTCCTGCTCTGTCAAATACTGTATACTGAATTTTGTGGTCCCCTTCTGGGAAGTCAGATCCTGATGGTAGTCCTTTAAGGGTCACACTGAAAAATGCAAGAAAAGGTAACATGCAATTTTTTCCTGATAATGTAACATGAAATTGAATCACATTGATAATTTGATAACAACAGACCTCCATATTGGAGGGGTTGAAGGCGTAGTTTAGTAATGTAAAGTTTCACACAAGAGTGAAGTTGATGATGAACTAAAATGAAAATGAAATTAAAATGTTAAAATTGCTCTGCAAAAAGGTCTCATTTTTATGTTGTGGTAAAAACACATTGATGAATACTTGATCCTTTAGATTTGCTAATAATTACACCCTGTAAACAATCACTAAATACAGGCTCACAATTTGATGCCATTTTAAAACAATCGCAATTTAGGTAATGCATCATTTCTGTAGTGTGATTCATGTATAATGGCTTAGAGGCTTCAGACACTGATCTGGATATGTTAGGTTTTATTATCAATAAATTTCACTCACTCAGTTAAAATGCCATCCGCTGTATCCCGTCCCTCAGGGGTGTCCCAAAAAACTCTTGCAGTCAGTTTGTTTGGTTCCGCTACTTTCTCCTTTACACTAGGACACTGAATCCTAGGAGGCTCCACATCTACAAAATAACAAAATGCATGAAATATATTACAAATGAAATGATTCTATAATTCCCAATACAATGTATGGTTTTGTATTTTATATCAATATTAAAAAAAACTGTTTTCAAACGTTTTACATTATTTCTTATTTAAAGTATTTCCAGGCATCTTGAAGTATATATCAGCCCAAGGGACAGGGATTAAGAACTAGAACAAAACATATCAAATCTCTGCTCTGGGATTTTTGCTGAGCCTTAGTTCTTTTTGTAGGGGAGCTGGTGGAATGTCAGACATTACCCTTATAGAAGAAGAAAAATTATATCAAGATGCATATCCATACTGAACACAGTCCCTTCCAAAGTCATAGCCAGGGCCTTTTATGCAAATTGTGTTCCGTAACTCCTATCTACTGAAATACTTTCTGATCCAAGTTGCATTGTTTGCTTCAGAGTAAGTTTTATTAAAGATTTACAAATGTACAAAAAAATGGTACAACAAAACCCCCCACCACATGAGATGTAGAACTTATGACTTATGAGCCTTCCCTTTTGGTATTGTAACAAAACCATGTCCCCACCTTTGCTTATTCATGGGTACCATCTACTGGTTCTCAGTTAGCCCATTCTGGGCTCCCCACCATTCTTCCCCCTGAACAATTGGGAAACACAGAAAAAGGCCATGTGTCTACCACCCCAGGTAGTCAGCTGCGTTATTTTAATTGCCATGTACCTCCACAATTATAGGTGCATAATTCCTGTGCAAGATTATCACAAATAACAGTTTAAAGCTGAAATTGACAACATACAGGCTGTAGGTGTCCCAGCATCATTTGCGGACCCCCTATATCATCCCCAGAGTCCCTTTGCCCCCTTCTTTACAGTCTACACCTGTCTTTTCCTCCCTCTGTGTAGTTCAGGTATAGATCAAATAAACAACACAAGGAAACACAGCATTGCAGGTCTAGGTTAACTGAATAGGATTTGCAGGTACAGAGTAAATAAATAACACATGCAAACATAGCATCACAGATATAGAGCAGCTGAAACTTCAGATCAAACCCAGCATTAAAGGTATAGATGAAATGCATGCCCTAGGACTTGGCCTAGTACCAAGATTGCATCCAATGGCTTGCCTGCACTTAGACATACTTGCCCTAATATACACTTTCAAAACACAAACACAATCCCCTTTCTCATAGTTTCTCCCCTAACTCATTATTGCTCCTCTTTCTCATTACCCCTCTTTCTGTCCATCTCTCCTCCTTCTCATTACCCCCTTTGTCTCTGCTTCTCTTTCTTCCTTCCCTCTCTCTTTATCTCTCTTCAACCTTCTGTTTATATCTCCCTGTTGTTTTCTCTAGCTCTCCTCTTTTTCTTTATTGCTCCCCTATCATTTCTATCTATCTCGTTTATTTTTTTTATCTCTCTGTGTTTTCTTTCTCTTTTGCTTGCTGTCACTTTCTCTCTATTTATCCTCCTCCTTCCCTTTACTTCACCTTTTGAACCTGTCTCACCCTGTATATTTATCTTTTCTCCCCTCTGTTTATCTCTCCTCATGTTCCACCTCATTCTTTTATCTATCCCCTTCTCTTTGATGCTGCCTTTTCTCATTACCTCTCCCATTTCTGTTTTGAACCCTTTCTCTGGGGTTGCACACCCCTAAACTCACCCCTGACAACAGGTGGCAGCAAGATGGCAGCTGTTGGATACTGCACAACACAATACAACAGGAGTAACATTTCCATATTTTGTTTTTGGTTGCTTTTTTCTGGAATCATTAAAAAATATTTAAGATAGAACCAAAATATCTGCTTCTTTCACTTCAAAAGTGTAGTGTACCATAAGAGTGCATCTCACCCCATCTAGTGGCTCTTAAACAGACTACAGTTTTGGGGGGGAAATTCAGAAAACAATTGTCCAGGTCTAAAAATGTACTACCAATCTGAAAGTATGAATATCAATAGAAAACTGACAGTGTGGAAATGCCAGCATCATCAAACCAAAATTAATTCCAGGTTCTGACTACTTGAGAATAAAAAAATAAGAAAAACATTAATATATATATATATATATATATATGCATGACCCTAAAAAATGTGCATTTATCTTTATGATGAAGAATGGGTCAGTTTCAGCCATCATCGACCCACAGTGTTATTTTTTTAGACTGGGCTCTCTCCATTTGGGACTAAACTCAGACAACAGATGGGACACTGTAAGCTTGTTTGAGGTTTATTGTGTTCTGTTGAGATTTATCTCTATGATGTCTGCTATAGTATATCATCATTGTTATGATAATGAATAAAAAAAAAACTTCTAGTTCTACTTTTCTCTTCTTAAGGCACAAGAGACGTTTGTGTTGTTTTATGTTGGCTGCACCAACATGTACTTGCACGCTATGGCATTTACAATATGAAAAGTTATGTTGGAAATGCATTTAATAGCAGAAAAATAAAGCAGGAATCATACATGATATTTTCTGTGAAGCACCATATGCATTATGCATTATGTTTAAAAATTGTTATTTATAGCAAGAGCTACAGTTGTTTCCACTGACAACGATTTTACAATAAGAACAAGAATGTGTGTGGTCTGAAAACGTAATGTTTTACAACTGTTAACACTAAAATGTTCCATGAAAACCTCATAGATTCTGTCCGTAAGCACTTCAAATAATAATTCACTTTAATTCACTTAGCACAAGAATGCCTACACACTATCCAAGACTGACTTAGAGGAAATAGCATACCCATTGGAAATTTCCATTATTCAATAGGGCACAAAAAGTATAATAAACTGTTAACGAATGCTTTATCCCATGATGAATCCCACTGTGTCCATGGGCCCATGTGAGTGCTTAAAAGAGGAGTAATACGGAAGGACTAGCCAATTTGCATACAAACGCTGTAATTGTGTACAATATGTGATAAAAGTGCAACTTTATTATATTACATACAGTATCTCACAAATGTGTGTACACCCCTCACATTTTTGTAAATATTTTACTATATCTTTTCATGTGACAACACTGAAGAAATGACCCTCTGCTACAATGTAAAGTAGTGAGTGTACAGCCTGTATAACAGCAAATTAATACTGTTTCTCACAATTTTGTGCTATGTTTTAGTTCCTAGATTTCACTTCCTTTTACATGCAGAACTTGTGCTGTTGCTGATGTCTTTAATTAGTAGCTTCAACTACTGAGAGTAACACACCACCGAAGTCTCCATGTCACAGTGGAGCAATCTCTTTAAGGTTGACAGATCATAAAACCAACTTTTCTTAATATAAAGAACTTACCTATGCAAGTGGCTGGTTTTCCACTCCATGCCTTGTTATCCATACACGTCACAACTCTCTCTCCTTTCAGCTGATAGCCTGGAGAGCAGTAGTATTCACAGCGGGAGTTAAAGTAAGCACCATCTAAACATTTGAATCCCCCATTTACTGGCATGGTCAGAGTAGGACATCGTTTTTCTGCAAAAGAAAACATTTATTTGTTTACCAATTTTCCTTTAAATGGGAATGCCCAACAGAAGATCCCTAAAGCAAGCCATGTCGCTGTTTTACAAGTACACCTCCATCTTCTAGTGGAGAGACTTTTTCCCCCCAGTTGTGTATATTTTCACTATCCATTGGATTGAGTTTTCTAATACCGTATGCACAATGACAGAAATAAACAACACTAACACCTTAGCCATTCTTTACAATTACTGGTGTTTCCTGTTATGTGGGGCTCATATTACTAATGTACTGCAGTTTGATGTGTCGCAGTATTGCTACAGGAGGCCCCTGCCGGCGACCATTAAAGTCATTCGAACGGCTCCTGTTAATCCCTGCGATGCTGCATAGATAAAGGGCGCGGAAATCCGTAGGTTCGCCGTCAGGAGTTAAAGACCTTTAACTCTTGGAGCGTGGAGACAGGCCAAGTTCCCCACCAGGAGTTAAAGGGCCGTGCGAACAGCTCTATTGGTTGTTTGTATGGACATTTAACTCTTGGAGTGGGGGTCTCCCCTGGCCAAGTTGTGGCACCAGGATTTTAAAAGACTCTATTGGTTGCCGGCAGGGGGCTCATCTGTACCCTTCTGTGGTTTATGTTGTCTGTATATATTTGTATCCATGTATAAAACTGTAAAATATACTGTCACCCTAAAAATAAATAAAATACTTACGTTTACAAGCAAACTTTCCAGACCAGCGTTTGTCTGTCTGGCAAATAACCTGAGATGCCCCATGAAGCTCAAAGCCTTTCTGGCAATAAATGTTGCACCTCGTCCCTTTGGCATTTTTGTAGTAGTAGCCTGAAGGACTACTGCAGGAAGCATGGCCGTTCTTTACCTTGATGGAAGAGCACCATGGAGTGGGGGAGTCTGGCATTGAGATAAAGTAAAAAAGAAAAACATACAAGGGAACATTGTCAAAGTAAATTCACCTTAAAGAAAAAAGCTTATTCCACGGAATTCGCATGCTGCTCCCCTCAACACCACAAAAATTATAATAGTCATTTACAAATTTTTTAAACCCATTTTACTTATAATTTTAACAAATAATTTCAAAATATGAGAATCCATTGCTTGTTTAGTCATGCTGTTTATTTCTTGTTTATTTCTTAACTCCTGCAAGAGGCAGTGCGACTCCCATAGCTTGAATATTGGTAAGACCATACTCAAGTCCAAGAACCATACTTTTTCATAATTCTTTTTTCAGCCACATGTCTTTGCAGATGATCTACAGCATGAGCATGTGAAATCACTGTAAATAAAATACTTTGTTCACCTTTATGACATCTGAAGAATGAACGTCCTGAGACAATTATGCCAATAGATTCTTTTAATTAAAGGTCACAGAGCAACACTCCTAAAACTTTTGAAATATGAAAACTGAAGAAGATGCAATAGATAAAGGCATATATTAAATGTAGTATTTGGAAGTATGCTTATGGACACCTCAGGAATCGATTATCAGGACTCAAGGTTCTTGGCCACACTAGTAAGGAACCAATGTTGTAGAGCAGGGGTCTCCAAACTGCAGGCCTCCTGCTGTTGCAGGACTACATCTTCCATACTCGTCTGCAATCCTCTTAGCATTTTTGGACACGTGGTCCTGCAACAGCTGGAGGGGCAGAGTTTGCAGAGGATAGAAAGAGGATATATTGCTTCTTTATTGCAATTATAACATCCTGCTGGGCTTTTCTCTGGTGTAAATAAAGATTGTACTAAAATCACACAGGGCTTACCTGAAGTCCATTATCTCATCAAATCGTATGATCACGAGGCATAAAAATGATTGACTTATTATTTAATCATGTATTTGTTGATGTTCCGGAGTACTGTTTATAAGCAAGTTTTAGTTAAGCAGTAAGTAGTAACAGCTGTTAAAAAAACTTAAAATCACAGCATGCAGATAAAGCAAAGCAATCACCTCTGCTGGCATATCTACTGCGCGTATATATATCCTCATCATCTTCTAACGGTGAATATCCAGATCCTACAACGAAGAACAAAACCAAAAAAAAAAGTGCAAATAGCAAAAATAGCAAATAAAACAGAAAATAAATAAATAAATGCTGTGTTGCAAATGATATTAATTAGGAAAACATCCGCTGTATGTGCTTTATGTCATGAGAAAGTATGGTCAGAGGTGTGCAGCACTATTATTAATCTCAACCTTTTTTTTATAAAGAAACTGGGATATGTTAGCAGAAATTCACATCTGACTCTTACCGCCTGCATCTAACTAGGAAGGTGGTAATAAACGTACGTACTTGTATGACTTATTTATTAATCAATTTCCAAATACATGAAATGTGTGGCTTAAACATGACATAAATGGGCACGTTGATGGTAAATAGGTTTCATGGATAGCTTTCCTTCAGCGCAATTGGTCAGTTTTAATTTAGCTTAGTAAGCAAAATTATTTGTAGTAGTTGGTGTTTAAATAAAATGTATGCGGTAAGCATGTATGCAACAAAGCAAAAATCATTGTTATTTCAAGCGTTGACACTGGAACAGCGTGTACTCTTCTTCCTATCATCAGGATTTCATCCCACAGTGTAACAGATTATTTCACAGAACATAGGGGGACATCAAAACTATGAAAAGTGATTCTGGAGTTAAAGTTTCAAAACTGATAATATTACTATAGCAACCAATGGACTATCCATGCTGAGTGGACCATTACATTATAACACCACTCCTCAAACTTTACATCAGAAGCACTGAGATGTTCCTTTGCCACAACAAGTTTAGAAGTTTCCCTCTAAACACAAAAAATCTATGTTGGCATATTAGCCCAACAGAAAAGGAGGCCTTTGGTCGATGTTGAAGCCTTTTATTGGGCCACTATAGAAAAAAAAAAACGCCAATAAAGCTTTCAGGACCTTAATGTGAATTAATTGACTTGACCACATATCTACATATGTGATATGTGGTCAGCAGACATTTGACTTCTTTAATATTGTGGAGGTTGGCAATCTGCCCCTAAACTAGCAGCCTTTGTCAAAAAAGATAATACTAATTCTATATATACTGTGTATAATATAAAAAAGTAAATAGGATAGATCCCTGACCCAAACCATTTGAAGAAAAAAAAAAACAGACAGCATTTAACCCATTTGGTCTACCATAAAAAGAGCAGACTAACCGCACGATTACAGTGTCTGGAGAATTTCAAAAGAGGAAATGAAAGGGCAATGATTACAGATTAGATGTGAAAAGAACAGAGTTTCAAAAATGACAATAGTGTTTTCCTCGGGATTTCAAAAATAGGATGAAGATTACTATCAGCTTTACAAAAAAATGCTCCTTTTTCCAAGCCAAGCTTTAAAATGGGTTACAATGGATCGCTGTGAAGGGATAATCCTTCATAAATCATTTAGAGATTATATCTAATTTTTCTAAACAAAAGTACAATGGTTATCCCAGACAATGCAAAAGTATTGACCAGTCGTAATCACTGTATTTTTTCCCTCAGATTTAACTTCCCTTGAAACTGTTTACTACTTCCCCTTCCTTATTGAACTCTTTTTCTTTCTTCTCTTTTGAGTTCACCCTCCACTATTCCTGAAGAAGGGCCAGGGAAGAACTGGCACGAGGGGCAGAGGATGGTCTCCTGGGACTCTCTCAATATTTTGGTCACTGCTAGAAGCTCTGATTTTGTACTTTGTGATTCCAAATATATCCACCAAGATGTGTACGGTAAATTTAGGCATGGTTTGCATCCTGGTTGAATCATTTCTGTCCTACCTGAAAATTGCCAGCCCTACTCTGTAATGGGCCTTTGCGACCATCTGTGAAGATTCCTGTGAAATGGAGAATCGCACCCAGGGGTTCATCAGAGTCAGGTCTTGGACAAATAACGTAGGCACGCAAGACTATAGAAAACCTGGTGCAGAAGTAATTCTGTCTAATCAAATATCTATACTAAAACATTTACAGCTACAAGCAAATGAGAATGCCTTTTCTATTTTCACTGTAGAACAGAAAACAAGGACCACCATGTCCTACAGGATTCATCTTATAAACAATCCCCAATTAGAAGGGGCTTCTGATCTTTTACATACTGTATAGAAACATCTTTAAAGATTTGTTCCAACTCTATCTTATTTAGCTACACAATCCCCACTTGATCTATAATTTAGATATCACACAATGACTTATTTATTAGGGTATTAAACACATTACTTATTAAATGACAGTATGAATGTCTAAAATCGCAGACACAAATTCTTGACAGAATTCCTCTGATGCATTAATTAGTACAGAATATCCCTGAATACTTTTCTTCCTTTCTTGTCAAATAAATTGATAAAAAAAGGGCAACACACAGAGAGACCTAATCTAGTTGCAGTTAGGATTATTGAGGTGTTTAAAAAACTATAGAGGGCCATTTTGGCAAGTCTACAATCTCGATGGTCGGAAATTCTAGGCTGGTATAACTCATTACCGTATTGGCTCGGATATAGGCCGCCCCCGTATATAGGCCGCACCCTAAAAGTTTGGTGCTTTTTTAAAGAAAAAGTTTTTTTTCTTTAAAAAAGCACCAAAAAAACATGCTGCCACTCTGCCCCCCCCCCGAGATATGCTGCCACTGTCCTCCCTCCCCGCGATACGCTGCCGCTGTCCTCCCTCCCCGCGATACGCTGCCGCTGTCCTCCCTCCCCGCGATACGCTGCCGCTGTCCTCCCTCCCCGAGATACGCTGCCGCTGTCCTCCCTCCCCGCGATCCGCTGCCCTCCCTCCCCGAGATCCGCTGCCGCTGTCCTCCCTCCCCGCGATACGCTGCCGCTGTCCTCCCTCCCCGCGATACGCTGCCGCTGTCCTCCCTCCCCGCGATACGCTGCCGGTGTCGCTGTCCTCCTCTGCCCCCCCTCCTCGACTTACCGGAGCAGACTCCCGGGTGTCTTGCGGGGCCGGCGAGGGACATCTACGCAATACGCGTATGCAACTTCCGGTACCGGAAGTTGCATGCGCGTATTGCGTAAATGTCTCCCGCCGGCCCCGCAAGACACCCGGGAGTCTGCTCCGGTAAGTCGGGGGTGGGCAGAGGTAAAACGCTTAGATAACCTCCCGTGCCGGCACCCCCCCCCCGTGGGAAGTGCTGGCAGGGGAGGCTGTCTGAGCGTATCGGGGAGAAGGATGCAGGTCCCCTGCACCGCTGCGGGGGATCTGTATCTTAACCCCGCTGCCTGCCCGGCGCCCGGGACTGCATGTCCCGGGCGTCGGGCGCTAGAGCCCGAATATAGGCCGCACCCCCACTTTAAAAACTTAAAGTGGGGGAAAAAAGTGCGGCCTATATTCGAGCCAATACGGTATTAACAAAAAGCTACAAGGAAATATTCAGAGCCTGAATGTTACCTGGGAGACAAGAAAACTATATGACATCTAGCGAGCTCTGTCAGTAGAAGTACTTCTAGTAAGCAATTGACTGATAATCACATTTTGTTGAACCTCATAAATGTTTTAGGGTAAGTGCCTCCTAGCAGTAGTGGTAGATGTTAATGAGAGAAGTTAAACATTCATGGGAAACATATATGGCTATGACATTGTATCCAGCAATCATATTGGGTGGGGGGTATAAAACTCTGTATATATACATTGTGGCAAAGTAATGGAGTCTGTCTACATAAGTGGCAGATTGGAACGCTCATTATTCCCAGCATGGGGAGGGTTAATTGCTGGAGGTCAGCAAGGTGGAGCCAATTAACCTGCACTCAGGTGCTTAAAGGGGCGGCCGTTAGAGGCATTACTTGTCTGGAAATAGGGTGAGAGGCAGGCAAGCCAGATGCCCTCAGACTGTATCAAAAGGATTTGTTTTTGTTTTGGTTTATTTACACTATGAAGTGCATCGCTGTGGACTGTACAAATCTGCAATAAACCACATCTTGCTTTTATTCTGCTGGTGTTCGGAGTTTCTTGTTTTGATCGGGCCATCCTGCTACAACATATATACACATACATACATACACACAAATATATTCTAAAACATTTATAAATTAACAATTCTTTATTTCCATCAACCTCTGTCAAATATGAAACCAAATCTAATTTAACTATATAATATATAATAAGTACTTGCCCCAGCATCCAGATTACAGACAGAGTACTAACCTAACACCCAGACCACACCCACAGGACTTGCACCAGCACCTTGATTGCACATAGCACCCACAGTGGTCTCCTCTCATCCAGGGCTCCTCTCAGTCACGCTCAATCAAGGCCGCTTTGTTCAGTGGGCAAAGTGGGCATTTGCCCAGGGCCCACTAACCTTCGGGGGCCCACTGGGAGTCAAACAGCCAGTTTGGGCTAGGTTGACCACATGTCCCGGATTGCCTGGGACAGTCCCACAATGGGAAGCCTCAATCCGGGACAATGTCTTGTCCCAGAATGAGGAGTCTGAGTGAAGGAGGTCTCAGCCAATCAGGAGAGACTTCTCAACTCACCCGATTGCCTGAGAGTTCAGAAGCCACTTCTGATAGGCTGAGTTCCTCCTTCACACCAACTCAGTGTAAGCTGCAGCCAGCACCAGGTATGTTTGATTGTGTTTGTCAGTTTGTCACAGTGTTTGTTTGTGTGAGTGTGTTTGTTTGTCACTGTGTTTGTTTGTGTGACTGTGTGTGTAAAGTCTGGTAATAGAGGAGTTAATTCTCTGAATCTACTCATGCCTGGTATTAGAGGGGTTAACATTCTGTATCTACTCATGTCTGTAATGAGAGTATGTATATTACGCATAATAATATATAATAGTGTATGTGAATCAGTGTATATATATATATACATATATATAATATATAAAATGTATTTTATGTGTATGTGACGGTGTGCATCAGTGTATAATTTTATTTTGTTAATACATTTTGTTTTTAATTTTATAATCAACTAATTTCCCTCAGCCCCTTTTCCCCACTATATTTTTTATCCTCCTATACAGCACCTATCCCCTCTACTACACTACAGCACCTGTCCCTCCACAGTGGGGGGGGCAGTGGCTGTAGTGTGGGGAATAGAAGCTAGTAGTGGGGGGAACAGGGCTAGTGGGCCCTCCACTACAAGCCCCTGTCTGTCCCCCACCTACAGCCCCTGTACTCCCCACTACAGCACCTGCCCCCCCACTACAGGACAGGAGGGGGGCCCACTATTATATTGTTTGATTGGCCCTGGGCTCAATCACATATAAACATAAGTAGGTATACTTGAGAAGTCTACAGGTTGGTTCCCCAGAGTGTCAGGGTGAAGCCCTCTTCCCTGGGCCTTCATGTAAATTTCTTCTTTATCAGGACAGGGGAGTGAAGCGTGGAGACTCCAACTCCAGCCCATGTTCTGCCTATATCCCCCGATCCCAGTCCACATCACTCTGGCCCTGCCTCCATGCATTGCTATCCCTGCCCACATGTATATCTAGCCCTTCCCCTGCTTCCCCAGAAGAGGAAGAGCTCCGGAAGCCATTCCTGGGAAGTTTCCAGGTATGCAGGTCTTACCTGTAACAAACACTATAAGATATTGCTTACTTGGCTTCACTCTGTTCACTCTATGCATTCTAAGGCATGTCTATTCTTGACTTTTGTCAGCCTGAGGTTATTTAAATTAAGGAAAACTCACATATATTTAAATGTTTACATCTGTAACAAACTACACTCTATGCAGTTGATATTGAATAAGTATCTATAATAACTTATGTGCACACATACTGAGAAATAAACACAAAATGAATATAAATAATCAAAAAAGCGGTATAAGCCCACAAAAAAGTCCCACAAGTGATCCAAAAAGTATTACACAAAACAAAATAGGGCCATAACAACTAAAGTACAGATGCAAAAAGAAATATGTGAGGATCAAAATATAAATGTATACATACCAGCACAATCATGAAAAAAACAATATGCGCACATAGCGTTTCGGAGAGATAGAAAGCTTTGGGAGAGTTAGCAAAATAAAAAGTAGATTCTCCTGCAGTGAAAGTCATGTTTTTTATTAGATCAGTAGAGGAGATTTAGTTAAGATTCCTACTAAAAGCATAAGGTACAACTCAACCTTTCACGTCAGGAGCAGTGAGTGACTGTTGGCAACCATATCACTGCCTGTGAACAGACATTGCTGGTAACTCAAAGAAAGCAGCTTGTGAACTTTTTTCTCAACATGCCAATGCATTGGAAAATATATCTATGGTTTCCTCAAAAGAGGAAAAGGTTATTTTAAAGTTATGCCATTTATATAGATTTTCTATTGCAATATGGGTTCAGTGAAAATTACGATCACAAGACATTTTTTAGATGATTGTACATGCAGTTAAATGACGAAAGGATTCTGTGCTGCAAATATATTTTCTTTGAACGCTGTGATACTTATTTTTCTGAAGAAACTGACAATTCAACATTTAAGAACAAACAACTAAAAGTGTAAATGCTATATGAAATGCCAACATCTCTAGTTGGTGTTAATGACCAGCTGCTGGCAAACTCAGTGTCATTTCAAAACATAAGTGTCCTGGCATTTTAGCACCAGTGGCCGAAAAATGATGTACATGAGGTCACCTGTTGGATAAACGCGGCTACACACTATACTCTCACACTTTTAGAATGCGTGGCTGGAGGCCAAACACTGAAGAACCACATTAGCTGCAAAAGCAACAGGAAAGATAAGTGATCTGCTCTATTAGACACTGACCCATTGGGCATTTGCCTGGTTTGCTCAGTCCGAGTGTAAACACACCATAAACATGTTACATCCTTTACAAATGCTCTGAAAAATACTCCTCCTTTTCTATTCGAGGTCGTCTTATAATACGAACTCAAATAGAGGTCTGACTATAAGACTACGATCCAGATTCCCTACACCGCTGCAGGGGACCTGGATCCTCCTCTCTGGCAACCAGTTAACGTTTGCCCGATGCAGACAACCTCCGCTGCTGCCCAACACTTCTGCTAGGGCTTCTATGACTGAGCACCAGCGTGACATGACCTTCCTGTGCTCCATCATAGAAGCCCCAGTGGAAGTGCCGGGCAGCAGCAGAGGTGCCATTGCATTCACTGGCTGCCAAAGAAGAGAAAACCCTGCAGCGTTGCAGGGGACCTGGCAGCCGGTGAATGTCTGGCAGAGTGGCATATCTGGGGGGCAGATGTGCATAACTGGTGGGCAGGTTGGGAAATGAAAAGGATTTTTATATATATATATATATATATATATATATTTCTTCACACACAATAAGGCCTTTAAACGTGCATATCTTTATTAAAATTAATTGTGGCAGATGGAATATTTTGTAGTTCCATATTCAAATAGACATATCCCTATCACAAAATCTGTTACCAAACTTTCATAATCAAAGTGTTTTCACCAGGGAAAATAGCCCAGTTTAAACCTCTTTGAATTCTATGGTCTTACGTATCAGGACATAATAACAATCATTCCTTGGCAGGTCTAAAATTTAGGTAAATACAACCTCAGATGAAAAACAACATATGACATATTATATCATGTCATGATTTATTCAACTAAAAATTAAGCCAAAATTGAGAAGCCATGTGTGAAAAACAAAGCACGCCTTATGATTCAAAAGCTTGTAGAACCACCTTTAGCAGTAATAACGTGAAGGAATAATTTTTTGTATGACTTTATCAATCTCTCACCTCACAGTTCTCTTAAGGTCCTGCCACAACATTTAAATCAGGTTGAGGTCTGGACTTCTTTTCTTTTTCAGCCATTCTGTTGTAGATGTGCTGGTGCATCTGGGATTATTGTCCTATTGCATGTCCAAATTTCAGCCAATCTTTAGCTGGCAGATGGCCTCACATTTTACTCTCGAATACTTTGGTAAACTGAGGAGGTCAATGACTGCAAGGTTCGCAGGTCCCGTGGCTGCAAAACAAGCCCAAATAATCACCCCTCCACCATCGTGCTTGACAGTTGTATGAGGTGTTTGTGTTGATATGCTGTGTTTGGTTTTCTCCAAATGTGCCACTGTGCATTATGGGCAAACATCTCCACTTTGGTCGCGTATGTCCAAAGGACATTGCTCCAGAAGTAGCGTGGTTTGTGCAGATGCAACTTTGCAAATCCAAGCCGTGCTGCCATTTAGAAAGCAGATGCTTTCTCATGACAACCTTTTCAAACAAACCATGCTTGTTTAGTCTTTTTGTACTTTTATTAACTTTAACATTTACCATACTAACTGAGGCCTGTAGAGTCTGAGATGCAATTTGTGTGTTTTTTTGCAATTTCTCTGAGCAATGCACGGCCTGACCTTGTGGTGAATTTGCTGGGACATCCACTCCTGGGAAGAAATGTATTCCACTTTGAATAATCTTTCTTACTGTAGAATGAAGGACTTCAAATTGTTTAGAAATTGAATAAATCATGACATCGTATGATGTCATGCATTGTTGTCTGTATGTCTAATTCAGTTGATCAATACCTGCAGTGCTGTCTTTTCATGTATTGTTTATTTGATCTATACCCGAACTACATGAGTGAGGAAAAGAGAGTTTTGTTACAGTAAAGGAGGGGACAAAGGGACTCTGGGGGTGATGATGGGGGAGGGGGCCCCAGGAGGGTGGCCCTCACAAGGTGCCTGAACACCTTAAGCTGGCCCTGATCACAACTCACACTCTGTTTCCGTTCACCGAACCATTAATTTGCTATGAGATCGCATAGTATGGTGCTACTCCCCTGCCCTGCGCAAGTGGCATTAAAGATATCTCATACGGAGTCATGCTAGGGTCAGAAGGAGGGAAGACTGCACTGACTCTGACAGTCTCCTTCTAATCGTAGAGTCAGTGTGGCAAGTACTTTTGTTTATTTTGTGGGTTTTTTGCTGAAGTGGAGGGAGCAAGCAAATGCTTGCCTAGGATCCAATCAATACTAAAGGCAGCCCTGTGTACTAGATCCATTTTGCAATGGCCTATCAAAGGTTAATATTTCAACTAAAGTTAAGATCTAAGCAAAATAAAGCGACAACAGTTTCAACAGAAATATAATACTTCTAGACATTCAACAACTTCTTTAGCATAGTCTGTCTTCCTTAGTAATGTAAAGAAAAAGTGCTACAACCACTTCCTACCTGAAAACCTGAAAATATAAAGCCATCCTATCCCTTTAAATGCAACTTCCACCCCAACTCAAGCCAACAACTACAGCCAGGAGTTTTCTCAACCGCCAAAATAAACAGGCTTACTTGGCAAGCAGTTACTACCATGCAAAGCTGTTTACTCCACTTTTTAATTGTAACAGACTCCATATTCTGAGAGAAATCACAGTGATCTTTTTAGAAACTAATGAATAGTTAATAAACACCATTAAAAAGTGATTAAAAGGAGCCAGTTTTCACATAAAACAAATATATCTTTAAAATATATTGTCTAATTGTTGAAGGCACCATTCATTTAACCATAAAGCCAAATTATAGGCTGGAATTCTTTCATGATTAGTACAATTTAGGTCAGTACACTTAATAGAATACAGATGCTCCTACATCTTCTCAGTGGGTAAAGTGTACAGTTTGCGGACAGAATATTTTGAGAAGACTATATAATAATGTATACAGTTGTAAAATGCTGAATATATACATACGTTTTATATAGTAGTTGGGTGGTCAACGTAGAACAATGTTTTTCTCATAGATTTTATGGCTTATGAGCAATAAATATATTTTGTAGCCATATAGCCCCCTGTACCTGGGCAATTGCATTTGTTATTAGAAGAGGACAAGGATTATGCCAAAAGGATATTTCCTGGAATGTAGGTTTAGAACTAAGTTCTGTGGAAAGCATGCAAGGGGCTCCTCGGACACCCTGTTCCAACACTTACAAGCCATCATAGCATCTCGTCACAGAGCACTTAAATGTTATTACTAGACATGTAAAAATGGACCAAAAACGATTCGGACAAAGTGAGAGAGAGTGAGTGTGTATCACGGTTGGGCCCATGTATTTCAGATGAAAATTCTGAGCTTTTTGCTTTGTCTGATTTGTGGGGGTCTGGTCTCATTTTCCTGGCATTGCATTAATCGCAGTATTTGCCAAAATTCAATACATTTGCAATTCACAGGAATCTGAATGCACATTAATGTATTTGACTAAATATGATCTATTGAATTGTAAAATTTTCATAGATACCATCTTTCCCAGATGTACCTAGTTTGGATTTGAGGCATATCTGGACAGCAACCCCAACAACCGTGTATATTCAGCCTACATGGGCCTCATCAACAGGATGTGTTTAGTATTCCTGTACAAGTGAGCAAGGGGGTCCATGTCCACCCCAAGGGGAGAAGTTGCATAGAGGAGATATCAGAACAAATTAATAGCCTGGCCTACAGTGTGTCCTGCTCGGGTTGTTGGTTCCCTTATGCAGAGAAAATTTGCCTTGCATTAATGGGCAGAATCAGACTGTCAGAAAAAGAGATTAAATCTAGAGACAACTCTGACCACAAGAGAGAACATGATAAAACCAGAATATTAAGAAAAGATAATTTGAGGAAACAAGCATTATTGAGCAGCTGCAACATAACACAAATTCTACTGAGATGGATACCACTCATGTCACTAATTTCCATACAGAGGTTGAGCAACATCAATTGACCATTAATGAGCACCACACCATCCATGTTATCACATTCACTAATGCTAGGTAAACAATACAGCCGGGGAATATCTTATTGGTGTATATTCCCCAAGTTTTCCTCATTGACACCAAAATGTCTCTCTTTCCTTAACTGATGAGCCCCTTTTGGGAACTCTGAATGTCTGTTGGGTATGAGTGTATCACAGTCTGAAGCCATATGGACCTATAATACTGATCTAAATGCCCCTGGGTAATTGGATCTTACCACATAAAATGATTGGTACTGCCACCATAGAACTGAATTCAATTATAATCTTGCTCTATTGTACCCTTTCTCAAGTAATAATGAGAGGACAATACTGTCTTACTGCGAGCACCGTGATAGAGCCAAGTGTGCGTGAGACATCAGTGACGCCATACGCCCCATCACAGTGTGTGGCGGGTGCCAAAAATAAGCCGCACCACACTAAGTGACAGCCCAAGCTGAGGGACCCGTTTCACGTGCTGTTGACAAAATATAACATTAAAAACACCATTCCTGGAAGGAAGCCCGAACCCAATACCATTTTTTTCTAATCATGTCAAAAGCAGCAACTGAAACAGATGTATTTTTATGATGTCATATTCTAGTCATCACAGCTGGCTTAGTAAACCCTTAGAGTTCCAGGGATTTTAGACAGTCCTCCTCCAGACAAGGGACTAAAGGCAAGAATTACATACCATGACATCAATGTGCATTGTGCAATATGTTTTGCGTATACATTTTGTAAAGAATTTACTGTATAAGCAAGCTAGCATAAATATAGCTAAATAAACATTTATACATACATTTATTTACTTAAGGCAACCTTTTCGGAAATTCATTTCCTGTTTATTCAGAGTGTATTATAGATTATATCTTAATATTGTTAACTGTCGACCGTTATCTAAATATCTTTTACAAATGAAAACATGTTATTAAAAACTGTCTGTGTGTTTAAAAAAAAAATTTCAGCGACGGTTACAAAACTTACACAAAACACCAAACTTTAAACTTTGTAATGGGACTACATACTGTTGTTTATGTTTTGTTTTTGTAGAATTAATTTTATTTATTACTTTATTAGCGTTTCTGGACAATTTCCCTGTAGCTTTAAGAGCTGAAGTGTCTGAGAGTTATGTTTAAAAATGTTTAATCTTTTTTATGTTTAAAAATGTAAATATTCTTTTTTTAAAAGATTAAAAATGCATAATTATTAACCGAAACTGATAATTTTAAGATTCTGACGTTTTGGTAAATTGAGGTAACAAAGGGTTAGATTTAAGAAATAAAATCATAGGTTTGAATAAAGAGTTAACTTAAATATACATGAATGCCTTTCCACTACTGATGACTGTGTGTACTTTGACACTAAGGAAATCCAGCATAAACAAATGTATATTAACTAGAAATCGCTTAAAAACACAAGAATTTGGTTACAGCCCTGAGAATAAAAGAAACAAAAACTTAAAAAAACACACAAGAAAAATATTACATTTGTACCATAAAACTACGTACAAGGATAATCTATATGTCACTATGTTTTGCCAAAACTGATACGTTAATTGCCAACTCTCCACTCGGTTAAATATAACCTGAGCCAAGCAAATATTTCCCGAGCGTTAATATGTACACGTTTCATTGAATAATTAACAGCCATACCTTCGTATCCATTGCTCATGTATACGTTAAAGGTTACCAAAAAGATTAGGTAGAGCGACGCTCCCATGACTTTAAAGCTAATTCCCTCTGCAGCTGAACACTAAAGGAGTAAAAAAAAAAAAAAAAAAAAAAGCATAAAAAAGAGAGAGGAAGGAATTCTACACAGTCTTTAAGAGCTCCAGGCAAGAAGCAAGATACCACAAGTTTTTTTTTCCTTAGAGAACTGAAACTTTGCCAGGAAAAAGGGGGGAGTAAAGTGATCCCTTATTGGACATTGCAGAATCCCTACATGACTGGAGAAGGATTTTTTTTTTTGAAGGTTTCACTTTTTTTCTACAAAGAATCAAGCTATTGAGTATGCGACATTTAAAAAAAACAAAAACTGACACAAGGTGTAGGTTATTTTTAAAAAATGCAAACTTTAAACACATCGACAGCGTGAAAGGAGATTTATTTTATTAATGGTCTCATTGAGAAGGGATATTTCCTGTTGCCTCCTGCACAAGCGCCTATTCCCAAAAGATGTTATTACGGGAGAAGATCCAGACATCTGCAAAATAACAAATAAATGTGTTCAGTGTTATTTATCTTTCCGTTATTTATTGTTTTGGTTTTTTTTTGTTTTCTAGGTATATCTGTTTAACCACATGAAATCGTACCTATGTTTTGAAAAAATGATCATGGACAAATGTATTAATACCCTGCTTATATATCTAGAAAGAGGTGTGAGAAACAGCTAAACCAGGAGCAATCAGTAAAAACAAAATATATAAAAAACAAAAAACATATATATATATATATATATATATACATCTATGCATAAAACAATTATAATGGACACCCCATCACGGGTATCACAGGATAATCCACGCATACCTCTCTAACAGGCGCTACTAAAACAGCTTACATAAAAGTTAGATCCTGGAATCTGATAGGATACAGATTTTTCTTCTTTAAAGCTGAATTATGTTATAACTCTAAAGCTAACAATGGAATGCAGGAGATAACCTCTGGTCAACAGTGCTAACAACAGTGTTAGCACTCAACGTTTTTCATCTTTACCACACTCAATGAATTTTGATTGTCCATCTTCATCACAAAGGAGCGAGGATATTTACAGAGAGAGGGAGAAAGGGACACTTTTTTTAAACATATTACACATTTTAAACTTTTATGTGAACAGTGTGATGACCAAGAGGACATTTTGTTAAATAGGTGTCCTAAGTATTTAAGTGTGCAAACGGATGGTGGTGCATTTGACAGTCACACTATTGAATTGAGACCAATACGTCTAGGAAACCTGTCTTCATAGTTGTAACTCCAGTCATAAGGATATTTATCTAAGTAAATTGCTGGAAGATATATGAGTAACCACAAAGAACTGCAGACACAATTTTGAGACTGCTGTATAATGACCTGGCTGTGGATTACTTTTTGAGGTAACAGGGAAACACTATGAGACCAGCTGAATAAAACTATCCTGGAGGATAATGAGTAGCGAGGTATTCAAATGAGCTGACAACTACTGTCATGCTCCGTGTTTCCATAGAACCGACTACTAATTTATTGCAAGTTGGAAAAATCTGTTTGGGTAGAATGTGAAATTACCATATCTGTGAAACTGAATGAGCTGATCCTGCTTGGCCACAGGGACACACTGAGGGGGTGATGTTGGTGTATGATGTCTGGTAACTGAGGCTCCAGTGTGCATTATGTGACCCCGCTGTAGTAGAGAGGCAGCTAGAGGCATGGAGGGTTTGAGCTGCAGTAGAGTGATGTCTCTGTGCGTTAAGAGAGAGAGAGTCGGAGCGAGGGAGAGCAGTGTGTGTATACTGTATAGTAGTGTCAGAGCCAGTGTGTATGTATGTTTTAGTGTGTGCATCAATTTTATCGAATATAAAATGAGCAAATGCTCTAAAAAATACCCTTCGTTTTACAATCTGACCTCAAATAGAGGACTATAACACTAAGATCCAGATCCTTCGCAATGCTGCAGGGCACCAGGATCCTTCTCTCTGGCAGCCGGTGGACGTCTGTGAGATGCGTGCAGACAACCTCCGCTGCTATCCTCTACTTCCGCTGGGGCTTCTATGATAGAGCAATGGAAGGTCCTGTCAATCTGGCGCTCCGTTGTAGAAGCCCCAGTGGAAGTGGAGGGCAGAAGCGGAGTATCCAGGTACCCTCAGCGCTGCGGAGGATACTCCTCTCTGGCAGCCGGTGCTCCAGGGAAAGTGCCGGCCAGCAGTGGAGGTTTGTCTGCACGCATTGGCTGCCCCCACTAGATACCAAGGAGTCTGGGGGGGCAGAGTGGCATATCTGGGGGGTAGAGTGGCATATCAGGGGAGTATAAGGCATATCAGGGGGGGAACATTAGCATATAAGGGGATATAAGGTATATAGGGGGGTATAAGGCATATCAGGGCATATAAGGAATATCTGGGGGTGGAGTGGCATATAGGGGGTTGAAGGCATATCAAAAAGTTTACATGTGAATTAATATTTACTAGTAAAACTTTTTTTAGGTATTAAAACCTAGTTTGAGAAATATTGTGTATAACGGGTTCACCAAGAGATCACCCAGATGTATCCTCCTGTTGTCCCCGAAATCACTTCCAGCACCAGCCAGCATGCACACCTTGGAACCCTGCTATGTGTACCCAATAAATAGACACAACTACCTTGAATTGAGTACAGCAGGAGTGAACAGTTTATTGTTGTAAAACATAGACTCATATATCCCACAGAACTGCAGTAACATAAATTAACATTGATAAATAGGTGCATGTAGACAACCCAACCTTTAATCCCCTGGCAGCAATCCTATTGATGGGATTAGTTACACAATGGAGTTCCTGCCTGTGCTATCTTTGTTTGAAAGCCAGGCTGGGCCCTGTATGACAGCTCATTCTGTCACATAGTGTTTGGGTTCTTGTACCTTTAAAATATAGATTTTTTATTATGTCATCATAAAATAAGAAGGTGATTAGAGAAATGCCATTGTGATAGAGTAAAAGTACATTCTTTATTCTGATGTTTGTTTTTAACATCTAGTTTGTTCATTATATTTTTTTAAATAAACCAAAAATGTGCATATTCTTTTTGTCCCATTCATGGACTAATCGAAAAAATAATCGGCCAACTCATCGATTATTAATATAATCGTCAGTTGCAGCCCTACATGCGTGTGAATGAGCGCATGATGTTAGCATGTGTGTTATGTAAGGTGCTAATGTTTGTGAGGCCAAGTTGTGTGTCAGTTAGAAATACTGCACCCAGGCACCATTAACCCTAGGCTTGGCCTTGCCATCATAAGATGTGCTCATGGGTGGAACATGGGAGGACAATGGGATGGACATGGGGCAGGCTGACGAGAGGGGCCAGGCTTTTGGTCTGTACGAGGACCCACTGAACAGTGAGTGCGCTGCTGAGCTGGAGTTAGATCAGGGACAACATGGTCAGTAGTGAAGAAGAACCTGTTAAGCCTCAAGAAAAGAATATATGAAAGGAATATTTGTGAAAATATGGAAAGTTTAAATACAGTTACAGGTACTACATTTCCTGCCACACAACTCCTGTGAAAATGGAGTTTGCCTTAATTATAAAAGAATTCACAAAATACTAGCTCGATAATAAAACACTGCACAACAAACCCACAGAAGCTTAACATTGAGGGAGATTATTTCAATCCAGGCAACAGTCCAGTCAGAATACTGCATTTGTGTACTGATCCTTGGAGAGAGAGAAAGACAAAACAAATTGACAAAATAAACAACCATATTGTTGGAATATAGATGTTATTCCAAAAAAAAGCACAGAAAAAAATGAAATTGCACAAATCACATATAACATACTCCCACTTTAATACTAACAAAGCATTAAAGACAGAAAAGCACATAGTGATAAAACTCAGAACAAAGTAAAGTGATTCCAGCTCATGCTTAAAACGCTGACAGATACATACAATTTGCTTTAAGTGTTGTTGCGATTAAATTAAGCGAATGGTAGGTTCCCAGATTCCCAGATAAACTAGGAAAAATTTTTGTCGCTCAAATAAATAATTGGGAGCTAAGGTCTTCCTTCTCTCTGCCAGGTAGGCCTAGACTAAGGATTTGTCAATGACTGTACTGTACTCCTCAAATTTCAAAATAGGCCCAGGTGAAGTTTTTTGTCTCGTTAAAACAGCTAGGAAATCATCTGCAAATAGGCCTAATTTAATTTTTCTGCCATCATGTTGTGAAACATGCTATGCCTGAGTAACTTCTAATGTTTCCACCAAGCATCCCAAAGCCATCATACATAAAATGGCAGCCGTGTCGAGTACCATTTGTGATTGCTAGCGTATCAGAAAGAAAACCCATTGGCGAAACCCATGCAGAGGGGGCTAAACATAAGGTCATTATGGCTGACAAAAAGTTTGTGGGAATCCAACCTTCAATTGCACCATTCGCAAAAAGTTTCAATGAAGCTTGGCAAAAGCTTTCTCTGTGTCAAAAGATGTGAAAACTAGTTACATTTGTTTAATGATTATAGAAAGGAAGAAGTAAATGTTTTGTAATATTTATTGGTAAGCCAGCCTTTTTTAGGACACATGATGCTGTGCAAAACTTAAATATAGTAACTGTGCCGGCTAAGCACGGTCCTCCATAATGTTAATCAGCCAGCTGGGGAGATCAGTAATCTCTCTTTTAACCAGACCATTTAGCACTGGTGTGACAAGGAGCCTGATCTCCATGCCTCCCTTCTAGACCAAAGCCAAGTTAGCTTAGACCAGAATACATCATTGGGCATGAGGTGTTGCAGACCACCTCTACCATGAAGCCCCCACTTATAAGAGGAGGTCTGCAACCCTCTTAAACCTGGAGACAAATTCTGATTATTAAGAAAAAAAAGTCTGGTCTGCAGTTCATTGGACACTTTTTTATTTGTGCCAAAAATACTGTATTTCCCCATGTATAAGACAGTCCTATGTATAAGAAGCACCTTAATTGGGGGGAATTTGAAAAAAAAATTATTCCATAGTTATTGAACTCAAGTTTTATTTATCATAAAATTCATACTCCTCATCCTCATCACTCCCATCCATTAACTGCCCCTAAATTAACCCTAAACACCCCATTAACCATAACTGCCCCTAAATTAACCCCCACCTCCCCTAACGTTCAGCAGCCCAAATATTAATGTTTTACTTACTGTTAGATGAGTTGCTTAGCCATGTGGACGCTATAAGGAAAGGGGCGGGGTCAGTAGGCAGTGTGACTGCAGGCAGGGACTGGGAAGTTATACAACCATTGTTTTTAGACCCCTCATTTTTCGAACTCAATGTTTCACTCTCTGTAATGCACATCCTGCACATATATATAATGTTTCCACCCCATGTAACTTTGCCAAAGAATAAACTGGTGTTCAATGTATTTAGAGCTTTAAGTATAATTAGCTGATTTAAAAAAGGTTAGACAGCTGTAATGAGGTCGTTATGGTCAAGTTAAATCAGGTTAGTGACCAGAGTTATTGATGAACCAAATTTCCAATACACGAAACAACATATTGGCCAGATTTTAAGTCAACTTGTATCAAGGTACAGTGGAAAACAGCTCGACCATATTCACAGAAAGCTGGTCAAGGGACTAAAACGTCTTACAATTAACCCCTTAATGACAAAGCCTGTACATGTGCGGGCTCAAAATGCATTGTTTTCAATGGGTTTAGGGACCGCCCATTGTCCTTAAGGGGTTAAAAAGGCTTACAAACTAGATTGTTGTATGGCAAATCTTAACAGTGTGTGACAATAACTTGACAGCTGTTGATCGCAAACTTGAGTTGTTGTTTGAGTTTGGTTTTTAGAGTGCAGTCAAGCTAGGACAGACAACTGATTAATATTACGGCATCATTTTATTCTATCCTACTGAACTAAAAAATGCATCACATAGAATATTAATATTATATGTATATTCCTTTTTATGCAAACCTGACACCCCCCATAAGTCCTTTTAAGCTTTTATGTAGCTTTTTAACCCCTTAACGTCAATCCCCGTACATGTACGGGGTTGCCGTGCAACGTGTTAACGACACATATTGGGGTGTTGTGTGACACGGACATACACCAGGAGCGATAAATTTATACCTGAAGTACAACATGTGTGAAAAAAATACAAAAAGAATTACTACCATAAAGTTTCACAAAGGGTAGTGGTAAAATTAGTGCATTGAAAGGGTTAAAATACCAGCATTTCAAATACCTTAGGGTGTCTAGTTTTTAAAAATATATGATTTGATGGGGTAAATTTCATTGGCCGGCTTCAAAGATACCTGAAATGGCACATGGGGGGAATAATGACCAGATTTGGAAAAAAAGGTTTTGAAATGGCAAAACGCTACCTGTACTTATTGCCCCATAACGTGCAGAAAAAAGCAAAAAAACATAAAAACATTGTGTATTTCTAAACTCAGGACAAATAGTAGAATCTATTTAGCAGGTTTTTTCATTAGTTTTTGCAGATGAGTAAAAGTTTTCTGTTTAAAAAGTGAGAAAAAGTAATTTTTTAACAAAAAATCCCCATATTTTATCATTTTTTTATAGTAAATTAGATGATATGATAAAATGAATGGTATCTAAAGAAAGCCCTGTTTGTCCTGAAAAAAACAATATATAATATGTGTGGGAGCACGAAATGAGAAAGAAGAAAATTACAGCTAAACAGTAACACTGAAAAACGTTAAAAGAGCCATTGTCCTGCAATATACTACGAGTAAAAACCCCTATTGTCCTTAAGGGGTTAATAGTAGCATCAAATACCAGCTATTATATATAGTCTTTTATATATATATATGTACACGTACACACACACACACACACACACACTGACTCCATTATCAGGCTATGCGTTAAATACACCAAAAAAAATTGCATCTCCTCGCGCTCAATATTAAAATAACGTTTTTATTTTTCACAATGTATTACTAAAGCACAGCAGATCTTATTTCACAACACTTTTATATTTACATTTAATATATATCATTCCACAGTTCAATCTGAAAAAAAGGAAGGATTTGTAAACCAAAGCATGCACAATAAAAAAATATATATTTTTCTTTGCGTTAAAATATTGAACAATGAAGGCCACAGCAATTATATAGAGATTATGTTCTGTGATAACCTTACAAATTTACACAAAATTGAATAGTGTTGCAAGCATTATAAGGAATATAAAATTAGGCCTTTTCATTTTATCTTACATATCAAACAAGGATTTTAAATATTATATACAAGACGCATGCATATATTATATATTTTATGCCATAAAAAACATTTTTTTTTCAAATATCTGTACTTGCTATGACGTTTCACAAAAAGAGCATAAATAATCCACACTCCCCCCACAAATTATTGGTTTATTTAAATGATTGTTTATTGCAATAAAGTGCTTGCCAGTTAACCTTTTGTGGGGCTGCAGGTAACCAATAATATCACAATCAATGTATTTTAGTTACTTTAACAGTTCAGTGTAGTGGTATAAAAATAAATGTAAAAAGGATAAAAAAACAAAACAAAAAAAACAACCTGCACCCAGTTGTCTTCCAAAGTGTGTTCCAATTGAAAATGGGTTGGGGTAATGAAAAAGCAATCTAATAAATGACTACAGCTGCTATCCAATTATACTGTTACATGATGAACACATTGGGACATTAAAGGCACGTGCTGTCAGCAAGTATCATCTTAAGAAGCTTACACAGGGAGTAATTATTTCTCACAATATTACACAAGTAGCGGATTTAGATCTTCCTTGCACACTGCGCCCGGTTCCTAAAAGGTCTGGGTTAGACTGAGCTGTTCCTTCGTGATTTGTATGATCTGCTTTGCTCTCTTTGTCTTTGATTCCTTCTTTGTGGTTTTCTACAGCATTTGTCTCTGAACCGTGGCTGGTCTCTTGCAGAGGCTTTTGGCTGGTTGTTGATCTTCTTTTGAAAATCGAAATCTGGAGGACAAAACACTATTAAAACAACCAAATCTCTACATTATTCTGCTAAATGTAAACAATAATATTAGGCATATTTTTATGTAGCGGGTGAATATATGTATGCAGCTTTAGGAAGCTGGTGATACCTTTTAGTGGACCAGTGAATATCGGGTTAGATGTCCAGGCAAATATTTTATTCCAGACCACAGAGAAGCTTTTTCTGCATTAATAAGATGGGACCTTTGAGGTCTTCAAAGGTTACATGACTCTACATCTTAATTTGGTTCACTGACAAAGATTACAAATTTATTTAGATCATGTTCTCTAGGAGCTAAACAGCAATATACATTTTTGTGTTGGACATTTGAAGAAAAATCTTATTTACTAAGAAATGCTGTAAGTTCCAAAGCACAATTCTGTTTACGGTGAAGTATAAAACGGAATCTTATCATAGCAACCCACAGAATGAAGAACTGATCAGCAGAAACCTCCAATTGGTTTCTTAAGTGACAAAACAGCTTTTCAAGCATTGTAAAGCTGCACATTTTTAGTTTTGTATAGTTTCAAATTAATGGTGGTATTTGTTATTGGGCCAACACAGAAAAAGAGTCACATAAGGTTTTGGGACTTCAGAGGGAATATTGGCCCACTAAAGTGTATCACCTTCAACTTAAGACTCATTTGGATTAATATGGCTAGATGTATTGTCCAGAGACGTGCCTACATTTTTTAGTACAAGGTTCCACAAAATCAAAAAGGAGAAAATCTAGCTTACCCTTCTTGTTTTCTCAAGCAATGTTGTTTTTGATTCTTTGTTTTCTGAAGATTGTGCCGATTCTGTGATTAATTAAATCAATAAAAACAAGACCAATCAGTTTAAAGTCAGTGTATGAATATATAGAGTGTTGTAGTTAGTGTGTATTGTAGTGTCAGTCAGTCTATGTGCGTATAAGTAAAGTGCTGGAGACAGTGTGTACATGTATAGTGCTGGAGTCAGTCCTTGAGTGCGTGTGTATACTGTAGTATCAGTGTGTATGTGTGTTTATTTATAGTGCTAGAGTCAGTGTGTATGTGAATGTATAGTGCAAGGTCAGTATGTCTACTGTATTGCAATGACAGATTAGTGTGTATGTGTCCATAGTGTTAAAGAGTGTATAATTTTATATATGTCGTTTTTGTGTGTGTGTGTGTGTGTGTGTATATATATAACAGCGTGGTACTGGTGTGTATGGTGTTGTTTGTTACAGTATCACATTAGCATGGGTGTATGTGAGCATTTAGTGTTGTGTATGTATATAAGTGCATGTGTGTGTATATGAGAGCAGAATGTGAACGTGTGTATTGCTGTAAGGGGTTAGTGTTTGTGAGCGTAAGGTGTTAGCGTGTGCCTGTTACTGTGTGGTGTGTGAATATGTTAGCGTACGGCAAGGCTCGACACAAACCCTGGGTGCCAGGAAAATAAAAACATTATTGGGGAAGAAAAACAAAAGCTGTCTCCTAGATCCAAACTAAACTTGTTGACCCCTGCTTTAGATCTCTTCCCATTTAAAAATATTTTTTTTATATACCCCATCAAAAAAGCAACATCTTCGAGAGGTTTAAACATGTAATTCCTGGTATATTACATACCTTCAGCCATGTTTGATGATTTGTGATCAACAGCAGCTTTGGTCAACTCCTATTAAAAAAAAGTTAACACCTTTATCAAATAATCTTTCCAAATAATTGAAATATACAATGATGCTATAATTGGGTCAATTTACAACATAAAGTTATGGAACAGAGAAGGGTTTTCAAGGAACCATTTTTATAGGAAGTTCTACAATAAAGCTTTTGAGGAGAAATTAATTGTGGTGGTTTTCATATGTTAATTGTAATTATCAATACATATATGAAATAATTTACGCTCGACTAAGTGCTAAGTTCTAGTTAATAAAGGTAATAAATAAAGTTAATAAAAAGTTAATAAAAACTAAGTTTTAGTTAATAAAGTAATTTCGTAATGTCTAAGAACATGGCAATCTTTCACTATCTATCTCCAGACGTAGGCTTCAGAACCAAGGTGATCCCAATGGCTGAGAAGATAACAGCCCAAAGACACATTATGGGATTCACAGGTTTTGCTGTCAAACAGAAAACAAAATAAACAGAAACACAAAATAAACAGAAAAGCACAGGTTGTTTGATGAAAATAAGAACACACTGAAAGCTACAAGTATCTGACAAAATACTTGGGACGACTAAATGCAGCCATCTACAGATAAGCTTAATGAACTGCATCTACATGTTTGGGCAAATCAGAAAATAATGATTTTAACACAAAAGGATGAGTGAAAAGGAAAAATAAATTTGCGATCTGACCCTTTCCCCTTTTTGTGCAGCAGCTTCAGTTTTACTTTCAGGTCTTTGTATGACCGCACTTTCACTTTCAGATGTTTTAACAGGGCCGCTTTCAGAGTCTTCCTCCTCCTCTTCAGCTTCCTCCTCCTCCTCCTCCACTTCCTCCTCTTCAGCTTCTTCCTCCTCTTCTTCTTCTTCAGACTGTTCGGTTGTTTCCTGTTTCAGACAAACTAGTTAAAACACAATTGTTTTACTTTCACTAAGAGGTAGTGTGCCCATGACACAGGTGAATAAGGCGTCTTTCCTTCATTTAGTCAACTTTCCACAAGTCTATCGTTACTGGATCCTTCAGAAATGTCTTACTGAATATGAAGATTTATTGGGCATAATGCTACTAATAGATGAACAAAACACAATCTTTTAATAGGCTCTAGTATTCAAACCCCTTTTTCCACAAGCAACTTTGAAGATTAGCAAACCATTACATAAAACATTTAAAAAAAAGTAGCTCAACTCTGGTATCTTTATGTTTTCGCAGTGAAGATTTGGGAGTCTCTTAGTCTACTGGCAAACAAATAATAATCATTAAATGAGGATAGTGTCTCTTAATCAGGCTGTACCTTATACTTTTTTGGGACATGTTTTTCAGTCAAAGTTAATCCCTTTTTATTCAGTTTCTTATATGTATTGAAACTTTTTAAAAAAAAATGAGTAATGGTATTCGATTGGTAGGGTACCAGCAATGACTGCAAGTGATAAGTGATGGAGATGAAGCAGACTTGGTTAATAAACAACACATACATTGTATTGCAATTCCTTTTTATTTTTTTCCATTTTTTCACTACTAGAGACCTTAAAGTTGTGGTATAATGCAGAAAGGAGCTTTTAAACAACTTTTTCGGACTTACGTTCCTCCAAAGCGTGACTGGAGCATCTCCTCTAACGTCATTGAAATAGCCACTTTGGTAGAACAAACCATCTGACTGTTGATTCAGTTCTGCGGCCCCTCATATCTCTAACAATTAACTGTTTTGTCTGATCTGTCAGGTACAATGCTGATACAGGCTTTGCTGCCAACTATAATGTTTTATGAGTTATTCTCTTTCTATTGGAATAGCACTTTTGCTAGTGAAATAAATTCTCCGATTGGCTAATGGCTGATATGTGGGTAAATTACTTCTTATATCATTTAACCTGGTGGCTTTGTCTTCTCAAGTTTAATCTTGACAAAGCTGATACATGGTTCTTCTCTTAATACTTTACTGTATTTTCTGCATTGCTTACGCTGCTTACCTGCTAAATCATCAGCACACTGAAAGTATACCACATGAAAAATTACAATGGAAAAAAATTGAAGGTTAAACATTAGTCTTATTGCTTTCGGAGTTCAGCTGCCACGATAGCTTCTGCTTGCACAGATTTTGTGAATCAGGAAGAGTTTTGGCAATCTGTTTCTGTACAAATGAAAATCTGACATCAGGAGGGGAGGCAGACGTGACAAGCCGGCCTGTAGCACAACAGGTTCGATGTCTTACGTGACATCTGTTCTTTCTTAGCAGTATTTTAATGTCCTCCTTTTTAAACTACTTACATGTCTATGTTAACGATTTAGGTGATGTATACATAAATACTCTGCTGAGGCATGTAAAGGAAAAAGAAGAGACCACAGAGGTACAGATAGCATATGCAATTCTACCTCTTTGTGAGAAAAAGAGAACATTTGAGAAACTAAAAAAACATATAAACAAAAAAAGACAGATGAGATATATTTGTTCAATGTATCCCCTAATTTTCTACCTGTTGTATAACCTCAAACCCTATCTGGTCCAGTGTACAGCGTCCCCATATGCCTATACAATGCTTGCTTAAATCTTCTATTTGTATTCAACTTATCCATCAGTGACCATAATTCTATAAAATGCTCTTATCCCAGCATTTCCTTCATGTGTTTAAATGTTTCTATCATGCCCCCCTGTCTCATCTTTTCCTCAAGGTATGTATATATATATATATATGTGTGTGTGTGTGTGTGTATGTGTTAAGACCATTTAGAATGTAGACAGAGCACCATTGTAATACTTTGGACTTGTTTTAGAATGTCTATATCTTTATGGGCCCAGTGTCTCCAGTACTGTACAGAATACACAAGTGAAGTTTGGTAAAGTGCGACAGAGGTTGTGCTGGCTTAGCACAGTTATCCATAGTTTAAAGGGTCTGCTTGGAGAGGTCAGATATCACTTCTTCCCACTTGCATGTTCTGGATTTTACCCCTGCTGGATGTAATTGCCCCTTTCCTTCAAACACTCCTGTAATTATTATAAACTTAAAACACTCTCTAAAAACCCAGGTGTCCAGAGAAGCACATTAACTATCTTCCTTATACCAACCACTGAAGTATGTAAATAAATCATCAGTTCTCCCACCACTGATCTCTAAACACGATCCTGGGTACATTCCAAATAATCTATACGGACCTTACTTTGTGCACTGGGGCACAGTCGTGCTGGAATAGAAAAGGGCCTTCCCCAAACAGTTCCCACAAATGGTATGCTTAATCATTAAGATTTTGCTTCACTGGGCCTAGCCTAAACCCCAATTTCTGCAATTAAACAGGGTGTCCCAATACCTTTGTACATATTGGGATGCTCCAAGCGAGGCCCATAAAGACATGTTGGATGAATATGGTGTGAAGGAACTTGACTGGCCCAGACCTCAACGCTTCCGAACACCTCTTGGGATCAACTGGAATATACATTGTACCGGAGCTCACAAATGCTCTACTGGATGAATGGGCAAAAATTCCCACAGAAACCCTCCAAAAGCTTGTGGAAAGCCTTGCCAGAATAGTGGAAGCTGTTATAGCTGCAAAGGAGGGGGAACGTCTACATGTTAATGTCTATGTATTTAGATGTGATGTCCCTGTTGGTGTCCCAAAACTGTTATCCATACAGTGTACCTTCTGCAGGAACTGTTAGGTATTGGAGCTCTATGTACTACTGCCTACAAGATCCACCATAGTATTTTGCCAATTATTTTTTTTCCTCTCAGGTGTCATTTGCCTCACAACCTGGTGTATTGGTCTTGTAGGTCATGCAATACCCATTATTTGTTTCTAGTACAGCAGAACTGGTAGTGCATACATATATTCTATAAATAATTATAATACAATTTAGAGCAGGGGCATAACAGTAATCACTGTTTGGTGCAACACTCCTTGGTGGCACAACATTTATTCTGTATTAGCTAGCAATCACCATGATTAAAGTTTTATTTCAGAACAAACAAAAATGTGAAAACATCAAAATAACTGAAAATCAGAAAAAGAACCGAGATATGGAATGAATGAAAAGGTCCATTAAACATACACTGAAACAATGTATAGAAAGAAAAATAGTTATAGTTGATACACTAGACATTAAAATATATTAATCAGAATGTTTTCAAAGCAGAACTTTGGCTCAGAGTTCTCCCATCACACTGTATGAAAAGCAAAAACACTGCTAATCTTATAGCGACAAAAGGAGTATACGTTACAATCTTGTGCTGCTAGTGTGCTTATTATTATTTCCATGGGGAGATGTCTTCTAATGTTCTTTTGCCTAGTTTTGAATCACATGCCAAAATGTTTTGACCCTAATTTTAATCAACCTCTAAAATGAAAATAAAGCATACAACTAACCTTTCTCTACTCGATAAGGCATGCCAGTTAGGCGCACAGTAAATAATGCACAGAATCATGCCTGCTTTGCCTCAACATGGTATGTGGACATAGCAGTGTCATTAGTATCATTTCAAAAATGTATACAATTTTGAGAAGCATGATGGATTATAAATGGAAGAAAATACAAAAAAAGGCATATAGCATTTTGGTTACTTTAGTGTCAAATACTGCGGTAATATATTATCCCAAAACTTAATGGAGCTATCTAACGTGTTAAGCTTTTTTAATTTGCCTGACTCTTCCAATATGGGGCTGTGTATTTTTTTATTTTTTTCTTTCTTCAAACTTTTAGTAGTTTTAGTTTGTTTTTTATCTGTAGTTTTCTTTGGTGTAGGCTTTTTCTCTTTATCTTGCTTTTCATGTCTAAATTGTTTCTCGTCTTCTTTTCTCTTTTCCTTATCTCCTTCCTCCTCCTCTCCTTCTTCCTCCTCCTCCTCCCCCTCTCCTTCTTCCTCCTCCTCTTCTTCTTCTTCTTCTTCTTCCTCCTCCTCTTCTTCTTCCTCCTCCTCTCCTTCTTCCTCATCCTCCTCTCCTTCTTCCTCATCCTCCTCCTCCTCCTCCTCCTCTCCTTCTTCCTCCTCATCTTCCTCCTCCTCCTCTCCTTCTTCCTCCTCATCTTCCTCCTCTCCTTCTTCCTCCTCCTCCTCCTCCCCTTCTTCCTCCTCCTCCTCCCCTTCTTCCTCCTCCCCTTCTTCCTCCTCCCCTTCTTCCTCATCCCCTTCTTCCTCATCCTCCTCCCCTTCCTCATCCTCTTCCTCCTCCCCTTCTTCCTCCTCCTCCTCCCCTTCCTCCTCCTCCTCCTCCCCTTCCTCCTCCTCCTCCTCCTGCTCCTCTCCATCTTCGTCCTCCTCCTTTCCATCTTCATCCTCCTCCTCCTCCCCATCTTCGTCCTCCTCTTCTCCTTCTTCGTTGTCTCCCTCTCCTTTCTTCCTTTCATCCTCCCCATCTTCTTCTTCCTCCTCCCCATCTTCTTCTTCCTCCTCCCACTCCTTGTCCCTTTTTTTCTCCTGACTGTCTTCCTCCTCTGTTTCTACGACTTCTTCATCCTTCTCTTCATCTACATCTGTCTCCCTCTCCTCTTCAGAATACACAAGTGTTTCTTGCTTTTTCCATGCATTATTGAAATTGCAGCTCTTTTTCTCAGTATGGTATGAGCTGTGTGTTTTTTGCTTTCTCTCTCCAAATTCTCTACTCTTAAAATTCAGAGAACTATCTTCTTCTGAAGACCCTTGAGAGCTGTCTGAGGTTTCTTTTTCTCTGCCACGTTGACTTTGTACTTTGACAATGGTTGTATTTTGCATAAACTTTGCTTTCCTTTCTTTATTCACCTGATACTCATCATCACTGCCTGTCCTACCCCCCATGTTAGAAATTTCAGCTCTAGACTTGCATCTACTTTTATTAGGTTTATTAAAACCAGAGGCTGCACTTGAGGACGATGATGTTCCTGCATCTCTTTTCACAAAACTATGCTTTACACTGATGGGTGTTTGCTTCTCTTTATGACTACTGTCACGGCTCTTGACACATATTACTTTAGGGACCCTTCTATGCTGTGTGTCATTTTGAATAACCGCTGTGCTATCTGACTCACTAGTTGTGGCAGAATATATACCAGTCATACTATCTGGATACTTTATAACATGTCCTTTGGAATTTTGCTTCTCTTGACGTTTTTGGAGAACCTCTAAATCCATTTTTTTATTAGGAACGTCTGATTGCGTAGCGCAGGATTGTTCTTGACTGGCAACAAACTTCATTTTGCCAGCTTTGGCTGCCTTCAGGAATTTAGCTCTCATATATTTCTTTAGAGCCTCTGCTTGCTCAACAGTCACATCTATATTAGAATACTCAGAATTGGAAGCATCCCCGTCAGTACTAAAGGATTTGCTCTCAGACAACATGGATGAAAGACGACGCTTGGTACTCTCTCTTGACTTCTTTACCTCCACCTTACCATCATATTTCAACTCCACATTTTTAATGTTCTTCTAATCCAAATGAGAGGCAAACAGCGAAGAAAGAAATGAAGAGATTTAGGGCAGATGAAATGAAACATAAAAGCAAAAAGAAAATATGGAGTCAACAAAATCATGCCAATAGGGTGAAATGTGAAGCAGGAGATGAAAATATATAAAGGGAAGAGGAACAGTCATAGTTATAGTTCACTGTCATAGTCATAGTTCACTGGAGTGTCAAAGGCAACCCACTAACTATTTATTGCTGCTGCTGCTGCAAGCCTGGTCATCACAGTTACATAGTTACATAGTTATATAGGCTGAAAAAAAGACATGCGTCCATCAAAGTTCAGCCCTTCCTATATCAGTTAATTTGTTGCTGTTGATCCAAAAAAAGGCAAAAAACCCAGTTTGGCTCTTTCCAATTTTGCACTAACTAGGGAAAAAATTCCTTCTTGACCCCAAAACGGCAGTCAGATTTCTTCTTGGCAGTGGCGGAACTACCGTGGTCGCAGGGGTCGCGACTGCGACTGGGCCCTGGAGTTCTGCCAGTCAGGGGGGCCCAAGGGGTGCCGAGCGGTTGCTGAAAACGACCGCTCGGCACCTCTTGGGCCCCCCTGACTGACAGAAATCCAGGACTCCTCTGCTCCCTGCTGCTGCTGCCGCCGCCTGCCTCAGCGCTGCCCAGAGTGCAGTGTTGGGAGCGTGAGGCGTTTGTCTCGGGTACCGGCGCTTCACGCTGAGCGCCGGCACCCGAGACAAACGCCTCACGTTCCCAACACAGGAGCTGATGGTAAGCGACCTACAAAGGGGGGTAGGGAGGGAGTGGGTAGATCGTGAGAAGGGGGGGTAGGGAGGGAGAGGGGAGATAGTGAGAAAGGGAGAGGGGAGATAGTGAGAAAGGGATAGATGCGTTGGGGAGGGGCCTTAACAGATTCTCGCACCGGGCCCTGAGGTTTCTAGTTACGCCCCTGCTCTTGGATCATGTTAGAAGTGGAACAGTAGTAAAACCACAAACAAAACAGCATTAAAATGTATACTAAAAACACAACTGAACTTCCAAGATATTAACGGCAATTTTCTATTAAAAAAAAAAACAGTTAACTGGAAGACATGGCATATTTATTGCTATAAACGGACCATTTTGTTTTGCCCTTTTTGCAAGCGAGCTGTGTGATCCATATACAGTATCGGTGTACAACTGTGACGACGCATCTACAGCTGTGCAAAGCTAAGAAGAAAGAAACCTTCATGTTTGATAAAACAGTATTACGGAGCTGGCAAATAATCAGTGTCCATGATGGCACCTAGTAAGTTATTACTAGAAACGCAACACAGGATGTGCATGTTATTGGAGCTTTCCAAAGATGGTATCACATCAGGAAAGGTAGAAAAGCAGAGGAGGTGTCTTCTAGAAATCTAAGTACGTGAAATAAGTTGCGTATTTAAGTGTATAAATCTGCTATGTTTGATGTATATAGAGGCTGAACTAACAATCACATATCTGTTAACTAGAGAGAAGTAACATTCACCTATAGGATTTAGAAACATGCTGCTTACCTTTCGTTTTTGTACAGGTGAAAAACTTATGGTTTGGTCAGTGTGGTTAACGTTCATGACATGCGTCTACAAAGAAAGACAAATCAAGGTTGAACAAAATTATGAAAGATAATAATAATAATAATAATAATGACCAAGGGACTCAGAAGTGTATAAACAGCAGGGTATGAACATAAAAGGTCAAAATTTAGCTGTGATTTAAAAAGGTTAGGAGTTATCTTCAGACATACCCAAGCAGTAAATGATGCTTGAACGTCAATAAACATTAGTTTTCACAGCTACACATATGGTTAAATTGTGTTATTAAATTTGTAAAAAAAAATGGGCCACTTAGTAAATTAAAGCGTGGTACTTCGATAGGATGCCATCTTTGCAATGTCAGTTCAAGAAATGCCATCCCTGCTAGATATTCCATGGTCAACCGAAAGTGGAATTAATGGAAAGTAAAAGTGTTTAGGAACAGCAAAAACTCAACCACGGAGCTGATGACCACCTAAAGTCACACAGCGGGGTCACCGAGTATGGAGGCGCATGATGAGTAAAAGTCACAAACGCTCTGCTGATTCCATAGCTGAAGAGTTCCAAACTTCCACTGGCATTGTCAGCACAAAAGCTGCATGCAAGCCTCACATCACCAAGTACAATGACACACGTGGGTTTGAATGGTGTAAAGCACACCGCCACTGTACTCTGGAGCAGTGGAAACGTGTTCTGTGGAGTGACAAACCACACTTCTCTGGCAGTCTGATGGATGAGTCTGGGTTTGGCAGATGTCAGGAGAACTTTACCTGCCTGACTGCATTGTGACAACTGTAAAGTTTGGTGGAGGAGTGATAATGGTATAGGGCTTTATTTCAGGGGTTAGGCCCCGTACTTTCCTGTAATGGAAATCTTAACGCTTCACCATACCAAGACATTTGGGACAATGCTATGCTTCCAACTTTGTGAAACAGTTTGGGGCCCTTTGTTCTATTCCAGCATGACTGTGCCTAGTGCACAAAGCAAGGTCCATAAAGACATGGTTGAGGGCAGAGTGACATATAGGGGGGTATAAGGCATTTATGGTGGGTGGGCAGATAGTTGATAGTTTACATTAATTAATATTTACTAGTAAAAAGTTTTCTATAGGGTAGTCTTATATTCAGGCTTTACCTTTTTTTCCTAAAACAATGTGTGTGTGTATATATCTATACACACACACACACACACTTCTGTTTTCATGGACAAGGACATTTCTGTGCTACCAGGTTAAACTCAGGTTAGCGAACACGACATGCCATTGGAACACATGGGTGATGGTTGCTTATAAAAGGGCTCTGAAGATCTATGAAGTAAGTCACCGGCCGTTTCCAGCTACAATAGTCATTTACAATATCTACACTGTATTTCTGACACACAAAAAAAAAAGTGACCCCAAACCTTTGAAGTAGTGTATGTATATATATTATATATTTATTAACATATGGCACATACCATGTTTAAGAGATCCGTGGTCTCACCAAAACCTTTGTGCTGGCTTTCAGAGTCAGAACTTTCCTCTGCGGAAAAACTTTTCACCAGATCTCCTGCTTTGTTTTCATCATCTTCAAAAGATAATTAAAACAATATTGGTTTAGAAGTAAAATCTATAAACAAAAAATGATCTAAAAACATTGGCGCCTAAAACACTGCTAAATCAAAACAATGTTTTACTGATCCAATGTATTATTTTATTATACCAAGGTCACACAGGACGCAATCCACAAGCCTTACTTAGCACTGAATCCATGGATGATTCATGGATGTGGTTTGTGTTGGAAGGCTCAGAACCGGGTGGTCTCACTTTCAGTAGCTGTGGAGGAATGGTTTTGCTCATAACGGGCAAAGAGGGATGGAATGGGTTTTTACTCAAAGGTGGCAAGGTTCGGCTCAGTCCACTGTTTTGTTCATTGTATATTTCCTTGAGGCAAAAAAAAAAAAAAGAAAAAAGATAGTAAGCAGTGTGCTGCTGAATGAAAATATAATATATAACTATAGGAATATCCGTATTTAACGCTGCATTTGATTTATTAAGCAAGTAAGATAAGGACTCAAATGTTTATTTCAGCCCATTCACATATGCAATATACAAGACTTAAAAGGTACACGCAAGCCACAAGCCGTAGTGTGATTCTGCAGAATCCCCCTATATGCATTTGCCCCTTCCCTGCCTTTCAGTTATTTTAAGTGCAGGAGGTGTATTTGGCTGATGGTATCTCCCTGCACATGATACACTCACCTCCAGTAACCATCAGTGCTGGTCCAGTGAATGCTGTAAGCATTCATTTCAATAGGAGAGCTTTCTTGCCACCCATTGGGTTTGGAGAAGCTAATTGGTGGCAAGAATCGTCTGGCCACGAAGGAGGAGTGCAGCTGCAGATCCTACTTCAGGTAAGTGGCCTTTTTCTTTTTCCAATTTGGACAAAGTTTTTTAGGGGACTCCTTTTAGAGGACATTCCAGCCATCATATATACTTTAACATATATGATTGAACCGGTTTATTTTTTCATTGCAAATGCATAGAACGATTCGTGATAATCCCTTCTATGCATTTGCGCTCTTTCCAGATACCCCACCCAGTAGTGTGCATTCTCACCACCAGCCAGAACCATCGCTGACTCAAGTAATTGTGCCAGGATGTCTAACAAGACCTCATCTGCATGCCCAGAAATCTCTCCCATGGTTTTCAATGAAAGAGCATCCCTTCCAGCAATTGGCAGCCAAAAATAATGAGATATGTGGACAACAGAGAGGACGTTTCCAGCTAGTTAGTCTTTCAATTATATATATATATATTTTAACATAAATAATTACATATTAAAGTACTTACATAGAGCGTAGATATGCATTCTTTGTTAGTGGGTCATGAATGGGTCATAAGACTTACTATTTACACAAATCTCCAAGTAAATCCACTGTATTAAATCTATAACAATTGACACCAAACTTCATGCAGTGGGGTTGATTATCATCTAGTACTACTCAAAACAACTCACCTTCTCTCTCCGTCTTAAGCGCGCAGAGAGAGTTCTCTGCAGAGACGCGGCCATTTCCTTATCCCCGTTTAAGGAATTAACGGTCAAATAGTTCTCCTTTAGGTCATCATCAGGTTCTTTAGGCCTGGGTGTTGCAAAGACTAACATATGACAACCACCACAGGCTACCTGGAATAGTAACGAATGTATGGATCAATATCAGATCCGCAAGGAAAAAAAAGTTGCATTAAAAACAAAACAAAAGCAATACTGAGGTTTTACACAGTTCCAGAGTACTTATTTTCTATTCGATAATGCCAGACTGCAAACGGTTGATGCCGAGCCAATGAGAGATAAAACAGGCCATGTTTGCGTAGCGTACGCGGACACTTTTTTTGTCAAAGTACACAATATGCAATCATTACTATAAGTGGAGAACTATTCAAGGTGAAAATAAACATTTTAAAAGGAATTATAGGCATTTGTAATTTCTTAGAGGACATAGATCATAAACCGCTGCCAATACCTAGAGCTCCTTGCTCTCTGCAAGTCTGGGCCAAAAGCTTTCCATTTTCTTATTTCTGCGATTTACCAGCCAAGAGAGTTTGGCATCAAAACCCAAATGCCTGTCCCAGCAGGGCTTTTTTTTTTTTTTGGGCATAGTTATATTTCCATTTGCGGAAAACAAAAAAATAAATCTTGAATGGAAAGAGGCAAATAAATACATACAATCTGTGTATTTTAGTGACACCTTAATTTATTGTGAAAAACAGCTCTAATGGCTTTTGGTACGTTTAGATGACAATATATCGGGCAAAATATTCATTAGTTTTATAGTAAATCACATACTGAAGACATTTTATTTGCTTAATGTGTGTGGCTCATGTTTTATAACATATTATAGTTAGTTATATCTAAAAGACCTATGTAATGGTGTTTAAAAATAATTAACAGATGAAAGCAAGAAAAGCTAGGCATTGTTAAATGATTTTTGGCATTATGTAGTTTCTTTCCTGGAAGAGGATTGGCTCCGCCAGCTTTGGATGGAGGTATAAAGCGAAGGGAGTTGACTAGGACTAGATCCGATATTGCGGATTTGATAAAAAGGACACACTTGAGAACGTTTTCGATAAATATGATGAATGATGCTAAAAGCTATGCAGAGGACAGGTCTACTTTAGGGAAATAAAAATGGGATTTATAACTGGAACATTTCTTTTTGGCATCACTGTTCCAGCTAGGGAAAAACCTTCATTTAATAGGGACACCTCAGCCATCAAATGCATGCTGCTGAATATGATACCTCTGTGGCGTTCCTATGGATTACAAAGCACTTTCATAAACATTTATTGCTTAGGGATCTGCCTGGGACACTGTAGTGTCCCTTCAAAATAAATTTAATTCAGAATTCATTCTCATGAATTATTATTGATCAGTCATGAGACAAATTACAAACCTTTAGATTAGTGGTTTAAAAATCATTAGCTTAAAGAAGATGAATATTGGGTTAATTCTCCCCCACTCCAACAAATAGCTGCTGTAGCTATCACTTTATGATATATTCACCAAACTGCTGTGATTAGAAGGAACAGTACAAACAGTACTTACCAACTGCACTGTATATTTCAAGAAATTAGAACACAACGCAGGCACAAACTGATTGGTGAAATTTTCTTCCCCTAAACCCAGCTTGCCGTATCGCCCATCTCCAAAGGTATAAAGAAGGCCCCTGTCTAGAGACAAAAATTACATAAAACATTCTCTATAAATCTGATATTTTATATATAGTAATACAGTAATAATTATATAATGCAGTATATAGCACTAAAATAAAAAGGTTACGTACAGATTCCATATTTTTGTATTTACGGAATACTCCATCAATTTTCATAAAGAGTGGCGCAATATACACCCAATAATGGCAGCAAATTTATTCATAAAGTATGGACGGTTCAGCTTAATACCTCCTGCTGTACTGAGAATATCCAGGGGAACCTAAATAATGCTACTTCTTTGCTCAAACAACTTTCCTTTTTAAATGAAGAGTCAAGCTCTAGCTTTATAATAAATAATTTAAAAAGGGCATAGTGGGGTCAAGTTTGCATGAACTCCAAGAATTTTTATTGAAAAAGACTGACAGCTGATCGTTCAGCCCATCTAGTCGGTCTATTTCTCCCTGCTATTTAAAGCCTCAAACATTATTTGGTCCTTAGTCTTGACCTATAGATACGATATCGCCTGACGGCACCTGTGCAGGTCAGCAATATGTGATGGAATAGTCAGTCTTCATCACTCAGAGGGACCCTCTGGCTTATAAAATTCTGTGAAGGAAAGAGCATTCCCATAAATTCTATTCTAAGCAGGAAATGTTACCCAAAATATTATATGACCGACTACCATGGGGTCAGTGAAAAAGAAACTGTATTTAAAACGTCTAAGCACCTTCTTGGCGTACGTGGTATTACTTACTCACCGGTTATTACTGCTGTGTGGTTTTCCCCACAAGCCACATATCGGATTTTAGTTTTCTTCAAGGCATCTACTACTTTTGGTAACTGGGCTTCGAAAATATGAGTGCCGTGCCCCAGTTGGCCAAACTGACCAAGGCCAAAGGTGTAGACTTCTTTTTCTATTTAGGGTGCAATCCACAAAAAATAAAGTCAGTTTCCTAACTGGCTCCTTCCAGAATGGGTGTCCAATACATAGGTAGTGCTTATTTTAATCTGCGGTTTGTTGCATAAAATTATTAAGTGTATGGGTTAAAATCTGTGAAAGTGACAGGTCTTCTTTAAGACTGCAACGGACTGAACATATAGACCACAAATCAATTTGCAATTACTAACCAATGTCATATGTATGTAGCAAACATATAAACATACATTATATGTATACAATACATACATGCAATATTTACATACATGTAAATTAAGTTTTGCTTTTGATAAATATGAAAAAAAAATTGTTCATTTTTTTTTAGTCAATATCAATTCTAGTTATAAATGAATGTGGGCAAAGCCCTACGAACCTTTTTGTTTGCCTAAATCAAAATTATTACAGTGCAATTTTGTCTGCCATTGCCCAGAGATGCAGGAATCCGATATTAAATTATCTGTTTACAATGTTAATGTGAATGCCATGAACATTTAGATTAGACAGAAGAATTACATTTTATTTTCTAATCACCCCTGCCAAGTTCCTCTTATCCCCTAACACATTCAGTGGCCGTTTTAAGCAGAAATGAAGCTCCTTTGTTTGGCTCTGTGGGAAATTAGTTAAATGTTGTGACACTTTTCTCAAAATTAAAGTTTGCACCAAACGAAGAAGTGTACATAAAATATGCTTTATTGACGTTATAAACAAACCTGTCACCGCTACTGTGTGCCCTCCGCCGCAGGAAACCATTTTCACCTTTCCGGAAATTCCAGGGACTCTTTGAGGTACTTTGTGGTTTTTGAGTTTCTCTGAAGGTAGTCCAAGTTTGCCATTTTCAGGTTCCCCAAATGTGTAAAGTTCACCATCCTCTACAGAAAGAATTGAAAAGGTCAGTACGCTAAATGTAACTTTACACTCTACCCTATTAGCCTATCCCTAGCAAGTCCAATGACAGTCAAGCAGCGTTAGTGCATATATGTGTGGGCATGCCTGTAATTACAAAAAACATACAAAACAAAGATTAAGGATAAATTATTTGCTTACGTGTTACAAATGCTGTATGGTAGTAGCCACAAGATATCCAAGAGATTGGTTTGCCAATATCCACCTGCTGAGGGCTGCATTGGTTGGCTACATTAGCTAATCCAAGTTGACCTTCTGAGTTGTCCCCCCACATGAAGAGCTTCCCATCCACTGCAATGAACCAGAGATATTATTGATCTACCATGTGATGTTACTGGTAGCTATCTGTATTGTCGTAGATGTTATATTGTTATATTTTCTTTTTAAACAAAAAAGGCAAATAAGAGTCTTTAGATATCAAATCATAGTATACTGTATGCGCAACAGAACCAAATGAAATAAAAAAAAAGTTACACTTCACACATGTCCTTCAAGTACACTCCACTCATCATATGTACTCTAATACATATGATAGTCAAGTGGTCCATGTAGTACCTGTTGCAAATGCATGGGGGATTCTGCAGAATGCCCCTTTGCATTTCATCAAACTCATTTCTTGCTCAGCAGCATGCATGCGCAGGTAACCTAGAGGTAAAAATGCATCTTAACATACTTATAAAGTACATCCATCTGATGCATATCAGAATGGGGAAGTAGACTTTACCTTGAAAGGTAAATTATTAGTGTGTTTAAAATACGGACACGCTTGGTTGCAAACTACTTTGCTGGAAACATCTTGCAGCTTGCGTATCCACTCTCCTGAAAAGGGTTATTGCTGTTTCATTATGTGCAGCATTGTGTGAACTGGTAATAACATTTCTTTTAATTCATTGCCAATACCCCTACCGGTTAATGCTGCTGATGTATTCGATCCGGCTGACAGCTGTTTGATTTTATACTGAGCATGAAAAAAGGAGATTTCATGGAAGCTTGTCCTTTCCGTTAGGTCACCGAGGCCCAGCTGTCCTTCACTGTTGCCGCCAGATGAATAGAGTTTTCCTTGAACTTCAAAGGATGAAAAACATTAAAAAAAAAAACAAAAAAAAAAACCCCACAATAATAAGCAAATCCAGAAGAAAATGCTAAAGAATGCTCTGTACACATACTACCTCAACGAACAGACATTTACATGACGGTCCTCAAAGATATAACACTAGTGGAGCAATATTCTCCTGTGTGTTAATGTGGAAGGCAGCTTATCATGGAGGAACAATGTCTGGGCCACCACTATTTGGTTCACAGGCCATCAGCTGGAAAACAATGAAGCTGCATTTCTCCTTTAGATCCACACACAAAATATTCACTTTAACCCCTTCAGGACCAAGCTGTCTAATTTGTGTACCCTTTGTGATCGTGGCTGTTTTAACAATGTTGTTGTAATTTTCTTATCTCATTTGTCATGAGTTTAGAAATACCCCAAATGTTTTTTTGCAAGTTATAGGGTCAAAAAATACAAGCAGCATAGAGCCATTGGGATGTGGAATATGATGGTGCTCTATAAAACAAGTAATAACTGCTATTTCAAATCAAGACATCATGTGTCCATGTCCTATTTGGGAAATTTTTAAAGCTAGCTAATTCAGTTTACCACATTAAAGCTAGTATTTCTGAAAACTAAACACCCCAGGGTATTTCTTATGTATAGTACAGCAAGCTACTTTATCAAAACATTACAGTAGCTTAAACAAAGGTACACACAAAGGGACACCTGTGAAGAAGTTAACTTTTCACAAGTGGTGCCTTTTGGGACCTAATATTCCCCTTATAAACAAACAATCTTGGCACTGGCTCCTAGATGTTCTGAGCAACCTGGAGGGTCAGGTGGCCATTATTTTTCTTCCTATACCCAGATGGCTTGAGTACACCCAGTCTCGCTCTTGCAGAGCCCTTGCAACAACCTCGCTCTATGTTTGGAGCTCTTGGAAGGAATATACTGCTTCAAGCCCAGCCTTCCCTTATACTTCATCAGGGATTTATTCACACAGATATTTATTTCAGGTGTATAAGCCTCTGCAAACCTGGCAACAAGGTGGCTAATCAAGGGGGGAGGTTACATAGCCTGTCAAAAGTGGGGGTGTTCCCTAGCCGGGCACATCATTTTAGGATGTTGTCGCTAAAATGCATGAAGACTCATTTCATAGCTCTATCTAGCCATAGAATGGGCATAAATAGGGTTACTACAGATGGGGCTGTTGGTCCACTAGGAGTGGATGGAGAGCTTTTTAATAATGTTCATTAGCATTGTGAATGCTCAGAATTTAAGAAATTCTGGCACATCAATAGAGGTCCATGGCTTTTTTGCCAAAAAAAGAATTAGGACTAGCAGGATGGAACTGCTGGGCGTAAAAGGCTAGATTGTGAGACAATGTTTCCTAAAACATGATCTCCCAGAAAAAGTTGCACTGACTGCAAGGGGGTAAATCCTGTTACATCAATATTGATAAGAAAAAATGTCGGTGCGCTAAGCTAGTCTCAGGCTCAAATAATACAAATGTGTAATACGAGGCCTACCAAACAGGTGTAAGCATGCTGCAAGAAACAGTGTATTGGCTGTACAATGTATACAAGAAACAAAAACTGTCTGCGCTTCTTACCCTAATAAAGTTGGCAACAAATATATAAACATAATATAAATGAGAGGTTTTGGTTATATGAATTGGCCAAAGCATAATTAAGCTCACCCGCCACGTCAAGGCACACTCTCAATAGGGTGAGAACCTACTCTCACCTCCTACATAGTGGGCACACAATGCAGTTTATACTGCTACCAAAACCTTATTAATGTGTTGGGGGAGGTGCAATTAAACCTCCTCCCTATTAACCCCTGGACAGCAAGCTGCAACCAGACTGATGAGGAGCCAACAACCTCAAATATGTGCAAACAGGGAAAAGAAAAAATGTCGGTGCGCTAAGCTAGTCACAGGCTCAAATAATACAAATGTGTAATACGAGGCCTACCAAACAGGTGTAAGCATGCTGCAAGAAACAGTGTATTGGCTGTACAATGTATACAAGAAACAAAAACTGTCTGCGCTTCTTTTGTTTCTTGTATACATCAATATTGATGCCAGGAATTGGAGTAAAAGGAGGGATTAGTTAGCCTATAATGATTAAGTGCTACCCACTCCTCAGCAGAACTGGCATGACTACTTGTGGCTGGTGACCCAGCAGCCACAGATCCATCATTAGATGTATCAGTGAGCTGTCCAAAGTCAAAAGGTGCGATTTAAAAAATTGAGGAGAATCAATCCCTAGCAAGTAAAATAAAAAGTGAAGTAAGCAAAAAAGACATGTTTGGGCACCTATTTTTATATTTTATTACATTTTTGGTACTGGATAGTTCCTCCTATGATGTTGTGGTGACATCAAAGGGCCCCTTTTTTTAATTTGATTTCATTTTAAAGCAAAAGGTCATTTAACCCCCTGACGTGCCTGACGTCATTGGTCCTTAACTGAATGTTTTTCCAATAACGTGCCTGTTACGACATTGATTGGAGAAGTTAAACTTAAAAAAAAAAATAGCCTTAACAAAAACTGTACTGCATCATAAGTACCCCAGAAATACTGGAAGATATCAGTAAGCAACGTGCCTTTAATGGATTATCTCAGGGCTCGACAAATCCCAGGCGCCAGGTCGCCATGGCGACAGAGAATTTTGTCCTGGCGCCTAGGTTTTGTCAGCCTTTTACATCCAGAAAAAATTGTGGATGTAAGAGGCCGAGTCACCACACGGGGGCGCTGTTGCTGCTGTCTGCCCAGGAGTCTGGGCAGACAGCACATCCACTCAGAGCCCGCCCCCGAGCCTGAGATCACTCCCACGGAGTGAGTCTGTAGGCTGAAAACGCGGTTGCTGCAAAACCAGCAATCGTGTTTTCAGCTGCCACAGGCAGCTTCAGGGAAGGGGGTTGTGTGTTGATTGGGTCCCCACACAAGTGTGGGGACCTCACCCAACACCCCCCAGCTGCCTGATCGCTCCATGAGAGCGACAGTGCAGCGTTAACCCCTTCAGTGCCGCGATCGCGGCATTTAGGGGTTAATTCCCGTTTTGTACGGGGCTCTGCTGCTGGTGGTCTGCCTGGAAGCCCAGGCAGACCAGCAACAGCAAAAACGAGCCCCCACAAGCCCTTTGATGATTCCTGTAGGCATGGAAGCCTACAGCAGTCATCAAAGACTCCCCTCCCTGCAATGGCTGGTCTATAGACCAGCAATTGAGTCCCAGCTGCCAGAGGCAGCTTCAGGGACAGGGGAGAGGGTTCTTTGGTCTCCACATGAGTGTGGAGAGCAGCCCCAACACCCCCCGGCTGCCTGGTCGCTCCATGAGAGCGACAGTGCAGCGTTAACCCCTTCAATGCCACAATTGTGTATGACACATTTGTGGCATTGCAGGGGTTAACATTTGTCCCCACAAGCTTGTGGGGACTAAATATCAATCAATGCTGTGCTCCAATGGAACCTCAGCATCAAAAGAGTTAAAAAAAATTAATAAAAAAAAACAAAACAGCACTGACCTGAAAGTCCAGGGTGCTTCCAGGTCAAGCGCTGTGAGTTTAGTAAGTGGGCTGATGATGATCAGATCACTCCTGACCAAGTGTTAGTTTAAAAAAATCCTGGCTCCTAACTTTTTTACCTGGCGCCTAGATTCACAACAAATTTGTCAAGCCCTGGATTATCTTTTTAGTTTTGTTTCCTTAACAATATACACACTGCTTTCTCAAGCGGAATGAGGAGCTAGAGAGAGGACTGCTGACTGGAACGGTCTGAAGATTGTAGTCGCACTGGGTGTGCAACACCTTTTAGTATAGTAACTCATGACGGAAAGTGGCTTTGTTTCAGCTATTATAAGGCCTAGAAAGAAATGACTTACTGATATTTACAAACACGAACTAGTATCAACATTTTGGGGTTTTACTTATTATACTAAATAAACAGCACATATTTACCTGTAGAAACCAAGGTGTGATTTCTTCCACATGCAACAAATTTCACTTTTTCTGATTTTAATGCTAAAAGAAAAAAAAATATATTTTATATAAATGATTTTCACACTTCAGCAGAACAGAAATCCATGACCAAATTCCTAGCACATTGGTAAAATACTGTGGTTAGAGCTGCAGATTTGATAAATAAATGTTTACTTAACTAATGGTTTTCAAACACACAAAATACTTCCATCTGCTCAGTTTTCTAATTCTCTAAATCTCTATTTGGATAATTCAGTACCATTTTGGAAGACATTGGAGGGATAAATGTTGGAAATATATTCAATTTCACTTTTTACTTGTAGAAGCTTTATCCTAGTTTATCCCAGTTCCTAAACCTTTATATGACCCGTGACACTATAGACACAGCGTTAGAGATCCTTATAATAGCAACACGTCAATGTTATAACATCACTATAAAAACAGATTAGACAATGACTTATTATAAAAGCTTGGAAACAGACCTTTAACACAAGTTGGCTTGTTGATTGTATTTCCAGATCCTAAACCCAGTTGTCCCCAGTTATTGCTGCCAAAGACATAAAATTTTCCATTGCCTGTTGAAAGAAAAGGGTTATTTTTCTAAATATGGTGAAATAATGTGAACATTGACAGCATAGATCCCAAATGTGATTTAGCCATAATATTTACGCTCACAAAGCTAATTGTTGTAACAAGTACGGTACATCAGGAAGATAAGTTATATATACAAATGGATTGGTCATAAAAGTAGTACAATTACATAAATACGACAATGTCTCCACTCACATATATGATAATAAGCACCTGAATTTGAATTCTGAACCTTGCTGCTGGGTTATTTTTGTGCGGAAATACACAGTTAATGTTGCAATAACTCAAAATAAACCAAGAACTGTCTATACTATAGTTGTCTTGAAGTAACTCCGGGCCCTGGGACACAAAACAATGCGGCTTTTAACAACTTCAGTTGTAGCATCATGTACAAAGGGGTATATATTTCTCCACAGAAACCCTTATATGCATTTGCCTCTTCCCCTGCCCCCCACAGTTCCTTAGTCTGCACAAGATGTGTTTTCAGACATGTGCAGAAAGTGATCCAATTTATCTCAATAGGAACATCTTTCTGATTTCTTTCTGATTTAAGCAGCCAATCAGTGGTGTTAAACCAGGACTAAGGAGGAGGAGTCAAGCTCCTCCTACAGGTAAGTGATTTTTTTTTTTCTTTTTAAACGTTGTTACACATTTTAAAGTAGTTGCATAGGCTGCATGGGGCACTGAACCGTCTCTTTAATTATTGTTGGGTTCGGACGTAACAATGTATGGATTTTTAACATACCAGAGGATGCACAGATATTAGATGTGGGTATATTTTAATGTTTAAACAGCAATACAATTGAAAAAGTTATGCCAAAAATGGTTGCTTACCTGTAACCAATGCTGTATGTTCATCTCCACACGCAATATAAGCGGGTTTATCGTTTTTTAGCAAAAACGTGCTTGGAAAGTTGTCTGCAAACTTACTTTTCCCAAAAGTAAATAAAGCACCAGAATCTAAAACAAAAATAATTTCACAAGAAATAAATAATGCATTCAGAGTTCTGAGGACGGTTTGAACATTTTAATATTTAATGAATGAAAATTCTGCCAGGAGCCTTCATTTAACTGTCAAATAGAGAAGATGGGAAGAAAACGAAAGATTAAAAAGAGAGAGAGACTTGGAGAGAGAGGAGGGCATACAGAGTGGGTAAAGCAGGGGAGAAACACTGTGGAATGGGCACGAGTGGCTCTCAGTGGCATTTATTCATTAAAGGGAGATTTTCAGGAGAGTTGTGCTATCGGCTCCCTGTATTCCCTATACATTATGACAGGCCAGTCCCAGTGATCTTCTGCATCAAGAAAAGCTTGGCTGGACCGGTATAACATTTCTCCAAAGCCTACTCACCCATCGAACTATACAGGGCCAGTTCAACCCTTCATAATGAATAGCGAAGGGAAGGGGTTAAAATCACAACTCTGTCTTTAGTGAATAATATCAAGTCTGCCTACCTTTACCTGCTGAAAAACAAACAGCAACAAGATGGATATAATCGAAGCCTCCTCCCTATCTAGCTATTTCACTCCTTAAACAAACGTCCTGTGCCCTAGAACTTGATTAATGACACACCTATCCTTACTATTGTATTTAAAAAGTCAACAATTTCCTATTACTAACACCTAGTAAACATATGAAGACGGGAATATTCAAAGCACACTACAATCAAACTGGGCTACAATTATTATTTGCTGTCGTATATTCCACATATGATTTTTGTGGATAAACTGTAAGAATTCCCAATTTGTCTACATTTTACACCTAACGTTGTCCCACAAAGGACAATGAAACAGTACACTGCAAGACCTATATATACCTTATTTGCTCGAATATAGGCCGCACTCCCCCCCCACACTTTAAAGTGGGGGTGCGGCCTATATTCGGGGTCTAGAGCCCGACGCCCGGGACATGCAGTTCCAGGCGCCGGGCAGGCAGCAGGGTTAGGATACAGATCCTGCGCAGCGGTGCAGGGGACCTGCATCCTACTCCCCGATACGCTCAGACAGCCTCCCCTGCCAGCACTTCCCACGGGGGGGGGGTGCCGGCACGGGAGACTGTCTAAGCGCATCGTGCAGACGTTCAGCGGCGATGCGCGTAAACAACCTCCGCTACCGGTGAACGTCTCCACGATGTACGTTAACAATCTCCCTTGCCGGGAATTCACAGGGCGGAAGTCTTTAAAAAAAAAAAAAACAAACAAAAAAAAAACCACCTAACTTTTAGTGTGCGGCCTATATTCGGGTGCGACCTATATTCAAGCCAATACGGTATATATTTTTTTTTCAATGTCATACCCCTCTTGGCCATACTAATATAACCAATTCTGGGAAAGGTCTAAGGTCGGCTAGTAAACATATTTCTGCAGTGAAGATCGCAATCATGATATCAGATTAGTTCAACCACAAGTCCTGCCTCATGTAAAGGAAAGTGTAGATACCATGCCCTAAATATTTTACACTAGCATTATATTCTGACCCATTCCACCACCGTTCCTCAATCTCTAGGGTCTCATTACTGATGTTGTAAACTAATAGTCACTCTCCTTCAGATCATGAAATGGTTGCCGTAAGGTCTTGCAATGTGATATTTTCAGCAGAGGAAGCAGATACGCATAAATATCAGATAATGAGATGTGATTTTGTGGATCATTCATGAGAAATCCCCTACCGGCAATCGACTAAAATATGTTTGGTCTAAGTAAAAAAATAAATAAATAAATAAACACTCTAGAAGCATTAGTTACAAGCATAGTTACATAAATTCATGTCAAAACAATAACGGAAACTAGATGAAACCATCTGTTTTTATAGAGCTGTTTTTTTGTAACGCTGGTACAAATGGTGTGTAATTACAGTCATATAAGTATTAGAACATTCCCTGAAATAGGCACTATATGAAATTATTTCCATATTACACTGTGAAGGTGTAATAATATATAATTAAGCAAGATGCTTTTGATTTATGAATGGGTCCGGTATGAGTTAGAGGCAGATGATTGTAGATTATCACAAGCAAGATTGACGTTAATTAGTTTAAGTACAAATATTACATCTATGTCCTCCATGAGAAAGATTGCTACTTTGAATGGCACCTGTGATCACAAAATTAAATACATTGTGCATTTTCTTCTAGCCATAGGCATGTTTGAAAGAGAAGTCAGAAGTATGGATGAACTAAACAGTTAAATATACCGTACAAGTCTCAATGTACCATATTGCTTTTCAGGATTCTAATTTCACTAATTCTTGTAATATACAGATTATATAACATATCGTTTTAGATTAAGGATATCTTATATATTTATATATATATGTATGTATATTTACAGTGATTTAAACAGATTCACTTTTTTGTGTATAAGAGAATGTTCATATAGACTGGACTAATTGAAGACGGAGACTAAACACGACGATTTTAGAGCTTTAATCTTTGTAACATAATCTGAAAATCCCAGATTGAATTAAAATCAGGGAATTTTATACCCCATCATCTGGCATAAGAACGTTTCCCCCCCCCCCAATTATTATTTTCCTTAACTACAAATAAAATTAACAGAAATTTAAAAATATACCGTATTTTTCGCTCCATAAGACGCAGTTTTTTTCCTCCCAAAGTAGGATGAAAAATCAGCCGCGTCTTATGGAGCGAAGATGCAGGCAGGGAGGGGGGGGGCATATACTCACCAAAAGCGCACCGGGTGCCGCTCATCAGGGGGTGCCAACTTGCCGGCACCCGGCACCCCTCCAGAGACGGACAGTAATGTCCGCCGCTGGAGGAGCAGGCTTGCAAGAGAGTGGTATCGGAGGTCTTTAACAGACCTCCGGCTCCCTTGAGTGATTTTAAGCCGGTTCCCTTGAACCGGCTTAATATCACTCAAGGGAGCCGGAGGTCTGTTAAAGACCTCCGATACTGCTCCCTTGCGATCCGCGCGGCAACTGCTGCTGTGGGCGCGGCTTCAGTGCCGCCGGGATCTGACAACAAACCCCGGCGGCACTGAAGCCGCGCCCACAGTGCCCTCTGACCCGGAAGAAGACAGAAGAAGAGGAGCGAAGAGGAGGATTGCTGTAAGAAGAAGACTGCTGTAAGAAGAAAAGAGGTAGAAAAGAAGGTAGGAAATCATTCAGTAAGACTGAGTGACAGTGAGAGTGGATTGGTATGTGTGGAATCTGTGGATTGGTATATGTGTGGAATCTGTGGATTGGTAACGAGGGTTCTTAATGCTGCTGTTGGCTATTGTTCATGTTAAGTTATTCAGTTATTGTAATAAATATTTTAGCCCATTTTTTAGCTCAAAATATTTTTTCCTTTTTTTTCTCCTCTAAAATCTAGGTGCGTCTTATCAGCAGGTGCGTCTTATAGAGCGAAAAATACGGTATACATTTTACATTTTGAGCCATAGCACTACACATTTTGAAGTTTGATTTTTTTTTGGTTAAAAGGTATAACATCATTTAGAACGCAAAAACATTACTTTTATACAGCAATTTCGTTTCTTAGTTTTATCTTGTTCACAAATAGACTAGAGTCTCTTAGTGGATGCACTGAAGCTACACAGTATTGCCAGGGCTATAACCAAGAGTTATGTGTTAAAGCACCGGTGCGAAAAGTATTTAACTGGCGTTCTGGAGATAAATTACCGAGCAGACCACCAACCTGTCCTTTGCTATAGATGAAACAAATACTAAATAATTTAATCAGAAGTTTGCATTTATAGCCGAATATAGACAAGCGGTAAAACTTCAGTTAGGTGATGCATCTACAACAAGGAAAAAGAAAAAATTCCACGCATGATTAAGATAATGGGATGGGCATTAAGATATCCTTAATCTAAGACGAGATCAACAATTTATTAAAGTCTGAGTTTTATGCCAGGAAAGACGGGCAAATGGTAAGAAGGTACCAAGAACAAATCACTGCAAACCATGTGTAGCTATACTGTCACCATCACTCAGACACACACCTAATAAACTAGGCAGCATCCTCTGTGCATCTATATATACACATATATATTATATATGTATGTGTGTGTGTGTGTGTATATATATATATATATATATATACATACATATATATATATATATATGTGTGTGTGTGTGTGTGTGTGTGTGTGTGTGTGTGTGTGTGTGTGTATGCCAGAGAACGAATGACATCATTATGTGTGCATCATACATAAGGTCATTCCTTATCAATATCAAGCCAATAAAGTTATAAAGTTAACAAATCCTTAGGACACGAATGTGTAATAAATGGGAAAATAGTGTCTTCTGTGTACACTGTGCAGGTGAGTGACGAAGTAATGTGTGATGTACAATGCATCATAATATGAAGTCCATGAGAAGGGACTGATGTTAGGGGGAAGAAGCGATTAGGGAACCCAAAGAATGATGAATTGGAGAGTAAATCGTAAACCCCGTGGAATACCTGAACCTTTTAAACCCACGGCTTCATTTTAAGCGATTAGCCTGTTTTTTTTAATACAAATACACAATGCAAGCACGCGTGGGACATGTCATCACTCACCGGGTACCAGATCCTCTTCCTCCCCGGCCGCCATCGCAGTAATTTACTGAGGTACACAGAGTGATTTATATGTGCAGTGCCGACAGCCGGACAACTGGTGTAAACTCATTGACAGCCCGCCTGCCTACAGCAGCAGAAGGTCGCTCGTCTATCAGGGATCTGCGACCGGAAGTAAACAAACTGCCGGTCTATAGCAACGGGGGTGGGAGAAGCAGAAGAACAGGAGGAGGTGAGTGTCCTTATCTGGCGACACCTGGTAGCCGGAGGGCTTCACTTCGGTGTCGTGAGTGCTCAGTAGTGTACCGAGTACGATCTGGCATTAATCAGACTGCAGTGTGTCTAGTAACGGTGCACAGAAAGGGATGCAAAACGGAAGGAAAGAGACTTTAGGCAATACGGAGGCTGTCCTTTCAGGTTCAGTTTCTCCTCTCTCCTATGTCAAGCATCACAGCACCTCACATTAAAAGAAAAATAATACTCATGGTTTCAATAATTACAGCACAATTTTTCCTTTAAATAATAACATTTCAGGGAAAGAAAATGTAAAAATAACGAGCAGGATGACATCTTGTGTTGTTCACATTTTTTTATATAAATAAAGCTGTGAGTGGCATACAGTACTCTGGCAGTGGAAGGGTTAAATGTGTTGCGTGGTGGATGGAACCTCTTCTGTCGGCTATCGTTGTGACATCATAATTGAAGCTTCAGGTATTACACTGGTTTTCCCCACCGAGTGCCATTTTGAAGGGCCATCCCAAGACAGCTGTCTTCCTGGCAAAGCGAACTGCAGAGTGTCGGCTACCCGGCAAAGAGATTTGCAGAGTGTCAGCGTTCCAGCAAGAGATCTGCGAACCACATGAAGCGTGTGAATTATTTTTTTTTTAATTATATATACAACATCTTATGATCGATGAACACAATTTATAATTATTTTTTTTGTTTGTTGTTTTTTTGTTTTAATGTAGTCAGAGTTAACCTCTTAGTGCCCAGAGGGAAGGGTAGTTCTTCCAGCCATGGTTCCCCAGAGGTTTCCTCCTAAAAATGGGGGTTTTCCTCTCCTCCGAGCTGAAGAATGACTCTTTGTGAGTCCAGAGGTAGCTCCTTCTCTGTCCCCTTGCCCCTATCCATACAATGTTTTTTTTTATTATATAATAAAGTTTTGATTGTCCCCAACATTGATGTGTATGAGTAATTATTTCAAAATCATAAAAGGGATTAATTACTTTTAGTTCAAATATATTATTTCCTACTTAGAGGGTGGTAGGTAAATGGAAGTGGAAGGGGCTAATACACAAAAGTGCAGCTTCTCCAGTACCCTGGGTCACTACAGGGAAGCTTGGGGTCATGGGAGCGGTGTTGCAGCATGTCCCACTACCTGCCCACTTCAACAATGGCGTGTGGCTAGCCCCACCCATGCTGCCAGCTGGACCACCCAGTGATGTCAACAGGACTGCCCACCAAGTCAACAGGACTGCTCACCAACATCAGCAGCACCGCCAACCTGCATCCCACAAAGAGGGCTCTGGGTACCAGGACCCTAATGTTCCAATGTATGCTAAATAAAGAAGCAGAGGCTCAGCACTATGTATGCTAAGACAGTGAGGGAATTTAAACATGGATCGGATAGGCATATAGTTATTTTGAATCAAGACCAGGCCGAGTGCTGATTAAGGTTTCAACCTTTCTGTTATGGGCAAAAAAGCATACTAGATGGGTCGAATAAATGTTGTTCAGCTTTGATGTTATGGAGGGCAGGATTTTGTAAGGCAAACAATTTGGATTGGGACAGGCCCAGTAAAACTAGCGCTTACACACTCACATTAAAATATTCTCATGCATCTGCAGCCTTATCTTATCCGCACACCTGGGAACTCTCTGGCTCCGACTGCCCAGAGCCCACCTTGCAGGATGCGGCTAGGAAGGCCTTCCTGACATCACCTGCCCCACCGATGTCATTGGTGGATCCCATCAACATGCAGGAGAAGTGGGCATGATGTGGGGCGTACCGCATTGCTGCTCCTGTGACCCGGGGTTTCCTGATCCAGGGAAACAGTGCTTCACCCCAAGTCTCCAGATGAAACCCAGAGAGTTCCCAGATATGCTCGTCTGGAGACTTTCCTTAGGGAAACCAATGATTCTGAGCTCATAGAAAAGTGGGCATATAAGAAAGAAAGGTGAACCAATGGGTTTGGTTCCTAAAGAGCCATTGACCCTCGTAAAAAGACCAAGGGTGTATGCTATTGCTTTTTTTCATTCATTCTGTAATATTAACATTGCTCTGAGCAATCTTTTTCCCCATTGCTTTTTCCCCATCATCTTTGCTGTCCAGGTACCACACATTTTGGCTATTCTTAACAAAATATTCTACCACTTTTTCTTGGGTTCCTTAAGGATATTTAAATGCTGTATCTCTAATGTGATACATAGATGTAACATTTGTTTACCAGAATTATTGAGCACTCAGCCAGTGAAATGGTTAATTACTCTTTTTACAGTGGGTATAACTAAAACTTCACAATTCCTCTTCTATTCGGTCCTTTGGACCCACTTACAAATACATACTCACGTGAAAACATCCTCCACAGCCTTACCTTGTCCAAAGACTTTCCATTAGCACACAGTGCGAGCAGCCATTACTCGGGCCAGCCCCTGCCCCTTATCCTGCTGGTTGCACAGGGTGCACTACATGAGCATACCTGGGAACTTTCTAAATCAGCTGTCCTCAGATTCTCCAATACCGGTCCTCATGGAAACCTTGACTTCTCATTATTTAAACAGACACATAATTGAGTCACCTCCAGTCAAGCAGGCATATCAACCATAACATACTGGAAGCAAAAGCACCAGTTGGGTGTAAAATAGCAATGCATATAATGCACAATATCAGGCTCCAGTAATAATACAAATAAGTAATAACACAGCAGGAAAATAGACTGCATTGTGCATACCTGTAATTTTGTTTGGGAGATTACTGTGAGCTGGACACATGAACGGACAGAACATTTGAGCTAGTGGCTAAAGGAAATATTTGTAGAAAAAAAGCTAGATTAAGACATCCCTCGGCATTATATTCTGACCCATTCCACCACCGTTCCTCAATCTCTAGGGTCTCATTACTGATGTTGTAAACTAATAGTCACTCTCCTTCAGATCATGAAATGGTTGCCGTAAGGTCTTGCAATGTGATATTTTCAGCAGAGGAAGCAGATACGCATAAATATCAGATAATGAGATGTGATTTTGTGGATCATTCATGAGAAATCCCCTACCGGCAATCGACTAAAATATGTTTGGTCTAAGTAAAAAAATAAATAAATAAATAAACACTCTAGAAGCATTAGTTACAAGCATAGTTACATAAATTCATGTCAAAACAATTACGGAAACTAGATGAAACCATCTGTTTTTATAGAGCTGGTTTTTTGTAACGCTGGTACAAATGGTGTGTAATTACAGTCATATAAGTATTAGAACATTCCCTGAAATAGGCACTATATGAAATTATTTCCATATTACACTGTGAAGGTGTAATAATATATAATTAAGCAAGATGCTTTTGATTTATGAATGGGTCCGGTATGAGTTAGAGGCAGATGATTGTAGATCAGTGATGGGCAACCTTTTTAGCGTTGTGTGTCAAAAATCGGCAAAAAATCGAGCATGCTTTCCTACCTTTCCTCTTTTCTCCTTACAGCTCCTTTTCCTGCTCTTCGCTCCTCTTCTTCTTCAGTTCTTCTGTCTTCTTCCGAGGGCACGGGGTTCAGAGGGCACGGACAGCGGTGGGCGCGGCTTCAGTGTTGTGCGCCGGGATCTGACAACAAACCCCGGCGCACAACAGCTGTTGCCGCGCGGATCGCAAGGGAGCGGTATCGGAGGTCTTTAACAGACCTCCGGCTCCCATGAGTGATTTTAAGCCGGGTTCAAGGGAGATCCTTGAACCGGCTTAAAATCACTCAAGGGAGCCGGTGGTCTGTTAAAGACCTCCGATACCGCTCCCTTGCGAGCCTGCTCCTCCAGCGGCGGACATTACTGTCCGTCTCTGGAGGGGTGCCCCCTGATGAGCGGCACCCGGTGCGGACCCCCCCCCCCCCAGGTACGCTACTGCACGTCACGCCCCCCCCCCGTTCCTCCAGCACAGATTCTTTCATCCTCGGCGGCCGTGCAGGAGCCGAGGATGAATCGCATGAAATCCTGCGCGTGTCACCCCAAATGGCGTGTCATAGGTTCGCCATCACTGTTGTAGATTATCACAAGCAAGATTGACGTTAATTAGTTTAAGTACAAATATTACATCTATGTCCTCCATGAGAAAGATTGCTACTTTGAATGGCACCTGTGATCACAAAATTAAATACATTGTGCATTTTCTTCTAGCCATAGGCATGTTTGAAAGAGAAGTCAGAAGTATGGATGAACTAAACAGTTAAATATACCGTACAAGTCTCAATGTACCATATTGCTTTTCAGGATTCTAATTTCACTAATTCTTGTAATATACAGATTATATAACATATCGTTTTAGATTAAGGATATTTTATATATATATATATATATATATATATATATATATATATGTATGTATATTTACGGTGATTTAAACAAATTCACTTTTTTGTGTATAAGAAAATGTTCATATAGACTGGTCTGGTCCTCTGGCGGCGCTACATTGATGATGTACTGATTATATGGAAAAGGACACCAGAGGATCTCAATAAGTTTTTAGACTTTATAAATGACAACCAATACAATTTAAAATTTTCATCATGCATTCACCCTCAAGAAATTAATTTTCTAGATCTTACACTCTATATAGAGGAGGACATGATAAAATCCAAAACGTTCCTTAAACCAACAGATGGTAATAGTTACCGTATTTGCTCGATTATAAGACGACCCTGATTATAAGACGACCCCCCAAAATCTGAATATTAAATTAGGAAAAAAAGAAAAAGCCTGAATATAAGACGACCCCAAAGGAAAAAAGTTTTACCAGTAAATGTTAATTCATGTAAACTATTTTTTTAATAAAAGCTATGATTGAGAAAAATATTTTTTTTTGTTTTTATTTCCTTGTATTTTCCAACCTGTCCCCCAGTTACGCACATCTGCCCCCAGGCTTGCCACCCCAATATGGCACTGTGGCCCATGATATGCCTTTTAACCCTCTATATGCCACTGTGCCCCATGGTATGCCTTTTGACCCCCTATGTGCCACTCTGCCTCCAGAAATGCCTTATACCCCTATATCCCATTCTGGCATTTAGGGGGTTAAAATGCATATTATGGGGCAGAGTGGCATATAGGGAGGTATAAGGCATTTCAGGAGGCAGAGTGGCATTAAGGGAGTTAAAAGGCATTGTATAGAGCACTCTGCCTCCAGAAATGCCTTATACCCCTATATGCCACTCTGGCATTTAGGGGGTTAAAAGGCATATTATGGGGCAGAATGGCATATAGGGAGGTATAAGGCATTTCAGGAGGCAGAGTGCTCTATTAAATGCCCCCTTAACGCCACTCCAGAAATGCCCTATGCCCCCATTTAACACACACACACACACCCTATACCCCCATTTAACATACCCCCATTTAACACACACACACACACACACACACACACACTCTCTCTCGCTCCCCCCTTCCCCTCTCTCATCCCCCTCTCACCCCTCTCTCCCCCCTCTCTCCCCTCTCAGCCCTCTCTTACCGGTGCTTCCAGCCGGGGTAGCGGGTTGACGTCGCCTTCCGCTGCAGCCGCGAGGAGGTGGAGTTGGCAGCGGGGGTTTGTATGCGTCCGTCGCGTATACTTTCCCCGGCTGTCAGGGGTCAGAGATCAGAGTTCCCCGCACCGGTGCGGGGAACTCTGGTCTCTGACAGCCGGGGAAGGTCTACGCGAAGGACGCAGACAACCCCCGCTGCTAGCCACACCTCCTTCCGGCTGCAGCGGATGTTGTCTGCGCGGATCGCGTGGACGTCAACCCGCTGCCCCGGCAACACAGCAGGAAGCACCGGTAAGTGTGTGTGTGATGGGGGGGGGGTGAGACAGGAGGATCCAGGTCCCCTGCAGCGGTGCGGGGGATCTGGATCTTAGTCTCCTAATCAGACCTCTATTTGAGGTCTGATTAGAAGACGACCCCGATTAGAAGACAAGGGGTATTTTTCAGAGCATTTGCTCTGAAAAAAACCTTGTCTTATAATCGAGCAAATACGGTATATTGACTACGCCAGCTGCCATCCCCCACACTGGTTGCAGAATGTCCCTAAAGGACAATTCGCACATATCCGCAGGAATTGCACTAAGGACAATGATTTTTTTAACTCAAAGCGGATTATTAATGGATAAATTTAGAGAGAAATTATTAGAGAGAAAGAGCTTTTACAAAAACACCTGGATTGTACAATAAAGAAAAAGAGGGATTTTTTTCTGGGAGAAAGGGAACATAAATCTAAGAAAACGTTCGATTTTGCGCTCTTAACAAAATATAATGATAAGGCGTTTGAAATTAAAAAGGCAATAAAAAAATGCTGGCCTATTTTGCACCAAGATAACGTCTTAAAAAATCACCTCCCAGAAAAACCGAATATAATTTATAAGAAGGTTGAAAGTTTGAAATCAATTCTGGCCCCGAGCGTTCTGCCCCTAGTGACGGAAACCATAAAGGAAGATAACTCCTTTCTTAAAAAGAAAAATCCAGGGTTTTACAGATGCGGGAGATGCAAGCTTTGTAGGACGTGTTTAAAACAAGATAAAAAAAATCACTAAGTTCAAATGCTCTATCACCAAGAAAGAATATAACATTAGGCATTTTATTCACTGTGGGTCTAAGCAGGGGCGTAGCTAGAGTATTTGGCACCCGGGGCGGATCCTGTAAGTGGCACCCCCCCCCCAAAATGTAAAGACATCTACAAAATTATGTTGGCAAGAATATTTATTGAACCAATTTGTAAACTGTAAACAACAAGAAATCTGAAAAAATAAATTAATAATTTATAAGTAAAATAAACACGTTTAAATAACATTTACTGAACATATAATAGTGCTTTCTTTAATAACCCTCCAAAAAAAACGGCGTCCACATTGCCCACATAGAACCTGACCAGCACCCAAATTACACACACATAGGACGTGCCATATTTGCCCCCAAACAGCCCAGCATGAGTCAGCATTGTTCCCAAACAGCCGAGTGTACGCCATCTTTGTCTCATAAACACGCTACCTGTGCCATCTTTGTCCCATAAACACCCTGCTTATACCATCTTTGCCTTTTTGACAAATCAACTATACACCTATGATTAACACAAACACTTTTACAGTCACTCACTAATTCACTTTCATTCACACAATAATTTATTCTTTCACACAAATTATTTACACATATTCATTGATGCATTCTCACAAATCCCTTAAATCTCTCGCTCATTCACACAATTCATCCACACATTAATCCATTCGCTCTCATTCTGACTCTTTATTTCAATATTCTTATTACCTTCCTTTCTCCCTATCTACACATTCTCACCCCTTCTGCCCTATCTAGCCCTTCTCACTTCCTTCTCCCTATCTACCCCCTATCCCCCCCGTCTCACTCCCTTCTCCCTATCTACCCCCCCTAACTATCTACCCTCTCCCCCCTTTGAAGTTCACTTACCTTTCAGGAGTCCTGGTGTGGGGGTGCAAGGCCTCTGTCTCCCAGCTCTGCCACTGTATGGAACAGCATGGTAAGTGTGGATTGGTAAGTGTGGATTGGTAAATGTGTGAGAGTGCATAATTATATAATGAAAAAGACATTGGAAATGGTACAGCATAACACCCATCACTCTCACACATTTACCAATCCACACTTACCATTCCAGATGCCACACATACCAATCCACAGATTCCACACACACCAATCCACAGATTCCACACATACCAATCCACACATACCAATCCACAGATTCCACACATACCAATCCACAGATTTCACACTTACCAATCCACATTTACCAATACACATACCAATCCACAGATTCCACACATACCAATCCACAGATTCCACACATACCAATCCACAGATTCCACACTTACCAATCCACACTTACCAATCCACTCTCACTCTAACTGAATGATTTCCTACCTTTCCTCTTTTCTTCTTACAGCAGTCAGCTCCTTTTCTTTCTCTTCGCTCCTCTTCTTCTGTCTTCTTCCTGGTTCAGAGGGCACGGACGGCGGTGGGCTCGGCTTCAGTGTTGTGCGCCGGGATCTAACAAACCCCGGCGCACAGCAGCTGTTGCCGTGCAGATCGCGAGTGAGCGGTATCGGAGGTCTTTAACAGACCCCCGGCTCCCGGAGGTCTGTTAAAGACCTCCGATACCGCTCCCTTGCGAGCCTTCTCCTCCAGCGGCGGAAATTGCTGTCCGTCTCTGGAGGGGTGCCGGCAAGTTGGCACCCCCCTGATGAGCGGCACCCGGTGCGGACCGCCCCCCCCCCCGCCCCCCGCTAGGTACGCTACTGGGTCTAAGAACGTCATCTACCTCTTAGAATGCAGTTGTGGGATCCAGTACATCGGACGGACCACAAGGGAGCTGAAAGTTAGAGGCCTCGAACACCTCGGGGGTATACGCAACAATAGCCTAAAACACAGTGTTCCCAAACACTGTAACACTTGTAAGGATTTTTCCTTGGCTGATTTTAGGGTGATAGGAATAGATCTTGCCGCACCCCATTGGAGAGGTGGAGACTTGATACAGCTTTTGGCGAAGAAAGAGACAGAGTGGATCTTTAAATTTCAGACACATAAAAGGGGGGGGGTTAAATACTGACCTGGACATTCTAGCATTTATTAATGAATAAAAAAAAAAATCCACATTTTAAGCACTGAGACACATTTGAATGAGATGTAATGCACTTTATCATGTTGGCTTATAAGCTTTGCATTTGCACTTTTTTATATTTACTTACCTGGAATGATTTATTAGTTATGAACTACTCCTTTTCATGATGGAATTGTCCATTGCATAATAGAAAAAACAATGCACTTTCAATAAATAATGCACCTTTTAATAAATAATGCACCTTATATATATAAAATAATGCACTTTATAATGATAAGTACATTAGTTTTTGCACTTTCTCACATATCACTTACCTGAGATTGTGTATTATCCTCTTATTTGTGGTACCGTCTATAGTTTTTTAATTCTTCCTCTTACTCTTATCTCCATTTTTATAGACTGGTATATGTCACATATGGATCTATTTATATAAACTTATATTTTAGATATATATAGACTTATACTTTTGTCAGTTAGTAAGACACACAGAGCATGTTTCTTATTCAAGTCTTTTTTATTTGTGGGATGCAAAAGGGAAATATGTCCGTTCTGTTTTAAGTATGCTTCGTCCCGGGACCTCTAAGCGAGCTATGGCTGTATTCTTCCTCCTTTGACTTGCAAGTGCACATTGACTGTGTTCGCCGTCCACGGAGATCATAACGGCGAATGAGGGTTCCTGTGGAGACGTACAGGGACGTAGTGGCGTCATGACGTACAAAGACGGGATAACGACGAGACTCGGCCCTCTACGGATACAACGTTGTGACGTACCCGGAAGCACCCATATAATATGGACTACGGACTCCAATAACATTTTACTTTGATTTTATTTGGTTTTATTGAGTTTGATTTTATTATTTGTTTATTGTCTCCTGAAGAAGCCGACGTGCTATCGGCGAAACGCGTCGAGACTAATAAAGTTGGAAGTTTATAGCTGTCTACCGGAGTATCCAATTGATTTAGCTTGTGCACATTACTCTTTGAGTTGTGCTACTTCATCTTTGTAAGTGCAATTTTTATTTATTCGTTTTGCGGCTTAAAGATATTGCACCATCTTGGTTCTCCTTGGTTTTACAGCTTTCAAGACTTATTATACATCAAGTGTATTCAGAGTCCGTTTGATGAGCTTCATATATCCAGCCCATTTGTGAGTCGATCTTACACCTCATTAATATATCGTTTATTTTACGTATTACACTATTAGTATTTTCTTTTTTGTTCCCCCATGTATATGCGCTCCACTATTTGCTGTTGGATGTTTGAAAGAGAAGTCAGAAGTATGGATCAACTAAACAGTTAAATATACCGTACAAGTCTCAATGTACCATATTGCTTTTCAGGATTCTAATTTCACTAATTCTTGTAATATACAGATTATATAACATTAGGGCTGAAACAACTAATCGATAATTATCGATTAATCGGATCGATTTTTATCGATTATAAAAAGGTTTTTTTCAGAGCAAACGCAATGAAAAACTCCTCTCCTTATAATAATCCGATCTCAAACAGAGATCGGATTATAACACCGGAATCCAGATCCCCCGTAACGCTGCAGGAGACCTGGATTCCCCTCACTGTCGGCCGGTCTCTCACTTCCGTCTCTCTCCCCCTCCCATCTGCCTCCTCCCCCCTCCCATACACTGCTCTGCCTCTCTACCCGGCACTGTTACTGACAGGCACTTTCCCTGCAGCTTCATAGAAGCCTCAGTGTAAGTGAAGGTGAGTAACGGAGTCTGTCTGTGCGATGCAGACCCCCCACCGGCTGACAGAGAATCATCCTCTCTGACAGCCGGTGAGGGTCTGCATCGCACAGACAGACTCCGTTACTGCCCTTCACTTACACTGTGGCTTCTATGAAGCTGCAGGGAAAGTGCCTGTCAGTAACGGTGCCGGGTAGAGAGGCAGAGCGGTGTATGGGAGTGGGGAGGAGTCAGAGGGGTGTATGGGAGCCACCCTCCAATACACCACTCTGGCTCCTCCCCCTCTCATACGCCACTCTGCCTCTCTACCCGGCTCCCTAGTGTCTTGTCAGAAACGGAGGTTCACAGGAGGCAGAGTGGAGTATGGGAGGGGGGAGGGGGGAGGAGGCAGAGTGGAGTATGGGAGGGGGAGGAGGCAGAGTGGAGTATGGGAAGGGGGAGGAGGCAAAGTGATGTATGGGAGGGGGAGGAGGCAAAGTGATGTATGGGAGGGGGAGGAGGCAGAGTGGTGTATGGGAGGGGGAGGAGCCAGAGTGGAATATGGGAGGGGGAGGAGGCAAAGTGATGCATGGGAGGGGAGGAGCCAAAGTGATGTATGGGAGGGGGAGGAGGCAGAGTGGAGTATTAGAGGGGGGAGGAGCTAGAGTGGTGTATGGGAGGGGGAGGAGCCAGAGTGGTGTATGGGAGGGGGCGGAGCCAGAGTGGTGTATGGGTGAGTTATAGTGGTGTATGGGGGGTATTATGAATTTTTAGGGCATATAGGGGGTATAAGGCATATGGATATTAGGCATATCAGGGGGGCATAAACATATCTGGGGGTAAAAGGTATATCAGGGGGCTCAGTGGCATATAGGGGGTATAAGACATATCGATATTAGGCATATCAGGGGGGCATAAAACACATCTGGGGCAAAAGGTATATCAGGGGGCTCAGTTGCATATCACTGGCATATAAGGAGTATAAGGCATATCAGGGGCACAGTGGCATATCAGGGGGCACAGTGGAATCTGGCATATAAGAGGTATAAGGCATATATGGGGGCAGAGTGGCAAGCTGGGGGTCAGATGTGCATAACTGGGGGCAGTTTGGTAAATAAAAAAATTTAAACAAGGCTTTTTTCTCAGTTTTTATTAAATATGAAAAATAGTTAACATATGAATTAATATTTACTAATAACTTTGTATTAAAACCTAGTTTGAGAAACACTGTGTTTGGGTTCTTGTAGCATTTATTATTATGTCAGTAAAATAAGAAGGTGAATAGAGAGAGGCCATTGCAATAAAGAGATGAAAGTGTAAATTGTACGTTTTTTATTGCAATTTTTCTTCAATTTAAAATAATGTATTTTTTTTATCCGATTAATCGATTAATCGACAAAATAATCAGCCAACTAATCGATTATTAAAATAATCGTTAGTTGCAGCCCTATATAACATATCGTTTTAGATTAAGGATATCTTATATATTTATATATATATATATATATATATGTATGTATATTTACAGTGATTTAAACAGATTCACTTTTTTGTGTATAAGAGAATGTTCATATAGACTGGACTAATTGAAGATGGAGACTAAACACGACGATTTTAGAGCTTTAATCTTTGTAACATAATCTGAAGATCCCAGATTGAATTAAAATCAGGGAATTTTATACCCCATCATCTGGCATAAGAACGTTTTTTTTTCAATTATTATTTTCCTTAATTACAAGTAAAATTAACAGAAATTTAAAAATATATATATTTTAAATTTTGAGCCATAGCACTACACATTTTGAAGTTTGGGTTTTTTTTGGTTAAAAAAGGTATAACATCATTTAGAATGCAAAAACATTACTTCCATTCATTAATTTAGATTCTTAGTTTTATTTTGTTCACAAATAGAACTAGAGTCTCTTAGTGGATGCACTAAAGCTACACAGTATTGCCAGGGCTATAACCAAGAGTTATGTGTTAAAGCACCGGTGCGAAAAGTATTTAACTGGCGTTCTGGAGATAAATTACCGAGCATACCAGCAACCTGTCCTTTGCTATAGATGAAACAAATACTAAATAATTTAATAAAAAGTTTGCATTTATATCCGAATATAGACAAGTTAGGTGATGCATCTACAACAAGGCAAAAGAAAAATTTCCACGCATGATTAAGATAATGGGATGGGCATTAAGATATCCTTAATCTAAGACGAGATCAACAATTTATTAAAGTCTGAGTTTTATGCCAGGAAAGACGGGCAAATGGTAAGAAGGTACCTAGAACAAATCACTGCAAACCATGTGTAGCTATACTGACACACACCTAATAAACTAGGCAGCATCCTCTGTGCATCTATATATACACTTATATTATATATATTATATATATTATATATATTATATATATATATATATTGTGTGTGTGTGTGTGTGTGTGTATGCCAGAGAACGAATGACAGCATGATGTGTGCATCATACATAATGTCATTCCTTATCAATATTAAGCCAATAAAGTTAACAAATCCTTAGGACACGAATGTGTAATAAATGGGAAAAATAGTGTCTTCTGTGTACACTGTGCAGGTGAGTGACGAAGTAATGTGTGATGTACAAAGCATCATAATATGAAGTCCATGAGAAGGGACTGATATTAGGTGGAAGAAGCGATTAGGGATCCCAAAGAATGATGAATTGGAGAGTAAATCGTAAACCCCGTGGAATACCTGAACCTTTTAACCCCTTCGCGACCTTTGCCGGTTCAGGACCGTCATAACAAGAAGGTCACTAAATGACCTTTGACGGTCCTGAACCGTCAAAAAATTAAATAAGCTTAGAAAGTGATCAAGGATCACTTTCTTCGCTTAAACGGCCTTGCTGCAATGCCTCGATGTCGAGGCATTCAGCAAGGCCGAGATCGGCATCGGGGGCCATGTCTGGCCCCTCCCCGGGGCGTCAACAGCCGCCATACATTGTATGGCGGCGGACGCCCGTTTTAAAAGCGTTTAGGAGGCGATCAACGATCGCCTCCTAAACTTAAATGGTGTCGCTGGAATGCCTCGATCAGGAGGCATCCAGCGACACCAAACACTTACCTTTAGGTGGGCTGTGACCGCTCCGGAGAGCGGTCACAGCCGCCGCTGCCGGTGATCTTCGCCATCAAGCAAGATGGCGGCGGCCCGGGAAATAAAACAATAGAGACGAAAAAGTTCGCTAGAGGGTCTCCAGACCCTCTAGAGAACTGGCTCCACTTGCTGGTTGAATACAGGTACTGCATTCAACCATGCAAGTCAATGGAGCCCAGCTTTCTAATCACTATGTGATTAGTAAAATAGTCAAAAAAAAAATAAAAAATGGAAAAAAAATTAAAAAAAATTTGCTAACATTTAAAAATAATTATGCAGTGATGTCACTAGATGAACCATCCAGTACCAGCAAAATGTGTAAAAAAAAATATAAAAAAAGTATTAAAAAAATAAAATAAAATTAAAAAATAAAGTTTATTATTTTGAGCAAGTGCTAAAATTTCTCAAAAAATCTCAACAAAGAGTTAAAATAAAAGCACTTCAAATACCCAAGGGGTGTCTAATATATAAAAAAAATGGCTGATGGGGTAAATTGGAGTGGCCTAGCTCAAAGATAGGGCATAGGTACAGACTGACCAAAATGGAGAAAAAAAGCGCACTTCCCAAATGTGGCATTTTAAATCTGAAACAACCCGACAAACCCATGCATGTCGGGTATCACTGCACTCAGGAGATGCTCCTGAACACACATTGGGGGGGTGTTTGACAGTGGCATATACCAGAACCTGTATATCTATAACTAAAGTACAATTTGTGTGAAAAAAAAATAAAAAAAAATTACTATTACAAAGTTTAGTTCTATAATTGGTGCATGGAAAGGGTTAAAATAACAGCATTTGGAATACCCTGGGGTGTCTAGTTTTCAAAAATATATGGTTTGAATGGGTTAAATTGAGTTAACCGGCTTCAAAGATATTCCAAAGAGGAGAGGGAGGCACAATGACCAAATGACCACCTGAATTACGCATGCCCCAAAAGTAGCCTTTTACCAGCCGAACAATCTGACAAACCCATGCATGTGGGGTATCGATGTACTCAGGAGATGTTGCTGAACACATATTGGGGTGTTGTTTGACAGTGACATATACCAGAACCTGTATATCTATAACTAAAGTACAATTTGTGTGGAAAAAAAAATTAAAAAAATTACTATTACAAAGTTTGACAAAGTGTAGTTGTATAATTGGTGCATGGAAAGGGTTAAAATAACAGCATTTGGAATACCCTGGGGTGTCTAGTTTTCAAAAATATATGGTTTGAATGGGTTAAATTGAGTTAACCGGCTTCAAAGATGTTCCAAAGAGGAGATGGAGGCAGACTGACCAGATTTGTTAAAAAAGATTTGGAAATCATAAAACGCTGCTTGTACTTATTGCCCTATAACGTACAAAAAACAGCAAAAAAACATAAAAACATTGGGTATCTCTAAACTCAGGACAAGTAGTAGAATCTATTTAGCTAGTTTTTTTACTTGCTTTTTTAGGTGAGTAAAAGATTTTTCAAATAAAAGTCATAAAATGTCTTTTTTTTCAATTTTTCACCATGTTTTTTTTATTTTTTTTATAGTAAATAAGATGATACGATCAAAATAATGGTATCTGAAGAAAGCCCATCTTGTCCTGAAAAAAACAATATATAACTTATGTGGGTACACTAAATGGGTGAGGAGAAAATTACACCTGAACACAAGCACCACAAAAGTGTCAAAACAGCCTCGGTCCCACAGGGTAGAAAACGAAAAATGAGCCCGGTCCTTAAGGGGTTAAACCCACGGCTTCATTTTAAGCGATTAGCCTGTTTTTTTAATACAAATACACACTGCAAGCACGCGTGGGACATGTCATCACTCACCGGGTACCAGATCCTCTTCCTCCCCGGCCGCCATCGCAGTAATTTACTGAGGTACACAGAGTGATTTATATGTGCAGTGCCGACAGCCGGACAACTGGTGTAAACTCATTGACAGCCCGCTTGCCTAAAGCAGCGGAAGGTCGCTCGTCCGTCAGGGATCTGCGACCGGAAGTAAACAAACTGCCGGTCTATAGCAACGGGGGTGGGAGAAGCAGAAGAACAGGAGGAGGTGAGTGTCCTTATCTGGCGACACCTGGTGGCCGGAGGGCTTCACTTCGGTGTCGTGAGTGCTCAGTAGTGTACCGAGTAGGATCGGGCGTTAAACAGACTGCAGTGTGTCTAGTAACGGTGCACAGAAAGGGATGCAAAACGGAAGGAAAGAGACTTTAGGCAATACGGAGGCTGTCCTTTCAGGTTCAGTTTCTCCTCTCTCATATGTCAAGCATCACAGCACCTCACATTAAAAGAAAAATAGTACTCATGGTTTCAATAATTACAGCACAATTTTTCCTTTAAATAATAACATTTCAGGGAAAGAAAATGTAAAAATAACGAGCAGGATGACATCTTGTGTTGTTCACATTTTTTTTATATAAATAAAGCTGTGAGTGGCATACAGTACTCTGGCAGTGGAAGGGTTAAATGTGTTGCGTGGTGGATGGAACCTCTTCTGTCGGCTATCGTTGTGACATCATAATTGAAGCTTCAGGTAATACACTGGTTTTCCCCACCGAGTGCCATTTTGAAGGGCCATCCCAAGACAGCTGTCTTCCTGGCAAAGCGAACTGCAGAGTGTCGGCTACCCGGCAAAGAGATTTGCAGAGTGTCAGCGTTCCAGCAAGAGATCTGCGAAGCACATGAAGCGTGTGAATTATTTTTTTTTTAATTATATATACAACATCTTATGATCGATGAACACAATTTATAATTATTTTTTTTGTTTGTTGTTTTTTTGTTTTAATGTAGTCAGAGTTAACCTCTTAGTGCCCAGAGGGAAGGGTAGTTCTTCCAGCCATGGTTCCCCAGAGGTTTCCTCCTAAAAATGGGGGTTTTCCTCTCCTCCGAGCTGAAGAATGACTCTTTGTGAGTCCAGAGGTAGCTCCTTCTCTGTCCCCTTGCCCCTATCCATACAATGTTTTTTTTTATTATATAATAAAGTTTTGATTGTCCCCAACATTGATGTGTATGAGTAATTATTTCAAAATCATAAAAGGGATTAATTACTTTTAGTTCAAATATATTATTTCCTACTTAGAGGGTGGTAGGTAAATGGAAGTGGAAGGGGCTAATACACAAAAGTGCAGCTTCTCCAGTACCCTGGGTCACTACAGGGAAGCTTGGGGTCATGGGAGCGGTGTTGCAGCATGTCCCACTACCTGCCCACTTCAACAATGGCGTGTGGCTAGCCCCACCCATGCTGCCAGCTGGACCACCCAGTGATGTCAACAGGACTGCCCACCAAGTCAACAGGACTGCCCACCAAGTCAACAGGACTGCTCACCAACATCAGCAGCACCGCCAACCTGCATCCCACAAAGAGGGCTCTGGGTACCAGGACCCTAATGTTCCAATGTATGCTAAATAAAGAAGCAGAGGCTCAGCACTATGTATGCTAAGACAGTGAGGGAATTTAAACATGGATCGGATAGGCATATAGTTATTTTGAATCAAGACCAGGCCGAGTGCTGATTAAGGTTTGAACCTTTCTGTTATGGGCAAAAAAGCATACTAGATGGGTCGAATAAATGTTGTTCAGCTTTGATGTTATGGAGGGCAGGATTTTGTAAGGCAAACAATTTGGATTGGGACAGGCCCAGTAAAACTAGCGCTTACACACTCACATTAAAATATTCTCATGCATCTGCAGCCTTATCTTATCCGCACACCTGGGAACTCTCTGGCTCCGACTGCCCAGAGCCCACCTTGCAGGATGCGGGTAGGAAGGCCTTCCTGACATCACCTGCCCCACCGATGTCATTGGTGGATCCCATCAACATGCAGGAGAAGTGGGCATGATGTGGGGCGTACCGCATTGCTGCTCCTGTGACCCGGGGTTTCCTGATCCAGGGAAACAGTGCTTCACCCCAAGTCTCCAGATGGAACCCAGAGAGTTCCCAGATATGCTCGTCTGGAGACTTTCCTTAGGGAAACCAATGATTCTGAGCTCATAGAAAAGTGGGCATCTAAGAAAGAAAGGTGAACCAATGGGTTTGGTTCCTAAAGAGCCATTGACCCTCATAAAAAGACCAAGGGTGTATGCTATTGCTTTTTTTTCATTCATTCTGTTAATATTAACATTGCTCTGAGCAATCTTTTTCCCCATCATCTTTGCTGTCCAGGTACCACACATTTTGGCTATTCTTAACAAAATATTCTACCACTTTTTCTTGGGTTCCTTAAGGATATTTAAATGCTGTATCTCTAATGTGATACATAGATGTAACATTTGTTTACCAGAATTATTGAGCACTCAGCCAGTGAAATGGTTAATTACTCTTTTTACAGTGGGTATAACTAAAACTTCACAATTCCTCTTCTATTCGGTCCTTTGGACCCACTTACAAATACATACTCACGTGAAAACATCCTCCACAGCCTTACCTTGTCCAAAGACTTTCCATTAGCACACAGTGCGAGCAGCCATTACTCGGGCCAGCCCCTGCCCCTTATCCTGCTGGTTGCACAGGGTGCACTACATGAGCATACCTGGGAACTTTCTAAATCAGCTGTCCTCAGATTCTCCAATACCGGTCCTCATGGAAACCTTGACTTCTCATTATTTATTGAGTCACCTCCAGTCAAGCAGGCATATCAACCATAACATACCGGAAGCAAAAGCACCAGTTGGGTGTAAAATAGCAATGCATATAATGCACAATATCAGGCTCCAGTAATAATACAAATAAGTAATAACACAGCAGGAAAATAGACTGCATTGTGCATACCTGTAATTTTGTTTGGGAGATTACTGTGAGCTGGACACATGAACGGACAGAACATTTGAGCTAGTGGCTAAAGGAAATATTTGTAGAAAAAAGCTAGATTAAGACATCCCTCGGCATTATATTCTGACCCATTCCACCACCGTTCCTCAATCTCTAGGGTCTCATTACTGATGTTGTAAACGAATAGTCACTCTCCTTCAGATCATGAAATGGTTGACGTAAGGTCTTGCAATGTGATATTTTCAGCAGAGGAAGCAGATACGCATAAATATCAGATAATGAGATGTGATTTTGTGGATCATTCATGAGAAATCCCCTACCGGCAATCGACTAAAATATGTTTGGTCTAAGTAAAAAAATAAATAAATAAATAAACACTCTAGAAGCATTAGTTACAAGCATAGTTACATAAATTCATGTCAAAACAATTACGGAAACTAGATGAAACCATCTGTTTTTATAGAGCTGTTTTTTTGTAACGCTGGTACAAATGGTGTGTAATTACAGTCATATAAATATTAGAACATTCCCTGAAATAGGCACTATATGAAATTATTTCCATATTACACTGTGAAGGTGTAATAATATATAATTAAGCAAGATGCTTTTGATTTATGAATGGGTCCGGTATGAGTTAGAGGCAGATGATTGTAGATCAGTGATGGGCAACCTTTTTAGCGTGGTGTGTCAAAAATCGGCAAAAAATCGAGCATAACTCGCATGGTGTGTCACTTCGACAAAAAAACATAATTTTGCGCAATTTATAGTTTAAATTACAAAAATGGTACAGCATAACACCCATCACTCAATCCACACGCATACACCAATCCACACGCATACACCAATCCACACGCATACACCAATCTACACACATACACCAATCCACACACATACACCAATCCACACATATACCAATCCACACACATACCAATCCACGCACATACCAATCCACACACATACCCCAATCCACACACATACCCCAATCCACACACATACCCCAATCCACACACATACACCAATCCACACACATACACCAATCCACACACACATACACCAATCCACACACACATACACCAATCCACACACACATACACCAATCCACACACATACACCAATCCACACACATACCCCAATCCACACACATACCCCAATCCACACACATACCCCAATCCACACATATACCCCAATCCACACATACATACCAATCCACACACATACCAATCCACACACATACCAATCCACACACATACACCAATCCACACACACATACCAATCCAGTCTCACTGTATGCTTTCCTACCTTTCCTCTTTTCTCCTTACAGCTCCTTTTCCTGCTCTTCGCTCCTCTTCTTCTTCAGTTCTTCTGTCTTCTTCCGAGGGCACGGGGTTCAGAGGGGACGGACAGTGGTGGGCGCGGCTTCAGTGTTGTGCGCCGGGATCTGACAACAAACCCCGGCGCACAACAGCTGTTGCCGCGCGGATCGCAAGGGAGCGGTATCGGAGGTCTTTAACAGACCTCCGGCTCCCATGAGTGATTTTAAGCCGGGTTCAAGGGAGAGCCTTGAACCGGCTTAAAACCCCCCTGATGAGCGGCACCCGGTGCGGACCGCCCCCCCCTGCTAGGTACGCTACTGCACGTCCCGCCCCCCCCCCCGTTCCTCCAGCACAGATTCTTTCATCCTCGGCGGCCGTGCAGGAGCCGAGGATGAATCGCATGAAATCCTGCGCGTGTCACCCCAAATGGCGTGTCATAGGTTCGCCATCACTGTTGTAGATTATCAAAAGCAAGATTGACGTTAATTAGTTTAAGTACAAATATTACATCTATGTCCTCCATGAGAAAGATTGCTACTTTAAATGGCACCTGTGATCACAAAATTAAATACATTGTGCATTTTCTTCTAGCCATAGGCATGTTTGAAAGAGAAGTCAGAAGTATGGATGAACTAAACAGTTAAATATACCGTACAAGTCTCAATGTACCATATTGCTTTTCAGGATTCTAATTTCACTAATTCTTGTAATATACAGATTATATAACATATCGTTTTAGATTAAGGATATTTTATATATATATATATATATATATATATATATATATATATATGTATGTATATTTACGGTGATTTAAACAGATTCACTTTTTTGTGTATAAGAAAATGTTCATATAGACTGGCCTGGTCCTCTGGCGGCGCTACATTGATGATGTACTGATTATATGGAAAGGGACACCAGAGGATCTCAATAAGTTTTTAGACTTTATAAATGACAACCAATACAATTTAAAATTTTCATCATGCATTCACCCTCAAGAAATTAATTTTCTAGATCTTACACTCTATATAGAGGAGGACATGATAAAATCCAAAACGTTCCTTAAACCAACAGATGGTAATAGTTACCGTATTTGCTCGATTATAAGACGACCCTGATTATAAGACGACCCCCCAAAATCTGAATATTAAATTAGGAAAAAAAGAAAAAGCCTGAATATAAGACGACCCCAAAGGAAAAAAGTTTTACCAGTAAATGTTAATTCATGTAAACTATTTTTTTAATAAAAGCTATGATTGAGAAAAATATTTTTTTTGTTTTTATTTCCTTGTATTTTCCAACCTGTCCCCCAGTTACGCACATCTGCCCCCAGGCTTGCCACCCCAATATGGCACTGTGGCCCATGATATGCCTTTTAACCCTCTATATGCCACTGTGCCCCATGGTATGCCTTTTGACCCCCTATGTGCCACTCTGCCTCCAGAAATGCCTTATACCCCTATATCCCATTCTGGCATCTAGGGGGTTAAAATACATATTATGGGGCAGAGTGGCATATAGGGAGGTATAAGGCATTTCAGGAGGCAGAGTGGCATTAAGGGAGTTAAAAGGCATTGTATAGAGCACTCTGCCTCCAGAAATGCCTTATACCCCTATATGCCACTCTGGCATTTAGGGGGTTAAAAGGCATATTATGGGGCAGAATGGCATATAGGGAGGTATAAGGCATTTCAGGAGGCAGAGTGCTCTATTAAATGCCCCCTTAACGCCACTCCAGAAATGCCCTATGCCCCCATTTAACACACACACACCCTATACCCCCATTTAACATACCCCCATTTAACACACACACACACTCTCTCTCGCTCCCCCCCTTCCCCTCTCTCACCCCCCTCTCACCCCTCTCAGCCCTCTCTTACCGGTGCTTCCAGCCGGGGCAGCGGGTTGACGTCGCCTTCCGCTGCAGCCGCAAGGAGGTGGAGTTGGCAGCGGGGGTTTGTATGCGTCCGTCGCGTATACTTTCCCCGGCTGTCAGGGGTCAGAGATCAGAGTTCCCCGCACCGGTGCGGGGAACTCTGGTCTCTGACAGCCGGGGAAGGTCTACGCGAAGGACGCAGACAACCCCCGCTGCTAGCCACACCTCCTTCCGGCTGCAGCGGACGTTGTCTGCGCGGATCGCGTGGACGTCAACCCGCTGCCCCGGCAACACAGCAGGAAGCACCGGTAAGTGTGTGTGTGATGGGGGGGGGTGAGACAGGAGGATCCAGGTCCCCTGCAGCGGTGCGGGGGATCTGGATCTTAGTCTCCTAATCAGACCTCTATTTGAGGTCTGATTAGAAGACGACCCCGATTAGAAGACAAGGGGTATTTTTCAGAGCATTTGCTCTGAAAAAAACCTCGTCTTATAATCGAGCAAATACGGTATATTGACTACGCCAGCTGCCATCCCCCACACTGGTTGCAGAATGTCCCTAAAGGACAATTCGCACATATCCGCAGGAATTGCACTAAGGACAATGATTTTTTTAACTCAAAGCGGATTATTAATGGATAAATTTAGAGAGAAATTATCCAGAAGAGCTTTTACAAAAACACCTGGATTGTACAATAAAGAAAAAGAGGGATTTTTTTCTGGGAGAAAGGGAACATAAATCTAAGAAAACGTTCGATTTTGCGCTCTTAACAAAATATAATGATAAGGCGTTTGAAATTAAAAAGGCAATAAAAGGGGGCGTGGCTGGCCCGGCGAAGAAGATGGCTGCCTGATCTGTTTGCTCCGCGCCGCCCGCCCTGAGATTCGCAGACACTCCGGCGTAATTCGCAATGGGCCGCACTAAAAAGGGTCCCCCGGAGCCGACTACCCCGGCGTCTAGCGGCAGGTCTCAACCCGCGTCGCTGAGGGGCTATTTTACCACTCCGCAGCTGCTGCAGACTCAGCCGGAAGACTCCAATATGGCGCAGACTCCCGCCTGCTCTGGGGCCTCGGAGGATGGCGATTCCCTGCTGCCCGCAGCCAGTGCCTCGGGACCGCCTTCGCCTGAGTGGCGCCGACTTTTTTCGTCTCTGCCCACAAAGGACGACTTCAGTCTCCTCGTGGCAGAAGTCAAGCAAACGGTCCGGGCCGAAGTCGCGGCCTTACGGGCTGAGGTTTCCCGCCTTGACGAGAGGGTCACCAGTGTTGACGCCAGGACCGGGGAGGTCGAACGCCAGCTATCGGCCCACTGCCGCTCCTGTTCCCATCAGATGGCGGATTTATTTTACCATCTGGAGGACCTCGATAACCGAGGGCGGCGGTCCAATATTCGGGTGCGGGGTCTTCCTGAAGGTGAGCGACCTGAGGATCTTAGGGCGATTCTGGACAGACTCTTTTCCCTGATTCTGGAGTGGCCTGCAGACCCTGGGAGGAAACCTATAAAATTTGAACGTGCCCATAGGGCTCTGCGCTCCAGTGGCGGCCCGGGAGACCCCCCCAGGGACATAATTTGCTGTCTCCACAGCTACTCGCTGAAGGAGGAGATAATGTTGAAGGCCCGCGCACGCCGGTTTTGGGCCTTTGAGGGGCACGAGGTTTCCCTCTATCACGACTTGTCCCACTACACGCTGTTGGCCAGGCGGGCCCTACGTCCTGTGACTGCCGCGCTTCAGGAGCGGAAGATCGCGTACCGGTGGGGTTATCCTTTTGCCCTGGTGGCTCGTCTGGGCCCCCTTACAGCTACCATCCGCAGGCCTGCGGACGTTCGACCCTTTCTGCTGGAGCTGGACCTGCCGCCGCTTGAGGTACCCGACTGGACCGCCCGAGATGTGGATTTTCGCCGGCGCCGTGCTGGTTCAGCGCAACGCGGGTCCCAGCGGGCCAGACCTCCTGGACGGGCTCTGAGGGACAGGGACCGTGACCAGCCGCCGAGGGAGTGACTGATGCCGGCCACTTTCCGGTGGTGACCCCGTGGAGGCTCCTCTGTATCCTTATTTGGCCGACTACGCCAGCCTGGATGCGGGACTTGTTCTTACCTGCGGACTTTCGTTTCATTTTACCGCTGCGTACCCGTGGCTCGTGTGTGACTTTATTTTTATTTCTTTTTCTTTTTCCGCGTCGTTTTTATTTTTCCGCATCGTTTTGTTTTTTATTATTTTTGTGCATTTGGGACTGGGTTCGTGTGCCTGCCCCCTAGGTGTGTTGGTGCTTCGGGGGTCGCTCTGCTGCCCTGCGGCCGCCCCGATGCTCGCCACGTGTCGCTCGGACCGACCGTGTTGCTCGCACGCGCTGGCCCTCGGGGCTCGCGCTGGTTTCGGGGTGTGCAGGGCTCGACCCGCCCCTTGTTATGTCGCTCTGCCGCGCGCTGCCCCATGCCATCCTGCCCATGTTCCTCCTGGTGGGGTTGGCACTGCCGCCTTGAGTGGCGTCTCCGCTGGCGTTTGTGTCACCCCTGGAGTGCGATCTCCTGCGGTGTGGTGGTCCCCTGGCGCGCCTGCTCCGGGACGCCCCCAGTTTGGCCCACGGCAGTCCTTCGCTCTCACTACACTACACAACCCGTTCGTCGTTTTTTTTTTTTTTTTTTTGTTTTTTTTTTTGTTTTGTTTTTTCCGGCCGTGGACACGTATGCTTCCTCTACTCCGGGGTCCGCATTTGTACTGTATAATTCTGTGTATTGCGTTGCCCAATAATTTGTTATTTGTTCTTTCACTGTTATGGTGTTGTCTGTTGTGTCTGTTTCGGGCGGGTGGCGGGGCGTTCTGTGTTTTGGCGGCACTTGGTTTACCTGCGGAGCCTTTGCCGCTTTCTGGAATTCTTCGCCCGCCTCGTTCTCTACCCCACGGGGCTTGGTGTCGTTGCCCGTTCTCTGGGGACCCCGTTCGCCTCCCTAGGGGGGTTGGGGTCTGCCCGGTACTTGACACATTACCCCACACACTACATATCCCACTAATATTACATAACTCCCCCCCCCGTTCCTGTTCTCCTCCCCACCGCCCTTTCCGCCCTCCCCTCTTTTTTGTCTCTACCCCCGCGGCACTGAGGCGTCGCTTCGCATACCGACTGTCATGGCTTTCCGCCCAGCCCCGCTGACCATTTATTCTGTTAACGCACAGGGTCTTAATATACCCGAAAAACGGTCCAGGGCTCTGAGAGAATTTAAGGCGCATGATGCCTCCGTGGTACTGCTTCAGGAGACCCACTTCAAGGGGGGGCAAGCCCCTAGTCTAAAGAATTCCCACTACCCTTTGGGATATTTTAGTAACAATCCGGAGTCCAAGACTAAGGGGACGGCTATACTATTTTCTAACAGGGTCCCGTTCGTTGTTAAGGATACTCTCCTTGATCCCTCGGGCCGTTTCACCTTCGTTAAGGGCTACATTGCGGAGGTTCTCTACACCTTTGCTAGCGTGTATCTTCCTAATAGGGCTCAGCATGTGGCCCTCCGCTCTATCGTGGCCTCGCTCGCCACTTTTGGGGAGGGCCTTGTGATTCTGGGGGGGGGATTTAAATGTCCCTCTTCGCCCGGAGGTCGACACTTCCTCGGGCTCCAGTTGTGTCCCGGCTAACCAGTTGCGCTCGGTTCGCAAACTCCTGACTGAGCAGCGCCTGATTGACTGCTGGCGTTCTCTGTACCCGACTGCCCGGGACTTCACTTTTTACTCTTCCCCTCATGCTTGCTACTCCCGACTGGATTACATCTTTCTCTCTCAGACTCACCTGGACTTGCTGCAGGCGGCCACGATCCTACCGATGACCTGGACAGATCACTCTCCAGTTTCCATTAAGCTAGACTCTCCGTTGTGTAGGCCCCGGGAGTGGACGTGGCGACTTAACGACTCTTTTCTACTGGACGAGGCGCTTGTCTCACAGACGACGACGGAACTGCAACGTTACTTTCAGGACAATGCTACGCAGGGGCTGTCCCCTCTGGTGGTGTGGGAGGCCCATAAGTGTGTGCTGCGAGGTTTCTTTATTCAACAAGGTACGCAACGGAAGAGGGCGCGCGCGCGGGAGATTGATAGGCTTACTGTTCGGATTCAGCAGTTGGAATCCCTGCATAAGGATACCCTTGATGAGGCGACCTACGCGGATCTGACCTCCCTCAGGGGCCAACTGTCTGACATTCTCAACTCTAAGTTTCGCCGGGCTTCCCTGTATAGTCAGAGATTTTTCAGTGAGCACGGTAATAAGTGCGGTAAGCTGTTGGCCAAAATGATAAACCCACTTAAGCGCAATACGCACGTTCACCGGGTCCGGACGCCTGCGGGGGATTTGTCCCATTTCCCCTCTAAGATAGTGGATGCGTTTCACGCGTACTACTCCTCTCTTTATGGTTCGTCCCAGGTTTCCGATGGGGGTGCCAGTCATGATAAGCGGGTCCGCATCAACAGTTATCTTGCGGAACACGGTGTGCGCAAACTCACCCGTGAACAGGCGGAATCCATGGAGGCGCCATTCTCGGCTGAGGAGCTCTCCGCGGCTCTGAAGGCCACCCAGCGGGGTAAGTGTCCGGGTCCGGACGGTCTGCCCCTGGGGTACTACCGTACGTTCTCGGCGCCCCTTTTCCCACACCTGCTTGCCGCGCTCAATGCCATCCGGGGGGGACTTCGGTTTCCCTCCCAGTCCTTGGCGGCCACGATCGCGGTCATTCCGAAGGAGGGCAAGGACCCTGGTTTGTGTCAGAGCTACCGCCCGATCTCGCTCCTCAATGCCGACTTGAAGCTTTTTGCTAAAATGCTGGCGTTGCGTCTGGGTCGGTTCCTCCCGCTGTTGGTTCACCCGGACAAAGCTGGCTTTATCCCTCGGCGTGAGGCGCGTGACAACACTATTAGACTTCTCTCTGTCATCCATAAGGCGCGGGCGGAGGCGCGCCAGATTTTACTGTTATCGACCGACGCGGAGAAGGCCTTTGATAGGGTGGACTGGGGTTTTTTGGAGGCTACCCTGGAACATCTGGGTCTAGGTCCCTCTATGTTGGCCTGGATTGGGGCTCTCTATTCCTCGCCTACTGCTCGCGTGCGGGTTAATGGGGCTCTCTCTCCCCCCATAGCGATAAGGAACGGGACCAGACAGGGGTGTCCCCTGTCCCCGATGCTCTTTGCGCTGTCTCTGGAGCCTTTTTTGGAGGCTGTCCGTTCGGACCCGAACATCTTGGGGTTCCGGGACGGTGGTCGACATCATAAGGTGGCGGCATACGCTGATGATCTGCTGTTTATTGTAGACCGCCCCAGTATTTCACTCCCGAATATTCTTGAGGCTTTTCGTCTCTACGGCGCGCTGTCTAACCTTAAGATAAATTATTCGAAGTCCGAAATTTTAAATGTCTCCCTGCCCCCTCGGTTGGTGACCTCGCTTATGCCTTGCTTCCCCTTCCGGTGGTGCCCGGAGATGCTTAAGTATTTAGGGATTTGGCTGACTGCCGATCCCGCGCGGCTTTATCATGTTAATTTTACGCCTTTGTTAGCCGTTCTGTCTGAGGATCTGCGGCGGTGGACGCCGCTATATCTCTCCTGGATAGGCCGGGTGAATGTTGTCAAGATGAACCTTTTGCCTCGGGTGTTGTATCTGTTCCAGACGCTTCCGATTCGGATACCGCGGGACTTTTTCAAGGTTCTCCGGTCTCTGGTGTCTAGGTTTGTCTGGGGCAATAAGAGCCCTCGGCAGCGGTTTGCCCAGCTCACGAGGCCCAAATCTGCGGGCGGGCTTGCCTTGCCTGATTTTCATGCGTATTACCGTGCTGCCCACCTCCTTCGCATCTTGGAGTGGCATACCCTGGGTCCCCTAGCTAAGCCATGGGTCGATCTGGAGCTTGGGGGGTTGCGGGGCCGTGTATACCATGCCTTGTGGGGCCCGGGTGGCGGCCACGGCAGCATTTCCCATCCTTTTGTGCTGGCGACACTGGCGGTTTGGCGGGAGGTGTGCCTGCGCGCTTGCCTGTCTACCGCGCCGTCGCCGTTGCTGCCCCTCTGCGAGAACCCGGACTTTGCTCCGGGGCGAGAGGTGGGACGGTTGGACTTCCTCGGGGTTCCTGCCCCTGTCCGGGCCCGGGAGCTGCTGGAGGGGGGCGGGCTGCTCCCCTTGAGCTCGTTGCTGCGGGGGCGCGATCCTACGTGGTCGGAGCGCTTCACGTACCACCAACTTGGGCACTATCTCTCTACCGCATGGGGACCGTCTCCACCGGCCCTTAACGGGCTTTGAAACCTTGTGCACGGGGGCCCGGCCACCGGAGAGGGCCATCTCCTTGCTCTATTCCTTACTGATGACTGTCACCTCTACGACTCGACCGTCCTTCTGTGAGACCTGGGAGACCGTTTGTGACACTCGACTCTCTGACAAGGACTGGGATAAGATATTCGTTTTCACCCACAAGAGCTCGAGGGCCACTAAGACGCAGGAGACTAACTATAAACTGTTGACACACTGGTACAGAACGCCGCAGCGTCTTCAGCGTATGTTCCCGGGTACGTCTGACACGTGTTGGAGGTGCGGTGGGGATGTGGGCACGATGTTGCACATATGGTGGTCCTGTCCCTTGCTGCAACCTTACTGGCGGGAGGTTCACCGGGTGATTTCGGAGTTATCAGACTCTCCCCCTCCTTTCCGTCCACTGCCCATGCTCTTGCATCACACGTCTCACTCGATCTCTCATTACAAACGGTCGGTGGTCCGACATCTCCTCGACGCTGCTAAAAGCCTTATACCCTTACACTGGAAACAACCTTGCCCTCCCTCTCGCCGGGACTGGGTGGCAAGGGTGGAGGAGATTAGGAGGGTTGAGGATCTCTCCGCCTCGACCCCGAAACTTAGGGAGGCCTATAAGGCTACGTGGTTTTACTGGCTGTCCTCGGTTGTTGGGCACGATGTGTAGTTGCCTAGTTTCGCCCGGGGCCGCCCGGCTACTCGGCGGGCCGATGTTCGTGGCCGCGAGCTGTCCTGACTTCTTGATTTATGTTCTCCATTGTTCCTGAGATGGGTATTTGTAACGCTGCTTGTGTGCTGGTATGCGCCTCTGACTGTACTTATGTTATGTACCTTGCTATGTATTTTTGTGTTCCACTGTCTCATGCCGCGGTTTCCTGATTCCCCTTGCCCCCCCCCTTTTTTCCTTCTGTATCCCGGCCCTACCTCCCTCCTTTATGTTTTTGAAAAATTTCAATAAAAATCTGATTTTGAAAAAAAAAAAGGCAATAAAAAAATGCTGGCCTATTTTGCACCAAGATAACGTCTTAAAAAATCACCTCCCAGAAAAACCGAATATGATTTATAAGAAGGTTGAAAGTTTGAAATCAATTCTGGCCCCGAGCGTTCTGCCCCTGGTGACGGAAACCATAAAGGAAGATAACTCCTTTCTTAAAAAGAAAAATCCAGGGTTTTACAGATGCGGGAGATGCAAGCTTTGTAGGACGTGTTTAAAACAAGATAAAAAAATCACTAAGTTCAAATGCTCTATCACCAAGAAAGAATATAACATTAGGCATTTTATTCACTGTGGGTCTAAGAACGTCATCTACCTCTTAGAATGCAGTTGTGGGATCCAGTACATCGGACGGACCACAAGGGAGCTGAAAGTTAGAGGCCTCGAACACCTCGGGGGTATACGCAACAATAGCCTAAAACACAGTGTTCCCAAACACTGTAACACTTGTAAGGATTTATCATGTTGGCTTATAAGCTTTGCATTTGCACTTTTTTATATTTACTTACCTGGAATGATTTATTAGTTATGAACTACTCCTTTTCATGATGGAATTGTCCATTGCATAATAGAAAAAACAATGCACTTTCAATAAATAATGCACCTTTTAATAAATAATGCACCTTATATATATAAAATAATGCACTTTATAATGATAAGTACATTAGTTTTTGCACTTTCTCACATATCACTTACCTGAGATTGTGTATTATCCTCTTATTTGTGGTACCGTCTATAGTTTTTTAATTCTTCCTCTTACTCTTATCTCCATTTTTATAGACTGGTATATGTCACATATGGATCTATTTATATAAACTTATATTTTAGATATATATAGACTTATACTTTTGTCAGTTAGTAAGACACACAGAGCATGTTTCTTATTCAAGTCTTTTTTATTTGTGGGATGCAAAAGGGAAATATGTCCGTTCTGTTTTAAGTATGCTTCGTCCCGGGACCTCTAAGCGAGCTATGGCTGTATTCTTCCTCCTTTGACTTGCAAGTGCACATTGACTGTGTTCGCCGTCCACGGAGATCATAACGGCGAATGAGGGTTCCTGTGGAGACGTACAGGGACGTAGTGGCGTCATGACGTACAAAGACGGGATAACGACGAGACTCGGCCCTCTACGGATACAACGTTGTGACGTACCCGGAAGCACCCATATAATATGGACTACGGACTCCAATAACATTTTACTTTGATTTTATTTGGTTTTATTGAGTTTGATTTTATTATTTGTTTATTGTCTCCTGAAGAAGCCGACGTGCTATCGGCGAAACGCGTCGAGACTAATAAAGTTGGAAGTTTATAGCTGTCTACCGGAGTATCCAATTGATTTAGCTTGTGCACATTACTCTTTGAGTTGTGCTACTTCATCTTTGTAAGTGCAATTTTTATTTATTCGTTTTGCGGCTTAAAGATATTGCACCATCTTGGTTCTCCTTGGTTTTACAGCTTTCAAGACTTATTATACATCAAGTGTATTCAGAGTCCGTTTGATGAGCTTCATATATCCAGCCCATTTGTGAGTCGATCTTACACCTCATTAATATATCGTTTATTTTACGTATTACACTATTAGTATTTTCTTTTTTGTTCCCCCATGTATATGCGCTCCACTATTTGCTGTTGGATGTTTGAAAGAGAAGTCAGAAGTATGGATCAACTAAACAGTTAAATATACCGTACAAGTCTCAATGTACCATATTGCTTTTCAGGATTCTAATTTCACTAATTCTTGTAATATACAGATTATATAACATTAGGGCTGAAACAACTAATCGATAATTATCGATTAATCGGATCGATTTTTATCGATTATAAAAAGGTTTTTTTCAGAGCAAATGCTATGAAAAACTCCTCTCCTTATAATAATCCGATCTCAAACAGAGATCGGATTATAACACCGGAATCCAGATCCCCCGTAACGCTGCAGGAGACCTGGATTCCCCTCACTGTCGGCCGGTCTCTCACTTCCGTCTCTCTCCCCCTCCCATCTGCCTCCTCCCCCCTCCCATACACTGCTCTGCCTCTCTACCCGGCACTGTTACTGACAGGCACTTTCCCTGCAGCTTCATAGAAGCCTCAGTGTAAGTGAAGGTGAGTAACGGAGTCTGTCTGTGTGATGCAGACCCCCACCGGCTGACAGAGAATCATCCTCTCTGACAGCCGGTGAGGGTCTGCATCGCACAGACAGACTCCGTTACTGCCCTTCACTTACACTGTGGCTTCTATGAAGCTGCAGGGAAAGTGCCTGTCAGTAACGGTGCCGGGTAGAGAGGCAGAGCGGTGTATGGGAGTGGGGAGGAGTCAGAGGGGTGTATGGGAGCCACCCTCCAATACACCACTCTGGCTCCTCCCCCTCTCATACGCCACTCTGCCTCTCTACCCGGCTCCCTAGTGTCTTGTCAGAAACGGAGGTTCACAGGAGGCAGAGTGGAGTATGGGAGGGGGGAGGGGGGAGGAGGCAGAGTGGAGTATGGGAGGGGGAGGAGGCAGAGTGGAGTATGGGAAGGGGGAGGAGGCAAAGTGATGTATGGGAGGGGGAGGAGGCAAAGTGATGTATGGGAGGGGGAGGAGGCAAAGTGATGTATGGGAGGGGGAGGAGGCAGAGTGGTGTATGGGAGGGGGAGGAGCCAGAGTGGAATATGGGAGGGGGAGGAGGCAAAGTGATGCATGGGAGGGGAGGAGCCAAAGTGATGTATGGGAGGGGGGAGGAGGCAGAGTGGAGTATTAGAGGGGGGAGGAGCTAGAGTGGTGTATGGGAGGGGGAGGAGCCAGAGTGGTGTATGGGAGGGGGCGGAGCCAGAGTGGTGTATGGGTGAGTTATAGTGGTGTATGGGGGGTATTATGAATTTTTAGGGCATATAGGGGGTATAAGGCATATGGATATTAGGCATATCAGGGGGGCATAAACATATCTGGGGGTAAAAGGTATATCAGGGGGCTCAGTGGCATATAGGGGGTATAAGACATATTGATATTAGGCATATCAGGGGGGCATAAAACACATCTGGGGCAAAAGGTATATCAGGGGGCTCAGTTGCATATCACTGGCATATAAGGAGTATAAGGCATATCAGGGGCACAGTGGCATATCAGGGGGCACAGTGGAATCTGGCATATAAGAGGTATAAGGCATATATGGGGGCAGAGTGGCAAGCTGGGGGTCAGATGTGCATAACTGGGGGCAGTTTGGTAAATAAAAAAATTTAAACAAGGCTTTTTTCTCAGTTTTTATTAAATATGAAAAATAGTTAACATATGAATTAATATTTACTAATAACTTTGTATTAAAACCTAGTTTGAGAAACACTGTGTTTGGGTTCTTGTAGCATTTATTATTATGTCAGTAAAATAAGAAGGTGAATAGAGAGAGGCCATTGCAATAAAGAGATGAAAGTGTAAATTGTACGTTTTTTATTGCAATTTTTCTTCAATTTAAAATAATGTATTTTTTTTATCCGATTAATCGATTAATCGACAAAATAATCAGCCAACTAATCGATTATTAAAATAATCGTTAGTTGCAGCCCTATATAACATATCGTTTTAGATTAAGGATATCTTATATATTTATATATATATATATATGTATGTATATTTACAGTGATTTAAACAGATTCACTTTTTTGTGTATAAGAGAATGTTCATATAGACTGGACTAATTGAAGATGGAGACTAAACACGACGATTTTAGAGCTTTAATCTTTGTAACATAATCTGAAGATCCCAGATTGAATTAAAATCAGGGAATTTTATACCCCATCATCTGGCATAAGAACGTTTTTTTTTCAATTATTATTTTCCTTAACGACAAGTAAAATTAACAGAAATTTAAAAATATATATATTTTAAATTTTGAGCCATAGCACTACACATTTTGAAGTTTGGGTTTTTTTTGGTTAAAAAGGTATAACATCATTTAGAATGCAAAAACATTACTTCCATTCATTAATTTAGATTCTTAGTTTTATTTTGTTCACAAATAGAACTAGAGTCTCTTAGTGGATGCACTGAAGCTACACAGTATTGCCAGGGCTATAACCAAGAGTTATGTGTTAAAGCACCGGTGCGAAAAGTATTTAACTGGCGTTCTGGAGATAAATTACCGAGCATACCAGCAACCTGTCCTTTGCTATAGATGAAACAAATACTAAATAATTTAATAAAAAGTTTGCATTTATATCCGAATATAGACAAGTTAGGTGATGCATCTACAACAAGGCAAAAGAAAAATTTCCACGCATGATTAAGATAATGGGATGGGCATTAAGATATCCTTAATCTAAGACGAGATCAACAATTTATTAAAGTCTGAGTTTTATGCCAGGAAAGACGGGCAAATGGTAAGAAGGTACCTAGAACAAATCACTGCAAACCATGTGTAGCTATACTGACACACACCTAATAAACTAGGCAGCATCCTCTGTGCATCTATATATACACTTATATTATATATATTATATATATTATATATATATATATATATATATTGTGTGTGTGTGTGTGTGTGTGTGTATGCCAGAGAACGAATGACAGCATGGTGTGTGCATCATACATAATGTCATTCCTTATCAATATTAAGCCAATAAAGTTAACAAATCCTTAGGACACGAATGTGTAATAAATGGGAAAAATAGTGTCTTCTGTGTACACTGTGCAGGTGAGTGACGAAGTAATGTGTGATGTACAATGCATCATAATATGAAGTCCATGAGAAGGGACTGATATTAGGTGGAAGAAGCGATTAGGGATCCCAAAGAATGATGAATTGGAGAGTAAATCGTAAACCCCGTGGAATACCTGAACCTTTTAAACCCACGGCTTCATTTTAAGCGATTAGCCTGTTTTTTTAATACAAATACACACTGCAAGCACGCGTGGGACATGTCATCACTCACCGGGTACCAGATCCTCTTCCTCCCCGGCCGCCATCGCAGTAATTTACTGAGGTACACAGAGTGATTTATATGTGCAGTGCCGACAGCCGGACAACTGGTGTAAACTCATTGACAGCCCGCTTGCCTAAAGCAGCGGAAGGTCGCTCGTCCGTCAGGGATCTGCGACCGGAAGTAAACAAACTGCCGGTCTATAGCAACGGGGGTGGGAGAAGCAGAAGAACAGGAGGAGGTGATTGTCCTTATCTGGCGACACCTGGTGGCCGGAGGGCTTCACTTCGGTGTCGTGAGTGCTCAGTAGTGTACCGAGTAGGATCGGGCGTTAAACAGACTGCAGTGTGTCTAGTAACGGTTCACAGAAAGGGATGCAAAACGGAAGGAAAGAGACTTTAGGCAATACGGAGGCTGTCCTTTCAGGTTCAGTTTCTCCTCTCTCATATGTCAAGCATCACAGCACCTCACATTAAAAGAAAAATAGCACTCATGGTTTCAATAATTACAGCACAATTTTTCCTTTAAATAATAACATTTCAGGGAAAGAAAATGTAAAAATAACGAGCAGGATGACATCTTGTGTTGTTCACATTTTTTTATATAAATAAAGCTGTGAGTGGCATACAGTACTCTGGCAGTGGAAGGGTTAAATGTGTTGCGTGGTGGATGGAACCTCTTCTGTCGGCTATCGTTGTGACATCATAATTGAAGCTTCAGGTAATACACTGGTTTTCCCCACCGAGTGCCATTTTGAAGGGCCATCCCAAGACAGCTGTCTTCCTGGCAAAGCGAACTGCAGAGTGTCGGCTACCCGGCAAAGAGATTTGCAGAGTGTCAGCGTTCCAGCAAGAGATCTGCGAAGCACATGAAGCGTGTGAATTATTTTTTTTTTAATTATATATACAGCATCTTATGATCGATGAACACAATTTATAATTATTTTTTTTGTTTGTTGTTTTTTTGTTTTAATGTAGTCAGAGTTAACCTCTTAGTGCCCAGAGGGAAGGGTAGTTCTTCCAGCCATGGTTCCCCAGAGGTTTCCTCCTAAAAATGGGGGTTTTCCTCTCCTCCGAGCTGAAGAATGACTCTTTGTGAGTCCAGAGGTAGCTCCTTCTCTGTCCCCTTGCCCCTATCCATACAATGTTTTTTTTTATTATATAATAAAGTTTTGATTGTCCCCAACATTGATGTGTATGAGTAATTATTTCAAAATCATAAAAGGGATTAATTACTTTTAGTTCAAATATATTATTTCCTACTTAGAGGGTGGTAGGTAAATGGAAGTGGAAGGGGCTAATACACAAAAGTGCAGCTTCTCCAGTACCCTGGGTCACTACAGGGAAGCTTGGGGTCATGGGAGCGGTGTTGCAGCATGTCCCACTACCTGCCCACTTCAACAATGGCGTGTGGCTAGCCCCACCCATGCTGCCAGCTGGACCACCCAGTGATGTCAACAGGACTGCCCACCAAGTCAACAGGACTGCTCACCAACATCAGCAGCACCGCCAACCTGCATCCCACAAAGAGGGCTCTGGGTATCAGGACCCTAATGTTCCAATGTATGCTAAATAAAGAAGCAGAGGCTCAGCACTATGTATGCTAAGACAGTGAGGGAATTTAAACATGGATCGGATAGGCATATAGTTATTTTGAATCAAGACCAGGCCGAGTGCTGATTAAGGTTTGAACCTTTCTGTTATGGGCAAAAAAGCATACTAGATGGGTCGAATAAATGTTGTTCAGCTTTGATGTTATGGAGGGCAGGATTTTGTAAGGCAAACAATTTGGATTGGGACAGGCCCAGTAAAACTAGCGCTTACACACTCACATTAAAATATTCTCATGCATCTGCAGCCTTATCTTATCCGCACACCTGGGAACTCTCTGGCTCCGACTGCCCAGAGCCCACCTTGCAGGATGCGGGTAGGAAGGCCTTCCTGACATCACCTGCCCCACCGATGTCATTGGTGGATCCCATCAACATGCAGGAGAAGTGGGCATGATGTGGGGCGTACCGCATTGCTGCTCCTGTGACCCGGGGTTTCCTGATCCAGGGAAACAGTGCTTCACCCCAAGTCTCCAGATGGAACCCAGAGAGTTCCCAGATATGCTCGTCTGGAGACTTTCCTTAGGGAAACCAATGATTCTGAGCTCATAGAAAAGTGGGCATCTAAGAAAGAAAGGTGAACCAATGGGTTTGGTTCCTAAAGAGCCATTGACCCTCATAAAAAGACCAAGGGTGTATGCTATTGCTTTTTTTTCATTCATTCTGTTAATATTAACATTGCTCTGAGCAATCTTTTCCCCCATCATCTTTGCTGTCCAGGTACCACACATTTTGGCTATTCTTAACAAAATATTCTACCACTTTTTCTTGGGTTCCTTAAGGATATTTAAATGCTGTATCTCTAATGTGATACATAGATGTAACATTTGTTTACCAGAATTATTGAGCACTCAGCCAGTGAAATGGTTAATTACTCTTTTTACAGTGGGTATAACTAAAACTTCACAATTCCTCTTCTATTCGGTCCTTTGGACCCACTTACAAATACATACTCACGTGAAAACATCCTCCACAGCCTTACCTTGTCCAAAGACTTTCCATTAGCACACAGTGCGAGCAGCCATTACTCGGGCCAGCCCCTGCGCCCCTTATCCTGCTGGTTGCACAGGGTGCACTACATGAGCATACCTGGGAACTTTCTAAATCAGCTGTCCTCAGATTCTCCAATACCGGTCCTCATGGAAACCTTGACTTCTCATTATTTAAAGAGACACATAATTGAGTCACCTCCAGTCAAGCAGGCATATCAACCATAACATACTGGAAGCAAAAGCACCAGTTGGGTGTAAAATAGCAATGCATATAATGCACAATATCAGGCTCCAGTAATAATACAAATAAGTAATAACACAGCAGGAAAATAGACTGCATTGTGCATACCTGTAATTTTGTTTGGGAGATTACTGTGAGCTGGACACATGAACGGACAGAACATTTGAGCTAGTGGCTAAAGGAAATATTTGTAGAAAAAAAGCTAGATTAAGACATCCCTCGGCATTATATTCTGACCCATTCCACCACCGTTCCTCAATCTCTAGGGTCTCATTACTGATGTTGTAAACTAATAGTCACTCTCCTTCAGATCATGAAATGGTTGCCGTAAGGTCTTGCAATGTGATATTTTCAGCAGAGGAAGCAGATACGCATAAATATCAGATAATGAGATGTGATTTTGTGGATCATTCATGAGAAATCCCCTACCGGCAATCGACTAAAATATGTTTGGTCTAAGTAAAAAAATAAATAAATAAACACTCTAGAAGCATTAGTTACAAGCATAGTTACATAAATTCATGTCAAAACAATTACGGAAACTAGATGAAACCATCTGTTTTTATAGAGCTGTTTTTTTGTAACGCTGGTACAAATGGTGTGCAATTACAGTCATATAAGTATTAGAACATTCCCTGAAATAGGCACTATATGAAATTATTTCCATATTACACCGTGAAGGTGTAATAATATATAATTAAGCAAGATGCTTTTGATTTATGAATGGGTCCGGTATGAGTTAGAGGCAGATGATTGTAGATCAGTGATGGGCAACCTTTTTAGCGTTGTGTGTCAAAAATCGGCAAAAAATCGAGCATGCTTTCCTACCTTTCCTCTTTTCTCCTTACAGCTCCTTTTCCTGCTCTTCGCTCCTCTTCTTCTTCAGTTCTTCTGTCTTCTTCCGAGGGCACGGGGTTCAGAGGGCACGGACAGCGGTGGGCGCGGCTTCAGTGTTGTGCGCCGGGATCTGACAACAAACCCCGGCGCACAACAGCTGTTGCCGCGCGGATCGCAAGGGAGCGGTATCGGAGGTCTTTAACAGACCTCCGGCTCCCATGAGTGATTTTAAGCCGGGTTCAAGGGAGATCCTTGAACCGGCTTAAAATCACTCAAGGGAGCCGGTGGTCTGTTAAAGACCTCCGATACCGCTCCCTTGCGAGCCTGCTCCTCCAGCGGCGGACATTACTGTCCGTCTCTGGAGGGGTGCCCCCTGATGAGCGGCACCCGGTGCGGACCGCCCCCCCCCCCCCGTTCCTCCAGCACAGATTCTTTCATCCTCGGCGGCCGTGCAGGAGCCGAGGATGAATCGCATGAAATCCTGCGCGTGTCACCCCAAATGGCGTGTCATAGGTTCGCCATCACTGTTGTAGATTATCACAAGCAAGATTGACGTTAATTAGTTTAAGTACAAATATTACATCTATGTCCTCCATGAGAAAGATTGCTACTTTGAATGGCACCTGTGATCACAAAATTAAATACATTGTGCATTTTCTTCTAGCCATAGGCATGTTTGAAAGAGAAGTCAGAAGTATGGATGAACTAAACAGTTAAATATACCGTACAAGTCTCAATGTACCATATTGCTTTTCAGGATTCTAATTTCACTAATTCTTGTAATATACAGATTATATAACATATCGTTTTAGATTAAGGATATTTTATATATATATATATATATATATATATATATATATATATATATATATATATATATATATATATATATATATATATATATATATATATGTATGTATATTTACGGTGATTTAAACAGATTCACTTTTTTGTGTATAAGAAAATGTTCATATAGACTGGTCTGGTCCTCTGGCGGCGCTACATTGATGATGTACTGATTATATGGAAAGGGACACCAGAGGATCTCAATAAGTTTTTAGACTTTATAAATGACAACCAATACAATTTAAAATTTTCATCATGCATTCACCCTCAAGAAATTAATTTTCTAGATCTTACACTCTATATAGAGGAGGACATGATAAAATCCAAAATGTTCCTTAAACCAACAGATGGTAATAGTTACCGTATTTGCTCGATTATAAGACGACCCTGATTATAAGACGACCCCCCAAAATCTGAATATTAAATTAGGAAAAAAAGAAAAAGCCTGAATATAAGACGACCCCAAAGGAAAAAAGTTTTACCAGTAAATGTTAATTCATGTAAACTATTTTTTTAATAAAAGCTATGATTGAGAAAAATATTTTTTTTTGTTTTTATTTCCTTGTATTTTCCAACCTGTCCCCCAGTTACGCACATCTGCCCCCAGGCTTGCCACCCCAATATGGCACTGTGGCCCATGATATGCCTTTTAACCCTCTATATGCCACTGTGCCCCATGGTATGCCTTTTGACCCCCTATGTGCCACTCTGCCTCCAGAAATGCCTTATACCCCTATATCCCATTCTGGCATTTAGTGGGTTAAAATGCATATTATGGGGCAGAGTGGCATATAGGGAGGTATAAGGCATTTCAGGAGGCAGAGTGGCATTAAGGGAGTTAAAAGGCATTGTATAGAGCACTCTGCCTCCAGAAATGCCTTATACCCCTATATGCCACTCTGGCATTTAGGGGGTTAAAAGGCATATTATGGGGCAGAATGGCATATAGGGAGGTATAAGGCATTTCAGGAGGCAGAGTGCTCTATTAAATGCCCCCTTAACGCCACTCCAGAAATGCCCTATGCCCCCATTTAACACACACACACACACCCTATACCCCCATTTAACATACCCCCATTTAACACACACACACACACACACTCTCTCTCGCTCCCCCTCTCACCCCTCTCTCCCCTCTCTTACCGGTGCTTCCAGCCGGGGTAGCGGGTTGACGTCGCCTTCCGCTGCAGCCGCAAGGAGGTGGAGTTGGCAGCGGGGGTTTGTATGCGTCCGTCGCGTATACCGTATTTGCTCGATTATAAGACGACCCTGATTATAAGACGACCCCCCAAAATCTGAATATTAAATTAGGAAAAAAAGAAAAAGCCTGAATATAAGACGACCCCAAAGGAAAAAAGTTTTACCAGTAAATGTTAATTCATGTAAACTATTTTTTTAATAAAAGCTATGATTGAGAAAAATATTTTTTTTTGTTTTTATTTCCTTGTATTTTCCAACCTGTCCCCCAGTTACGCACATCTGCCCCCAGGCTTGCCACCCCAATATGGCACTGTGGCCCATGATATGCCTTTTAACCCTCTATATGCCACTGTGCCCCATGGTATGCCTTTTGACCCCCTATGTGCCACTCTGCCTCCAGAAATGCCTTATACCCCTATATCCCATTCTGGCATTTAGGGGATTAAAATGCATATTATGGGGCAGAGTGGCATATAGGGAGGTATAAGGCATTTCAGGAGGCAGAGTGGCATTAAGGGAGTTAAAAGGCATTGTATAGAGCACTCTGCCTCCAGAAATGCCTTATACCCCTATATGCCACTCTGGCATTTAGGGGGTTAAAAGGCATATTATGGGGCAGAATGGCATATAGGGAGGTATAAGGCATTTCAGGAGGCAGAGTGCTCTATTAAATGCCCCCTTAACGCCACTCCAGAAATGCCCTATGCCCCCATTTAACACACACACACACACCCTATACCCCCATTTAACATACCCCCATTTAACACACACACACACACACACACACTCTCTCTCGCTCCCCCCCTTCCCCTCTCTCATCCCCCTCTCACCCCTCTCTCCCCTCTCAGCCCTCTCTTACCGGTGCTTCCAGCCGGGGTAGCGGGTTGACGTCGCCTTCCGCTGCAGCCGCCAGGAGGTGGAGTTGGCAGCGGGGGTTTGTATGCGTCCGTCGCGTATACTTTCCCCGGCTGTCAGGGGTCAGAGATCAGAGTTCCCCGCACCGGTGCGGGGAACTCTGGTCTCTGACAGCCGGGGAAGGTCTACGCGAAGGACGCAGACAACCCCCGCTGCTAGCCACACCTCCTTCCGGCTGCAGCGGACGTTGTCTGCGTGGATGTCAACCCGCTGCCCCGGCAACACAGCAGGAAGCACCGGTAAGTGTGTGTGTGATGGGGGGGGGGTGAGACAGGAGGATCCAGGTCCCCTGCAGCGGTGCGGGGGATCTGGATCTTAGTCTCCTAATCAGACCTCTATTTGGAGGTCTGATTAGAAGACGACCCCGATTAGAAGACAAGGGGTATTTTTCAGAGCATTTGCTCTGAAAAAAACCTTGTCTTATAATCGAGCAAATACGGTATATTGACTACGCCAGCTGCCATCCCCCACACTGGTTGCAGAATGTCCATAAAGGACAATTCGCACATATCCGCAGGAATTGCACTAAGGACAATGATTTTTTTAACTCAAAGCGGATTATTAATGGATAAATTTAGAGAGAAATTATTAGAGAGAAAGCGCTTTTACAAAAACACCTGGATTGTACAATAAAGAAAAAGAGGGATTTTTTTCTGGGAGAAAGGGAACATAAATCTAAGAAAACGTTCGATTTTGCGCTCTTAACAAAATATAATGATAAGGCGTTTGAAATTAAAAAGGCAATAAAAAAATGCTGGCCTATTTTGCACCAAGATAACGTCTTAAAAAATCACCTCCCAGAAAAACCGAATATAATTTATAAGAAGGTTGAAAGTTTGAAATCAATTCTGGCCCCGAGCGTTCTGCCCCTAGTGACGGAAACCATAAAGGAAGATAACTCCTTTCTTAAAAAGAAAAATCCAGGGTTTTACAGATGCGGGAGATGCAAGCTTTGTAGGACGTGTTTAAAACAAGATAAAAAAAATCACTAAGTTCAAATGCTCTATCACCAAGAAAGAATATAACATTAGGCATTTTATTCACTGTGGGTCTAAGCAGGGGCGTAGCTAGAGTATTTGGCACCCGGGGCGGATCCTGTAAGTGGCACCCCCCCCCAAAATGTAAAGACATCTACAAAATTATGTTGGCAAGAATATTTATTGAACCAATTTGTAAACTGTAAACAACAAGAAATCTGAAAAAATAAATTAATAATTTATAAGTAAAATAAACACGTTTAAATAACATTTACTGAACATATAATAGTGCTTTCTTTAATAACCCTCCAAAAAAAACGGCGTCCACATTGCCCACATAGAACCTGACCAGCACCCAAATTACACACACATAGGACGTGCCATATTTGCCCCCAAACAGCCCAGCATGAGTCAGCATTGTTCCCAAACAGCCGAGTGTACGCCATCTTTGTCTCATAAACACGCTACCTGTGCCATCTTTGTCCCATAAACACCCTGCTTATGCCATCTTTGCCTTTTTGACAAATCAACTATACACCTATGATTAACACAAACACTTTTACAGTCACTCACTAATTCACTTTCATTCACACAATAATTTATTCTTTCACACAAATTATTTACACATATTCATTGATGCATTCTCACAAATCCCTTAAATCTCTCGCTCATTCACACAATTCATCCACACATTAATCCATTCGCTCTCATTCTGACTCTTTATTTCAATATTCTTGCTACCTTCCTTTCTCCCTATCTACACATTCTCACCCCTTCTGCCCTATCTAGCCCTTCTCACTTCCTTCTCCCTATCTACCCCCTATCCCCCCCGTCTCACTCCCTTCTCCCTATCTACCCCCCCTAACTATCTACCCTCTCCCCCCTTTGAAGTTCACTTACCTTTCAGGAGTCCTGGTGTGGGGGTGCAAGGCCTCTGTCTCCCAGCTCTGCCACTGTATGGAACAGCATGGTAAGTGTGGATTGGTAAGTGTGGATTGGTAAATGTGTGAGAGTGCATAATTATATAATGAAAAAGACATTGGAAATGGTACAGCATAACACCCATCACTCTCACACATTTACCAATCCACACTTACCATTCCAGATGCCACACATACCAATCCACAGATCCCACACATACCAATCCACAGATCCCACACATACCACACACACCAATCCACAGATTCCACACATACCAATCCACACATACCAATCCACAGATTCCACACATACCAATCCACACTTACCAATCCACAGATTCCACACTTAACAATTCACACATACCAATCCACATTTACCAATCCACAGATTCCACACATACCAATCCACAGATTCCACACATACCAATCCACGTTTACCAATCCACAGATTTCACACTTACCAATCCACATTTACCAATACACATACCAATCCACAGATTCCACACATACCAATCCACAGATTCCACACATACCAATCCACATTTACCAATCCACACTTACCAATCCACTCTCACTCTAACTGAATGATTTCCTACCTTTCCTCTTTTCTTCTTACAGCAGTCAGCTCCTTTTCTTTCTCTTCGCTCCTCTTCTTCTGTCTTCTTCCTGGTTCAGAGGGCACGGACGGCGGTGGGCACGGACGGCGGTGGGCGCGGCTTCAGTGTTGTGCGCCGGGATCTAACAAACCCCGGCGCACAGCAGCAGTTGCCGCGCAGATCGCGAGTGAGCGGTATCGGAGGTCTTTAACAGAGACCTAACAGAGACCTAACCCCCCCTAACTATCTACCCTCTCCCCCCTTTGAAGTTCACTTACCTTTCAGGAGTCATGGTGTGGGGGTGCAAGGCCTCTGTCTCCCAGCTCTGCCACTGTATGGAACAGCATGGTAAGTGTGGATTGGTAAGTGTGGATTGGTAAATGTGTGAGAGTGATGGGAGTTATGATGTACTTTAGAGCATAATTATATAATGAAAAAGACATTGGAAATGGTACAGCATAACACCCATCACTCTCACACATTTACCAATCCACACTTACCATCCACAGATTCCACAGATTCCACACATACCAATCCACACTTACCAATCCACACATTCCACACATACCAATCCACACTTAACAATTCACACATACCAATCCACATTTACCAATCCACACTTACCAATCCACAGATTCCACACATACCAACCCACACTTACCAATCCACAGATTCCACACATACCAATCCACACATACCAATCCACAGATTCCACACATACCAATCCACGTTTACCAATCCACAGATTTCACACTTACCAATCCACATTTACCAATACACATACCAATCCACAGATTCCACACATACCAATCCACACTTACCAATCCACTCTCACTCTAACTGAATGATTTCCTACCTTTCCTCTTTTCTTCTTACAGCAGTCAGCTCCTTTTCTTTCTCTTCGCTCCTCTTCTTCTGTCTTCTTCCTGGTTCAGAGGGCACGGACGGCGGTGGGCGCGGCTTCAGTGTTGTGCGCCGGGATCTAACAAACCCCGGCGCACAGCAGCAGTTGCCGCGCAGATCGCGAGTGAGCAGTATCGGAGGTCTTTAACAGACCCCCGGCTCCCGGAGGTCTGTTAAAGACCTCTGATACCGCTCCCTTGCGAGCCTTCTCCTCCAGCGGCGGACATTGCTGTCCGTCTCTGGAGGGGTGCCGGCAAGTTGGCACCCCCCTGATGAGCGGCACCCGATGCGGACCGCCCCCCCCGCTAGGTACGCTACTGGGTCTAAGAACGTCATCTACCTCTTAGAATGCAGTTGTGGGATCCAGTACATCGGACGGACCACAAGGGAGCTGAAAGTTAGAGGCCTCGAACACCTCGGGGGTATACGCAACAATAGCCTAAAACACAGTGTTCCCAAACACTTTAACACTTGTAAGGATTTTTCCTTGGCTGATTTTAGGGTGATAGGAATAGATCTTGCCGCACCCCATTGGAGAGGTGGAGACTTGATACAGCTTTTGGCGAAGAAAGAGACAGAGTGGATCTTTAAATTTCAGACACATAAAAGGGGGGGGGTTAAATACTGACCTGGACATTCTAGCATTTATTAATGAATAAAAAAAAAAATCCACATTTTAAGCACTGAGACACATTTGAATGAGATGTAATGCACTTTATCATGTTGGCTTATAAGCTTTGCATTTGCACTTTTTTATATTTACTTACCTGGAATGATTTATTAGTTATGAACTACTCCTTTTCATGATGGAATTGTCCATTGCATAATAGAAAAAACAATGCACTTTCAATAAATAATGCACCTTTTAATAAATAATGCACCTTATATATATAAAATAATGCACTTTATAATGATAAGTACATTAGTTTTTGCACTCTCACATATCACTTACCTGAGATTTTGTATTATCCTCTTATTTGTGGTACCGTCTATAGTTTTTTAATTCTTCCTCTTACTCTTATCTCCATTTTTATAGACTGGTATATGTCACATATGGATCTATTTATATAAACTTATATTTTAGATATATATAGACTTATACTTTTGTCAGTTAGTAAGACACACAGAGCATGTTTCTTATTCAAGTCTTTTTTATTTGTGGGATGCAAAAGGGAAATATGTCCGTTCTGTTTTAAGTATGCTTCGTCCCGGGACCTCTAAGCGAGCTATGGCTGTATTCTTCCTCCTTTGACTTGCAAGTGCACATTGACTGTGTTCGCCGTCCACGGAGATCATAACGGCGAATGAGGGTTCCTGTGGAGACGTACAGGGACGTAATGGCGTCATGACGTACAAAGACGGGATAACGACGAGACTCGGCCCTCTACGGATACAACGTTGTGACGTACCCGGAAGCACCCATATAATATGGACTACGGACTCCAATAACATTTTACTTTGATTTTATTTGGTTTTATTGAGTTTGATTTTATTATTTGTTTATTGTCTCCTGAAGAAGCCGACGTGCTATCGGCGAAACGCGTCGAGACTAATAAAGTTGGAAGTTTATAGCTGTCTACCGGAGTATCCAATTGATTTAGCTTGTGCACATTACTCTTTGAGTTGTGCTACTTCATCTTTGTAAGTGCAATTTTTATTTATTCGTTTTGCGGCTTAAAGATATTGCACCATCTTGGTTCTCCTTGGTTTTACAGCTTTCAAGACTTATTATACATCAAGTGTATTCAGAGTCCGTTTGATGAGCTTCATATATCCAGCCCATTTGTGAGTCGATCTTACACCTCATTAATATATCGTTTATTTTACGTATTACACTATTAGTATTTTCTTTTTTGTTCCCCCATGTATATGCGCTCCACTATTTGCTGTTGGATGTTTGAAAGAGAAGTCAGAAGTATGGATCAACTAAACAGTTAAATATACCGTACAAGTCTCAATGTACCATATTGCTTTTCAGGATTCTAATTTCACTAATTCTTGTAATATACAGATTATATAACATTAGGGCTGAAACAACTAATCGATAATTATCGATTAATCGGATCGATTTTTATCGATTATAAAAAGGTTTTTTTCAGAGCAAATGCTATGAAAAACTCCTCTCCTTATAATAATCCGATCTCAAACAGAGATCGGATTATAACACCGGAATCCAGATCCCCCGTAACGCTGCAGGAGACCTGGATTCCCCTCACTTCCGGTCTCTCACTTCCGTCTCTCTCCCCCTCCCATCTGCCTCCTCCCCCCTCCCATACACTGCTCTGCCTCTCTACCCGGCACTGTTACTGACAGGCACTTTCCCTGCAGCTTCATAGAAGCCTCAGTGTAAGTGAAGGTGAGTAACGGAGTCTGTCTGTGCGATGCAGACCCCCACCGGCTGACAGAGAATCATCCTCTCTGACAGCCGGTGAGGGTCTGCATCGCACAGACAGACTCCGTTACTGCCCTTCACTTACACTGTGGCTTCTATGAAGCTGCAGGGAAAGTGCCTGTCAGTAACGGTGCCGGGTAGAGAGGCAGAGCGGTGTATGGGAGTGGGGAGGAGTCAGAGGGGTGTATGGGAGCCACCCTCCAATACACCACTCTGGCTCCTCCCCCTCTCATACGCCACTCTGCCTCTCTACCCGGCTCCCTAGTGTCTTGTCAGAAACGGAGGTTCACAGGAGGCAGAGTGGAGTATGGGAGGGGGGAGGGGGGAGGAGGCAGAGTGGAGTATGGGAGGGGGAGGAGGCAGAGTGGAGTATGGGAAGGGGGAGGAGGCAAAGTGATGTATGGGAGGGGGAGGAGGCAAAGTGATGTATGGGAGGGGGAGGAGGCAAAGTGATGTATGGGAGGGGGAGGAGGCAGAGTGGTGTATGGGAGGGGGAGGAGCCAGAGTGGAATATGGGAGGGGGAGGAGCCAGAGTGGAATATGGGAGGGTGAGGAGGCAAAGTGATGCATGGGAGGGGAGGAGCCAAAGTGATGTATGGGAGGGGGGAGGAGGCAGAGTGGAGTATTAGAGGGGGGAGGAGCCAGAGTGGTGTATGGGAGGGGGCGGAGCCAGAGTGGTGTATGGGTGAGTTATAGTGGTGTATGGGGGGTATTATGAATTTTTAGGGCATATAGGGGGTATAAGGCATATGGATATTAGGCATATCAGGGGGGCATAAACATATCTGGGGTAAAAGGTATATCAGGGGGCTCAGTGGCATATAGGGGGTATAAGACATATCGATATTAGGCATATCAGGGGGGCATAAAACACATCTGGGGCAAAAGGTATATCAGGGGGCTCAGTTGCATATCACTGGCATATAAGGAGTATAAGGCATATCAGGGGCACAGTGGCATATCAGGGGGCACAGTGGAATCTGGCATATAAGAGGTATAAGGCATATATGGGGGCAGAGTGGCAAGCAGGGGGTCAGATGTGCATAACTGGAGGCAGTTTGGTAAATAAAAAATTTAAACAAGGCTTTTTTCTCAGTTTTTATTAAATATGAAAAATAGTTAACATATGAATTAATATTTACTAATGACTTTGTATTAAAACCTAGTTTGAGAAACACTATGTTTGGGTTCTTGTAGCATTTATTATTATGTCAGTAAAATAAGAAGGTGAATAGGGAGAGGCCATTGCAATAAAGAGATGAAAGTGTAAATTGTACGTTTTTTATTGCAATTTTTCTTCAATTTAAAATAATGTATTTTTTTTATCCGATTAATCGATTAATCGACAAAATAATCAGCCAACTAATCGATTATTAAAATAATCGTTAGTTGCAGCCCTATATAACATATCGTTTTAGATTAAGGATATCTTATATATTTATATATATATATGTATGTATATTTACAGTGATTTAAACAGATTCACTTTTTTGTGTATAAGAGAATGTTCATATAGACTGGACTAATTGAAGATGGAGACTAAACACGACGATTTTAGAGCTTTAATCTTTGTAACATAATCTGAAGATCCCAGATTGAATTAAAATCAGGGAATTTTATACCCCATCACCTGGCATAAGAACGTTTTTTTTTCAATTATTATTTTCCTTAACTACAAGTAAAATTAACAGAAATTTAAAAATATATATATTTTAAATTTTGAGCCATAGCACTACACATTTTGAAGTTTGGGTTTTTTTTGGTTAAAAAGGTATAACATCATTTAGAATGCAAAAACATTACTTCCATTCATTAATTTAGATTCTTAGTTTTATTTTGTTCACAAATAGAACTAGAGTCTCTTAGTGGATGCACTGAAGCTACACAGTATTGCCAGGGCTATAACCAAGAGTTATGTGTTAAAGCACCGGTGCGAAAAGTATTTAACTGGCGTTCTGGGGATAAATTACCGAGCATACCAGCAACCTGTCCTTTGCTATAGATGAAACAAATACTAAATAATTTAATAAAAAGTTTGCATTTATATCCGAATATAGACAAGTTAGGTGATGCGTCTACAACAAGGCAAAAGAAAAATTTCCACGCATGATTAAGATAATGGGATGGGCATTAAGATATCCTTAATCTAAGACGAGATCAACAATTTATTAAAGTCTGAGTTTTATGCCAGGAAAGACGGGCAAATGGTAAGAAGGTACCTAGAACAAATCACTGCAAACCATGTGTAGCTATACTGACACACACACCTAATAAACTAGGCAGCATCCTCTGTGCATCTATATATACACTTATATTATATATATTATATATATTATATATATATATATATATATATATATATATATTGTGTGTGTGTGTGTGTGTGTGTGTATGCCAGAGAACGAATGACAGCATGATGTGTGCATCATACATAATGTCATTCCTTATCAATATTAAGCCAATAAAGTTAACAAATCCTTAGGACACGAATGTGTAATAAATGGGAAAAATAGTGTCTTCTGTGTACACTGTGCAGGTGAGTGACGAAGTAATGTGTGATGTACAAAGCATCATAATATGAAGTCCATGAGAAGGGACTGATATTAGGTGGAAGAAGCGATTAGGGATCCCAAAGAATGATGAATTGGAGAGTAAATCGTAAACCCCGTGGAATACCTGAACCTTTTAAACCCACGGCTTCATTTTAAGCGATTAGCCTGTTTTTTTAATACAAATACACACTGCAAGCACGCGTGGGACATGTCATCACTCACCGGGTACCAGATCCTCTTCCTCCCCGGCCGCCATCGCAGTAATTTACTGAGGTACACAGAGTGATTTATATGTGCAGTGCCGACAGCCGGACAACTGGTGTAAACTCATTGACAGCCCGCTTGCCTAAAGCAGCGGAAGGTCGCTCGTCCGTCAGGGATCTGCGACCGGAAGTAAACAAACTGCCGGTCTATAGCAACGGGGGTGGGAGAAGCAGAAGAACAGGAGGAGGTGAGTGTCCTTATCTGGCGACACCTGGTGGCCGGAGGGCTTCACTTCGGTGTCGTGAGTGCTCAGTAGTGTACCGAGTAGGATCGGGCGTTAAACAGACTGCAGTGTGTCTAGTAACGGTGCACAGAAAGGGATGCAAAACGGAAGGAAAGAGACTTTAGGCAATACGGAGGCTGTCCTTTCAGGTTCAGTTTCTCCTCTCTCATATGTCAAGCATCACAGCACCTCACATTAAAAGAAAAATAGTACTCATGGTTTCAATAATTACAGCACAATTTTTCCTTTAAATAATAACATTTCAGGGAAAGAAAATGTAAAAATAACGAGCAGGATGACATCTTGTGTTGTTCACATTTTTTTATATAAATAAAGCTGTGAGTGGCATACAGTACTCTGGCAGTGGAAGGGTTAAATGTGTTGCGTGGTGGATGGAACCTCTTCTGTCGGCTATCGTTGTGACATCATAATTGAAGCTTCAGGTAATACACTGGTTTTCCCCACCGAGTGCCATTTTGAAGGGCCATCCCAAGACAGCTGTCTTCCTGGCAAAGCGAACTGCAGAGTGTCGGCTACCCGGCAAAGAGATTTGCAGAGTGTCAGCGTTCCAGCAAGAGATCTGCGAAGCACATGAAGCGTGTGAATTATTATTTTTTTAATTATATATACAACATCTTATGATCGATGAACACAATTTATAATTATTTTTTTTGTTTGTTGTTTTTTTGTTTTAATGTAGTCAGAGTTAACCTCTTAGTGCCCAGAGGGAAGGGTAGTTCTTCCAGCCATGGTTCCCCAGAGGTTTCCTCCTAAAAATGGGGGTTTTCCTCTCCTCCGAGCTGAAGAATGACTCTTTGTGAGTCCAGAGGTAGCTCCTTCTCTGTCCCCTTGCCCCTATCCATACAATGTTTTTTTTTTATTATATAATAAAGTTTTGATTGTCCCCAACATTGATGTGTATGAGTAATTATTTCAAAATCATAAAAGGGATTAATTACTTTTAGTTCAAATATATTATTTCCTACTTAGAGGGTGGTAGGTAAATGGAAGTGGAAGGGGCTAACACACAAAAGTGCAGCTTCTCCAGTACCCTGGGTCACTACAGGGAAGCTTGGGGTCATGGGAGCGGTGTTGCAGCATGTCCCACTACCTGCCCACTTCAACAATGGCGTGTGGCTAGCCCCACCCATGCTGCCAGCTGGACCACCCAGTGATGTCAACAGGACTGCCCACCAAGTCAACAGGACTGCCCACCAAGTCAACAGGACTGCTCACCAACATCAGCAGCACCGCCAACCTGCATCCCACAAAGAGGGCTCTGGGTACCAGGACCCTAATGTTCCAATGTATGCTAAATAAAGAAGCAGAGGCTCAGCACTATGTATGCTAAGACAGTGAGGGAATTTAAACATGGATCGGATAGGCATATAGTTATTTTGAATCAAGACCAGGCCGAGTGCTGATTAAGGTTTGAACCTTTCTGTTATGGGCAAAAAAGCATACTAGATGGGTCGAATAAATGTTGTTCAGCTTTGATGTTATGGAGGGCAGGATTTTGTAAGGCAAACAATTTGGATTGGGACAGGCCCAGTAAAACTAGCGCTTACACACTCACATTAAAATATTCTCATGCATCTGCAGCCTTATCTTATCCGCACACCTGGGAACTCTCTGGCTCCGACTGCCCAGAGCCCACCTTGCAGGATGCGGGTAGGAAGGCCTTCCTGACATCACCTGCCCCACCGATGTCATTGGTGGATCCCATCAACATGCAGGAGAAGTGGGCATGATGTGGGGCGTACCGCATTGCTGCTCCTGTGACCCGGGGTTTCCTGATCCAGGGAAACAGTGCTTCACCCCAAGTCTCCAGATGAAACCCAGAGAGTTCCCAGATATGCTCGTCTGGAGACTTTCCTTAGGGAAACCAATGATTCTGAGCTCATAGAAAAGTGGGCATCTAAGAAAGAAAGGTGAACCAATGGGTTTGGTTCCTAAAGAGCCATTGACCCTCATAAAAAGACCAAGGGTGTATGCTATTGCTTTTTTTTCATTCATTCTGTTAATATTAACATTGCTCTGAGCAATCTTTTTCCCCATCATCTTTGCTGTCCAGGTACCACACATTTTGGCTATTCTTAACAAAATATTCTACCACTTTTTCTTGGGTTCCTTAAGGATATTTAAATGCTGTATCTCTAATGTGATACATAGATGTAACATTTGTTTACCAGAATTATTGAGCACTCAGCCAGTGAAATGGTTAATTACTCTTTTTACAGTGGGTATAACTAAAACTTCACAATTCCTCTTCTATTCGGTCCTTTGGACCCACTTACAAATACATACTCACGTGAAAACATCCTCCACAGCCTTACCTTGTCCAAAGACTTTCCATTAGCACACAGTGCGAGCAGCCATTACTCGGGCCAGCCCCTGCCCCTTATCCTGCTGGTTGCACAGGGTGCACTACATGAGCATACCTGGGAACTTTCTAAATCAGCTGTCCTCAGATTCTCCAATACCGGTCCTCATGGAAACCTTGACTTCTCATTATTTAAAGAGACACATAATTGAGTCACCTCCAGTCAAGCAGGCATATCAACCATAACATACTGGAAGCAAAAGCACCAGTTGGGTGTAAAATAGCAATGCATATAATGCACAATATCAGGCTCCAGTAATAATACAAATAAGTAATAACACAGCAGGAAAATAGACTGCATTGTGCATACCTGTAATTTTGTTTGGGAGATTACTGTGAGCTGGACACATGAACGGACAGAACATTTGAGCTAGTGGCTAAAGGAAATATTTGTAGAAAAAAAGCTAGATTAAGACATCCCTCGGCATTATATTCTGACCCATTCCACCACCGTTCCTCAATCTCTAGGGTCTCATTACTGATGTTGTAAACTAATAGTCACTCTCCTTCAGATCATGAAATGGTTGCCGTAAGGTCTTGCAATGTGATATTTTCAGCAGAGGAAGCAGATACGCATAAATATCAGATAATGAGATGTGATTTTGTGGATCATTCATGAGAAATCCCCTACCGGCAATCGACTAAAATATGTTTGGTCTAAGTAAAAAAATAAATAAATAAATAAACACTCTAGAAGCATTAGTTACAAGCATAGTTACATAAATTCATGTCAAAACAATTACGGAAACTAGATGAAACCATCTGTTTTTATAGAGCTGGTTTTTTGTAACGCTGGTACAAATGGTGTGTAATTACAGTCATATAAGTATTAGAACATTCCCTGAAATAGGCACTATATGAAATTATTTCCATATTACACTGTGAAGGTGTAATAATATATAATTAAGCAAGATGCTTTTGATTTATGAATGGGTCCGGTATGAGTTAGAGGCAGATGATTGTAGATCAGTGATGGGCAACCTTTTTAGCGTTGTGTGTCAAAAATCGGCAAAAAATCGAGCATGCTTTCCTACCTTTCCTCTTTTCTCCTTACAGCTCCTTTTCCTGCTCTTCGCTCCTCTTCTTCTTCAGTTCTTCTGTCTTCTTCCGAGGGCACGGGGTTCAGAGGGCACGGACAGCGGTGGGCGCGGCTTCAGTGTTGTGCGCCGGGATCTGACAACAAACCCCGGCGCACAACAGCTGTTGCCGCGCGGATCGCAAGGGAGCGGTATCGGAGGTCTTTAACAGACCTCCGGCTCCCATGAGTGATTTTAAGCCGGGTTCAAGGGAGATCCTTGAACCGGCTTAAAATCACTCAAGGGAGCCGGTGGTCTGTTAAAGACCTCCGATACCGCTCCCTTGCGAGCCTGCTCCTCCAGCGGCGGACATTACTGTCCGTCTCTGGAGGGGTGCCCCCTGATGAGCGGCACCCGGTGCGGACCGCCCCCCCCCCAGGTACGCTACTGCACGTCACGCCCCCCCCCCCGTTCCTCCAGCACAGATTCTTTCATCCTCGGCGGCCGTGCAGGAGCCGAGGATGAATCGCATGAAATCCTGCGCGTGTCACCCCAAATGGCGTGTCATAGGTTCGCCATCACTGTTGTAGATTATCACAAGCAAGATTGACGTTAATTAGTTTAAGTACAAATATTACATCTATGTCCTCCATGAGAAAGATTGCTACTTTGAATGGCACCTGTGATCACAAAATTAAATACATTGTGCATTTTCTTCTAGCCATAGGCATGTTTGAAAGAGAAGTCAGAAGTATGGATGAACTAAACAGTTAAATATACCGTACAAGTCTCAATGTACCATATTGCTTTTCAGGATTCTAATTTCACTAATTCTTGTAATATACAGATTATATAACATATCGTTTTAGATTAAGGATATTTTATATATATATATATATATATATATATATATATATATATATATATGTATGTATATTTACGGTGATTTAAACAAATTCACTTTTTTGTGTATAAGAAAATGTTCATATAGACTGGTCTGGTCCTCTGGCGGCGCTACATTGATGATGTACTGATTATATGGAAAGGGACACCAGAGGATCTCAATAAGTTTTTAGACTTTATAAATGACAACCAATACAATTTAAAATTTTCATCATGCATTCACCCTCAAGAAATTAATTTTCTAGATCTTACACTCTATATAGAGGAGGACATGATAAAATCCAAAACGTTCCTTAAACCAACAGATGGTAATAGTTACCGTATTTGCTCGATTATAAGACGACCCTGATTATAAGACGACCCCCCAAAATCTGAATATTAAATTAGGAAAAAAAGAAAAAGCCTGAATATAAGACGACCCCAAAGGAAAAAAGTTTTACCAGTAAATGTTAATTCATGTAAACTATTTTTTTAATAAAAGCTATGATTGAGAAAAATATTTTTTTTTGTTTTTATTTCCTTGTATTTTCCAACCTGTCCCCCAGTTACGCACATCTGCCCCCAGGCTTGCCACCCCAATATGGCACTGTGGCCCATGATATGCCTTTTAACCCTCTATATGCAACTGTGCCCCATGGTATGCCTTTTGACCCCCTATGTGCCACTCTGCCTCCAGAAATGCCTTATACCCCTATATCCCATTCTGGCATTTAGGGGGTTAAAATGCATATTATGGGGCAGAGTGGCATATAGGGAGGTATAAGGCATTTCAGGAGGCAGAGTGGCATTAAGGGAGTTAAAAGGCATTGTATAGAGCACTCTGCCTCCAGAAATGCCTTATACCCCTATATGCCACTCTGGCATTTAGGGGGTTAAAAGGCATATTATGGGGCAGAATGGCATATAGGGAGGTATAAGGCATTTCAGGAGGCAGAGTGCTCTATTAAATGCCCCCTTAACGCCACTCCAGAAATGCCCTATGCCCCCATTTAACACACACACACACACCCTATACCCCCATTTAACATACCCCCATTTAACACACACACACACACACACTCTCTCTCGCTCCCCCCCTTCCCCTCTCTCATCCCCCTCTCACCCCTCTCTCCCCTCTCAGCCCTCTCTTACCGGTGCTTCCAGCCGGGGTAGCGGGTTGACGTCGCCTTCCGCTGCAGCCGCAAGGAGGTGGAGTTGGCAGCGGGGGTTTGTATGCGTCCGTCGCGTATACTTTCCCCGGCTGTCAGGGGTCAGAGATCAGAGTTCCCCGCACCGGTGCGGGGAACTCTGGTCTCTGACAGCCGGGGAAGGTCTACGCGAAGGACGCAGACAACCCCCGCTGCTAGCCACACCTCCTTCGGGCTGCAGCGGACGTTGTCTGCGTGGATGTCAACCCGCTGCCCCGGCAACACAGCAGGAAGCACCGGTAAGTGTGTGTGTGATGGGGGGGGGGTGAGACAGGAGGATCCAGGTCCCCTGCAGCGGTGCGGGGGATCTGGATCTTAGTCTCCTAATCAGACCTCTATTTGGAGGTCTGATTAGAAGACGACCCCGATTAGAAGACAAGGGGTATTTTTCAGAGCATTTGCTCTGAAAAAAACCTCGTCTTATAATCGAGCAAATACGGTATATTGACTACGCCAGCTGCCATCCCCCACACTGGTTGCAGAATGTCCATAAAGGACAATTCGCACATATCCGCAGGAATTGCACTAAGGACAATGATTTTTTTAACTCAAAGCGGATTATTAATGGATAAATTTAGAGAGAAATTATTAGAGAGAAAGCGCTTTTACAAAAACACCTGGATTGTACAATAAAGAAAAAGAGGGATTTTTTTCTGGGAGAAAGGGAACATAAATCTAAGAAAACGTTCGATTTTGCGCTCTTAACAAAATATAATGATAAGGCGTTTGAAATTAAAAAGGCAATAAAAAAATGCTGGCCTATTTTGCACCAAGATAACGTCTTAAAAAATCACCTCCCAGAAAAACCGAATATAATTTATAAGAAGGTTGAAAGTTTGAAATCAATTCTGGCCCCGAGCGTTCTGCCCCTAGTGACGGAAACCATAAAGGAAGATAACTCCTTTCTTAAAAAGAAAAATCCAGGGTTTTACAGATGCGGGAGATGCAAGCTTTGTAGGACGTGTTTAAAACAAGATAAAAAAGTTTCCACATTTACCAATCCACACTTACCAATCCACTCTCACTCTAACTGAATGATTTCCTACCTTTCCTCTTTTCTTCTTACAGCAGTCAGCTCCTTTTCTTTCTCTTCGCTCCTCTTCTTCTGTCTTCTTCCTGGTTCAGAGGGCACGGACGGCGGTGGGCGCGGCTTCAGTGTTGTGCGCCGGGATCTAACAAACCCCGGCGCACAGCAGCAGTTGCCGCGCAGATCGCGAGTGAGCGGTATCGGAGGTCTTTAACAGACCCCCGGCTCCCGGAGGTCTGTTAAAGACCTCCGATACCGCTCCCTTGCGAGCCTTCTCCTCCAGCGGCGGACATTGCTGTCCGTCTCTGGAGGGGTGCCGGCAAGTTGGCACCCCCCTGATGAGCGGCACCCGGTGCGGACCGCCCCCCCCGCCCCCCGCTAGGTACGCTACTGGGTCTAAGAACGTCATCTACCTCTTAGAATGCAGTTGTGGGATCCAGTACATCGGACGGACCACAAGGGAGCTGAAAGTTAGAGGCCTCGAACACCTCGGGGGTATACGCAACAATAGCCTAAAACACAGTGTTCCCAAACACTGTAACACTTGTAAGGATTTTTCCTTGGCTGATTTTAGGGTGATAGGAATAGATCTTGCCGCACCCCATTGGAGAGGTGGAGACTTGATACAGCTTTTGGCGAAGAAAGAGACAGAGTGGATCTTTAAATTTCAGACACATAAAAGGGGGGGGGGGTTAAATACTGACCTGGACATTCTAGCATTTATTAATGAATAAAAAAAAAAATCCACATTTTAAGCACTGAGACACATTTGAATGAGATGTAATGCACTTTATCATGTTGGCTTATAAGCTTTGCATTTGCACTTTTTTATATTTACTTACCTGGAATGATTTATTAGTTATGAACTACTCCTTTTCATGATGGAATTGTCCATTGCATAATAGAAAAAACAATGCACTTTCAATAAATAATGCACCTTTTAATAAATAATGCACCTTATATATATAAAATAATACATTAGTTTTTGCACTTTCTCACATATCACTTACCTGAGATTGTGTATTATCCTCTTATTTGTGGTACCGTCTATAGTTTTTTAATTCTTCCTCTTACTCTTATCTCCATTTTTATAGACTGGTATATGTCACATATGGATCTATTTATATAAACTTATATTTTAGATATATATAGACTTATACTTTTGTCAGTTAGTAAGACACACAGAGCATGTTTCTTATTCAAGTCTTTTTTATTTGTGGGATGCAAAAGGGAAATATGTCCGTTCTGTTTTAAGTATGCTTCGTCCCGGGACCTCTAAGCGAGCTATGGCTGTATTCTTCCTCCTTTGACTTGCAAGTGCACATTGACTGTGTTCGCTGTCCACGGAGATCATAACGGCGAATGAGGGTTCCTGTGGAGACGTACAGGGACGTAGTGGCGTCATGACGTACAAAGACGGGATAACGACGAGACTCGGCCCTCTACGGATACAACGTTGTGACGTACCCGGAAGCACCCATATAATATGGACTACGGACTCCAATAACATTTTACTTTGATTTTATTTGGTTTTATTGAGTTTGATTTTATTATTTGTTTATTGTCTCCTGAAGAAGCCGACGTGCTATCGGCGAAACGCGTCGAGACTAATAAAGTTGGAAGTTTATAGCTGTCTACCGGAGTATCCAATTGATTTAGCTTGTGCACATTACTCTTTGAGTTGTGCTACTTCATCTTTGTAAGTGCAATTTTTATTTATTCGTTTTGCGGCTTAAAGATATTGCACCATCTTGGTTCTCCTTGGTTTTACAGCTTTCAAGACTTATTATACATCAAGTGTATTCAGAGTCCGTTTGATGAGCTTCATATATCCAGCCCATTTGTGAGTCGATCTTACACCTCATTAATATATCGTTTATTTTACGTATTACACTATTAGTATTTTCTTTTTTGTTCCCCCATGTATATGCGCTCCACTATTTGCTGTTGGATGTTTGAAAGAGAAGTCAGAAGTATGGATCAACTAAACAGTTAAATATACCGTACAAGTCTCAATGTACCATATTGCTTTTCAGGATTCTAATTTCACTAATTCTTGTAATATACAGATTATATAACATTAGGGCTGAAACAACTAATCGATAATTATCGATTAATCGGATCGATTTTTATCGATTATAAAAAGGTTTTTTTCAGAGCAAATGCTATGAAAAACTCCTCTCCTTATAATAATCCGATCTCTGTTTGATCTCTGTTATAACACCGGAATCCAGATCCCCCGTAACGCTGCAGGAGACCTGGATTCCCCTCACTGTTGGCCGGTCTCTCACTTCCGTCTCTCTCCCCCTCCCATCTGCCTCCTCCCCCCTCCCATACACTGCTCTGCCTCTCTACCCGGCACTGTTACTGACAGGCACTTTCCCTGCAGCTTCATAGAAGCCTCAGTGTAAGTGAAGGTGAGTAACGGAGTCTGTCTGTGCGATGCAGACCCCCACCGGCTGACAGAGAATCATCCTCTCTGACAGCCGGTGAGGGTCTGCATCGCACAGACAGACTCCGTTACTGCCCTTCACTTACACTGTGGCTTCTATGAAGCTGCAGGGAAAGTGCCTGTCAGTAACGGTGCCGGGTAGAGAGGCAGAGCGGTGTATGGGAGTGGGGAGGAGTCAGAGGGGTGTATGGGAGCCACCCTCCAATACACCACTCTGCCTCTCTACCCGGCTCCCTAGTGTCTTGTCAGAAACGGAGGTTCACAGGAGGCAGAGTGGAGTATGGGAGGGGGGAGGAGGCAGAGTGGAGTATGGGAGGGGGAGGAGGCAGAGTGGAGTATGGGAAGGGGGAGGAGGCAAAGTGATGTATGGGAGGGGGAGGAGGCAAAGTGATGTATGGGAGGGGGAGGAGGCAAAGTGATGTATGGGAGGGGGAGGAGGCAGAGTGGTGTATGGGAGGGGGAGAAGCCAGAGTGGAATATGGGAGGGGGAGGAGGCAAAGTGATGCATGGGAGGGGAGGAGCCAAAGTGATGTATGGGAGGGGGGAGGAGGCAGAGTGGAGTATTAGAGGGGGGAGGAGCCAGAGTGGTGTATGGGAGGGGGCGGAGCCAGAGTGGTGTATGGGTGAGTTATAGTGGTGTATGGGGGGTATTATGAATTTTTAGGGCATATAGGGGGTATAAGGCATATGGATATTAGGCATATCAGGGGGGCATAAACATATCTGGGGGTAAAAGGTATATCAGGGGGCTCAGTGGCATATAGGGGGTATAAGACATATCGATATTATGCATATCAGGGGGGCATAAAACACATCTGGGGCAAAAGGTATATCAGGGGGCTCAGTTGCATATCACTGGCATATAAGGAGTATAAGGCATATCAGGGGCACAGTGGCATATCAGGGGGCACAGTGGAATCTGGCATATAAGAGGTATAAGGCATATATGGGGGCAGAGTGGCAAGCTGGGGGTCAGATGTGCATAACTGGGGGCAGTTTGGTAAATAAAAAAATTTAAACAAGGCTTTTTTCTCAGTTTTTATTAAATATGAAAAATAGTTAACATATGAATTAATATTTACTAATAACTTTGTATTAAAACCTAGTTTGAGAAACACTGTGTTTGGGTTCTTGTTGCATTTATTATTATGTCAGTAAAATAAGAAGGTGAATAGAGAGAGGCCATTGCAATAAAGAGATGAAAGTGTAAATTGTACGTTTTTTATTGCAATTTTTCTTCAATTTAAAATAATGTATTTTTTTTATCCGATTAATCGATTAATCGACAAAATAATCAGCCAACTAATCGATTATTAAAATAATCGTTAGTTGCAGCCCTATATAACATATCGTTTTAGATTAAGGATATCTTATATATTTATATATATATATGTATGTATATTTACAGTGATTTAAACAGATTCACTTTTTTGTGTATAAGAGAATGTTCATATAGACTGGACTAATTGAAGATGGAGACTAAACACGACGATTTTAGAGCTTTAATCTTTGTAACATAATCTGAAGATCCCAGATTGAATTAAAATCAGGGAATTTTATACCCCATCATCTGGCATAAGAACGTTTTTTTTTTCAATTATTATTTTCCTTAACTACAAGTAAAATTAACAGAAATTTAAAAATATATATATTTTAAATTTTGAGCCATAGCACTACACATTTTGAAGTTTGGGTTTTTTTTGGTTAAAAAGGTATAACATCATTTAGAATGCAAAAACATTACTTCCATTCATTAATTTAGATTCTTAGTTTTATTTTGTTCACAAATAGAACTAGAGTCTCTTAGTGGATGCACTGAAGCTACACAGTATTGCCAGGGCTATAACCAAGAGTTATGTGTTAAAGCACCGGTGCGAAAAGTATTTAACTGGCGTTCTGGAGATAAATTACCGAGCATACCAGCAACCTGTCCTTTGCTATAGATGAAACAAATACTAAATAATTTAATAAAAAGTTTGCATTTATATCCGAATATAGACAAGTTAGGTGATGCATCTACAACAAGGCAAAAGAAAAATTTCCACGCATGATTAAGATAATGGGATGGGCATTAAGATATCCTTAATCTAAGACGAGATCAACAATTTATTAAAGTCTGAGTTTTATGCCAGGAAAGACGGGCAAATGGTAAGAAGGTACCTAGAACAAATCACTGCAAACCATGTGTAGCTATACTGACACACACCTAATAAACTAGGCAGCATCCTCTGTGCATCTATATATACACTTATATTATATATATTATATATATTATATATATATATATATATATATATATATATATATATTGTGCGTGTGTGTGTGTGTGTATGCCAGAGAACGAATGACAGCATGATGTGTGCATCATACATAATGTCATTCCTTATCAATATTAAGCCAATAAAGTTAACAAATCCTTAGGACACGAATGTGTAATAAATGGGAAAAATAGTGTCTTCTGTGTACACTGTGCAGGTGAGTGACGAAGTAATGTGTGATGTACAATGCATCATAATATGAAGTCCATGAGAAGGGACTGATATTAGGTGGAAGAAGCGATTAGGGATCCCAAAGAATGATGAATTGGAGAGTAAATCGTAAACCCCGTGGAATACCTGAACCTTTTAAACCCACGGCTTCATTTTAAGCGATTAGCCTGTTTTTTTAATACAAATACACACTGCAAGCACGCGTGGGACATGTCATCACTCACCGGGTACCAGATCCTCTTCCTCCCCGGCCGCCATCGCAGTAATTTACTGAGGTACACAGAGTGATTTATATGTGCAGTGCCGACAGCCGGACAACTGGTGTAAACTCATTGACAGCCCGCTTGCCTAAAGCAGCGGAAGGTCGCTCGTCCGTCAGGGATCTGCGACCGGAAGTAAACAAACTGCCGGTCTATAGCAACGGGGGTGGGAGAAGCAGAAGAACAGGAGGAGGTGAGTGTCCTTATCTGGCGACACCTGGTGGCCGGAGGGCTTCACTTCGGTGTCGTGAGTGCTCAGTAGTGTACCGAGTAGGATCGGGCGTTAAACAGACTGCAGTGTGTCTAGTAACGGTGCACAGAAAGGGATGCAAAACGGAAGGAAAGAGACTTTAGGCAATACGGAGGCTGTCCTTTCAGGTTCAGTTTCTCCTCTCTCATATGTCAAGCATCACAGCACCTCACATTAAAAGAAAAATAGTACTCATGGTTTCAATAATTACAGCACAATTTTTCCTTTAAATAATAACATTTCAGGGAAAGAAAATGTAAAAATAACGAGCAGGATGACATCTTGTGTTGTTCACATTTTTTTATATAAATAAAGCTGTGAGTGGCATACAGTACTCTGGCAGTGGAAGGGTTAAATGTGTTGCGTGGTGGATGGAACCTCTTCTGTCGGCTATCGTTGTGACATCATAATTGAAGCTTCAGGTAATACACTGGTTTTCCCCACCGAGTGCCATTTTGAAGGGCCATCCCAAGACAGCTGTCTTCCTGGCAAAGCGAACTGCAGAGTGTCGGCTACCCGGCAAAGAGATTTGCAGAGTGTCAGCGTTCCAGCAAGAGATCTGCGAAGCACATGAAGCGTGTGAATTATTTTTTTTTTAATTATATATACAACATCTTATGATCGATGAACACAATTTATAATTATTTTTTTTGTTTGTTGTTTTTTTGTTTTAATGTAGTCAGAGTTAACCTCTTAGTGCCCAGAGGGAAGGGTAGTTCTTCCAGCCATGGTTCCCCAGAGGTTTCCTCCTAAAAATGGGGGTTTTCCTCTCCTCCGAGCTGAAGAATGACTCTTTGTGAGTCCAGAGGTAGCTCCTTCTCTGTCCCCTTGCCCCTATCCATACAATGTTTTTTTTTATTATATAATAAAGTTTTGATTGTCCCCAACATTGATGTGTATGAGTAATTATTTCAAAATCATAAAAGGGATTAATTACTTTTAGTTCAAATATATTATTTCCTACTTAGAGGGTGGTAGGTAAATGGAAGTGGAAGGGGCTAACACACAAAAGTGCAGCTTCTCCAGTACCCTGGGTCACTACAGGGAAGCTTGGGGTCATGGGAGCGGTGTTGCAGCATGTCCCACTACCTGCCCACTTCAACAATGGCGTGTGGCTAGCCCCACCCATGCTGCCAGCTGGACCACCCAGTGATGTCAACAGGACTGCCCACCAAGTCAACAGGACTGCTCACCAACATCAGCAGCACCGCCAACCTGCATCCCACAAAGAGGGCTCTGGGTACCAGGACCCTAATGTTCCAATGTATGCTAAATAAAGAAGCAGAGGCTCAGCACTATGTATGCTAAGACAGTGAGGGAATTTAAACATGGATCGGATAGGCATATAGTTATTTTGAATCAAGACCAGGCCGAGTGCTGATTAAGGTTTGAACCTTTCTGTTATGGGCAAAAAAGCATACTAGATGGGTCGAATAAATGTTGTTCAGCTTTGATGTTATGGAGGGCAGGATTTTGTAAGGCAAACAATTTGGATTGGGACAGGCCCAGTAAAACTAGCGCTTACACACTCACATTAAAATATTCTCATGCATCTGCAGCCTTATCTTATCCGCACACCTGGGAACTCTCTGGCTCCGACTGCCCAGAGCCCACCTTGCAGGATGCGGGTAGGAAGGCCTTCCTGACATCACCTGCCCCACCGATGTCATTGGTGGATCCCATCAACATGCAGGAGAAGTGGGCATGATGTGGGGCGTACCGCATTGCTGCTCCTGTGACCCGGGGTTTCCTGATCCAGGGAAACAGTGCTTCACCCCAAGTCTCCAGATGAAACCCAGAGAGTTCCCAGATATGCTCGTCTGGAGACTTTCCTTAGGGAAACCAATGATTCTGAGCTCATAGAAAAGTGGGCATCTAAGAAAGAAAGGTGAACCAATGGGTTTGGTTCCTAAAGAGCCATTGACCCTCATAAAAAGACCAAGGGTGTATGCTATTGCTTTTTTTTCATTCATTCTGTTAATATTAACATTGCTCTGAGCAATCTTTTTCCCCATCATCTTTGCTGTCCAGGTACCACACATTTTGGCTATTCTTAACAAAATATTCTACCACTTTTTCTTGGGTTCCTTAAGGATATTTAAATGCTGTATCTCTAATGTGATACATAGATGTAACATTTGTTTACCAGAATTATTGAGCACTCAGCCAGTGAAATGGTTAATTACTCTTTTTACAGTGGGTATAACTAAAACTTCACAATTCCTCTTCTATTCGGTCCTTTGGACCCACTTACAAATACATACTCACGTGAAAACATCCTCCACAGCCTTACCTTGTCCAAAGACTTTCCATTAGCACACAGTGCGAGCAGCCATTACTCGGGCCAGCCCCTGCCCCTTATCCTGCTGGTTGCACAGGGTGCACTACCTGGGAACTTTCTAAATCAGCTGTCCTCAGATTCTCCAATACCGGTCCTCATGGAAACCTTGACTTCTCATTATTTAAAGAGACACATAATTGAGTCACCTCCAGTCAAGCAGGCATATCAACCATAACATACTGGAAGCAAAAGCACCAGTTGGGTGTAAAATAGCAATGCATATAATGCACAATATCAGGCTCCAGTAATAATACAAATAAGTAATAACACAGCAGGAAAATAGACTGCATTGTGCATACCTGTAATTTTGTTTGGGAGATTACTGTGAGCTGGACACATGAACGGACAGAACATTTGAGCTAGTGGCTAAAGGAAATATTTGTAGAAAAAAAGCTAGATTAAGACATCCCTCGGCATTATATTCTGACCCATTCCACCACCGTTCCTCAATCTCTAGGGTCTCATTACTGATGTTGTAAACTAATAGTCACTCTCCTTCAGATCATGAAATGGTTGCCGTAAGGTCTTGCAATGTGATATTTTCAGCAGAGGAAGCAGATACGCATAAATATCAGATAATGAGATGTGATTTTGTGGATCATTCATGAGAAATCCCCTACCGGCAATCGACTAAAATATGTTTGGTCTAAGTAAAAAAATAAATAAATAAATAAACACTCTAGAAGCATTAGTTACAAGCATAGTTACATAAATTCATGTCAAAACAATTACGGAAACTAGATGAAACCATCTGTTTTTATAGAGCTGGTTTTTTGTAACGCTGGTACAAATGGTGTGTAATTACAGTCATATAAGTATTAGAACATTCCCTGAAATAGGCACTATATGAAATTATTTCCATATTACACTGTGAAGGTGTAATAATATATAATTAAGCAAGATGCTTTTGATTTATGAATGGGTCCGGTATGAGTTAGAGGCAGATGATTGTAGATCAGTGATGGGCAACCTTTTTAGCGTTGTGTGTCAAAAATCGGCAAAAAATCGAGCATGCTTTCCTACCTTTCCTCTTTTCTCCTTACAGCTCCTTTTCCTGCTCTTCGCTCCTCTTCTTCTTCAGTTCTTCTGTCTTCTTCCGAGGGCACGGGGTTCAGAGGGCACGGACAGCGGTGGGCGCGGCTTCAGTGTTGTGCGACGGGATCTGACAACAAACCCCGGCGCACAACAGCTGTTGCCGCGCGGATCGCAAGGGAGCGGTATCGGAGGTCTTTAACAGACCTCCGGCTCCCATGAGTGATTTTAAGCCGGGTTCAAGGGAGATCCTTGAACCGGCTTAAAATCACTCAAGGGAGCCGGTGGTCTGTTAAAGACCTCCGATACCGCTCCCTTGCGAGCCTGCTCCTCCAGCGGCGGACATTACTGTCCGTCTCTGGAGGGGTGCCCCCTGATGAGCGGCACCCGGTGCGGACCGCCCCCCCCCCAGGTACGCTACTGCACGTCACGCCCCCCCCCCCCCGTTCCTCCAGCACAGATTCTTTCATCCTCGGCGGCCGTGCAGGAGCCGAGGATGAATCGCATGAAATCCTGCGCGTGTCACCCCAAATGGCGTGTCATAGGTTCGCCATCACTGTTGTAGATTATCACAAGCAAGATTGACGTTAATTAGTTTAAGTACAAATATTACATCTATGTCCTCCATGAGAAAGATTGCTACTTTGAATGGCACCTGTGATCACAAAATTAAATACATTGTGCATTTTCTTCTAGCCATAGGCATGTTTGAAAGAGAAGTCAGAAGTATGGATGAACTAAACAGTTAAATATACCGTACAAGTCTCAATGTACCATATTGCTTTTCAGGATTGTAATTTCACTAATTCTTGTAATATACAGATTATATAACATATCGTTTTAGATTAAGGATATTTTATATATATATATATATATATATATATATATATATATATATATATATATATATATATATATATATATATGTATGTATATTTACGGTGATTTAAACAAATTCACTTTTTTGTGTATAAGAAAATGTTCATATAGACTGGTCTGGTCCTCTGGCGGCGCTACATTGATGATGTACTGATTATATGGAAAGGGACACCAGAGGATCTCAATAAGTTTTTAGACTTTATAAATGACAACCAATACAATTTAAAATTTTCATCATGCATTCACCCTCAAGAAATTAATTTTCTAGATCTTACACTCTATATAGAGGAGGACATGATAAAATCCAAAACGTTCCTTAAACCAACAGATGGTAATAGTTACCGTATTTGCTCGATTATAAGACGACCCTGATTATAAGACGACCCCCCAAAATTTGAATATTAAATTAGGAAAAAAAGAAAAAGCCTGAATATAAGACGACCCCAAAGGAAAAAAGTTTTACCAGTAAATGTTAATTCATGTAAACTATTTTTTTAATAAAAGCTATGATTGAGAAAAATATTTTTTTTTGTTTTTATTTCCTTGTATTTTCCAACCTGTCCCCCAGTTACGCACATCTGCCCCCAGGCTTGCCACCCCAATATGGCACTGTGGCCCATGATATGCCTTTTAACCCTCTATATGCCACTGTGCCCCATGGTATGCCTTTTGACCCCCTATGTGCCACTCTGCCTCCAGAAATGCCTTATACCCCTATATCCCATTCTGGCATTTAGGGGGTTAAAATGCATATTATGGGGCAGAGTGGCATATAGGGAGGTATAAGGCATTTCAGGAGGCAGAGTGGCATTAAGGGAGTTAAAAGGCATTGTATAGAGCACTCTGCCTCCAGAAATGCCTTATACCCCTATATGCCACTCTGGCATTTAGGGGGTTAAAAGGCATATTATGGGGCAGAATGGCATATAGGGAGGTATAAGGCATTTCAGGAGGCAGAGTGCTCTATTAAATGCCCCCTTAACGCCACTCCAGAAATGCCCTATGCCCCCATTTAACACACACACACACACCCTATACCCCCATTTAACATACCCCCATTTAACACACACACACACACACACACACTCTCTCTCGCTCCCCCCCTTCCCCTCTCTCATCCCCCTCTCACCCCTCTCCCCCCTCTCTTACCGGTGCTTCCAGCCGGGGTAGCGGGTTGACGTCGCCTTCCGCTGCAGCCGCAAGGAGGTGGAGTTGGCAGCGGGGGTTTGTATGCGTCCGTCGCGTATACCGTATTTGCTCGATTATAAGACGACCCTGATTATAAGACGACCCCCCAAAATCTGAATATTAAATTAGGAAAAAAAGAAAAAGCCTGAATATAAGACGACCCCAAAGGAAAAAAGTTTTACCAGTAAATGTTAATTCATGTAAACTATTTTTTTAATAAAAGCTATGATTGAGAAAAATATTTTTTTTTGTTTTTATTTCCTTGTATTTTCCAACCTGTCCCCCAGTTACGCACATCTGCCCCCAGGCTTGCCACCCCAATATGGCACTGTGGCCCATGATATGCCTTTTAACCCTCTATATGCCACTGTGCCCCATGGTATGCCTTTTGACCCCCTATGTGCCACTCTGCCTCCAGAAATGCCTTATACCCCTATATCCCATTCTGGCATTTAGGGGGTTAAAATGCATATTATGGGGCAGAGTGGCATATAGGGAGGTATAAGGCATTTCAGGAGGCAGAGTGGCATTAAGGGAGTTAAAAGGCATTGTATAGAGCACTCTGCCTCCAGAAATGCCTTATACCCCTATATGCCACTCTGGCATTTAGGGGGTTAAAAGGCATATTATGGGGCAGAATGGCATATAGGGAGGTATAAGGCATTTCAGGAGGCAGAGTGCTCTATTAAATGCCCCCTTAACGCCACTCCAGAAATGCCCTATGCCCCCATTTAACACACACACACACACCCTATACCCCCATTTAACATACCCCCATTTAACACACACACACACACACACACACTCTCTCTCGCTCCCCCCCTTCCCCTCTCTCATCCCCCTCTCACCCCTCTCTCCCCTCTCAGCCCTCTCTTACCGGTGCTTCCAGCCGGGGTAGCGGGTTGACGTCGCCTTCCGCTGCAGCCGCAAGGAGGTGGAGTTGGCAGCGGGGGTTTGTATGCGTCCGTCGCGTATACTTTCCCCGGCTGTCAGGGGTCAGAGATCAGAGTTCCCCGCACCGGTGCGGGGAACTCTGGTCTCTGACAGCCGGGGAAGGTCTACGCGAAGGACGCAGACAACCCCCGCTGCTAGCCACACCTCCTTCCGGCTGCAGCGGACGTTGTCTGCGTGGATGTCAACCCGCTGCCCCGGCAACACAGCAGGAAGCACCGGTAAGTGTGTGTGTGATGGGGGGGGGTGAGACAGGAGGATCCAGGTCCCCTGCAGCGGTGCGGGGGATCTGGATCTTAGTCTCCTAATCAGACCTCTATTTGGAGGTCTGATTAGAAGACGACCCCGATTAGAAGACAAGGGGTATTTTTCAGAGCATTTGCTCTGAAAAAAACCTCGTCTTATAATCGAGCAAATACGGTATATTGACTACGCCAGCTGCCATCCCCCACACTGGTTGCAGAATGTCCATAAAGGACAATTCGCACATATCCGCAGGAATTGCACTAAGGACAATGATTTTTTTAACTCAAAGCGGATTATTAATGGATAAATTTAGAGAGAAATTATTAGAGAGAAAGCGCTTTTACAAAAACACCTGGATTGTACAATAAAGAAAAAGAGGGATTTTTTTCTGGGAGAAAGGGAACATAAATCTAAGAAAACGTTCGATTTTGCGCTCTTAACAAAATATAATGATAAGGCGTTTGAAATTAAAAAGGCAATAAAAAAATGCTGGCCTATTTTGCACCAAGATAACGTCTTAAAAAATCACCTCCCAGAAAAACCGAATATAATTTATAAGAAGGTTGAAAGTTTGAAATCAATTCTGGCCCCGAGCGTTCTGCCCCTAGTGACGGAAACCATAAAGGAAGATAACTCCTTTCTTAAAAAGAAAAATCCAGGGTTTTACAGATGCGGGAGATGCAAGCTTTGTAGGACGTGTTTAAAACAAGATAAAAAAAATCACTAAGTTCAAATGCTCTATCACCAAGAAAGAATATAACATTAGGCATTTTATTCACTGTGGGTCTAAGCAGGGGCGTAGCTAGAGTATTTGGCACCCGGGGCGGATCCTGTAAGTGGCACCCCCCCCCAAAATGTAAAGACATCTACAAAATTATGTTGGCAAGAATATTTATTGAACCAATTTGTAAACTGTAAACAACAAGAAATCTGAAAAAATAAATTAATAATTTATAAGTAAAATAAACACGTTTAAATAACATTTACTGAACATATAATAGTGCTTTCTTTAATAACCCTCCAAAAAAAACGGCGTCCACATTGCCCACATAGAACCTGACCAGCACCCAAATTACACACACATAGGACGTGCCATATTTGCCCCCAAACAGCCCAGCATGAGTCAGCATTGTTCCCAAACAGCCGAGTGTACGCCATCTTTGTCTCATAAACACGCTACCTGTGCCATCTTTGTCCCATAAACACCCTGCTTATGCCATCTTTGCCTTTTTGACAAATCAACTATACACCTATGATTAACACAAACACTTTTACAGTCACTCACTAATTCACTTTCATTCACACAATAATTTATTCTTTCACACAAATTATTTACACATATTCATTGATGCATTCTCACAAATCCCTTAAATCTCTCGCTCATTCACACAATTCATCCACACATTAATCCATTCGCTCTCATTCTGACTCTTTATTTCAATATTCTTGCTACCTTCCTTTCTCCCTATCTACACATTCTCACCCCTTCTGCCCTATCTAGCCCTTCTCACTTCCTTCTCCCTATCTACCCCCTATCCCCCCCGTCTCACTCCCTTCTCCCTATCTACCCCCCCTAACTATCTACCCTCTCCCCCCTTTGAAGTTCACTTACCTTTCAGGAGTCCTGGTGTGGGGGTGCAAGGCCTCTGTCTCCCAGCTCTGCCACTGTATGGAACAGCATGGTAAGTGTGGATTGGTAAGTGTGGATTGGTAAATGTGTGAGAGTGCATAATTATATAATGAAAAAGACATTGGAAATGGTACAGCATAACACCCATCACTCTCACACATTTACCAATCCACACTTACCATTCCAGATGCCACACATACCAATCCACAGATCCCACACATACCAATCCACAGATCCCACACATACCACACACACCAATCCACAGATTCCACACATACCAATCCACACATACCAATCCACAGATTCCACACATACCAATCCACAGATTCCACACATACCAATCCACACTTACCAATCCACAGATTCCACACTTAACAATTCACACATACCAATCCACATTTACCAATCCACACATTCCACACATACCAATCCACAGATTCCACACATACCAATCCACGTTTACCAATCCACAGATTTCACACTTACCAATCCACATTTACCAATACACATACCAATCCACAGATTCCACACATACCAATCCACAGATTCCACACATACCAATCCACATTTACCAATCCACACTTACCAATCCACTCTCACTCTAACTGAATGATTTCCTACCTTTCCTCTTTTCTTCTTACAGCAGTCAGCTCCTTTTCTTTCTCTTCGCTCCTCTTCTTCTGTCTTCTTCCTGGTTCAGAGGGCACGGACGGCGGTGGGCGCGGCTTCAGTGTTGTGCGCCGTGATCTAACAGACCCCGGCGCACAGCAGCAGTTGCCGCGCAGATCGCGAGTGAGCGGTATCGGAGGTCTTTAACAGAGACCTAACAGAGACCTAACCCCCCCTAACTATCTACCCTCTCCCCCCTTTGAAGTTCACTTACCTTTCAGGAGTCATGGTGTGGGGGTGCAAGGCCTCTGTCTCCCAGCTCTGCCACTGTATGGAACAGCATGGTAAGTGTGGATTGGTAAGTGTGGATTGGTAAATGTGTGAGAGTGATGGGAGTTATGATGTACTTTAGAGCATAATTATATAATGAAAAAGACATTGGAAATGGTACAGCATAACACCCATCACTCTCACACATTTACCAATCCACACTTACCATCCACAGATTCCACAGATTCCACACATACCAATCCACACTTACCAATCCACACTTACCAATCCACAGATTCCACACATACCAATCCACACTTAACAATCCACACATACCAATCCACATTTACCAATCCACACTTACCAATCCACACATACCAATCCACAGATTCCACACATACCAATCCACAGATTCCACACATACCAACCCACACTTACCAATCCACAGATTCCACACATACCAATCCACACATACCAATCCACGTTTACCAATCCACAGATTTCACACTTACCAATCCACATTTACCAATACACATACCAATCCACAGATTCCACACATACCAATCCACAGATTCCACACATACCAATCCACACTTACCAATCCACTCTCACTCTAACTGAATGATTTCCTACCTTTCCTCTTTTCTTCTTACAGCAGTCAGCTCCTTTTCTTTCTCTTCGCTCCTCTTCTTCTGTCTTCTTCCTGGTTCAGAGGGCACGGACGGCGGTGGGCGCGGCTTCAGTGTTGTGCGCCGGGATCTAACAAACCCCGGCGCACAGCAGCAGTTGCCGCGCAGATCGCGAGTGAGCGGTATCGGAGGTCTTTAACAGACCCCCGGCTCCCGGAGGTCTGTTAAAGACCTCCGATACCGCTCCCTTGCGAGCCTTCTCCTCCAGCGGCGGACATTGCTGTCCGTCTCTGGAGGGGTGCCGGCAAGTTGGCACCCCCCTGATGAGCGGCACCCGGTGCGGACCGCCCCCCCGCCCCCCGCTAGGTACGCTACTGGGTCTAAGAACGTCATCTACCTCTTAGAATGCAGTTGTGGGATCCAGTACATCGGACGGACCACAAGGGAGCTGAAAGTTAGAGGCCTCGAACACCTCGGGGGTATACGCAACAATAGCCTAAAACACAGTGTTCCCAAACACTGTAACACTTGTAAGGATTTTTCCTTGGCTGATTTTAGGGTGATAGGAATAGATCTTGCCGCACCCCATTGGAGAGGTGGAGACTTTTGGCGAAGAAAGAGACAGAGTGGATCTTTAAATTTCAGACACATAAAAGGGGGGGGTTAAATACTGACCTGGACATTCTAGCATTTATTAATGAATAAAAAAAAAAATCCACATTTTAAGCACTGAGACACATTTGAATGAGATGTAATGCACTTTATCATGTTGGCTTATAAGCTTTGCATTTGCACTTTTTTATATTTACTTACCTGGAATGATTTATTAGTTATGAACTACTCCTTTTCATGATGGAATTGTCCATTGCATAATAGAAAAAACAATGCACTTTCAATAAATAATGCACCTTTTAATAAATAATGCACCTTATATATATAAAATAATGCACTTTATAATGATAAGTACATTAGTTTTTGCACTTTCTCACATATCACTTACCTGAGATTGTGTATTATCCTCTTATTTGTGGTACCGTCTATAGTTTTTTAATTCTTCCTCTTACTCTTATCTCCATTTTTATAGACTGGTATATGTCACATATGGATCTATTTATATAAACTTATATTTTAGATATATATAGACTTATGCTTTTGTCAGTTAGTAAGACACACAGAGCATGTTTCTTATTCAAGTCTTTTTTATTTGTGGGATGCAAAAGGGAAATATGTCCGTTCTGTTTTAAGTATGCTTCGTCCCGGGACCTCTAAGCGAGCTATGGCTGTATTCTTCCTCCTTTGACTTGCAAGTGCACATTGACTGTGTTCGCGTCCAGGGAGATCATAACGGCGAATGAGGGTTCCTGTGGAGACGTACAGGGACGTAGTGGCGTCATGACGTACAAAGACGGGATAACGACGAGACTCGGCCCTCTACGGATACAACGTTGTGACGTACCCGGAAGCACCCATATAATATGGACTACGGACTCCAATAACATTTTACTTTGATTTTATTTGGTTTTATTGAGTTTGATTTTATTATTTGTTTATTGTCTCCTGAAGAAGCCGACGTGCTATCGGCGAAACGCATCGAGACTAATAAAGTTGGAAGTTTATAGCTGTCTACCGGAATATCCAATTGATTTAGCTTGTGCACATTACTCTTTGAGTTGTGCTACTTCATCTTTGTAAGTGCAATTTTTATTTATTCGTTTTGCGGCTTAAAGATATTGCACCATCTTGGTTCTCCTTGGTTTTACAGCTTTCAAGACTTATTATACATCAAGTGTATTCAGAGTCCGTTTGATGAGCTTCATATATCCAGCCCATTTGTGAGTCGATCTTACACCTCATTAATATATCGTTTATTTTACGTATTACACTATTAGTATTTTCTTTTTTGTTCCCCCATGTATATGCGCTCCACTATTTGCTGTTGGATGTTTGAAAGAGAAGTCAGAAGTATGGATCAACTAAACAGTTAAATATACCGTACAAGTCTCAATGTACCATATTGCTTTTCAGGATTCTAATTTCACTAATTCTTGTAATATACAGATTATATAACATTAGGGCTGAAACAACTAATCGATAATTATCGATTAATCGGATCGATTTTTATCGATTATAAAAAGGTTTTTTTCAGAGCAAATGCTATGAAAAACTCCTCTCCTTATAATAATCCGATCTCTGTTTGATCTCTGTTATAACACCGGAATCCAGATCCCCCGTAACGCTGCAGGAGACCTGGATTCCCCTCACTGTTGGCCGGTCTCTCACTTCCGTCTCTCTCCCCCTCCCATCTGCCTCCTCCCCCCTCCCATACACTGCTCTGCCTCTCTACCCGGCACTGTTACTGACAGGCACTTTCCCTGCAGCTTCATAGAAGCCTCAGTGTAAGTGAAGGTGAGTAACGGAGTCTGTCTGTGCGATGCAGACCCCCCCGGCTGACAGAGAATCATCCTCTCTGACAGCCGGTGAGGGTCTGCATCGCACAGACAGACTCCGTTACTGCCCTTCACTTACACTGTGGCTTCTATGAAGCTGCAGGGAAAGTGCCTGTCAGTAACGGTGCCGGGTAGAGAGGCAGAGCGGTGTATGGGAGTGGGGAGGAGTCAGAGGGGTGTATGGGAGCCACCCTCCAATACACCACTCTGCCTCTCTACCCGGCTCCCTAGTGTCTTGTCAGAAACGGAGGTTCACAGGAGGCAGAGTGGAGTATGGGAGGGGGGAGGGGGGAGGGGGGAGGAGGCAGAGTGGAGTATGGGAGGGGGAGGAGGCAGAGTGGAGTATGGGAAGGGGGAGGAGGCAAAGTGATGTATGGGAGGGGGAGGAGGCAAAGTGATGTATGGGAGGGGGAGGAGGCAAAGTGATGTATGGGAGGGTGAGGAGGCAGAGTGGTGTATGGGAGGGGGAGAAGCCAGAGTGGAATATGGGAGGGGGAGGAGGCAAAGTGATGCATGGGAGGGGAGGAGCCAAAGTGATGTATGGGAGGGGGGAGGAGGCAGAGTGGAGTATTAGAGGGGGGAGGAGCCAGAGTGGTGTATGGGAGGGGGCGGAGCCAGAGTGGTGTATGGGTGAGTTATAGTGGTGTATGGGGGGTATTATGAATTTTTAGGGCATATAGGGGGTATAAGGCATATGGATATTAGGCATATCAGGGGGGCATAAACATATCTGGGGGTAAAAGGTATATCAGGGGGCTCAGTGGCATATAGGGGGTATAAGACATATCGATATTATGCATATCAGGGGGGCATAAAACACATCTGGGGCAAAAGGTATATCAGGGGGCTCAGTTGCATATCACTGGCATATAAGGAGTATAAGGCATATCAGGGGCACAGTGGCATATCAGGGGGCACAGTGGAATCTGGCATATAAGAGGTATAAGGCATATATGGGGGCAGAGTGGCAAGCTGGGGGTCAGATGTGCATAACTGGGGGCAGTTTGGTAAATAAAAAAATTTAAACAAGGCTTTTTTCTCAGTTTTTATTAAATATGAAAAATAGTTAACATATGAATTAATATTTACTAATAACTTTGTATTAAAACCTAGTTTGAGAAACACTGTGTTTGGGTTCTTGTTGCATTTATTATTATGTCAGTAAAATAAGAAGGTGAATAGAGAGAGGCCATTGCAATAAAGAGATGAAAGTGTAAATTGTACGTTTTTTATTGCAATTTTTCTTCAATTTAAAATAATGTATTTTTTTTATCCGATTAATCGATTAATCGACAAAATAATCAGCCAACTAATCGATTATTAAAATAATCGTTAGTTGCAGCCCTATATAACATATCGTTTTAGATTAAGGATATCTTATATATTTATATATATATATGTATGTATATTTACAGTGATTTAAACAGATTCACTTTTTTGTGTATAAGAGAATGTTCATATAGACTGGACTAATTGAAGATGGAGACTAAACACGACGATTTTAGAGCTTTAATCTTTGTAACATAATCTGAAGATCCCAGATTGAATTAAAATCAGGGAATTTTATACCCCATCATCTGGCATAAGAACGTTTTTTTTCAATTATTATTTTCCTTAACTACAAGTAAAATTAACAGAAATTTAAAAATATATATATTTTAAATTTTGAGCCATAGCACTACACATTTTGAAGTTTGGTTTTTTTTTGGTTAAAAAGGTATAACATCATTTAGAATGCAAAAACATTACTTCCATTCATTAATTTAGATTCTTAGTTTTATTTTGTTCACAAATAGAACTAGAGTCTCTTAGTGGATGCACTGAAGCTACACAGTATTGCCAGGGCTATAACCAAGAGTTATGTGTTAAAGCACCGGTGCGAAAAGTATTTAACTGGCGTTCTGGAGATAAATTACCGAGCATACCAGCAACCTGTCCTTTGCTATAGATGAAACAAATACTAAATAATTTAATAAAAAGTTTGCATTTATATCCGAATATAGACAAGTTAGGTGATGCATCTACAACAAGGCAAAAGAAAAATTTCCACGCATGATTAAGATAATGGGATGGGCATTAAGATATCCTTAATCTATGACGAGATCAACAATTTATTAAAGTCTGAGTTTTATGCCAGGAAAGACGGGCAAATGGTAAGAAGGTACCTAGAACAAATCACTGCAAACCATGTGTAGCTATACTGACACACACCTAATAAACTAGGCAGCATCCTCTGTGCATCTATATATACACTTATATTATATATATTATATATATTATATATATATATATATATATATATATATATATATATTGTGTGTGTGTGTGTGTGTGTGTATGCCAGAGAACGAATGACAGCATGATGTGTGCATCATACATAATGTCATTCCTTATCAATATTAAGCCAATAAAGTTAACAAATCCTTAGGACACGAATGTGTAATAAATGGGAAAAATAGTGTCTTCTGTGTACACTGTGCAGGTGAGTGACGAAGTAATGTGTGATGTACAAAGCATCATAATATGAAGTCCATGAGAAGGGACTGATATTAGGTGGAAGAAGCGATTAGGGATCCCAAAGAATGATGAATTGGAGAGTAAATCGTAAACCCCGTGGAATACCTGAACCTTTTAAACCCACGGCTTCATTTTAAGCGATTAGCCTGTTTTTTTAATACAAATACACACTGCAAGCACGCGTGGGACATGTCATCACTCACCGGGTACCAGATCCTCTTCCTCCCCGGCCGCCATCGCAGTAATTTACTGAGGTACACAGAGTGATTTATATGTGCAGTGCCGACAGCCGGACAACTGGTGTAAACTCATTGACAGCCCGCTTGCCTAAAGCAGCGGAAGGTCGCTCGTCCGTCAGGGATCTGCGACCGGAAGTAAACAAACTGCCGGTCTATAGCAACGGGGGTGGGAGAAGCAGAAGAACAGGAGGAGGTGAGTGTCCTTATCTGGCGACACCTGGTGGCCGGAGGGCTTCACTTCGGTGTCGTGAGTGCTCAGTAGTGTACCGAGTAGGATCGGGCGTTAAACAGACTGCAGTGTGTCTAGTAACGGTGCACAGAAAGGGATGCAAAACGGAAGGAAAGAGACTTTAGGCAATACGGAGGCTGTCATTTCAGGTTCAGTTTCTCCTCTCTCATATGTCAAGCATCACAGCACCTCACATTAAAAGAAAAATAGTACTCATGGTTTCAATTATTACAGCACAATTTTTCCTTTAAATAATAACATTTCAGGGAAAGAAAATGTAAAAATAACGAGCAGGATGACATCTTGTGTTGTTCACATTTTTTTATATAAATAAAGCTGTGAGTGGCATACAGTACTCTGGCAGTGGAAGGGTTAAATGTGTTGCGTGGTGGATGGAACCTCTTCTGTCGGCTATCGTTGTGACATCATAATTGAAGCTTCAGGTAATACACTGGTTTTCCCCACCGAGTGCCATTTTGAAGGGCCATCCCAAGACAGCTGTCTTCCTGGCAAAGCGAACTGCAGAGTGTCGGCTACCCGGCAAAGAGATTTGCAGAGTGTCAGCGTTCCAGCAAGAGATCTGCGAAGCACATGAAGCGTGTGAATTATTTTTTTTTTAATTATATATACAACATCTTATGATCGATGAACACAATTTATAATTATTTTTTTTGTTTGTTGTTTTTTTGTTTTAATGTAGTCAGAGTTAACCTCTTAGTGCCCAGAGGGAAGGGTAGTTCTTCCAGCCATGGTTCCCCAGAGGTTTCCTCCTAAAAATGGGGGTTTTCCTCTCCTCCGAGCTGAAGAATGACTCTTTGTGAGTCCAGAGGTAGCTCCTTCTCTGTCCCCTTGCCCCTATCCATACAATGTTTTTTTTTATTATATAATAAAGTTTTGATTGTCCCCAACATTGATGTGTATGAGTAATTATTTCAAAATCATAAAAGGGATTAATTACTTTTAGTTCAAATATATTATTTCCTACTTAGAGGGTGGTAGGTAAATGGAAGTGGAAGGGGCTAATACACAAAAGTGCAGCTTCTCCAGTACCCTGGGTCACTACAGGGAAGCTTGGGGTCATGGGAGCGGTGTTGCAGCATGTCCCACTACCTGCCCACTTCAACAATGGCGTGTGGCTAGCCCCACCCATGCTGCCAGCTGGACCACCCTGTGATGTCAACAGGACTGCCCACCAAGTCAACAGGACTGCCCACCAAGTCAACAGGACTGCTCACCAACATCAGCAGCACCGCCAACCTGCATCCCACAAAGAGGGCTCTGGGTACCAGGACCCTAATGTTCCAATGTATGCTAAATAAAGAAGCAGAGGCTCAGCACTATGTATGCTAAGACAGTGAGGGAATTTAAACATGGATCGGATAGGCATATAGTTATTTTGAATCAAGACCAGGCCGAGTGCTGATTAAGGTTTGAACCTTTCTGTTATGGGCAAAAAAGCATACTAGATGGGTCGAATAAATGTTGTTCAGCTTTGATGTTATGGAGGGCAGGATTTTGTAAGGCAAACAATTTGGATTGGGACAGGCCCAGTAAAACTAGCGCTTACACACTCACATTAAAATATTCTCATGCATCTGCAGCCTTATCTTATCCGCACACCTGGGAACTCTCTGGCTCCGACTGCCCAGAGCCCACCTTGCAGGATGCGGGTAGGAAGGCCTTCCTGACATCACCTGCCCCACCGATGTCATTGGTGGATCCCATCAACATGCAGGAGAAGTGGGCATGATGTGGGGCGTACCGCATTGCTGCTCCTGTGACCCGGGGTTTCCTGATCCAGGGAAACAGTGCTTCACCCCAAGTCTCCAGATGGAACCCAGAGAGTTCCCAGATATGCTCGTCTGGAGACTTTCCTTAGGGAAACCAATGATTCTGAGCTCATAGAAAAGTGGGCATCTAAGAAAGAAAGGTGAACCAATGGGTTTGGTTCCTAAAGAGCCATTGACCCTCATAAAAAGACCAAGGGTGTATGCTATTGCTTTTTTTTCATTCATTCTGTTAATATTAACATTGCTCTGAGCAATCTTTTTCCCCATCATCTTTGCTGTCCAGGTACCACACATTTTGGCTATTCTTAACAAAATATTCTACCACTTTTTCTTGGGTTCCTTAAGGATATTTAAATGCTGTATCTCTAATGTGATACATAGATGTAACATTTGTTTACCAGAATTATTGAGCACTCAGCCAGTGAAATGGTTAATTACTCTTTTTACAGTGGGTATAACTAAAACTTCACAATTCCTCTTCTATTCGGTCCTTTGGACCCACTTACAAATACATACTCACGTGAAAACATCCTCCACAGCCTTACCTTGTCCAAAGACTTTCCATTAGCACACAGTGCGAGCAGCCATTACTCGGGCCAGCCCCTGCCCCTTATCCTGCTGGTTGCACAGGGTGCACTACATGAGCATACCTGGGAACTTTCTAAATCAGCTGTCCTCAGATTCTCCAATACCGGTCCTCATGGAAACCTTGACTTCTCATTATTTATTGAGTCACCTCCAGTCAAGCAGGCATATCAACCATAACATACCGGAAGCAAAAGCACCAGTTGGGTGTAAAATAGCAATGCATATAATGCACAATATCAGGCTCCAGTAATAATACAAATAAGTAATAACACAGCAGGAAAATAGACTGCATTGTGCATACCTGTAATTTTGTTTGGGAGATTACTGTGAGCTGGACACATGAACGGACAGAACATTTGAGCTAGTGGCTAAAGGAAATATTTGTAGAAAAAAGATAGATTAAGACATCCCTCGGCATTATATTCTGACCCATTCCACCACCGTTCCTCAATCTCTAGGGTCTCATTACTGATGTTGTAAACGAATAGTCACTCTCCTTCAGATCATGAAATGGTTGACGTAAGGTCTTGCAATGTGATATTTTCAGCAGAGGAAGCAGATACGCATAAATATCAGATAATGAGATGTGATTTTGTGGATCATTCATGAGAAATCCCCTACCGGCAATCGACTAAAATATGTTTGGTCTAAGTAAAAAAATAAATAAATAAATAAATAAACACTCTAGAAGCATTAGTTACAAGCATAGTTACATAAATTCATGTCAAAACAATTACGGAAACTAGATGAAACCATCTGTTTTTATAGAGCTGTTTTTTTGTAACGCTGGTACAAATGGTGTGTAATTACAGTCATATAAATATTAGAACATTCCCTGAAATAGGCACTATATGAAATTATTTCCATATTACACTGTGAAGGTGTAATAATATATAATTAAGCAAGATGCTTTTGATTTATGAATGGGTCCGGTATGAGTTAGAGGCAGATGATTGTAGATCAGTGATGGGCAACCTTTTTAGCGTGGTGTGTCAAAAATCGGCAAAAAATCGAGCATAACTCGCATGGTGTGTCACTTCGACAAAAAAACATAATTTTGCGCAATTTATAGTTTAAATTACAAAAATGGTACAGCATAACACCCATCACTCAATCCACACGCATACACCAATCCACACGCATACACCAATCCACACGCATACACCAATCTACACACATACACCAATCCACACACATACACCAATCCACACATATACCAATCCACACACATACCAATCCACGCACATACCAATCCACACACATACCCCAATCCACACACATACCCCAATCCACACACATACCCCAATCCACACACATACACCAATCCACACACACATACACCAATCCACACACACATACACCAATCCACACACACATACACCAATCCACACACATACACCAATCCACACACACATACACCAATCCACACACACATACACCAATCCACACACACATACACCAATCCACACACATACACCAATCCACACACATACCCCAATCCACACACATACCCCAATCCACACATATACCCCAATCCACACATACATACCAATCCACACACATACCAATCCACACACATACCAATCCACACACATACACCAATCCACACACACATACCAATCCAGTCTCACTGTATGCTTTCCTACCTTTCCTCTTTTCTCCTTACAGCTCCTTTTCCTGCTCTTCGCTCCTCTTCTTCTTCAGTTCTTCTGTCTTCTTCCGAGGGCACGGGGTTCAGAGGGGACGGACAGTGGTGGGCGCGGCTTCAGTGTTGTGCGCCGGGATCTGACAACAAACCCCGGCGCACAACAGCTGTTGCCGCGCGGATCGCAAGGGAGCGGTATCGGAGGTCTTTAACAGACCTCCGGCTCCCATGAGTGATTTTAAGCCGGGTTCAAGGGAGAGCCTTGAACCGGCTTAAAACCCCCCTGATGAGCGGCACCCGGTGCGGACCGCCCCCCCCTGCTAGGTACGCTACTGCACGTCCCGCCCCCCCCCCGTTCCTCCAGCACAGATTCTTTCATCCTCGGCGGCCGTGCAGGAGCCGAGGATGAATCGCATGAAATCCTGCGCGTGTCACCCCAAATGGCGTGTCATAGGTTCGCCATCACTGTTGTAGATTATCAAAAGCAAGATTGACGTTAATTAGTTTAAGTACAAATATTACATCTATGTCCTCCATGAGAAAGATTGCTACTTTAAATGGCACCTGTGATCACAAAATTAAATACATTGTGCATTTTCTTCTAGCCATAGGCATGTTTGAAAGAGAAGTCAGAAGTATGGATGAACTAAACAGTTAAATATACCGTACAAGTCTCAATGTACCATATTGCTTTTCAGGATTCTAATTTCACTAATTCTTGTAATATACAGATTATATAACATATCGTTTTAGATTAAGGATATTTTATATATATATATATATATATATATATATATATATATATATATATATATATATATATGTATGTATATTTACGGTGATTTAAACAGATTCACTTTTTTGTGTATAAGAAAATGTTCATATAGACTGGCCTGGTCCTCTGGCGGCGCTACATTGATGATGTACTGATTATATGGAAAGGGACACCAGAGGATCTCAATAAGTTTTTAGACTTTATAAATGACAACCAATACAATTTAAAATTTTCATCATGCATTCACCCTCAAGAAATTAATTTTCTAGATCTTACACTCTATATAGAGGAGGACATGATAAAATCCAAAACGTTCCTTAAACCAACAGATGGTAATAGTTACCGTATTTGCTCGATTATAAGACGACCCTGATTATAAGACGACCCCCCAAAATCTGAATATTAAATTAGGAAAAAAAGAAAAAGCCTGAATATAAGACGACCCCAAAGGAAAAAAGTTTTACCAGTAAATGTTAATTCATGTAAACTATTTTTTTAATAAAAGCTATGATTGAGAAAAATATTTTTTTTGTTTTTATTTCCTTGTATTTTCCAACCTGTCCCCCAGTTACGCACATCTGCCCCCAGGCTTGCCACCCCAATATGGCACTGTGGCCCATGATATGCCTTTTAACCCTCTATATGCCACTGTGCCCCATGGTATGCCTTTTGACCCCCTATGTGCCACTCTGCCTCCAGAAATGCCTTATACCCCTATATCCCATTCTGGCATCTAGGGGGTTAAAATACATATTATGGGGCAGAGTGGCATATAGGGAGGTATAAGGCATTTCAGGAGGCAGAGTGGCATTAAGGGAGTTAAAAGGCATTGTATAGAGCACTCTGCCTCCAGAAATGCCTTATACCCCTATATGCCACTCTGGCATTTAGGGGGTTAAAAGGCATATTATGGGGCAGAATGGCATATAGGGAGGTATAAGGCATTTCAGGAGGCAGAGTGCTCTATTAAATGCCCCCTTAACGCCACTCCAGAAATGCCCTATGCCCCCATTTAACACACACACACCCTATACCCCCATTTAACATACCCCCATTTAACACACACACACACTCTCTCTCGCTCCCCCCCTTCCCCTCTCTCACCCCCCTCTCACCCCTCTCAGCCCTCTCTTACCGGTGCTTCCAGCCGGGGCAGCGGGTTGACGTCGCCTTCCGCTGCAGCCGCAAGGAGGTGGAGTTGGCAGCGGGGGTTTGTATGCGTCCGTCGCGTATACTTTCCCCGGCTGTCAGGGGTCAGAGATCAGAGTTCCCCGCACCGGTGCGGGGAACTCTGGTCTCTGACAGCCGGGGAAGGTCTACGCGAAGGACGCAGACAACCCCCGCTGCTAGCCACACCTCCTTCCGGCTGCAGCGGACGTTGTCTGCGCGGATCGCGTGGACGTCAACCCGCTGCCCCGGCAACACAGCAGGAAGCACCGGTAAGTGTGTGTGTGATGGGGGGGGGTGAGACAGGAGGATCCAGGTCCCCTGCAGCGGTGCGGGGGATCTGGATCTTAGTCTCCTAATCAGACCTCTATTTGAGGTCTGATTAGAAGACGACCCCGATTAGAAGACAAGGGGTATTTTTCAGAGCATTTGCTCTGAAAAAAACCTCGTCTTATAATCGAGCAAATACGGTATATTGACTACGCCAGCTGCCATCCCCCACACTGGTTGCAGAATGTCCCTAAAGGACAATTCGCACATATCCGCAGGAATTGCACTAAGGACAATGATTTTTTTAACTCAAAGCGGATTATTAATGGATAAATTTAGAGAGAAATTATCCAGAAGAGCTTTTACAAAAACACCTGGATTGTACAATAAAGAAAAAGAGGGATTTTTTTCTGGGAGAAAGGGAACATAAATCTAAGAAAACGTTCGATTTTGCGCTCTTAACAAAATATAATGATAAGGCGTTTGAAATTAAAAAGGCAATAAAAGGGGGCGTGGCTGGCCCGGCGAAGAAGATGGCTGCCTGATCTGTTTGCTCCGCGCCGCCCGCCCTGAGATTCGCAGACACTCCGGCGTAATTCGCAATGGGCCGCACTAAAAAGGGTCCCCCGGAGCCGACTACCCCGGCGTCTAGCGGCAGGTCTCAACCCGCGTCGCTGAGGGGCTATTTTACCACTCCGCAGCTGCTGCAGACTCAGCCGGAAGACTCCAATATGGCGCAGACTCCCGCCTGCTCTGGGGCCTCGGAGGATGGCGATTCCCTGCTGCCCGCAGCCAGTGCCTCGGGACCGCCTTCGCCTGAGTGGCGCCGACTTTTTTCGTCTCTGCCCACAAAGGACGACTTCAGTCTCCTCGTGGCAGAAGTCAAGCAAACGGTCCGGGCCGAAGTCGCGGCCTTACGGGCTGAGGTTTCCCGCCTTGACGAGAGGGTCACCAGTGTTGACGCCAGGACCGGGGAGGTCGAACGCCAGCTATCGGCCCACTGCCGCTCCTGTTCCCATCAGATGGCGGATTTATTTTACCATCTGGAGGACCTCGATAACCGAGGGCGGCGGTCCAATATTCGGGTGCGGGGTCTTCCTGAAGGTGAGCGACCTGAGGATCTTAGGGCGATTCTGGACAGACTCTTTTCCCTGATTCTGGAGTGGCCTGCAGACCCTGGGAGGAAACCTATAAAATTTGAACGTGCCCATAGGGCTCTGCGCTCCAGTGGCGGCCCGGGAGACCCCCCCAGGGACATAATTTGCTGTCTCCACAGCTACTCGCTGAAGGAGGAGATAATGTTGAAGGCCCGCGCACGCCGGTTTTGGGCCTTTGAGGGGCACGAGGTTTCCCTCTATCACGACTTGTCCCACTACACGCTGTTGGCCAGGCGGGCCCTACGTCCTGTGACTGCCGCGCTTCAGGAGCGGAAGATCGCGTACCGGTGGGGTTATCCTTTTGCCCTGGTGGCTCGTCTGGGCCCCCTTACAGCTACCATCCGCAGGCCTGCGGACGTTCGACCCTTTCTGCTGGAGCTGGACCTGCCGCCGCTTGAGGTACCCGACTGGACCGCCCGAGATGTGGATTTTCGCCGGCGCCGTGCTGGTTCAGCGCAACGCGGGTCCCAGCGGGCCAGACCTCCTGGACGGGCTCTGAGGGACAGGGACCGTGACCAGCCGCCGAGGGAGTGACTGATGCCGGCCACTTTCCGGTGGTGACCCCGTGGAGGCTCCTCTGTATCCTTATTTGGCCGACTACGCCAGCCTGGATGCGGGACTTGTTCTTACCTGCGGACTTTCGTTTCATTTTACCGCTGCGTACCCGTGGCTCGTGTGTGACTTTATTTTTATTTCTTTTTCTTTTTCCGCGTCGTTTTTATTTTTCCGCATCGTTTTGTTTTTTATTATTTTTGTGCATTTGGGACTGGGTTCGTGTGCCTGCCCCCTAGGTGTGTTGGTGCTTCGGGGGTCGCTCTGCTGCCCTGCGGCCGCCCCGATGCTCGCCACGTGTCGCTCGGACCGACCGTGTTGCTCGCACGCGCTGGCCCTCGGGGCTCGCGCTGGTTTCGGGGTGTGCAGGGCTCGACCCGCCCCTTGTTATGTCGCTCTGCCGCGCGCTGCCCCATGCCATCCTGCCCATGTTCCTCCTGGTGGGGTTGGCACTGCCGCCTTGAGTGGCGTCTCCGCTGGCGTTTGTGTCACCCCTGGAGTGCGATCTCCTGCGGTGTGGTGGTCCCCTGGCGCGCCTGCTCCGGGACGCCCCCAGTTTGGCCCACGGCAGTCCTTCGCTCTCACTACACTACACAACCCGTTCGTCGTTTTTTTTTTTTTTTTTTTGTTTTTTTTTTTGTTTTGTTTTTTCCGGCCGTGGACACGTATGCTTCCTCTACTCCGGGGTCCGCATTTGTACTGTATAATTCTGTGTATTGCGTTGCCCAATAATTTGTTATTTGTTCTTTCACTGTTATGGTGTTGTCTGTTGTGTCTGTTTCGGGTGGGTGGCGGGGCGTTCTGTGTTTTGGCGGCACTTGGTTTACCTGCGGAGCCTTTGCCGCTTTCTGGAATTCTTCGCCCGCCTCGTTCTCTACCCCACGGGGCTTGGTGTCGTTGCCCGTTCTCTGGGGACCCCGTTCGCCTCCCTAGGGGGGTTGGGGTCTGCCCGGTACTTGACACATTACCCCACACACTACATATCCCACTAATATTACATAACTCCCCCCCCCGTTCCTGTTCTCCTCCCCACCGCCCTTTCCGCCCTCCCCTCTTTTTTGTCTCTACCCCCGCGGCACTGAGGCGTCGCTTCGCATACCGACTGTCATGGCTTTCCGCCCAGCCCCGCTGACCATTTATTCTGTTAACGCACAGGGTCTTAATATACCCGAAAAACGGTCCAGGGCTCTGAGAGAATTTAAGGCGCATGATGCCTCCGTGGTACTGCTTCAGGAGACCCACTTCAAGGGGGGGCAAGCCCCTAGTCTAAAGAATTCCCACTACCCTTTGGGATATTTTAGTAACAATCCGGAGTCCAAGACTAACGGGACGGCTATACTATTTTCTAACAGGGTCCCGTTCGTTGTTAAGGATACTCTCCTTGATCCCTCGGGCCGTTTCACCTTCGTTAAGGGCTACATTGCGGAGGTTCTCTACACCTTTGCTAGCGTGTATCTTCCTAATAGGGCTCAGCATGTGGCCCTCCGCTCTATCGTGGCCTCGCTCGCCACTTTTGGGGAGGGCCTTGTGATTCTGGGGGGGGGATTTAAATGTCCCTCTTCGCCCGGAGGTCGACACTTCCTCGGGCTCCAGTTGTGTCCCGGCTAACCAGTTGCGCTCGGTTCGCAAACTCCTGACTGAGCAGCGCCTGATTGACTGCTGGCGTTCTCTGTACCCGACTGCCCGGGACTTCACTTTTTACTCTTCCCCTCATGCTTGCTACTCCCGACTGGATTACATCTTTCTCTCTCAGACTCACCTGGACTTGCTGCAGGCGGCCACGATCCTACCGATGACCTGGACAGATCACTCTCCAGTTTCCATTAAGCTAGACTCTCCGTTGTGTAGGCCCCGGGAGTGGACGTGGCGACTTAACGACTCTTTTCTACTGGACGAGGCGCTTGTCTCACAGACGACGACGGAACTGCAACGTTACTTTCAGGACAATGCTACGCAGGGGCTGTCCCCTCTGGTGGTGTGGGAGGCCCATAAGTGTGTGCTGCGAGGTTTCTTTATTCAACAAGGTACGCAACGGAAGAGGGCGCGCGCGCGGGAGATTGATAGGCTTACTGTTCGGATTCAGCAGTTGGAATCCCTGCATAAGGATACCCTTGATGAGGCGACCTACGCGGATCTGACCTCCCTCAGGGGCCAACTGTCTGACATTCTCAACTCTAAGTTTCGCCGGGCTTCCCTGTATAGTCAGAGATTTTTCAGTGAGCACGGTAATAAGTGCGGTAAGCTGTTGGCCAAAATGATAAACCCACTTAAGCGCAATACGCACGTTCACCGGGTCCGGACGCCTGCAGGGGATTTGTCCCATTTCCCCTCTAAGATAGTGGATGCGTTTCACGCGTACTACTCCTCTCTTTATGGTTCGTCCCAGGTTTCCGATGGGGGTGCCAGTCATGATAAGCGGGTCCGCATCAACAGTTATCTTGCGGAACACGGTGTGCGCAAACTCACCCGTGAACAGGCGGAATCCATGGAGGCGCCGTTCTCGGCTGAGGAGCTCTCCGCGGCTCTGAAGGCCACCCAGCGGGGTAAGTGTCCGGGTCCGGACGGTCTGCCCCTGGGGTACTACCGTACGTTCTCGGCGCCCCTTTTCCCACACCTGCTTGCCGCGCTCAATGCCATCCGGGGGGGACTTCGGTTTCCCTCCCAGTCCTTGGCGGCCACGATCGCGGTCATTCCGAAGGAGGGCAAGGACCCTGGTTTGTGTCAGAGCTACCGCCCGATCTCGCTCCTCAATGCCGACTTGAAGCTTTTTGCTAAAATGCTGGCGTTGCGTCTGGGTCGGTTCCTCCCGCTGTTGGTTCACCCGGACAAAGCTGGCTTTATCCCTCGGCGTGAGGCGCGTGACAACACTATTAGACTTCTCTCTGTCATCCATAAGGCGCGGGCGGAGGCGCGCCAGATTTTACTGTTATCGACCGACGCGGAGAAGGCCTTTGATAGGGTGGACTGGGGTTTTTTGGAGGCTACCCTGGAACATCTGGGTCTAGGTCCCTCTATGTTGGCCTGGATTGGGGCTCTCTATTCCTCGCCTACTGCTCGCGTGCGGGTTAATGGGGCTCTCTCTCCCCCCATAGCGATAAGGAACGGGACCAGACAGGGGTGTCCCCTGTCCCCGATGCTCTTTGCGCTGTCTCTGGAGCCTTTTTTGGAGGCTGTCCGTTCGGACCCGAACATCTTGGGGTTCCGGGACGGTGGTCGACATCATAAGGTGGCGGCATACGCTGATGATCTGCTGTTTATTGTAGACCGCCCCAGTATTTCACTCCCGAATATTCTTGAGGCTTTTCGTCTCTACGGCGCGCTGTCTAACCTTAAGATAAATTATTCGAAGTCCGAAATTTTAAATGTCTCCCTGCCCCCTCGGTTGGTGACCTCGCTTATGCCTTGCTTCCCCTTCCGGTGGTGCCCGGAGATGCTTAAGTATTTAGGGATTTGGCTGACTGCCGATCCCGCGCGGCTTTATCATGTTAATTTTACGCCTTTGTTAGCCGTTCTGTCTGAGGATCTGCGGCGGTGGACGCCGCTATATCTCTCCTGGATAGGCCGGGTGAATGTTGTCAAGATGAACCTTTTGCCTCGGGTGTTGTATCTGTTCCAGACGCTTCCGATTCGGATACCGCGGGACTTTTTCAAGGTTCTCCGGTCTCTGGTGTCTAGGTTTGTCTGGGGCAATAAGAGCCCTCGGCAGCGGTTTGCCCAGCTCACGAGGCCCAAATCTGCGGGCGGGCTTGCCTTGCCTGATTTTCATGCGTATTACCGTGCTGCCCACCTCCTTCGCATCTTGGAGTGGCATACCCTGGGTCCCCTAGCTAAGCCATGGGTCGATCTGGAGCTTGGGGGGTTGCGGGGCCGTGTATACCATGCCTTGTGGGGCCCGGGTGGCGGCCACGGCAGCATTTCCCATCCTTTTGTGCTGGCGACACTGGCGGTTTGGCGGGAGGTGTGCCTGCGCGCTTGCCTGTCTACCGCGCCGTCGCCGTTGCTGCCCCTCTGCGAGAACCCGGACTTTGCTCCGGGGCGAGAGGTGGGACGGTTGGACTTCCTCGGGGTTCCTGCCCCTGTCCGGGCCCGGGAGCTGCTGGAGGGGGGCGGGCTGCTCCCCTTGAGCTCGTTGCTGCGGGGGCGCGATCCTACGTGGTCGGAGCGCTTCACGTACCACCAACTTGGGCACTATCTCTCTACCTTGCCGCATGGGGACCGTCTCCACCGGCCCTTAACGGGCTTTGAAACCTTGTGCACGGGGGCCCGGCCACCGGAGAGGGCCATCTCCTTGCTCTATTCCTTACTGATGACTGTCACCTCTACGACTCGACCGTCCTTCTGTGAGACCTGGGAGACCGTTTGTGACACTCGACTCTCTGACAAGGACTGGGATAAGATATTCGTTTTCACCCACAAGAGCTCGAGGGCCACTAAGACGCAGGAGACTAACTATAAACTGTTGACACACTGGTACAGAACGCCGCAGCGTCTTCAGCGTATGTTCCCGGGTACGTCTGACACGTGTTGGAGGTGCGGTGGGGATGTGGGCACGATGTTGCACATATGGTGGTCCTGTCCCTTGCTGCAACCTTACTGGCGGGAGGTTCACCGGGTGATTTCGGAGTTATCAGACTCTCCCCCTCCTTTCCGTCCACTGCCCATGCTCTTGCATCACACGTCTCACTCGATCTCTCATTACAAACGGTCGGTGGTCCGACATCTCCTCGACGCTGCTAAAAGCCTTATACCCTTACACTGGAAACAACCTTGCCCTCCCTCTCGCCGGGACTGGGTGGCAAGGGTGGAGGAGATTAGGAGGGTTGAGGATCTCTCCGCCTCGACCCCGAAACTTAGGGAGGCCTATATGGCCACGTGGTTTTACTGGCTGTCCTCGGTTGTTGGGCACGATGTGTAGTTGCCTAGTTTCGCCCGGGGCCGCCCGGCTACTCGGCGGGCCGATGTTCGTGGCCGCGAGCTGTCCTGACTTCTTGATTTATGTTCTCCATTGTTCCTGAGATGGGTATTTGTAACGCTGCTTGTGTGCTGGTATGCGCCTCTGACTGTACTTATGTTATGTACCTTGCTATGTATTTTTGTGTTCCACTGTCTCATGCCGCGGTTTCCTGATTCCCCTTGCCCCCCCCCTTTTTTCCTTCTGTATCCCGGCCCTACCTCCCTCCTTTATGTTTTTGAAAAATTTCAATAAAAATCTGATTTTGAAAAAAAAAAAGGCAATAAAAAAATGCTGGCCTATTTTGCACCAAGATAACGTCTTAAAAAATCACCTCCCAGAAAAACCGAATATGATTTATAAGAAGGTTGAAAGTTTGAAATCAATTCTGGCCCCGAGCGTTCTGCCCCTGGTGACGGAAACCATAAAGGAAGATAACTCCTTTCTTAAAAAGAAAAATCCAGGGTTTTACAGATGCGGGAGATGCAAGCTTTGTAGGACGTGTTTAAAACAAGATAAAAAAATCACTAAGTTCAAATGCTCTATCACCAAGAAAGAATATAACATTAGGCATTTTATTCACTGTGGGTCTAAGAACGTCATCTACCTCTTAGAATGCAGTTGTGGGATCCAGTACATCGGACGGACCACAAGGGAGCTGAAAGTTAGAGGCCTCGAACACCTCGGGGGTATACGCAACAATAGCCTAAAACACAGTGTTCCCAAACACTGTAACACTTGTAAGGATTTATCATGTTGGCTTATAAGCTTTGCATTTGCACTTTTTTATATTTACTTACCTGGAATGATTTATTAGTTATGAACTACTCCTTTTCATGATGGAATTGTCCATTGCATAATAGAAAAAACAATGCACTTTCAATAAATAATGCACCTTTTAATAAATAATGCACCTTATATATATAAAATAATGCACTTTATAATGATAAGTACATTAGTTTTTGCACTTTCTCACATATCACTTACCTGAGATTGTGTATTATCCTCTTATTTGTGGTACCGTCTATAGTTTTTTAATTCTTCCTCTTACTCTTATCTCCATTTTTATAGACTGGTATATGTCACATATGGATCTATTTATATAAACTTATATTTTAGATATATATAGACTTATACTTTTGTCAGTTAGTAAGACACACAGAGCATGTTTCTTATTCAAGTCTTTTTTATTTGTGGGATGCAAAAGGGAAATATGTCCGTTCTGTTTTAAGTATGCTTCGTCCCGGGACCTCTAAGCGAGCTATGGCTGTATTCTTCCTCCTTTGACTTGCAAGTGCACATTGACTGTGTTCGCCGTCCACGGAGATCATAACGGCGAATGAGGGTTCCTGTGGAGACGTACAGGGACGTAGTGGCGTCATGACGTACAAAGACGGGATAACGACGAGACTCGGCCCTCTACGGATACAACGTTGTGACGTACCCGGAAGCACCCATATAATATGGACTACGGACTCCAATAACATTTTACTTTGATTTTATTTGGTTTTATTGAGTTTGATTTTATTATTTGTTTATTGTCTCCTGAAGAAGCCGACGTGCTATCGGCGAAACGCGTCGAGACTAATAAAGTTGGAAGTTTATAGCTGTCTACCGGAGTATCCAATTGATTTAGCTTGTGCACATTACTCTTTGAGTTGTGCTACTTCATCTTTGTAAGTGCAATTTTTATTTATTCGTTTTGCGGCTTAAAGATATTGCACCATCTTGGTTCTCCTTGGTTTTACAGCTTTCAAGACTTATTATACATCAAGTGTATTCAGAGTCCGTTTGATGAGCTTCATATATCCAGCCCATTTGTGAGTCGATCTTACACCTCATTAATATATCGTTTATTTTACGTATTACACTATTAGTATTTTCTTTTTTGTTCCCCCATGTATATGCGCTCCACTATTTGCTGTTGGATGTTTGAAAGAGAAGTCAGAAGTATGGATCAACTAAACAGTTAAATATACCGTACAAGTCTCAATGTACCATATTGCTTTTCAGGATTCTAATTTCACTAATTCTTGTAATATACAGATTATATAACATTAGGGCTGAAACAACTAATCGATAATTATCGATTAATCGGATCGATTTTTATCGATTATAAAAAGGTTTTTTTCAGAGCAAATGCTATGAAAAACTCCTCTCCTTATAATAATCCGATCTCAAACAGAGATCGGATTATAACACCGGAATCCAGATCCCCCGTAACGCTGCAGGAGACCTGGATTCCCCTCACTGTCGGCCGGTCTCTCACTTCCGTCTCTCTCCCCCTCCCATCTGCCTCCTCCCCCCTCCCATACACTGCTCTGCCTCTCTACCCGGCACTGTTACTGACAGGCACTTTCCCTGCAGCTTCATAGAAGCCTCAGTGTAAGTGAAGGTGAGTAACGGAGTCTGTCTGTGCGATGCAGACCCCCACCGGCTGACAGAGAATCATCCTCTCTGACAGCCGGTGAGGGTCTGCATCGCACAGACAGACTCCGTTACTGCCCTTCACTTACACTGTGGCTTCTATGAAGCTGCAGGGAAAGTGCCTGTCAGTAACGGTGCCGGGTAGAGAGGCAGAGCGGTGTATGGGAGTGGGGAGGAGTCAGAGGGGTGTATGGGAGCCACCCTCCAATACACCACTCTGGCTCCTCCCCCTCTCATACGCCACTCTGCCTCTCTACCCGGCTCCCTAGTGTCTTGTCAGAAACGGAGGTTCACAGGAGGCAGAGTGGAGTATGGGAGGGGGGAGGGGGGAGGAGGCAGAGTGGAGTATGGGAGGGGGAGGAGGCAGAGTGGAGTATGGGAAGGGGGAGGAGGCAAAGTGATGTATGGGAGGGGGAGGAGGCAAAGTGATGTATGGGAGGGGGAGGAGGCAAAGTGATGTATGGGAGGGGGAGGAGGCAGAGTGGTGTATGGGAGGGGGAGGAGCCAGAGTGGAATATGGGAGGGGGAGGAGGCAAAGTGATGCATGGGAGGGGAGGAGCCAAAGTGATGTATGGGAGGGGGGAGGAGGCAGAGTGGAGTATTAGAGGGGGGAGGAGCTAGAGTGGTGTATGGGAGGGGGAGGAGCCAGAGTGGTGTATGGGAGGGGGCGGAGCCAGAGTGGTGTATGGGTGAGTTATAGTGGTGTATGGGGGGTATTATGAATTTTTAGGGCATATAGGGGGTATAAGGCATATATATTAGGCATATCAGGGGGGCATAAACATATCTGGGGGTAAAAGGTATATCAGGGGGCTCAGTGGCATATAGGGGGTATAAGACATATCGATATTAGGCATATCAGGGGGGCATAAAACACATCTGGGGCAAAAGGTATATCAGGGGGCTCAGTTGCATATCACTGGCATATAAGGAGTATAAGGCATATCAGGGGCACAGTGGCATATCAGGGGGCACAGTGGAATCTGGCATATAAGAGGTATAAGGCATATATGGGGGCAGAGTGGCAAGCTGGGGGTCAGATGTGCATAACTGGGGGCAGTTTGGTAAATAAAAAAATTTAAACAAGGCTTTTTTCTCAGTTTTTATTAAATATGAAAAATAGTTAACATATGAATTAATATTTACTAATAACTTTGTATTAAAACCTAGTTTGAGAAACACTGTGTTTGGGTTCTTGTAGCATTTATTATTATGTCAGTAAAATAAGAAGGTGAATAGAGAGAGGCCATTGCAATAAAGAGATGAAAGTGTAAATTGTACGTTTTTTATTGCAATTTTTCTTCAATTTAAAATAATGTATTTTTTTTATCCGATTAATCGATTAAATCGACAAAATAATCAGCCAACTAATCGATTATTAAAATAATCGTTAGTTGCAGCCCTATATAACATATCGTTTTAGATTAAGGATATCTTATATATTTATATATATATATATATGTATGTATATTTACAGTGATTTAAACAGATTCACTTTTTTGTGTATAAGAGAATGTTCATATAGACTGGACTAATTGAAGATGGAGACTAAACACGACGATTTTAGAGCTTTAATCTTTGTAACATAATCTGAAGATCCCAGATTGAATTAAAATCAGGGAATTTTATACCCCATCATCTGGCATAAGAACGTTTTTTTTTCAATTATTATTTTCCTTAACGACAAGTAAAATTAACAGAAATTTAAAAATATATATATTTTAAATTTTGAGCCATAGCACTACACATTTTGAAGTTTGGGTTTTTTTTGGTTAAAAAGGTATAACATCATTTAGAATGCAAAAACATTACTTCCATTCATTAATTTAGATTCTTAGTTTTATTTTGTTCACAAATAGAACTAGAGTCTCTTAGTGGATGCACTGAAGCTACACAGTATTGCCAGGGCTATAACCAAGAGTTATGTGTTAAAGCACCGGTGCGAAAAGTATTTAACTGGCGTTCTGGAGATAAATTACCGAGCATACCAGCAACCTGTCCTTTGCTATAGATGAAACAAATACTAAATAATTTAATAAAAAGTTTGCATTTATATCCGAATATAGACAAGTTAGGTGATGCATCTACAACAAGGCAAAAGAAAAATGTCCACGCATGATTAAGATAATGGGATGGGCATTAAGATATCCTTAATCTAAGACGAGATCAACAATTTATTAAAGTCTGAGTTTTATGCCAGGAAAGACGGGCAAATGGTAAGAAGGTACCTAGAACAAATCACTGCAAACCATGTGTAGCTATACTGACACACACCTAATAAACTAGGCAGCATCCTCTGTGCATCTATATATACACTTATATTATATATATTATATATATTATATATATATATATATATATATTGTGTGTGTGTGTGTGTGTGTGTATGCCAGAGAACGAATGACAGCATGATGTGTGCATCATACATAATGTCATTCCTTATCAATATTAAGCCAATAAAGTTAACAAATCCTTAGGACACGAATGTGTAATAAATGGGAAAAATAGTGTCTTCTGTGTACACTGTGCAGGTGAGTGACGAAGTAATGTGTGATGTACAATGCATCATAATATGAAGTCCATGAGAAGGGACTGATATTAGGTGGAAGAAGCGATTAGGGATCCCAAAGAATGATGAATTGGAGAGTAAATCGTAAACCCCGTGGAATACCTGAACCTTTTAAACCCACGGCTTCATTTTAAGCGATTAGCCTGTTTTTTTAATACAAATACACACTGCAAGCACGCGTGGGACATGTCATCACTCACCGGGTACCAGATCCTCTTCCTCCCCGGCCGCCATCGCAGTAATTTACTGAGGTACACAGAGTGATTTATATGTGCAGTGCCGACAGCCGGACAACTGGTGTAAACTCATTGACAGCCCGCTTGCCTAAAGCAGCGGAAGGTCGCTCGTCCGTCAGGGATCTGCGACCGGAAGTAAACAAACTGCCGGTCTATAGCAACGGGGGTGGGAGAAGCAGAAGAACAGGAGGAGGTGAGTGTCCTTATCTGGCGACACCTGGTGGCCGGAGGGCTTCACTTCGGTGTCGTGAGTGCTCAGTAGTGTACCGAGTAGGATCGGGCGTTAAACAGACTGCAGTGTGTCTAGTAACGGTTCACAGAAAGGGATGCAAAACGGAAGGAAAGAGACTTTAGGCAATACGGAGGCTGTCCTTTCAGGTTCAGTTTCTCCTCTCTCATATGTCAAGCATCACAGCACCTCACATTAAAAGAAAAATAGCACTCATGGTTTCAATAATTACAGCACAATTTTTCCTTTAAATAATAACATTTCAGGGAAAGAAAATGTAAAAATAACGAGCAGGATGACATCTTGTGTTGTTCACATTTTTTTATATAAATAAAGCTGTGAGTGGCATACAGTACTCTGGCAGTGGAAGGGTTAAATGTGTTGCGTGGTGGATGGAACCTCTTCTGTCGGCTATCGTTGTGACATCATAATTGAAGCTTCAGGTAATACACTGGTTTTCCCCACCGAGTGCCATTTTGAAGGGCCATCCCAAGACAGCTGTCTTCCTGGCAAAGCGAACTGCAGAGTGTCGGCTACCCGGCAAAGAGATTTGCAGAGTGTCAGCGTTCCAGCAAGAGATCTGCGAAGCACATGAAGCGTGTGAATTATTTTTTTTTTAATTATATATACAGCATCTTATGATCGATGAACACAATTTATAATTATTTTTTTTGTTTGTTGTTTTTTTGTTTTAATGTAGTCAGAGTTAACCTCTTAGTGCCCAGAGGGAAGGGTAGTTCTTCCAGCCATGGTTCCCCAGAGGTTTCCTCCTAAAAATGGGGGTTTTCCTCTCCTCCGAGCTGAAGAATGACTCTTTGTGAGTCCAGAGGTAGCTCCTTCTCTGTCCCCTTGCCCCTATCCATACAATGTTTTTTTTTATTATATAATAAAGTTTTGATTGTCCCCAACATTGATGTGTATGAGTAATTATTTCAAAATCATAAAAGGGATTAATTACTTTTAGTTCAAATATATTATTTCCTACTTAGAGGGTGGTAGGTAAATGGAAGTGGAAGGGGCTAATACACAAAAGTGCAGCTTCTCCAGTACCCTGGGTCACTACAGGGAAGCTTGGGGTCATGGGAGCGGTGTTGCAGCATGTCCCACTACCTGCCCACTTCAACAATGGCGTGTGGCTAGCCCCACCCATGCTGCCAGCTGGACCACCCAGTGATGTCAACAGGACTGCCCACCAAGTCAACAGGACTGCTCACCAACATCAGCAGCACCGCCAACCTGCATCCCACAAAGAGGGCTCTGGGTACCAGGACCCTAATGTTCCAATGTATGCTAAATAAAGAAGCAGAGGCTCAGCACTATGTATGCTAAGACAGTGAGGGAATTTAAACATGGATCGGATAGGCATATAGTTATTTTGAATCAAGACCAGGCCGAGTGCTGATTAAGGTTTGAACCTTTCTGTTATGGGCAAAAAAGCATACTAGATGGGTCGAATAAATGTTGTTCAGCTTTGATGTTATGGAGGGCAGGATTTTGTAAGGCAAACAATTTGGATTGGGACAGGCCCAGTAAAACTAGCGCTTACACACTCACATTAAAATATTCTCATGCATCTGCAGCCTTATCTTATCCGCACACCTGGGAACTCTCTGGCTCCGACTGCCCAGAGCCCACCTTGCAGGATGCGGGTAGGAAGGCCTTCCTGACATCACCTGCCCCACCGATGTCATTGGTGGATCCCATCAACATGCAGGAGAAGTGGGCATGATGTGGGGCGTACCGCATTGCTGCTCCTGTGACCCGGGGTTTCCTGATCCAGGGAAACAGTGCTTCACCCCAAGTCTCCAGATGAAACCCAGAGAGTTCCCAGATATGCTCGTCTGGAGACTTTCCTTAGGGAAACCAATGATTCTGAGCTCATAGAAAAGTGGGCATCTAAGAAAGAAAGGTGAACCAATGGGTTTGGTTCCTAAAGAGCCATTGACCCTCATAAAAAGACCAAGGGTGTATGCTATTGCTTTTTTTTCATTCATTCTGTTAATATTAACATTGCTCTGAGCAATCTTTTTCCCCATCATCTTTGCTGTCCAGGTACCACACATTTTGGCTATTCTTAACAAAATATTCTACCACTTTTTCTTGGGTTCCTTAAGGATATTTAAATGCTGTATCTCTAATGTGATACATAGATGTAACATTTGTTTACCAGAATTATTGAGCACTCAGCCAGTGAAATGGTTAATTACTCTTTTTACAGTGGGTATAACTAAAACTTCACAATTCCTCTTCTATTCGGTCCTTTGGACCCACTTACAAATACATACTCACGTGAAAACATCCTCCACAGCCTTACCTTGTCCAAAGACTTTCCATTAGCACACAGTGCGAGCAGCCATTACTCGGGCCAGCCCCTGCCCCTTATCCTGCTGGTTGCACAGGGTGCACTACATGAGCATACCTGGGAACTTTCTAAATCAGCTGTCCTCAGATTCTCCAATACCGGTCCTCATGGAAACCTTGACTTCTCATTATTTAAAGAGACACATAATTGAGTCACCTCCAGTCAAGCAGGCATATCAACCATAACATACTGGAAGCAAAAGCACCAGTTGGGTGTAAAATAGCAATGCATATAATGCACAATATCAGGCTCCAGTAATAATACAAATAAGTAATAACACAGCAGGAAAATAGACTGCATTGTGCATACCTGTAATTTTGTTTGGGAGATTACTGTGAGCTGGACACATGAACGGACAGAACATTTGAGCTAGTGGCTAAAGGAAATATTTGTAGAAAAAAAGCTAGATTAAGACATCCCTCGGCATTATATTCTGACCCATTCCACCACCGTTCCTCAATCTCTAGGGTCTCATTACTGATGTTGTAAACTAATAGTCACTCTCCTTCAGATCATGAAATGGTTGCCGTAAGGTCTTGCAATGTGATATTTTCAGCAGAGGAAGCAGATACGCATAAATATCAGATAATGAGATGTGATTTTGTGGATCATTCATGAGAAATCCCCTACCGGCAATCGACTAAAATATGTTTGGTCTAAGTAAAAAAATAAATAAATAAATAAACACTCTAGAAGCATTAGTTACAAGCATAGTTACATAAATTCATGTCAAAACAATTACGGAAACTAGATGAAACCATCTGTTTTTATAGAGCTGGTTTTTTGTAACGCTGGTACAAATGGTGTGTAATTACAGTCATATAAGTATTAGAACATTCCCTGAAATAGGCACTATATGAAATTATTTCCATATTACACTGTGAAGGTGTAATAATATATAATTAAGCAAGATGCTTTTGATTTATGAATGGGTCCGGTATGAGTTAGAGGCAGATGATTGTAGATCAGTGATGGGCAACCTTTTTAGCGTTGTGTGTCAAAAATCGGCAAAAAATCGAGCATGCTTTCCTACCTTTCCTCTTTTCTCCTTACAGCTCCTTTTCCTGCTCTTCGCTCCTCTTCTTCTTCAGTTCTTCTGTCTTCTTCCGAGGGCACGGGGTTCAGAGGGCACGGACAGCGGTGGGCGCGGCTTCAGTGTTGTGCGCCGGGATCTGACAACAAACCCCGGCGCACAACAGCTGTTGCCGCGCGGATCGCAAGGGAGCGGTATCGGAGGTCTTTAACAGACCTCCGGCTCCCATGAGTGATTTTAAGCCGGGTTCAAGGGAGATCCTTGAACCGGCTTAAAATCACTCAAGGGAGCCGGTGGTCTGTTAAAGACCTCCGATACCGCTCCCTTGCGAGCCTGCTCCTCCAGCGGCGGACATTACTGTCCGTCTCTGGAGGGGTGCCCCCTGATGAGCGGCACCCGGTGCGGACCGCCCCCCCCCCAGGTACGCTACTGCACGTCACGCCCCCCCCCCCGTTCCTCCAGCACAGATTCTTTCATCCTCGGCGGCCGTGCAGGAGCCGAGGATGAATCGCATGAAATCCTGCGCGTGTCACCCCAAATGGCGTGTCATAGGTTCGCCATCACTGTTGTAGATTATCACAAGCAAGATTGACGTTAATTAGTTTAAGTACAAATATTACATCTATGTCCTCCATGAGAAAGATTGCTACTTTGAATGGCACCTGTGATCACAAAATTAAATACATTGTGCATTTTCTTCTAGCCATAGGCATGTTTGAAAGAGAAGTCAGAAGTATGGATGAACTAAACAGTTAAATATACCGTACAAGTCTCAATGTACCATATTGCTTTTCAGGATTCTAATTTCACTAATTCTTGTAATATACAGATTATATAACATATCGTTTTAGATTAAGGATATTTTATATATATATATATATATATATATATATATGTATGTATATTTACGGTGATTTAAACAAATTCACTTTTTTGTGTATAAGAAAATGTTCATATAGACTGGTCTGGTCCTCTGGCGGCGCTACATTGATGATGTACTGATTATATGGAAAGGGACACCAGAGGATCTCAATAAGTTTTTAGACTTTATAAATGACAACCAATACAATTTAAAATTTTCATCATGCATTCACCCTCAAGAAATTAATTTTCTAGATCTTACACTCTATATAGAGGAGGACATGATAAAATCCAAAACGTTCCTTAAACCAACAGATGGTAATAGTTACCGTATTTGCTCGATTATAAGACGACCCTGATTATAAGACGACCCCCCAAAATCTGAATATTAAATTAGGAAAAAAAGAAAAAGCCTGAATATAAGACGACCCCAAAGGAAAAAAGTTTTACCAGTAAATGTTAATTCATGTAAACTATTTTTTTAATAAAAGCTATGATTGAGAAAAATATTTTTTTTTGTTTTTATTTCCTTGTATTTTCCAACCTGTCCCCCAGTTACGCACATCTGCCCCCAGGCTTGCCACCCCAATATGGCACTGTGGCCCATGATATGCCTTTTAACCCTCTATATGCAACTGTGCCCCATGGTATGCCTTTTGACCCCCTATGTGCCACTCTGCCTCCAGAAATGCCTTATACCCCTATATCCCATTCTGGCATTTAGGGGGTTAAAATGCATATTATGGGGCAGAGTGGCATATAGGGAGGTATAAGGCATTTCAGGAGGCAGAGTGGCATTAAGGGAGTTAAAAGGCATTGTATAGAGCACTCTGCCTCCAGAAATGCCTTATACCCCTATATGCCACTCTGGCATTTAGGGGGTTAAAAGGCATATTATGGGGCAGAATGGCATATAGGGAGGTATAAGGCATTTCAGGAGGCAGAGTGCTCTATTAAATGCCCCCTTAACGCCACTCCAGAAATGCCCTATGCCCCCATTTAACACACACACACACACCCTATACCCCCATTTAACATACCCCCATTTAACACACACACACACACACACACACACTCTCTCTCGCTCCCCCCCTTCCCCTCTCTCATCCCCCTCTCACCCCTCTCTCCCCTCTCAGCCCTCTCTTACCGGTGCTTCCAGCCGGGGTAGCGGGTTGACGTCGCCTTCCGCTGCAGCCGCAAGGAGGTGGAGTTGGCAGCGGGGGTTTGTATGCGTCCGTCGCGTATACTTTCCCCGGCTGTCAGGGGTCAGAGATCAGAGTTCCCCGCACCGGTGCGGGGAACTCTGGTCTCTGACAGCCGGGGAAGGTCTACGCGAAGGACGCAGACAACCCCCGCTGCTAGCCACACCTCCTTCGGGCTGCAGCGGACGTTGTCTGCGTGGATGTCAACCCGCTGCCCCGGCAACACAGCAGGAAGCACCGGTAAGTGTGTGTGTGATGGGGGGGGGGTGAGACAGGAGGATCCAGGTCCCCTGCAGCGGTGCGGGGGATCTGGATCTTAGTCTCCTAATCAGACCTCTATTTGGAGGTCTGATTAGAAGACGACCCCGATTAGAAGACAAGGGGTATTTTTCAGAGCATTTGCTCTGAAAAAAACCTCGTCTTATAATCGAGCAAATACGGTATATTGACTACGCCAGCTGCCATCCCCCACACTGGTTGCAGAATGTCCATAAAGGACAATTCGCACATATCCGCAGGAATTGCACTAAGGACAATGATTTTTTTAACTCAAAGCGGATTATTAATGGATAAATTTAGAGAGAAATTATTAGAGAGAAAGCGCTTTTACAAAAACACCTGGATTGTACAATAAAGAAAAAGAGGGATTTTTTTCTGGGAGAAAGGGAACATAAATCTAAGAAAACGTTCGATTTTGCGCTCTTAACAAAATATAATGATAAGGCGTTTGAAATTAAAAAGGCAATAAAAAAATGCTGGCCTATTTTGCACCAAGATAACGTCTTAAAAAATCACCTCCCAGAAAAACCGAATATAATTTATAAGAAGGTTGAAAGTTTGAAATCAATTCTGGCCCCGAGCGTTCTGCCCCTAGTGACGGAAACCATAAAGGAAGATAACTCCTTTCTTAAAAAGAAAAATCCAGGGTTTTACAGATGCGGGAGATGCAAGCTTTGTAGGACGTGTTTAAAACAAGATAAAAAAGTTTCCACATTTACCAATCCACACTTACCAATCCACTCTCACTCTAACTGAATGATTTCCTACCTTTCCTCTTTTCTTCTTACAGCAGTCAGCTCCTTTTCTTTCTCTTCGCTCCTCTTCTTCTGTCTTCTTCCTGGTTCAGAGGGCACGGACGGCGGTGGGCGCGGCTTCAGTGTTGTGCGCCGGGATCTAACAAACCCCGGCGCACAGCAGCAGTTGCCGCGCAGATCGCGAGTGAGCGGTATCGGAGGTCTTTAACAGACCCCCGGCTCCCGGAGGTCTGTTAAAGACCTCCGATACCGCTCCCTTGCGAGCCTTCTCCTCCAGCGGCGGACATTGCTGTCCGTCTCTGGAGGGGTGCCGGCAAGTTGGCACCCCCCTGATGAGCGGCACCCGGTGCGGACCGCCCCCCCCGCCCCCCGCTAGGTACGCTACTGGGTCTAAGAACGTCATCTACCTCTTAGAATGCAGTTGTGGGATCCAGTACATCGGACGGACCACAAGGGAGCTGAAAGTTAGAGGCCTCGAACACCTCGGGGGTATACGCAACAATAGCCTAAAACACAGTGTTCCCAAACACTGTAACACTTGTAAGGATTTTTCCTTGGCTGATTTTAGGGTGATAGGAATAGATCTTGCCGCACCCCATTGGAGAGGTGGAGACTTGATACAGCTTTTGGCGAAGAAAGAGACAGAGTGGATCTTTAAATTTCAGACACATAAAAGGGGGGGGGGGTTAAATACTGACCTGGACATTCTAGCATTTATTAATGAATAAAAAAAAAAATCCACATTTTAAGCACTGAGACACATTTGAATGAGATGTAATGCACTTTATCATGTTGGCTTATAAGCTTTGCATTTGCACTTTTTTATATTTACTTACCTGGAATGATTTATTAGTTATGAACTACTCCTTTTCATGATGGAATTGTCCATTGCATAATAGAAAAAACAATGCACTTTCAATAAATAATGCACCTTTTAATAAATAATGCACCTTATATATATAAAATAATACATTAGTTTTTGCACTTTCTCACATATCACTTACCTGAGATTGTGTATTATCCTCTTATTTGTGGTACCGTCTATAGTTTTTTAATTCTTCCTCTTACTCTTATCTCCATTTTTATAGACTGGTATATGTCACATATGGATCTATTTATATAAACTTATATTTTAGATATATATAGACTTATACTTTTGTCAGTTAGTAAGACACACAGAGCATGTTTCTTATTCAAGTCTTTTTTATTTGTGGGATGCAAAAGGGAAATATGTCCGTTCTGTTTTAAGTATGCTTCGTCCCGGGACCTCTAAGCGAGCTATGGCTGTATTCTTCCTCCTTTGACTTGCAAGTGCACATTGACTGTGTTCGCCGTCCACGGAGATCATAACGGCGAATGAGGGTTCCTGTGGAGACGTACAGGGACGTAGTGGCGTCATGACGTACAAAGACGGGATAACGACGAGACTCGGCCCTCTACGGATACAACGTTGTGACGTACCCGGAAGCACGCATATAATATGGACTACGGACTCCAATAACATTTTACTTTGATTTTATTTGGTTTTATTGAGTTTGATTTTATTATTTGTTTATTGTCTCCTGAAGAAGCCGACGTGCTATCGGCGAAACGCGTCGAGACTAATAAAGTTGGAAGTTTATAGCTGTCTACCGGAGTATCCAATTGATTTAGCTTGTGCACATTACTCTTTGAGTTGTGCTACTTCATCTTTGTAAGTGCAATTTTTATTTATTCGTTTTGCGGCTTAAAGATATTGCACCATCTTGGTTCTCCTTGGTTTTACAGCTTTCAAGACTTATTATACATCAAGTGTATTCAGAGTCCGTTTGATGAGCTTCATATATCCAGCCCATTTGTGAGTCGATCTTACACCTCATTAATATATCGTTTATTTTACGTATTACACTATTAGTATTTTCTTTTTTGTTCCCCCATGTATATGCGCTCCACTATTTGCTGTTGGATGTTTGAAAGAGAAGTCAGAAGTATGGATCAACTAAACAGTTAAATATACCGTACAAGTCTCAATGTACCATATTGCTTTTCAGGATTCTAATTTCACTAATTCTTGTAATATACAGATTATATAACATTAGGGCTGAAACAACTAATCGATAATTATCGATTAATCGGATCGATTTTTATCGATTATAAAAAGGTTTTTTTCAGAGCAAATGCTATGAAAAACTCCTCTCCTTATAATAATCCGATCTCTGTTTGATCTCTGTTATAACACCGGAATCCAGATCCCCCGTAACGCTGCAGGAGACCTGGATTCCCCTCACTGTTGGCCGGTCTCTCACTTCCGTCTCTCTCCCCCTCCCATCTGCCTCCTCCCCCCTCCCATACACTGCTCTGCCTCTCTACCCGGCACTGTTACTGACAGGCACTTTCCCTGCAGCTTCATAGAAGCCTCAGTGTAAGTGAAGGTGAGTAACGGAGTCTGTCTGTGCGATGCAGACCCCCACCGGCTGACAGAGAATCATCCTCTCTGACAGCCGGTGAGGGTCTGCATCGCACAGACAGACTCCGTTACTGCCCTTCACTTACACTGTGGCTTCTATGAAGCTGCAGGGAAAGTGCCTGTCAGTAACGGTGCCGGGTAGAGAGGCAGAGCGGTGTATGGGAGTGGGGAGGAGTCAGAGGGGTGTATGGGAGCCACCCTCCAATACACCACTCTGCCTCTCTACCCGGCTCCCTAGTGTCTTGTCAGAAACGGAGGTTCACAGGAGGCAGAGTGGAGTATGGGAGGGGGGAGGAGGCAGAGTGGAGTATGGGAGGGGGAGGAGGCAGAGTGGAGTATGGGAAGGGGGAGGAGGCAAAGTGATGTATGGGAGGGGGAGGAGGCAAAGTGATGTATGGGAGGGGGAGGAGGCAAAGTGATGTATGGGAGGGGGAGGAGGCAGAGTGGTGTATGGGAGGGGGAGAAGCCAGAGTGGAATATGGGAGGGGGAGGAGGCAAAGTGATGCATGGGAGGGGAGGAGCCAAAGTGATGTATGGGAGGGGGGAGGAGGCAGAGTGGAGTATTAGAGGGGGGAGGAGCCAGAGTGGTGTATGGGAGGGGGCGGAGCCAGAGTGGTGTATGGGTGAGTTATAGTGGTGTATGGGGGGTATTATGAATTTTTAGGGCATATAGGGGGTATAAGGCATATGGATATTAGGCATATCAGGGGGGCATAAACATATCTGGGGGTAAAAGGTATATCAGGGGGCTCAGTGGCATATAGGGGGTATAAGACATATCGATATTATGCATATCAGGGGGGCATAAAACACATCTGGGGCAAAAGGTATATCAGGGGGCTCAGTTGCATATCACTGGCATATAAGGAGTATAAGGCATATCAGGGGCACAGTGGCATATCAGGGGGCACAGTGGAATCTGGCATATAAGAGGTATAAGGCATATATGGGGGCAGAGTGGCAAGCTGGGGGTCAGATGTGCATAACTGGGGGCAGTTTGGTAAATAAAAAAATTTAAACAAGGCTTTTTTCTCAGTTTTTATTAAATATGAAAAATAGTTAACATATGAATTAATATTTACTAATAACTTTGTATTAAAACCTAGTTTGAGAAACACTGTGTTTGGGTTCTTGTTGCATTTATTATTATGTCAGTAAAATAAGAAGGTGAATAGAGAGAGGCCATTGCAATAAAGAGATGAAAGTGTAAATTGTACGTTTTTTATTGCAATTTTTCTTCAATTTAAAATAATGTATTTTTTTTATCCGATTAATCGATTAATCGACAAAATAATCAGCCAACTAATCGATTATTAAAATAATCGTTAGTTGCAGCCCTATATAACATATCGTTTTAGATTAAGGATATCTTATATATTTATATATATATATGTATGTATATTTACAGTGATTTAAACAGATTCACTTTTTTGTGTATAAGAGAATGTTCATATAGACTGGACTAATTGAAGATGGAGACTAAACACGACGATTTTAGAGCTTTAATCTTTGTAACATAATCTGAAGATCCCAGATTGAATTAAAATCAGGGAATTTTATACCCCATCATCTGGCATAAGAACGTTTTTTTTTCAATTATTATTTTCCTTAACTACAAGTAAAATTAACAGAAATTTAAAAATATATATATTTTAAATTTTGAGCCATAGCACTACACATTTTGAAGTTTGGGTTTTTTTTGGTTAAAAAGGTATAACATCATTTAGAATGCAAAAACATTACTTCCATTCATTAATTTAGATTCTTAGTTTTATTTTGTTCACAAATAGAACTAGAGTCTCTTAGTGGATGCACTGAAGCTACACAGTATTGCCAGGGCTATAACCAAGAGTTATGTGTTAAAGCACCGGTGCGAAAAGTATTTAACTGGCGTTCTGGAGATAAATTACCGAGCATACCAGCAACCTGTCCTTTGCTATAGATGAAACAAATACTAAATAATTTAATAAAAAGTTTGCATTTATATCCGAATATAGACAAGTTAGGTGATGCATCTACAACAAGGCAAAAGAAAAATTTCCACGCATGATTAAGATAATGGGATGGGCATTAAGATATCCTTAATCTAAGACGAGATCAACAATTTATTAAAGTCTGAGTTTTATGCCAGGAAAGACGGGCAAATGGTAAGAAGGTACCTAGAACAAATCACTGCAAACCATGTGTAGCTATACTGACACACACCTAATAAACTAGGCAGCATCCTCTGTGCATCTATATATACACTTATATTATATATATTATATATATTATATATATATATATATATATATATATATATTGTGTGTGTGTGTGTGTGTGTATGCCAGAGAACGAATGACAGCATGATGTGTGCATCATACATAATGTCATTCCTTATCAATATTAAGCCAATAAAGTTAACAAATCCTTAGGACACGAATGTGTAATAAATGGGAAAAATAGTGTCTTCTGTGTACACTGTGCAGGTGAGTGACGAAGTAATGTGTGATGTACAATGCATCATAATATGAAGTCCATGAGAAGGGACTGATATTAGGTGGAAGAAGCGATTAGGGATCCCAAAGAATGATGAATTGGAGAGTAAATCGTAAACCCCGTGGAATACCTGAACCTTTTAAACCCACGGCTTCATTTTAAGCGATTAGCCTGTTTTTTTAATACAAATACACACTGCAAGCACGCGTGGGACATGTCATCACTCACCGGGTACCAGATCCTCTTCCTCCCCGGCCGCCATCGCAGTAATTTACTGAGGTACACAGAGTGATTTATATGTGCAGTGCCGACAGCCGGACAACTGGTGTAAACTCATTGACAGCCCGCTTGCCTAAAGCAGCGGAAGGTCGCTCGTCCGTCAGGGATCTGCGACCGGAAGTAAACAAACTGCCGGTCTATAGCAACGGGGGTGGGAGAAGCAGAAGAACAGGAGGAGGTGAGTGTCCTTATCTGGCGACACCTGGTGGCCGGAGGGCTTCACTTCGGTGTCGTGAGTGCTCAGTAGTGTACCGAGTAGGATCGGGCGTTAAACAGACTGCAGTGTGTCTAGTAACGGTGCACAGAAAGGGATGCAAAACGGAAGGAAAGAGACTTTAGGCAATACGGAGGCTGTCCTTTCAGGTTCAGTTTCTCCTCTCTCATATGTCAAGCATCACAGCACCTCACATTAAAAGAAAAATAGTACTCATGGTTTCAATAATTACAGCACAATTTTTCCTTTAAATAATAACATTTCAGGGAAAGAAAATGTAAAAATAACGAGCAGGATGACATCTTGTGTTGTTCACATTTTTTTATATAAATAAAGCTGTGAGTGGCATACAGTACTCTGGCAGTGGAAGGGTTAAATGTGTTGCGTGATGGATGGAACCTCTTCTGTCGGCTATCGTTGTGACATCATAATTGAAGCTTCAGGTAATACACTGGTTTTCCCCACCGAGTGCCATTTTGAAGGGCCATCCCAAGACAGCTGTCTTCCTGGCAAAGCGAACTGCAGAGTGTCGGCTACCCGGCAAAGAGATTTGCAGAGTGTCAGCGTTCCAGCAAGAGATCTGCGAAGCACATGAAGCGTGTGAATTATTTTTTTTTTAATTATATATACAACATCTTATGATCGATGAACACAATTTATAATTATTTTTTTTGTTTGTTGTTTTTTTGTTTTAATGTAGTCAGAGTTAACCTCTTAGTGCCCAGAGGGAAGGGTAGTTCTTCCAGCCATGGTTCCCCAGAGGTTTCCTCCTAAAAATGGGGGTTTTCCTCTCCTCCGAGCTGAAGAATGACTCTTTGTGAGTCCAGAGGTAGCTCCTTCTCTGTCCCCTTGCCCCTATCCATACAATGTTTTTTTTTATTATATAATAAAGTTTTGATTGTCCCCAACATTGATGTGTATGAGTAATTATTTCAAAATCATAAAAGGGATTAATTACTTTTAGTTCAAATATATTATTTCCTACTTAGAGGGTGGTAGGTAAATGGAAGTGGAAGGGGCTAACACACAAAAGTGCAGCTTCTCCAGTACCCTGGGTCACTACAGGGAAGCTTGGGGTCATGGGAGCGGTGTTGCAGCATGTCCCACTACCTGCCCACTTCAACAATGGCGTGTGGCTAGCCCCACCCATGCTGCCAGCTGGACCACCCAGTGATGTCAACAGGACTGCCCACCAAGTCAACAGGACTGCTCACCAACATCAGCAGCACCGCCAACCTGCATCCCACAAAGAGGGCTCTGGGTACCAGGACCCTAATGTTCCAATGTATGCTAAATAAAGAAGCAGAGGCTCAGCACTATGTATGCTAAGACAGTGAGGGAATTTAAACATGGATCGGATAGGCATATAGTTATTTTGAATCAAGACCAGGCCGAGTGCTGATTAAGGTTTGAACCTTTCTGTTATGGGCAAAAAACAAGAAAACCAGAAATGTATGGGGCGCAGGTGCATATATAGGGGAAAAAAACAAAAAACACAATATAGTGTAGATGGTATGTCCACTGTTAATGATTAAGTGATATGTTGCACTCACAAGTGAAAGAGGCAAATCCAACCCATCAATGAGGACTGTAAAAAACTTTAATATTCTTCCAGGTCAATCTAAAAAACAAACTAAAATAGTGCAGTATCTTAAATAAAACGGTATATGCCAATAGTAATGCACTCACAATTTTTTCATGCACAAAGTGCATATGCAGGCATTTGGTTAAAATGAAGTCCAATTGAATCTTTCTTCTACGCGTTTCGCCCTTTGGGCTTCCTCAGGAAATCAATTGGTGCAGATTTCTATGGGTGTCCGTGAATTCAGCAAAATCAGCAGAAGTCAGAAATATATGTATGCTTCCATCCCTTAAGTCTGTTCTTTTATAGTCTTTTCAATGTGTATTTCCGTGTATGTCATCGCGTTTTTCACCTTTGTCCTTTGTTGTCATCACGTCTTGTCTGTCATTTGATTGTTTTCCCGTTTGTCAATAAAGATTGCCGGCAGAAAAAAGGCTGCAAAGGGCAAGGACCGCGTCACTGCTACACAAATATTCAGCCCACATCACTCGGGAGACAAGGAAGAGGATGTTAGTTCGTTCATCAACCTGAGACAGATGATCGCGATGTGTGCATCTCAGACAAAAGGGGCGTGAAGGAATTCAAGTAAGAGAAGAAATAAAATTGAAAACGAAGACCAAGAGCCGGGGAAACAACCGCGGCGTGTGTGTCCCATACGGAGACCGAGACGGGATCTAACAGAAAACTTAAGTGACCGAGAGTCGGGAGAATCGGCAATAATAAACTATCGCAGTGTGTGTATCCCGTATAGAGACTAGAACGGGATCGGGTAAAGGAATCAAGAAAGAGCACAAAGAGAATCTTCTTTTGTAAACGTGTAATGGATAATGCAACTAACAGTGTCAGCCGGTATTATTTATATATTTACACTTTCCGGAGAAATATATATATAGAGAACCCTAATGTGTTTGGAGCCATGAGTAACTCCATCAATGTATATTTATCAACTTGTTAATTATTGTTAATATCGATAAACTAAAGCTCTACTCATGTATAAGACCTTACTATGAAAAAATAAATAATGAAATAAAACTAATGGTGTGTGATTTAATCGTGTGTGATGTGTAAAGAGTAATGAGTGTACATACTATGATGTAAATCAAGTGAACTATTCAATCGATAAATAAATGATTACTGTGTATAATGGATATGAATGATATCCTGTGTGTGTATTGTGACAGAAAATGTATGTGCTATGGCTGGAAATAAAGTGAACTGATCTATAGATTGGATCAAAGTGCTTGAAATAGAAAATCATATTTAAATTTATTGTGTGTGTGAGGTGTGTGTGCAATTGATTCATATCATCATGATGAAGTGTGTGTGTATGTGAAATATAATATAATGTGTAATGTACATAATTAGGAGATAATTGAGAACCTTATACCAATTAATCTATATAAAATATATAAAAATGATTATGCCAATATGTGTATTGGTTAATCCATAAAAATAGTATAAATGTGTAATATATTTGGTGTCATTATTAACAATTGTGTGTGTATGTGTATAATATAGTGTATCATCCATATAACATAATTGGAACTTAATTAAAACCAATAAATATATGTAAAATAATTAATTAATAATAACAATCTATAAATATATCTATATTATATTATTGTTGAATCAGGTAAAAATCATTATTTGTAAAAATGGTATAAATATGTATGGATATATATTATTAATATATATTAAAAATGTTTTAATCCCGAGATATATAAATATGTATTATTAGATAATATTACTAAAAATAAATATAGATAATGAACTGATGGTATTGAATAAAATATAAAATAGTAAAAATGAGATAAAAATATTATATTAAAATGATAAAAACTAAATTTTAATCCATAAAAGCTAAAATATCTATTTCCATGTTTAATCCTCCTTTTTTATGGGTTTGAAATTTATAAATCCATTCAGTTTCTCGTTTAGCTAATTGCTCTTTAATATCTCCTCCCCGCCAATGTGGAGTAACTGTATCAATACCCATAATTTTGAGACTATCAAGAGAGAACATTTTACAGCTATTTGCGTGCCTGGGAACACTATGTTTAGGATTTTTATTCCGAATTCCTCCAATATGTTCTAGTGCCCTTGTTTTCAACTTCCTGGATGTACGTCCTATATATTGTGCGCCACATTTACATTCCAATAAATAAATTACATTGGTCGTATCACAGTGGATGAAATTCTTCACCTTAAATTCTTTTCCTGTGTTTGTACATCTAAAGATCGTGCTTTTTTTCTCTTGTAAATTGCATATTCTGCACAATTTACACCTTCCGCATTTGTGGAATCCTGGAGTTTTAATTGCAAGGAAGTTTGGAGCATTCTTCTTTTTTGTTTCAGGCAATGCACTAGGTGCCAATATGGATTTTAAATTTTCAGTTTTTCTATAAATAACATTGGGGTATTCGGGTATGATTTCTCTCAGGACACTGTCCTGTTTTAGAATAGGCCAGCATTTTTTGATTGCTTTTTTAATTTCAAAAGCCTTATCGTTGTATTTAGTAAAAAAGGCAAAATCGAAATTTTTATTTGGTTGTTGTTGATTCTTTCTGAAGAGTTCTTCCCTTTTTGTTTGTTTGATAGATATGAAACTTTTTTCTAATAAATCTTGAGGATAATTTTTTTCTTCAAATCTAGTAATTAGTTTCTTGCTTTGGGCTACAAATTCTTTTTCCTCTGTGCAGTTCCTTCGAATTCTGGCTAGTTGCCCCTTGGGAATGTTGTGTAACCAGTTCGGATGATGACAACTGTTAAAATTGATAAAACCATTTCTATCTGTAGGTTTAAAAAAAGTCTTAGTGTAGATGTCTTCCCCACAAGAGTATAAGGTAAGGTCCAAAAAATCAATCTCCTTTTTATTTATACAGGAGGTAAATTTGAGGTTGTATTCATTTTGGTTGATGTATGTAATGAAGGAATCCAAATGCTCCCTAGATCCATCCCAAATTATTAAGACATCATCGATGAAACGTCGCCAGAGGACCAGATTTGCGTTAAAGGGATTGTTGGCCCAAATGTATTTCTGTTCCCAGTCAGCCACATATAGATTGGCATAACTGGGCGCAAATCTGGTCCCCATGGCGGTCCCACACAATTGTAAAAAATAATTGGATTGAAACCAAAAATAATTATGTGTGAGGATAAATTTGATACATTGTAAAATAAATCGTTGTTGTAAAGGATCCATCTTTGTGTCTTTGCTTAATGTTCTTTCAATGGTTTCTACTCCTTTGTCATGAGGGATTACTGTATACAGTGATGAAACATCAACTGTGGCCCAAATGTAATTTGGCAGCCACTTAATATGATTTAGGGTTTCTATTATGTGTTTGGTATCCCTGATGTACGAAGGTGAAAGGGTCACATATTTTTGTAAAAAGAAATCCACATACTGTGATGTGTTGCTCGTTAAAGAATTTATTCCACTTATAATGGGTCTTCCTGGAGGTTTAGTCATGTTTTTATGGATCTTAGGTAAAAAATAAAAAACTGCCACCTTAGGGAATTCTATATTTAAAAAACTAAATTCATGATTCTTTAATACTCCATTATTCTTCCCTTCTAATAGTAAGTTCTGAAATTCTAATTGAAAGGACTTGGTGGGGTCTTTAGTTAATTTCTTATATGTAGTTTCATCATTTAGGATCCGGTTTGCCTCTTCTAGATAGTAGGACCTATCCATAATGACGGTAGATCCGCCTTTATCTGCAGCCTTTACCACTATATCTTTGTTGTCTTTTAGTGTTTTGATGCTTTCTTGCTCTGCTTTTGTGAGATTATGTTTACGTTTTTTGTTTTGTTCAATTTTTTCAAACTCATGAAGTAACATGTCTGTAAAGACCTGTATATGTTCACTTTTCTCTTGATGAGGAAAAAAATGGGATTTTGGTCTAAAAGTCGTATGTACAAAATTGTCCATATTGATAAGTTCATTACTCATATTTGGTTCTCTTTTAATAAAAAATCTTTTTATAGTTAGTTTTCGTAGAAATTTTTGCGCATCCATAAACAAATCAAAGCCACTTGGGCCTTTATTTGGAGCAAATTTAAGACCCTTGGAGAGTAATTTAAGTTCCATGGGGTTAAGTGCTACACTTGAAATGTTTATAATATCATCATTGGTATTTATTTTAGGTTTAATTCCCTGTCCTCTGGATCCTCGAGTGTTTTCTTTCTTTTTCCCGGTGACTGTGCAAATAACTGGAATCTGTTTTGTGTTTCCCGTATTGGGAGATTCCACCTCGGTTCTTTTCCAGAATCCTCTTTTAGGGATCGCTCCCTGTCTAAAAAAGACTGCCTTGAGTTTTCCATTGTGTCATGTTTAATTGGGGCATCCTGATTCCTATAAAATGTTTTGTGTGTTTGATCCCTATTTTCATTAAATTGGTTATGAGGTCTATAATCTCTCGTATGGTGTGCTCTTTTATTTTCCCTTGGAGTATGTGTCTCTTTAGGATTATTAGAGAAATTGGTTCTTATTATTTTCTCTTTCTGGTTGTGAATTTTAAAATCTCCTCTCGGTCTGGAATCCTGATAAGAATTATTTTTATATCTATATGCATTATAGTTTTTAGTGTTAAAGTTTTTACTGTTATAATTTTTAACGTAATGATTCTTAAAAAAACCTTTATTGGTCTCTTTTTGGTAGTCCTCTTGGTCTCTTTTCAATTTTTTCTTTTTAATCTCTATAATTGATTCTTCAGTTTTCTGAATTTTTATTCTTAAAATATCATTTCTCTTATTGATCTCTGATATTTCTACATTTTGATGTATGTTGTCCTCAACCTGCTTAATTTCAGTTTCAATGTTTCTTAGATTTTCCTGTTGGACCTCTACTAGTAGTATCATAAGGTCCGTGGAACATCTTTCCAAGATATTGTTCCACTTGTCCATAAATGATTTATCATCCTGTCCAAATGCTGGGTATTTGTTGATTCTTAAGCCTCTAGGAATTAATTTATTTTTAATGTAGTGTTCTAAAAAAGTGATCTCCCACCATTTTTTAAGTTCTTTTTCAGCTAATCTCTCAAGCTGAATGAACATATTGGTGGGAGGGTTAATATCTGTGTCTTCATGTGAAAAAATATTAATTAATTTTTGTGATCTTTGTTCTAGGGAACTAGTGTATTGATTCCTAGAATAAGCCATAAGTGCTCGTAAATAAGGATATAGGAGGAAAGAAATATACAAATAACAACAAAAGGAAATCCAAAAAATACGTGCTACTTAAGTGAAATGTGATAAATAATAAACAAATGTGAAAATACTTCCCTAGTATGGACCGCAGCTGCCCAAGCAACACTCTTCCTCAAAGTGTATAAAATACAAGAAAACCAGAAATGTATGGGGCGCAGGTGCATATATAGGGGAAAAAAACAAAAAACACAATATAGTGTAGATGGTATGTCCACTGTTAATGATTAAGTGATATGTTGCACTCACAAGTGAAAGAGGCAAATCCAACCCATCAATGAGGACTGTAAAAAACTTTAATATTCTTCCAGGTCAATCTAAAAAACAAACTAAAATAGTGCAGTATCTTAAATAAAACGGTATATGCCAATAGTAATGCACTCACAATTTTTTCATGCACAAAGTGCATATGCAGGCATTTGGTTAAAATGAAGTCCAATTGAATCTTTCTTCTACGCGTTTCGCCCTTTGGGCTTCCTCAGGAAATCAATTGGTGCAGATTTCTATGGGTGTCCGTGAATTCAGCAAAATCAGCAGAAGTCAGAAATATATGTATGCTTCCATCCCTTAAGTCTGTTCTTTTATAGTCTTTTCAATGTGTATTTCCGTGTATGTCATCGCGTTTTTCACCTTTGTCCTTTGTTGTCATCACGTCTTGTCTGTCATTTGATTGTTTTCCCGTTTGTCAATAAAGATTGCCGGCAGAAAAAAGGCTGCAAAGGGCAAGGACCGCGTCACTGCTACACAAATATTCAGCCCACATCACTCGGGAGACAAGGAAGAGGATGTTAGTTCGTTCATCAACCTGAGACAGATGATCGCGATGTGTGCATCTCAGACAAAAGGGGCGTGAAGGAATTCAAGTAAGAGAAGAAATAAAATTGAAAACGAAGACCAAGAGCCGGGGAAACAACCGCGGCGTGTGTGTCCCATACGGAGACCGAGACGGGATCTAACAGAAAACTTAAGTGACCGAGAGTCGGGAGAATCGGCAATAATAAACTATCGCAGTGTGTGTATCCCGTATAGAGACTAGAACGGGATCGGGTAAAGGAATCAAGAAAGAGCACAAAGAGAATCTTCTTTTGTAAACGTGTAATGGATAATGCAACTAACAGTGTCAGCCGGTATTATTTATATATTTACACTTTCCGGAGAAATATATATATAGAGAACCCTAATGTGTTTGGAGCCATGAGTAACTCCATCAATGTATATTTATCAACTTGTTAATTATTGTTAATATCGATAAACTAAAGCTCTACTCATGTATAAGACCTTACTATGAAAAAATAAATAATGAAATAAAACTAATGGTGTGTGATTTAATCGTGTGTGATGTGTAAAGAGTAATGAGTGTACATACTATGATGTAAATCAAGTGAACTATTCAATCGATAAATAAATGATTACTGTGTATAATGGATATGAATGATATCCTGTGTGTGTATTGTGACAGAAAATGTATGTGCTATGGCTGGAAATAAAGTGAACTGATCTATAGATTGGATCAAAGTGCTTGAAATAGAAAATCATATTTAAATTTATTGTGTGTGTGAGGTGTGTGTGCAATTGATTCATATCATCATGATGAAGTGTGTGTGTATGTGAAATATAATATAATGTGTAATGTACATAATTAGGAGATAATTGAGAACCTTATACCAATTAATCTATATAAAATATATAAAAATGATTATGCCAATATGTGTATTGGTTAATCCATAAAAATAGTATAAATGTGTAATATATTTGGTGTCATTATTAACAATTGTGTGTTCTTTAGATGTACAAACACAGGAAAAGAATTTAAGGTGAAGAATTTCATCCACTGTGATACGACCAATGTAATTTATTTATTGGAATGTAAATGTGGCGCACAATATATAGGACGTACATCCAGGAAGTTGAAAACAAGGGCACTAGAACATATTGGAGGAATTCGGAATAAAAATCCTAAACATAGTGTTCCCAGGCACGCAAATAGCTGTAAAATGTTCTCTCTTGATAGTCTCAAAATTATGGGTATTGATACAGTTACTCCACATTGGCGGGGAGGAGATATTAAAGAGCAATTAGCTAAACGAGAAACTGAATGGATTTATAAATTTCAAACCCATAAAAAAGGAGGATTAAACATGGAAATAGATATTTTAGCTTTTATGGATTAAAATTTAGTTTTTATCATTTTAATATAATATTTTTATCTCATTTTTACTATTTTATATTTTATTCAATACCATCAGTTCATTATCTATATTTATTTTTAGTAATATTATCTAATAATACATATTTATATATCTCGGGATTAAAACATTTTTAATATATATTAATAATATATATCCATACATATTTATACCATTTTTACAAATAATGATTTTTACCTGATTCAACAATAATATAATATAGATATATTTATAGATTGTTATTATTAATTAATTATTTTACATATATTTATTGGTTTTAATTAAGTTCCAATTATGTTATATGGATGATACACTATATTATACACATACACACACAATTGTTAATAATGACACCAAATATATTACACATTTATACTATTTTTATGGATTAACCAATACACATATTGGCATAATCATTTTTATATATTTTATATAGATTAATTGGTATAAGGTTCTCAATTATCTCCTAATTATGTACATTACACATTATATTATATTTCACATACACACACACTTCATCATGATGATATGAATCAATTGCACACACACCTCACACACACAATAAATTTAAATATGATTTTCTATTTCAAGCACTTTGATCCAATCTATAGATCAGTTCACTTTATTTCCAGCCATAGCACATACATTTTCTGTCACAATACACACACAGGATATCATTCATATCCATTATACACAGTAATCATTTATTTATCGATTGAATAGTTCACTTGATTTACATCATAGTATGTACACTCATTACTCTTTACACATCACACACGATTAAATCACACACCATTAGTTTTATTTCATTATTTATTTTTTCATAGTAAGGTCTTATACATGAGTAGAGCTTTAGTTTATCGATATTAACAATAATTAACAAGTTGATAAATATACATTGATGGAGTTACTCATGGCTCCAAACACATTAGGGTTCTCTATATATATATTTCTCCGGAAAGTGTAAATATATAAATAATACCGGCTGACACTGTTAGTTGCATTATCCATTACACGTTTACAAAAGAAGATTCTCTTTGTGCTCTTTCTTGATTCCTTTACCCGATCCCGTTCTAGTCTCTATACGGGATACACACACTGCGATAGTTTATTATTGCCGATTCTCCCGACTCTCGGTCACTTAAGTTTTCTGTTAGATCCCGTCTCGGTCTCCGTATGGGACACACACGCCGCGGTTGTTTCCCCGGCTCTTGGTCTTCGTTTTCAATTTTATTTCTTCTCTTACTTGAATTCCTTCACGCCCCTTTTGTCTGAGATGCACACATCGCGATCATCTGTCTCAGGTTGATGAACGAACTAACATCCTCTTCCTTGTCTCCCGAGTGATGTGGGCTGAATATTTGTGTAGCAGTGACGCGGTCCTTGCCCTTTGCAGCCTTTTTTCTGCCGGCAATCTTTATTGACAAACGGGAAAACAATCAAATGACAGACAAGACGTGATGACAACAAAGGACAAAGGTGAAAAACGCGATGACATACACGGAAATACACATTGAAAAGACTATAAAAGAACAGACTTAAGGGATGGAAGCATACATATATTTCTGACTTCTGCTGATTTTGCTGAATTCACGGACACCCATAGAAATCTGCACCAATTGATTTCCTGAGGAAGCCCAAAGGGCGAAACGCGTAGAAGAAAGATTCAATTGGACTTCATTTTAACCAAATGCCTGCATATGCACTTTGTGCATGAAAAAATTGTGAGTGCATTACTATTGGCATATACCGTTTTATTTAAGATACTGCACTATTTTAGTTTGTTTTTTAGATTGACCTGGAAGAATATTAAAGTTTTTTACAGTCCTCATTGATGGGTTGGATTTGCCTCTTTCACTTGTGAGTGCAACATATCACTTAATCATTAACAGTGGACATACCATCTACACTATATTGTGTTTTTTGTTTTTTTCCCCTATATATGCACCTGCGCCCCATACATTTCTGGTTTTCTTGTATTTTATACACTTTGAGGAAGAGTGTTGCTTGGGCAGCTGCGGTCCATACTAGGGAAGTATTTTCACATTTGTTTATTATTTATCACATTTCACTTAAGTAGCACGTATTTTTTGGATTTCCTTTTGTTGTTATGGGCAAAAAAGCATACTAGATGGGTCGAATAAATGTTGTTCAGCTTTGATGTTATGGAGGGCAGGATTTTGTAAGGCAAACAATTTGGATTGGGACAGGCCCAGTAAAACTAGCGCTTACACACTCACATTAAAATATTCTCATGCATCTGCAGCCTTATCTTATCCGCACACCTGGGAACTCTCTGGCTCCGACTGCCCAGAGCCCACCTTGCAGGATGCGGGTAGGAAGGCCTTCCTGACATCACCTGCCCCACCGATGTCATTGGTGGATCCCATCAACATGCAGGAGAAGTGGGCATGATGTGGGGCGTACCGCATTGCTGCTCCTGTGACCCGGGGTTTCCTGATCCAGGGAAACAGTGCTTCACCCCAAGTCTCCAGATGAAACCCAGAGAGTTCCCAGATATGCTCGTCTGGAGACTTTCCTTAGGGAAACCAATGATTCTGAGCTCATAGAAAAGTGGGCATCTAAGAAAGAAAGGTGAACCAATGGGTTTGGTTCCTAAAGAGCCATTGACCCTCATAAAAAGACCAAGGGTGTATGCTATTGCTTTTTTTTCATTCATTCTGTTAATATTAACATTGCTCTGAGCAATCTTTTTCCCCATCATCTTTGCTGTCCAGGTACCACACATTTTGGCTATTCTTAACAAAATATTCTACCACTTTTTCTTGGGTTCCTTAAGGATATTTAAATGCTGTATCTCTAATGTGATACATAGATGTAACATTTGTTTACCAGAATTATTGAGCACTCAGCCAGTGAAATGGTTAATTACTCTTTTTACAGTGGGTATAACTAAAACTTCACAATTCCTCTTCTATTCGGTCCTTTGGACCCACTTACAAATACATACTCACGTGAAAACATCCTCCACAGCCTTACCTTGTCCAAAGACTTTCCATTAGCACACAGTGCGAGCAGCCATTACTCGGGCCAGCCCCTGCCCCTTATCCTGCTGGTTGCACAGGGTGCACTACCTGGGAACTTTCTAAATCAGCTGTCCTCAGATTCTCCAATACCGGTCCTCATGGAAACCTTGACTTCTCATTATTTAAAGAGACACATAATTGAGTCACCTCCAGTCAAGCAGGCATATCAACCATAACATACTGGAAGCAAAAGCACCAGTTGGGTGTAAAATAGCAATGCATATAATGCACAATATCAGGCTCCAGTAATAATACAAATAAGTAATAACACAGCAGGAAAATAGACTGCATTGTGCATACCTGTAATTTTGTTTGGGAGATTACTGTGAGCTGGACACATGAACGGACAGAACATTTGAGCTAGTGGCTAAAGGAAATATTTGTAGAAAAAAAGCTAGATTAAGACATCCCTCGGCATTATATTCTGACCCATTCCACCACCGTTCCTCAATCTCTAGGGTCTCATTACTGATGTTGTAAACTAATAGTCACTCTCCTTCAGATCATGAAATGGTTGCCGTAAGGTCTTGCAATGTGATATTTTCAGCAGAGGAAGCAGATACGCATAAATATCAGATAATGAGATGTGATTTTGTGGATCATTCATGAGAAATCCCCTACCGGCAATCGACTAAAATATGTTTGGTCTAAGTAAAAAAATAAATAAATAAATAAACACTCTAGAAGCATTAGTTACAAGCATAGTTACATAAATTCATGTCAAAACAATTACGGAAACTAGATGAAACCATCTGTTTTTATAGAGCTGGTTTTTTGTAACGCTGGTACAAATGGTGTGTAATTACAGTCATATAAGTATTAGAACATTCCCTGAAATAGGCACTATATGAAATTATTTCCATATTACACTGTGAAGGTGTAATAATATATAATTAAGCAAGATGCTTTTGATTTATGAATGGGTCCGGTATGAGTTAGAGGCAGATGATTGTAGATCAGTGATGGGCAACCTTTTTAGCGTTGTGTGTCAAAAATCGGCAAAAAATCGAGCATGCTTTCCTACCTTTCCTCTTTTCTCCTTACAGCTCCTTTTCCTGCTCTTCGCTCCTCTTCTTCTTCAGTTCTTCTGTCTTCTTCCGAGGGCACGGGGTTCAGAGGGCACGGACAGCGGTGGGCGCGGCTTCAGTGTTGTGCGACGGGATCTGACAACAAACCCCGGCGCACAACAGCTGTTGCCGCGCGGATCGCAAGGGAGCGGTATCGGAGGTCTTTAACAGACCTCCGGCTCCCATGAGTGATTTTAAGCCGGGTTCAAGGGAGATCCTTGAACCGGCTTAAAATCACTCAAGGGAGCCGGTGGTCTGTTAAAGACCTCCGATACCGCTCCCTTGCGAGCCTGCTCCTCCAGCGGCGGACATTACTGTCCGTCTCTGGAGGGGTGCCCCCTGATGAGCGGCACCCGGTGCGGACCGCCCCCCCCCCAGGTACGCTACTGCACGTCACGCCCCCCCCCCCGTTCCTCCAGCACAGATTCTTTCATCCTCGGCGGCCGTGCAGGAGCCGAGGATGAATCGCATGAAATCCTGCGCGTGTCACCCCAAATGGCGTGTCATAGGTTCGCCATCACTGTTGTAGATTATCACAAGCAAGATTGACGTTAATTAGTTTAAGTACAAATATTACATCTATGTCCTCCATGAGAAAGATTGCTACTTTGAATGGCACCTGTGATCACAAAATTAAATACATTGTGCATTTTCTTCTAGCCATAGGCATGTTTGAAAGAGAAGTCAGAAGTATGGATGAACTAAACAGTTAAATATACCGTACAAGTCTCAATGTACCATATTGCTTTTCAGGATTGTAATTTCACTAATTCTTGTAATATACAGATTATATAACATCGTTTTAGATTAAGGATATTTTATATATATATATATATATATGTATGTATATTTACGGTGATTTAAACAAATTCACTTTTTTGTGTATAAGAAAATGTTCATATAGACTGGTCTGGTCCTCTGGCGGCGCTACATTGATGATGTACTGATTATATGGAAAGGGACACCAGAGGATCTCAATAAGTTTTTAGACTTTATAAATGACAACCAATACAATTTAAAATTTTCATCATGCATTCACCCTCAAGAAATTAATTTTCTAGATCTTACACTCTATATAGAGGAGGACATGATAAAATCCAAAACGTTCCTTAAACCAACAGATGGTAATAGTTACCGTATTTGCTCGATTATAAGACGACCCTGATTATAAGACGACCCCCCAAAATTTGAATATTAAATTAGGAAAAAAAGAAAAAGCCTGAATATAAGACGACCCCAAAGGAAAAAAGTTTTACCAGTAAATGTTAATTCATGTAAACTATTTTTTTAATAAAAGCTATGATTGAGAAAAATATTTTTTTTTGTTTTTATTTCCTTGTATTTTCCAACCTGTCCCCCAGTTACGCACATCTGCCCCCAGGCTTGCCACCCCAATATGGCACTGTGGCCCATGATATGCCTTTTAACCCTCTATATGCCACTGTGCCCCATGGTATGCCTTTTGACCCCCTATGTGCCACTCTGCCTCCAGAAATGCCTTATACCCCTATATCCCATTCTGGCATTTAGGGGGTTAAAATGCATATTATGGGGCAGAGTGGCATATAGGGAGGTATAAGGCATTTCAGGAGGCAGAGTGGCATTAAGGGAGTTAAAAGGCATTGTATAGAGCACTCTGCCTCCAGAAATGCCTTATACCCCTATATGCCACTCTGGCATTTAGGGGGTTAAAAGGCATATTATGGGGCAGAATGGCATATAGGGAGGTATAAGGCATTTCAGGAGGCAGAGTGCTCTATTAAATGCCCCCTTAACGCCACTCCAGAAATGCCCTATGCCCCCATTTAACACACACACACACACCCTATACCCCCATTTAACATACCCCCATTTAACACACACACACACACACACACACTCTCTCTCGCTCCCCCCCTTCCCCTCTCTCATCCCCCTCTCACCCCTCTCTCCCCTCTCAGCCCTCTCTTACCGGTGCTTCCAGCCGGGGTAGCGGGTTGACGTCGCCTTCCGCTGCAGCCGCAAGGAGGTGGAGTTGGCAGCGGGGGTTTGTATGCGTCCGTCGCGTATACTTTCCCCGGCTGTCAGGGGTCAGAGATCAGAGTTCCCCGCACCGGTGCGGGGAACTCTGGTCTCTGACAGCCGGGGAAGGTCTACGCGAAGGACGCAGACAACCCCCGCTGCTAGCCACACCTCCTTCCGGCTGCAGCGGACGTTGTCTGCGTGGATGTCAACCCGCTGCCCCGGCAACACAGCAGGAAGCACCGCTAAGTGTGTGTGTGATGGGGGGGGGTGAGACAGGAGGATCCAGGTCCCCTGCAGCGGTGCGGGGGATCTGGATCTTAGTCTCCTAATCAGACCTCTATTTGGAGGTCTGATTAGAAGACGACCCCGATTAGAAGACAAGGGGTATTTTTCAGAGCATTTGCTCTGAAAAAAACCTTGTCTTATAATCGAGCAAATACGGTATATTGACTACGCCAGCTGCCATCCCCCACACTGGTTGCAGAATGTCCATAAAGGACAATTCGCACATATCCGCAGGAATTGCACTAAGGACAATGATTTTTTTAACTCAAAGCGGATTATTAATGGATAAATTTAGAGAGAAATTATTAGAGAGAAAGCGCTTTTACAAAAACACCTGGATTGTACAATAAAGAAAAAGAGGGATTTTTTTCTGGGAGAAAGGGAACATAAATCTAAGAAAACGTTCGATTTTGCGCTCTTAACAAAATATAATGATAAGGCGTTTGAAATTAAAAAGGCAATAAAAAAATGCTGGCCTATTTTGCACCAAGATAACGTCTTAAAAAATCACCTCCCAGAAAAACCGAATATAATTTATAAGAAGGTTGAAAGTTTGAAATCAATTCTGGCCCCGAGCGTTCTGCCCCTAGTGACGGAAACCATAAAGGAAGATAACTCCTTTCTTAAAAAGAAAAATCCAGGGTTTTACAGATGCGGGAGATGCAAGCTTTGTAGGACGTGTTTAAAACAAGATAAAAAAAATCACTAAGTTCAAATGCTCTATCACCAAGAAAGAATATAACATTAGGCATTTTATTCACTGTGGGTCTAAGCAGGGGCGTAGCTAGAGTATTTGGCACCCGGGGCGGATCCTGTAAGTGGCACCCCCCCCCCAAAATGTAAAGACATCTACAAAATTATGTTGGCAAGAATATTTATTGAACCAATTTGTAAACTGTAAACAACAAGAAATCTGAAAAAATAAATTAATAATTTATAAGTAAAATAAACACGTTTAAATAACATTTACTGAACATATAATAGTGCTTTCTTTAATAACCCTCCAAAAAAAACGGCGTCCACATTGCCCACATAGAACCTGACCAGCACCCAAATTACACACACATAGGACGTGCCATATTTGCCCCCAAACAGCCCAGCATGAGTCAGCATTGTTCCCAAACAGCCGAGTGTACGCCATCTTTGTCTCATAAACACGCTACCTGTGCCATCTTTGTCCCATAAACACCCTGCTTATGCCATCTTTGCCTTTTTGACAAATCAACTATACACCTATGATTAACACAAACACTTTTACAGTCACTCACTAATTCACTTTCATTCACACAATAATTTATTCTTTCACACAAATTATTTACACATATTCATTGATGCATTCTCACAAATCCCTTAAATCTCTCGCTCATTCACACAATTCATCCACACATTAATCCATTCGCTCTCATTCTGACTCTTTATTTCAATATTCTTGCTACCTTCCTTTCTCCCTATCTACACATTCTCACCCCTTCTGCCCTATCTAGCCCTTCTCACTTCCTTCTCCCTATCTACCCCCTATCCCCCCCGTCTCACTCCCTTCTCCCTATCTACCCCCCCTAACTATCTACCCTCTCCCCCCTTTGAAGTTCACTTACCTTTCAGGAGTCCTGGTGTGGGGGTGCAAGGCCTCTGTCTCCCAGCTCTGCCACTGTATGGAACAGCATGGTAAGTGTGGATTGGTAAGTGTGGATTGGTAAATGTGTGAGAGTGCATAATTATATAATGAAAAAGACATTGGAAATGGTACAGCATAACACCCATCACTCTCACACATTTACCAATCCACACTTACCATTCCAGATGCCACACATACCAATCCACAGATCCCACACATACCAATCCACAGATCCCACACATACCACACACACCAATCCACAGATTCCACACATACCAATCCACACATACCAATCCACAGATTCCACACATACCAATCCACAGATTCCACACATACCAATCCACACTTACCAATCCACAGATTCCACACTTAACAATTCACACATACCAATCCACATTTACCAATCCACACATTCCACACATACCAATCCACAGATTCCACACATACCAATCCACGTTTACCAATCCACAGATTTCACACTTACCAATCCACATTTACCAATACACATACCAATCCACAGATTCCACACATACCAATCCACAGATTCCACACATACCAATCCACATTTACCAATCCACACTTACCAATCCACTCTCACTCTAACTGAATGATTTCCTACCTTTCCTCTTTTCTTCTTACAGCAGTCAGCTCCTTTTCTTTCTCTTCGCTCCTCTTCTTCTGTCTTCTTCCTGGTTCAGAGGGCACGGACGGCGGTGGGCGCGGCTTCAGTGTTGTGCGCCGTGATCTAACAGACCCCGGCGCACAGCAGCAGTTGCCGCGCAGATCGCGAGTGAGCGGTATCGGAGGTCTTTAACAGAGACCTAACAGAGACCTAACCCCCCCTAACTATCTACCCTCTCCCCCCTTTGAAGTTCACTTACCTTTCAGGAGTCATGGTGTGGGGGTGCAAGGCCTCTGTCTCCCAGCTCTGCCACTGTATGGAACAGCATGGTAAGTGTGGATTGGTAAGTGTGGATTGGTAAATGTGTGAGAGTGATGGGAGTTATGATGTACTTTAGAGCATAATTATATAATGAAAAAGACATTGGAAATGGTACAGCATAACACCCATCACTCTCACACATTTACCAATCCACACTTACCATCCACAGATTCCACAGATTCCACACATACCAATCCACACTTACCAATCCACACTTACCAATCCACAGATTCCACACATACCAATCCACACTTAACAATTCACACATACCAATCCACATTTACCAATCCACACTTACCAATCCACACATACCAATCCACAGATTCCACACATACCAATCCACAGATTCCACACATACCAACCCACACTTACCAATCCACAGATTCCACACATACCAATCCACACATACCAATCCACAGATTCCACACATACCAATCCACACATACCAATCCACGTTTACCAATCCACAGATTTCACACTTACCAATCCACATTTACCAATACACATACCAATCCACAGATTCCACACATACCAATCCACAGATTCCACACATACCAATCCACACTTACCAATCCACTCTCACTCTAACTGAATGATTTCCTACCTTTCCTCTTTTCTTCTTACAGCAGTCAGCTCCTTTTCTTTCTCTTCGCTCCTCTTCTTCTGTCTTCTTCCTGGTTCAGAGGGCACGGACGGCGGTGGGCGCGGCTTCAGTGTTGTGCGCCGGGATCTAACAAACCCCGGCGCACAGCAGCAGTTGCCGCGCAGATCGCGAGTGAGCGGTATCGGAGGTCTTTAACAGACCCCCGGCTCCCGGAGGTCTGTTAAAGACCTCCGATACCGCTCCCTTGCGAGCCTTCTCCTCCAGCGGCGGACATTGCTGTCCGTCTCTGGAGGGGTGCCGGCAAGTTGGCACCCCCCTGATGAGCGGCACCCGGTGCGGACCGCCCCCCCGCCCCCCGCTAGGTACGCTACTGGGTCTAAGAACGTCATCTACCTCTTAGAATGCAGTTGTGGGATCCAGTACATCGGACGGACCACAAGGGAGCTGAAAGTTAGAGGCCTCGAACACCTCGGGGGTATACGCAACAATAGCCTAAAACACAGTGTTCCCAAACACTGTAACACTTGTAAGGATTTTTCCTTGGCTGATTTTAGGGTGATAGGAATAGATCTTGCCGCACCCCATTGGAGAGGTGGAGACTTGATACAGCTTTTGGCGAAGAAAGAGACAGAGTGGATCTTTAAATTTCAGACACATAAAAGGGGGGGGGGTTAAATACTGACCTGGACATTCTAGCATTTATTAATGAATAAAAAAAAAAATCCACATTTTAAGCACTGAGACACATTTGAATGAGATGTAATGCACTTTATCATGTTGGCTTATAAGCTTTGCATTTGCACTTTTTTATATTTACTTACCTGGAATGATTTATTAGTTATGAACTACTCCTTTTCATGATGGAATTGTCCATTGCATAATAGAAAAAACAATGCACTTTCAATAAATAATGCACCTTTTAATAAATAATGCACCTTATATATATAAAATAATGCACTTTATAATGATAAGTACATTAGTTTTTGCACTTTCTCACATATCACTTACCTGAGATTGTGTATTATCCTCTTATTTGTGGTACCGTCTATAGTTTTTTAATTCTTCCTCTTACTCTTATCTCCATTTTTATAGACTGGTATATGTCACATATGGATCTATTTATATAAACTTATATTTTAGATATATATAGACTTATGCTTTTGTCAGTTAGTAAGACACACAGAGCATGTTTCTTATTCAAGTCTTTTTTATTTGTGGGATGCAAAAGGGAAATATGTCCGTTCTGTTTTAAGTATGCTTCGTCCCGGGACCTCTAAGCGAGCTATGGCTGTATTCTTCCTCCTTTGACTTGCAAGTGCACATTGACTGTGTTCGCCGTCCACGGAGATCATAACGGCGAATGAGGGTTCCTGTGGAGACGTACAGGGACGTAGTGGCGTCATGACGTACAAAGACGGGATAACGACGAGACTCGGCCCTCTACGGATACAACGTTGTGACGTACCCGGAAGCACCCATATAATATGGACTACGGACTCCAATAACATTTTACTTTGATTTTATTTGGTTTTATTGAGTTTGATTTTATTATTTGTTTATTGTCTCCTGAAGAAGCCGACGTGCTATCGGCGAAACGCATCGAGACTAATAAAGTTGGAAGTTTATAGCTGTCTACCGGAATATCCAATTGATTTAGCTTGTGCACATTACTCTTTGAGTTGTGCTACTTCATCTTTGTAAGTGCAATTTTTATTTATTCGTTTTGCGGCTTAAAGATATTGCACCATCTTGGTTCTCCTTGGTTTTACAGCTTTCAAGACTTATTATACATCAAGTGTATTCAGAGTCCGTTTGATGAGCTTCATATATCCAGCCCATTTGTGAGTCGATCTTACACCTCATTAATATATCGTTTATTTTACGTATTACACTATTAGTATTTTCTTTTTTGTTCCCCCATGTATATGCGCTCCACTATTTGCTGTTGGATGTTTGAAAGAGAAGTCAGAAGTATGGATCAACTAAACAGTTAAATATACCGTACAAGTCTCAATGTACCATATTGCTTTTCAGGATTCTAATTTCACTAATTCTTGTAATATACAGATTATATAACATTAGGGCTGAAACAACTAATCGATAATTATCGATTAATCGGATCGATTTTTATCGATTATAAAAAGGTTTTTTTCAGAGCAAATGCTATGAAAAACTCCTCTCCTTATAATAATCCGATCTCAAACAGAGATCGGATTATAACACCGGAATCCAGATCCCCCGTAACGCTGCAGGAGACCTGGATTCCCCTCACTGTCGGCCGGTCTCTCACTTCCGTCTCTCTCCCCCTCCCATCTGCCTCCTCCCCCCTCCCATACACTGCTCTGCCTCTCTACCCGGCACTGTTACTGACAGGCACTTTCCCTGCAGCTTCAGAGAAGCCTCAGTGTAAGTGAAGATGAGTAACGGAGTCTGTCTGTGCGATGCAGACCCCCACCGGCTGACAGAGAATCATCCTCCGTTACTGCCCTTCACTTACACTGTGGCTTCTATGAAGCTGCAGGGAAAGTGCCTGTCAGTAACGGTGCCGGGTAGAGAGGCAGAGCGGTGTATGGGAGTGGGGAGGAGTCAGAGGGGTGTATGGGAGCCACCCTCCAATACACCACTCTGGCTCCTCCCCCTCTCATACGCCACTCTGCCTCTCTACCCGGCTCCCTAGTGTCTTGTCAGAAACGGAGGTTCACAGGAGGCAGAGTGGAGTATGGGAGGGGGGAGGGTGGCATATAGGGGGTATAAGACATATCGATATTAGGCATATCAGGGGGGCATAAAACACATCTGGGGCAAAAGGTATATCAGGGGGCTCAGTTGCATATCACTGGCATATAAGGAGTATAAGGCATATCAGGGGCACAGTGGCATATCAGGGGGCACAGTGGAATCTGGCATATAAGAGGTATAAGGCATATATGGGGGCAGAGTGGCAAGCTGGGGGTCAGATGTGCATAACTGGGGGCAGTTTGGTAAATAAAAAAATTTAAACAAGGCTTTTTTCTCAGTTTTTATTAAATATGAAAAATAGTTAACATATGAATTAATATTTACTAATAACTTTGTATTAAAACCTAGTTTGAGAAACACTGTGTTTGGGTTCTTGTAGCATTTATTATTATGTCAGTAAAATAAGAAGGTGAATAGAGAGAGGCCATTGCAATAAAGAGATGAAAGTGTAAATTGTACGTTTTTTATTGCAATTTTTCTTCAATTTAAAATAATGTATTTTTTTTATCCGATTAATCGATTAATCGACAAAATAATCAGCCAACTAATCGATTATTAAAATAATCGTTAGTTGCAGCCCTATATAACATATCGTTTTAGATTAAGGATATCTTATATATTTATATATATATATATATATGTATATTTACAGTGATTTAAACAGATTCACTTTTTTGTGTATAAGAGAATGTTCATATAGACTGGACTAATTGAAGATGGAGACTAAACACGACGATTTTAGAGCTTTAATCTTTGTAACATAATCTGAAGATCCCAGATTGAATTAAAATCAGGGAATTTTATACCCCATCATCTGGCATAAGAACGTTTTTTTTTCAATTATTATTTTCCTTAACTACAAGTAAAATTAACAGAAATTTAAAAATATATATATTTTAAATTTTGAGCCATAGCACTACACATTTTGAAGTTTGGGTTTTTTTTGGTTAAAAAGGTATAACATCATTTAGAATGCAAAAACATTACTTCCATTCATTAATTTAGATTCTTAGTTTTATTTTGTTCACAAATAGAACTAGAGTCTCTTAGTGGATGCACTAAAGCTACACAGTATTGCCAGGGCTATAACCAAGAGTTATGTGTTAAAGCACCGGTGCGAAAAGTATTTAACTGGCGTTCTGGAGATAAATTACCGAGCATACCAGCAACCTGTCCTTTGCTATAGATGAAACAAATACTAAATAATTTAATAAAAAGTTTGCATTTATATCCGAATATAGACAAGTTAGGTGATGCATCTACAATAAGGCAAAAGAAAAATTTCCACGCATGATTAAGATAATGGGATGGGCATTAAGATATCCTTAATCTAAGACGAGATCAACAATTTATTAAAGTCTGAGTTTTATGCCAGGAAAGACGGGCAAATGGTAAGAAGGTACCTAGAACAAATCACTGCAAACCATGTGTAGCTATACTGACACACACCTAATAAACTAGGCAGCATCCTCTGTGCATCTATATATACACTTATATTATATATATTATATATATATATATATATATATATATATATATTGTGTGTGTGTGTGTGTGTGTGTGTGTATGCCAGAGAACGAATGACAGCATGATGTGTGCATCATACATAATGTCATTCCTTATCAATATTAAGCCAATAAAGTTAACAAATCCTTAGGACACGAATGTGTAATAAATGGGAAAAATAGTGTCTTCTGTGTACACTGTGCAGGTGAGTGACGAAGTAATGTGTGATGTACAATGCATCATAATATGAAGTCCATGAGAAGGGACTGATATTAGGTGGAAGAAGCGATTAGGGATCCCAAAGAATGATGAATTGGAGAGTAAATCGTAAACCCCGTGGAATACCTGAACCTTTTAAACCCACGGCTACAAATACACACTGCAAGCACTTGTGGGACATGTCATCACTCACCGGGTACCAGATCCTCTTCCTCCCCGGCCGCCATCGCAGTAATTTACTGAGGTACGCAGAGTGATTTATATGTGCAGTGCCGACAGCCGGACAACTGGTGTAAACTCATTGACAGCCCGCTTGCCTAAAGCAGCGGAAGGTCGCTCGTCTGTCAGGGATCTGCGACCGGAAGTAAACAAACTGCCGGTCTATAGCAACGGGGGTGGGAGAAGCAGAAGAACAGGAGGAGGTGAGTGTCCTTATCTGGCGACACCTGGTGGCCGGAGGGCTTCACTTCGGTGTCGTGAGTGCTCAGTAGTGTACCGAGTAGGATCGGGCGTTAAACAGACTGCAGTGTGTCTAGTAACGGTGCACAGAAAGGGATGCAAAACGGAAGGAAAGAGACTTTAGGCAATACGGAGGCTGTCCTTTCAGGTTCAGTTTCTCCTCTCTCATATGTCAAGCATCACAGCACCTCACATTAAAAGAAAAATAGTACTCATGGTTTCAATAATTACAGCACAATTTTTCCTTTAAATAATAACATTTCAGGGTAAAGAAAATGTAAAAATAACGAGCAGGATGACATCTTGTGTTGTTCACATTTTTTTATATAAATAAAGCTGTGAGTGGCATACAGTACTCTGGCAGTGGAAGGGTTAAACGTGTTGCGTGGTGGATGGAACCTCTTCTGTCGGCTATCGTTGTGACATCATAATTGAAGCTTCAGGTATTACACTGGTTTTCCCCACCGAGTGCCATTTTGAAGGTCCATCCCAAGACAGCTGTCTTCCTGGCAAAGCGAACTGCAGAGTGTCGGCTACCCGGCAAAGAGATTTGCAGAGTGTCAGCGTTCCAGCAAGAGATCTGCGAAGCACATGAAGCGTGTGAATTTTTTTTTTTTTAATTATATATACAACATCTTATGATCGATGAACACAATTTATAATTATTTTTTTTGTTTGTTGTTTTTTTGTTTTAATGTAGTCAGAGTTAACCTCTTAGTGCCCAGAGGGAAGGGTAGTTCTTCCAGCCATGGTTCCCCAGAGGTTTCCTCCTAAAAATGGGGGTTTTCCTCTCCTCCGAGCTGAAGAATGACTCTTTGTGAGTCCAGAGGTAGCTCCTTCTCTGTCCCCTTGCCCCTACCCATACAATGTTTTTTTTTTATTATATAATAAAGTTTTGATTGTCCCCAACATTGATGTGTATGAGTAATTATTTCAAAATCATAAAAGGGATTAATTACTTTTAGTTCAAATATATTATTTCCTACTTAGAGGGTGGTAGGTAAATGGAAGTGGAAGGGGCTAATACACAAAAGTGCAGCTTCTCCAGTACCCTGGGTCACTACAGGGAAGCTTGGGGTCATGGGAGCGGTGTTGCAGCATGCCCCACTACCTGCCCACTTCAACAATGGCGTGTGGCTAGCCCCACCCATGCTGCCAGCTGGACCACCCAGTGATGTCAACAGGACTGCCCACCAAGTCAACAGGACTGCTCACCAACATCAGCAGCACCGCCAACCTGCATCCCACAAAGAGGGCTCTGGGTACCAGGACCCTAATGTTCCAATGTATGCTAAATAAAGAAGCAGAGGCTCAGCACTATGTATGCTAAGACAGTGAGGGAATTTAAACATGGATCGGATAGGCATATAGTTATTTTGAATCAAGACCAGGCCGAGTGCTGATTAAGGTTTGAACCTTTCTGTTATGGGCAAAAAAGCATACTAGATGGGTCGAATAAATGTTGTTCAGCTTTGATGTTATGGAGGGCAGGATTTTGTAAGGCAAACAATTTGGATTGGGACAGGCCCAGTAAAACTAGCGCTTACACACTCACATTAAAATATTCTCATGCATCTGCAGCCTTATCTTATCCGCACACCTGGGAACTCTCTGGCTCCGACTGCCCAGAGCCCACCTTGCAGGATGCGGGTAGGAAGGCCTTCCTGACATCACCTGCCCCACCGATGTCATTGGTGGATCCCATCAACATGCAGGAGAAGTGGGCATGATGTGGGGCGTACCGCATTGCTGCTCCTGTGACCCGGGGTTTCCTGATCCAGGGAAACAGTGCTTCACCCCAAGTCTCCAGATGAAACCCAGAGAGTTCCCAGATATGCTCGTCTGGAGACTTTCCTTAGGGAAACCAATGATTCTGAGCTCATAGAAAAGTGGGCATATAAGAAAGAAAGGTGAACCAATGGGTTTGGTTCCTAAAGAGCCATTGACCCTCATAAAAAGACCAAGGGTGTATACATTGCTCTGAGCAATCTTTTTCCCCATTGCTTTTTCCCCATCATCTTTGCTGTCCAGGTACCACACATTTTGGCTATTCTTAACAAAATATTCTACCACTTTTTCTTGGGTTCCTTAAGGATATTTAAATGCTGTATCTCTAATGTGATACAGAGATGTAACATTTGTTTACCAGAATTATTGAGCACTCAGCCAGTGAAATGGTTAATTACTCTTTTTACAGTGGGTATAACTAAAACTTCACAATTCCTCTTCTATTCGGTCCTTTGGACCCACTTACAAATACATACTCACGTGAAAACATCCTCCACAGCCTTACCTTGTCCAAAGACTTTCCATTAGCACACAGTGCGAGCAGCCATTACTCGGGCCAGCCCCTGCCCCTTATCCTGCTGGTTGCACAGGGTGCACTACATGAGCATACCTGGGAACTTTCTAAATCAGCTGTCCTCAGATTCTCCAATACCGGTCCTCATGGAAACCTTGACTTCTCATTATTTAAAGAGACACATAATTGAGTCACCTCCAGTCAAGCAGGCATATCAACCATAACATACTGGAAGCAAAAGCACCAGTTGGGTGTAAAATAGCAATGCATATAATGCACAATATCAGGCTCCAGTAATAATACAAATAAGTAATAACACAGCAGGAAAATAGACTGCATTGTGCATACCTGTAATTTTGTTTGGGAGATTACTGTGAGCTGGACACATGAACGGACAGAACATTTGAGCTAGTGGCTAAAGGAAATATTTGTAGAAAAAAGCTAGATTAAGACATCCCTCGGCATTATATTCTGACCCATTCCACCACCGTTCCTCAATCTCTAGGGTCTCATTACTGATGTTGTAAACTAATAGTCACTCTCCTTCAGATCATGAAATGGTTGCCGTAAGGTCTTGCAATGTGATATTTTCAGCAGAGGAAGCAGATACGCATAAATATCAGATAATGAGATGTGATTTTGTGGATCATTCATGAGAAATCCCCTACCGGCAATCGACTAAAATATGTTTGGTCTAAGTAAAAAAATAAATAAATAAATAAACACTCTAGAAGCATTAGTTACAAGCATAGTTACATAAATTCATGTCAAAACAATTACGGAAACTAGATGAAACCATCTGTTTTTATAGAGCTGTTTTTTTGTAATGCTGGTACAAATGGTGTGTAATTACAGTCATATAAGTATTAGAACATTCCCTGAAATAGGCACTATATGAAATTATTTCCATATTACACTGTGAAGGTGTAATAATATATAATTAAGCAAGATGCTTTTGATTTATGAATGGGTCCGGTATGAGTTAGAGGCAGATGATTGTAGATCAGTGATGGGCAACCTTTTTGGCGTGGTGTGTCAAAAATCGGCAAAAAATCGAGCATAACTCGCATGGTGTGTCACTTCGACAAAAAAACATAATTTTGCGCAATTTATAGTTTAAACTACAAAAATGGTACAGCATAACACCCATCACTCTCACACACTTACCAAACCGCATTTACCAATCCACACGCATACACCAATCCACACGCATACACCAATCCACACACATAAACCAATCTACACACATACACCAATCCACACACATACACCAATCCACACACATACACCAATCCACACACATACCAATCCACACACATACCAATCCACACACATACCCCAATCCACACACATACCCCAATCCACACACACATACACCAATCCACACACACATACACCAATCCACACACACATACACCAATCCACACACATATACACCAATCCACACACATACACCAATCCACACACATACACCAATCCACACACATACACCAATCCACACATATACCCCAATCCACACATACATACCAATCCACACACATACCAATCCAGTCTCACTGTATGCTTTCCTACCTTTCCTCTTTTCTCCTTACAGCTCCTTTTCCTGCTCTTCGCTCCTCTTCTTCTTCAGTTCTTCTGTCTTCTTCCGAGGGTACGGGGTTCAGAGGGCACGGACAGCGGTGGGCGCGGCTTCAGTGTTGTGCGCCGGGATCTGACAACAAACCCCGGCGCACAACAGCTGTTGCCGCGCGGATCGCAAGGGAGCGGTATCGGAGGTCTTCAACAGACCTCCGGCTCCCTTGAGTGATTTTAAGCCGGGTTCAAGGGAGATCCTTGAACCGGCTTAAAATCACTCAAGGGAGCCGGTGGTCTGTTAAAGACCTCCGATACCGCTCCCTTGCGAGCCTGCTCCTCCAGCGGCGGACATTACTGTCCGTCTCTGGAGGGGTGCCCCCTGATGAGCGGCACCCGGTGCGGACCGCCCCCCCCCCAGGTACGCTACTGCACGTCCCGCCCCCCCCCCGTTCCTCCAGCACAGATTCTTTCATCCTCGGCGGCCGTGCAGGAGCCGAGGATGAATCGCATGAAATCCTGCGCGTGTCACCCCAAATGGCGTGTCATAGGTTCGCCATCACTGTTGTAGATTATCACAAGCAAGATTGACGTTAATTAGTTTAAGTACAAATATTACATCTATGTCCTCCATGAGAAAGATTGCTACTTTGAATGGCACCTGTGATCACAAAATTAAATACATTGTGCATTTTCTTCTAGCCATAGGCATGTTTGAAAGAGAAGTCAGAAGTATGGATGAACTAAACAGTTAAATATACCGTACAAGTCTCAATGTACCATATTGCTTTTCAGGATTCTAATTTCACTAATTCTTGTAATATACAGATTATATAACATATCGTTTTAGATTAAGGATATTTTATATATATATATATATATATATATATATATATATATATATATATATATATATATATATATATATATATATATATATATATATATATATATATATATATATATATATGTATGTATATTTACGGTGATTTAAACAGATTCACTTTTTTGTGTATAAGAAAATGTTCATATAGACTGGTCTGGTCCTCTGGCGACGCTACATTGATGATGTACTGATTATATGGAAAGGGACACCAGAGGATCTCAATAAGTTTTTAGACTTTATAAATGACAACCAATACAATTTAAAATTTTCATCATGCATTCACCCTCAAGAAATTAATTTTCTAGATCTTACACTCTATATAGAGGAGGACATGATAAAATCCAAAACGTTCCTTAAACCAACAGATGGTAATAGTTACCGTATTTGCTCGATTATAAGACGACCCTGATTATAAGACGACCCCCCAAAATCTGAATATTAAATTAGGAAAAAAAGAAAAAGCCTGAATATAAGACGACCCCAAAGGAAAAAAGTTTTACCAGTAAATGTTAATTCATGTAAACTATTTTTTTAATAAAAGCTATGATTGAGAAAAATATTTTTTTTTGTTTTTATTTCCTTGTATTTTCCAACCTGTCCCCCAGTTACGCACATCTGCCCCCAGGCTTGCCACCCCAATATGGCACTGTGGCCCATGATATGCCTTTTAACCCTCTATATGCCACTGTGCCCCATGGTATGCCTTTTGACCCCCTATGTGCCACTCTGCCTCCAGAAATGCCTTATACCCCTATATCCCATTCTGGCATTTAGGGGGTTAAAATGCATATTATGGGGCAGAGTGGCATATAGGGAGGTATAAGGCATTTCAGGAGGCAGAGTGGCATTAAGGGAGTTAAAAGGCATTGTATAGAGCACTCTGCCTCCAGAAATGCCTTATACCCCTATATGCCACTCTGGCATTTAGGGGGTTAAAAGGCATATTATGGGGCAGAATGGCATATAGGGAGGTATAAGGCATTTCAGGAGGCAGAGTGCTCTATTAAATGCCCCCTTAACGCCACTCCAGAAATGCCCTATGCCCCCATTTAACACACACACACACACCCTATACCCCCATTTAACATACCCCCATTTAACACACACACACACACACTCTCTCTCGCTCCCCCCCTTCCCCTCTCTCATCCCCCTCTCTCCCCCCTCAGCCCTCTCTTACCGGTGCTTCCAGTCGGGGTAGCGGGTTGACGTCGCCTTCCGCTGCAGCCGCAAGGAGGTGGAGTTGGCAGCGGGGGTTTGTATGCGTCCGTCGCGTATACTTTCCCCGGCTGTCAGGGGTCAGAGATCAGAGTTCCCCGCACCGGTGCGGGGAACTCTGGTCTCTGACAGCCGGGGAAGGTCTACGCGAAGGACGCAGACAACCCCCGCTGCTAGCCACACCTCCTTCCGGCTGCAGCGGACGTTGTCTGCGCGGATCGCGTGGACGTCAACCCGCTGCCCCGGCAACACAGCAGGAAGCACCGGTAAGTGTGTGTGTGATGGGGGGGGGTGAGACAGGAGGATCCAGGTCCCCTGCAGCGGTGCGGGGGATCTGGATCTTAGTCTCCTAATCAGACCTCTATTTGGAGGTCTGATTAGAAGACGACCCCGATTAGAAGACAAGGGGTATTTTTCAGAGCATTTGCTCTGAAAAAAACCTCGTCTTATAATCGAGCAAATACGGTATATTGACTACGCCAGCTGCCATCCCCCACACTGGTTGCAGAATGTCCCTAAAGGACAATTCGCACATATCCGCAGGAATTGCACTAAGGACAATGATTTTTTTAACTCAAAGCGGATTATTAATGGATAAATTTAGAGAGAAATTATTAGAGAGAAAGAGCTTTTACAAAAACACCTGGATTGTACAATAAAGAAAAAGAGGGATTTTTTTCTGGGAGAAAGGGAACATAAATCTAAGAAAACGTTCGATTTTGCGCTCTTAACAAAATATAATGATAAGGCGTTTGAAATTAAAAAGGCAATAAAAAAATGCTGGCCTATTTTGCACCAAGATAACGTCTTAAAAAATCACCTCCCAGAAAAACCGAATATAATTTATAAGAAGGTTGAAAGTTTGAAATCAATTCTGGCCCCGAGCGTTCTGCCCCTAGTGACGGAAACCATAAAGGAAGATAACTCCTTTCTTAAAAAGAAAAATCCAGGGTTTTACAGATGCGGGAGATGCAAGCTTTGTAGGACGTGTTTAAAACAAGATAAAAAAAATCACTAAGTTCAAATGCTCTATCACCAAGAAAGAATATAACATTAGGCATTTTATTCACTGTGGGTCTAAGCAGGGGCGTAGCTAGAGTATTTGGCACCCGGGGCGGATCCTGTAAGTGGCACCCCCCCCCAAAATGTAAAGACATCTACAAAATTATGTTGGCAAGAATATTTATTGAACCAATTTGTAAACTGTAAACAACAAGAAATCTGAAAAAATAAATTAATAATTTATAAGTAAAATAAACACGTTTAAATAACATTTACTGAACATATATTAGTGCTTTCTTTAATAACCCTCCAAAAAAAACGGCGTCCACATTGCCCACATAGAACCTGACCAGCACCCAAATTACACACACATAGGACGTGCCATATTTGCCCCCAAACAGCCCAGCATGAGTCAGCATTGTTCCCAAACAGCCGAGTGTACGCCATCTTTGTCTCATAAACACGCTACCTGTGCCATCTTTGTCCCATAAACACCCTGCTTATACCATCTTTGCCTTTTTGACAAATCAACTATACACCTATGATTAACACAAACACTTTTACAGTCACTCACTAATTCACTTTCATTCACACAATAATTTATTCTTTCACACAAATTATTTACACATATTCATTGATGCATTCTCACAAATCCCTTAAATCTCTCACTCATTCACACAATTCATCCACACATTAATCCATTCGCTCTCATTCTGACTCTTTATTTCAATATTCTTGCTACCTTCCTTTCTCCCTATCTACACATTCTCACCCCTTCTGCCCTATCTAGCCCTTCTCACTTCCTTCTCCCTATCTACCCCCTATCCCCCCCATCTCACTCCCTTCTCCCTATCTACCCCCCCTAACTATCTACCCTCTCCCCCCTTTGAAGTTCACTTACCTTTCAGAAGTCCTGGTGTGGGGGTGCAAGGCCTCTGTCTCCCAGCTCTGCCACTGTATGGAACAGCATGGTAAGTGTGGATTGGTAAGTGTGGATTGGTAAATGTGTGAGAGTGCATAATTATATAATGAAAAAGACATTGGAAATGGTACAGCATAACACCCATCACTCTCACACATTTACCAATCCACACTTACCATTCCAGATGCCACACATACCAATCCACAGATTCCACACATACCAATCCACAGATCCCACACATACCACACACACCAATCCACAGATTCCACACATACCAATCCACACATACCAATCCACAGATTCCACACATACCAATCCACAGATTCCACACATACCAATCCACACTTACCAATCCACAGATTCCACACATACCAATCCACACTTAACAATTCACACATACCAATCCACATTTACCAATCCACACTTACCAATCCACACATACCAATCCACAGATTCCACACATACCAATCCACGTTTACCAATCCACAGATTTCACACTTACCAATCCACATTTACCAATACACATACCAATCCACAGATTCCACACATACCAATCCACAGATTCCACACATACCAATCCACATTTACCAATCCACACTTACCAATCCACTCTCACTCTAACTGAATGATTTCCTACCTTTCCTCTTTTCTTCTTACAGCAGTCAGCTCCTTTTCTTTCTCTTCGCTCCTCTTCTTCTGTCTTCTTCCTGGTTCAGAGGGCACGGACGGCGGTGGGCGCGGCTTCAGTGTTGTGCGCCGGGATCTAACAAACCCCGGCGCACAGCAGCAGTTGCCGCGCAGATCGCGAGTGAGCGGTATCGGAGGTCTTTAACAGACCCCCGGCTCCCGGGTCTGTTAAAGACCTCCGATACCGCTCCCTTGCGAGCCTTCTCCTCCAGCGGCGGACATTGCTGTCCGTCTCTGGAGGGGTGTCGGCAAGTTGGCACCCCCCTGATGAGCGGCACCCGGTGCGGACCGCCCCCCGCTAGGTACGCTACTGGGTCTAAGAACGTCATCTACCTCTTAGAATGCAGTTGTGGGATCCAGTACATCGGACGGACCACAAGGGAGCTGAAAGTTAGAGGCCTCGAACACCTCGGGGGTATACGCAACAATAGCCTAAAACACAGTGTTCCCAAACACTGTAACACTTGTAAGGATTTTTCCTTGGCTGATTTTAGGGTGATAGGAATAGATCTTGCCGCACCCCATTGGAGAGGTGGAGACTTGATACAGCTTTTGGCGAAGAAAGAGACAGAGTGGATCTTTAAATTTCAGACACATAAAAGGGGGGGGTTAAATACTGACCTGGACATTCTAGCATTTATTAATGAATAAAAAAAAAAATCCACATTTTAAGCACTGAGACACATTTGAATGAGATGTAATGCACTTTATCATGTTGGCTTATAAGCTTTGCATTTGCACTTTTTTATATTTACTTACCTGGAATGATTTATTAGTTATGAACTACTCCTTTTCATGATGGAATTGTCCATTGCATAATAGAAAAAACAATGCACTTTCAATAAATAATGCACCTTTTAATAAATAATGCACCTTATATATATAAAATAATGCACTTTATAATGATAAGTACATTAGTTTTTGCATATCACTTACCTGAGATTGTGTATTATCCTCTTATTTGTGGTACCGTCTATAGTTTTTTAATTCTTCCTCTTACTCTTATCTCCATTTTTATAGACTGGTATATGTCACATATGGATCTATTTATATAAACTTATATTTTAGATATATATAGACTTATACTTTTGTCAGTTAGTAAGACACACAGAGCATGTTTCTTATTCAAGTCTTTTTTATTTGTGGGATGCAAAAGGGAAATATGTCCGTTCTGTTTTAAGTATGCTTCGTCCCGGGACCTCTAAGCGAGCTATGGCTGTATTCTTCCTCCTTTGACTTGCAAGTGCACATTGACTGTGTTCGCCGTCCACGGAGATCATAACGGCGAATGAGGGTTCCTGTGGAGACGTACAGGGACGTAGTGGCGTCATGACGTACAAAGACGGGATAACGACGAGACTCGGCCCTCTACGGATACAACGTTGTGACGTACCCGGAAGCACCCATATAATATGGACTACGGACTCCAATAACATTTTACTTTGATTTTATTTGGTTTTATTGAGTTTGATTTTATTATTTGTTTATTGTCTCCTGAAGAAGCCGACGTGCTATCGGCGAAACGCGTCGAGACTAATAAAGTTGGAAGTTTATAGCTGTCTACCGGAGTATCCAATTGATTTAGCTTGTGCACATTACTCTTTGAGTTGTGCTACTTCATCTTTGTAAGTGCAATTTTTATTTATTCGTTTTGCGGCTTAAAGATATTGCACCATCTTGGTTCTCCTTGGTTTTACAGCTTTCAAGACTTATTATACATCAAGTGTATTCAGAGTCCGTTTGATGAGCTTCATATATCCAGCCCATTTGTGAGTCGATCTTACACCTCATTAATATATCGTTTATTTTACGTATTACACTATTAGTATTTTCTTTTTTGTTCCCCCATGTATATGCGCTCCACTATTTGCTGTTGGATGTTTGAAAGAGAAGTCAGAAGTATGGATCAACTAAACAGTTAAATATACCGTACAAGTCTCAATGTACCATATTGCTTTTCAGGATTCTAATTTCACTAATTCTTGTAATATACAGATTATATAACATTAGGGCTGAAACAACTAATCGATAATTATCGATTAATCGGATCGATTTTTATCGATTATAAAAAGGTTTTTTTCAGAGCAAATGCTATGAAAAACTCCTCTCCTTATAATAATCCGATCTCAAACAGAGATCGGATTATAACACCGGAATCCAGATCCCCCGTAACGCTGCAGGAGACCTGGATTCCCCTCACTGTCGGCCGGTCTCTCACTTCCGTCTCTCTCCCCCTCCCATCTGCCTCCTCCCCCCTCCCATACACTGCTCTGCCTCTCTACCCGGCACTGTTACTGACAGGCACTTTCCCTGCAGCTTCATAGAAGCCTCAGTGTAAGTGAAGGTGAGTAACGGAGTCTGTCTGTGCGATGCAGACCCCCACCGGCTGACAGAGAATCATCCTCTCTGACAGCCGGTGAGGGTCTGCATCGCACAGACAGACTCCGTTACTGCCCTTCACTTACACTGTGGCTTCTATGAAGCTGCAGGGAAAGTGCCTGTCAGTAACGGTGCCGGGTAGAGAGGCAGAGCGGTGTATGGGAGTGGGGAGGAGTCAGAGGGGTGTATGGGAGCCACCCTCCAATACACCACTCTGGCTCCTCCCCCTCTCATACGCCACTCTGCCTCTCTACCCGGCTCCCTAGTGTCTTGTCAGAAACGGAGGTTCACAGGAGGCAGAGTGGAGTATGGGAGGGGGGAGGGGGGAGGAGGCAGAGTGGAGTATGGGAGGGGGAGGAGGCAGAGTGGAGTATGGAAAGGGGGAGGAGGCAAAGTGATGTATGGGAGGGGGAGGAGGCAAAGTGATGTATGGGAGGGGGAGGAGGCAAAGTGATGTATGGGAGGGGGAGGAGGCAGAGTGGTGTATGGGAGGGGGAGGAGCCAGAGTGGAATATGGGAGGGGGAGGAGGCAAAGTGATGCATGGGAGGGGAGGAGCCAAAGTGATGTATGGGAGGGGGGAGGAGGCAGAGTGGAGTATTAGAGGGGGGAGGAGCTAGAGTGGTGTATGGGAGGGGGAGGAGCCAGAGTGGTGTATGGGAGGGGGCGGAGCCAGAGTGGTGTATGGGTGAGTTATAGTGGTGTATGGGGGGTATTATGAATTTTTAGGGCATATAGGGGGTATAAGGCATATGGATATTAGGCATATCAGGGGGGCATAAACATATCTGGGGGTAAAAGGTATATCAGGGGGCTCAGTGGCATATAGGGGGTATAAGACATATCGATATTAGGCATTTCAGGGGGGCATAAAACACATCTGGGGCAAAAGGTATATCAGGGGGCTCAGTTGCATATCACTGGCATATAAGGAGTATAAGGCATATCAGGGGCACAGTGGCATATCAGGGGACACAGTGGAATCTGGCATATAAGAGGTATAAGGCATATATGGGGGCAGAGTGGCAAGCTGGGGGTCAGATGTGCATAACTGGGGGCAGTTTGGTAAAGAAAAAAATTTAAACAAGGCTTTTTTCTCAGTTTTTATTAAATATGAAAAATAGTTAACATATGAATTAATATTTACTAATAACTTTGTATTAAAACCTAGTTTGAGAAACACTGTGTTTGGGTTCTTGTAGCATTTATTATTATGTCAGTAAAATAAGAAGGTGAATAGAGAGAGGCCATTGCAATAAAGAGATGAAAGTGTAAATTGTACGTTTTTTATTGCAATTTTTCTTCAATTTAAAATAATGTATTTTTTTTATCCGATTAATCGATTAATCGACAAAATAATCAGCCAACTAATCGATTATTAAAATAATCGTTAGTTGCAGCCCTATATAACATATCGTTTTAGATTAAGGATATTTTATATATATATATGTATGTATATTTACAGTGATTTAAACAGATTCACTTTTTTGTGTATAAGAGAATGTTCATATAGACTGGACTAATTGAAGATGGAGACTAAACAAGACGATTTTAGAGCTTTAATCTTTGTAACATAATCTGAAGATCCCAGATTGAATTAAAATCAGGGAATTTTATACCCCATCATCTGGCATAAGAACGTTTTTTTTTCAATTATTATTTTCCTTAACTACAAGTAAAATTAACAGAAATTTAAAAATATATATATTTTAAATTTTGAGCCATAGCACTACACATTTTGAAGTTTGGGGTTTTTTTTGGGTTAAAAAGGTATAACATCATTTAGAATGCAAAAACATTACTTCCATTCATTAATTTAGATTCTTAGTTTTATTTTGTTCACAAATAGAACTAGAGTCTCTTAGTGGATGCACTGAAGCTACACAGTATTGCCAGGGCTATAACCAAGAGTTATGTGTTAAAGCACCGGTGCGAAAAGTATTTAACTGGCGTTCTGGAGATAAATTACCGAGCATACCAGCAACCTGTCCTTTGCTATAGATTAAACAAATACTAAATAATTTAATAAAAAGTTTGCATTTATATCCGAATATAGACAAGTTAGGTGATGCATCTACAACAAGGCAAAAGAAAAATTTCCACGCATGATTAAGATAATGGGATGGGCATTAAGATATCCTTAATCTAAGACGAGATCAACAATTTATTAAAGTCTGAGTTTTATGCCAGGAAAGACGGGCAAATGGTAAGAAGGTACCTAGAACAAATCACTGCAAACCATGTGTAGCTATACTGACACACACCTAATAAACAAGGCAGCATCCTCTGTGCATCTATATATACACTTATATTATATATATTATATATATTATATATATATATATATATATATATATATATATTGTGTGTGTGTGTGTGTGTGTATGCCAGAGAACGAATGACAGCATGATGTGTGCATCATACATAATGTCATTCCTTATCAATATTAAGCCAATAAAGTTAACAAATCCTTAGGACACGAATGTGTAATAAATGGGAAAAGAGTGTCTTCTGTGTACACTGTGCAGGTGAGTGACGAAGTAATGTGTGATGTACAATGCATCATAATATGAAGTCCATGAGAAGGGACTGATATTAGGTGGAAGAAGCGATTAGGGATCCCAAAGAATGATGAATTGGAGAGTAAATCGTAAACCCCGTGGAATACCTGAACCTTTTAAACCCACGGCTTCATTTTAAGCGATTAGCCTGTTTTTTTAATACAAATACACACCGCAAGCACGCGTGGGACATGTCATCACTCACCGGGTACCAGATCCTCTTCCTCCCCGGCCGCCATCGCAGTAATTTACTGAGGTACACAGAGTGATTTATATGTGCAGTGCCGACAGCCGGACAACTGGTGTAAACTCATTGACAGCCCGCTTGCCTAAAGCAGCGGAAGGTCGCTCGTCCGTCAGGGATCTGCGACCGGAAGTAAACAAACTGCCGGTCTATAGCAACGGGGGTGGGAGAAGCAGAAGAACAGGAGGAGGTGAGTGTCCTTATCTGGCGACACCTGGTGGCCGGAGGGCTTCACTTCGGTGTCGTGAGTGCTCAGTAGTGTACCGAGTAGGATCGGGCGTTAAACAGACTGCAGTGTGTCTAGTAACGGTGCACAGAAAGGGATGCAAAACGGAAGGAAAGAGACTTTAGGCAATACGGAGGCTGTCCTTTCAGGTTCAGTTTCTCCTCTCTCATATGTCAAGCATCACAGCACCTCACATTAAAAGAAAAATAGTACTCATGGTTTCAATAATTACAGCACAATTTTTCCTTTAAATAATAACATTTCAGGGAAAGAAAATGTAAAAATAACGAGCAGGATGACATCTTGTGTTGTTCACATTTTTTTATATAAATAAAGCTGTGAGTGGCATACAGTACTCTGGCAGTGGAAGGGTTAAACGTGTTGCGTGGTGGATGGAACCTCTTCTGTCGGCTATCGTTGTGACATCATAATTGAAGCTTCAGGTAATACACTGGTTTTCCCCACCGAGTGCCATTTTGAAGGTCCATCCCAAGACAGCTGTCTTCCTGGCAAAGCGAACTGCAGAGTGTCGGCTACCCGGCAAAGAGATTTGCAGAGTGTCAGCGTTCCAGCAAGAGATCTGCGAAGCACATGAAGCGTGTGAATTTTTTTTTTTTTAATTATATATACAACATCTTATGATCGATGAACACAATTTATAATTATTTTTTTTGTTTGTTGTTTTTTTGTTTTAATGTAGTCAGAGTTAACCTCTTAGTGCCCAGAGGGAAGGGTAGTTCTTCCAGCCATGGTTCCCCAGAGGTTTCCTCCTAAAAATGGGGGTTTTCCTCTCCTCCGAGCTGAAGAATGACTCTTTGTGAGTCCAGAGGTAGCTCCTTCTCTGTCCCCTTGCCCCTATCCATACAATGTTTTTTTTTATTATATAATAAAGTTTTGATTGTCCCCAACATTGATGTGTATGAGTAATTATTTCAAAATCATAAAAGGGATTAATTACTTCAAATATATTATTTCCTACTTAGAGGGTGGTAGGTAAATGGAAGTGGAAGGGGCTAACACACAAAAGTGCAGCTTCTCCAGTACCCTGGGTCACTACAGGGAAGCTTGGGGTCATGGGAGCGGTGTTGCAGCATGTCCCACTACCTGCCCACTTCAACAATGGCGTGTGGCTAGCCCCACCCATGCTGCCAGCTGGACCACCCAGTGATGTCAACAGGACTGCCCACCAAGTCAACAGGACTGCTCACCAACATCAGCAGCACCGCCAACCTGCATCCCACAAAGAGGGCTCTGGGTACCAGGACCCTAATGTTCCAATGTATGCTAAATAAAGAAGCAGAGGCTCAGCACTATGTATGCTAAGACAGTGAGGGAATTTAAACATGGATCGGATAGGCATATAGATATTTTGAATCAAGACCAGGCCGAGTGCTGATTAAGGTTTGAACCTTTCTGTTATGGGCAAAAAAGCATACTAGATGGGTCGAATAAATGTTGTTCAGCTTTGATGTTATGGAGGGCAGGATTTTGTAAGGCAAACAATTTGGATTGGGACAGGCCCAGTAAAACTAGCGCTTACACACTCACATTAAAATATTCTCATGCATCTGCAGCCTTATCTTATCCGCACACCTGGGAACTCTCTGGCTCCGACTGCCCAGAGCCCACCTTGCAGGATGCGGGTAGGAAGGCCTTCCTGACATCACCTGCCCCACCGATGTCATTGGTGGATCCCATCAACATGCAGGAGAAGTGGGCATGATGTGGGGCGTACCGCATTGCTGCTCCTGTGACCCGGGGTTTCCTGATCCAGGGAAACAGTGCTTCACCCCAAGTCTCCAGATGAAACCCAGAGAGTTCCCAGATATGCTCGTCTGGAGACTTTCCTTAGGGAAACCAATGATTCTGAGCTCATAGAAAAGTGGGCATATAAGAAAGAAAGGTGAACCAATGGGTTTGGTTCCTAAAGAGCCATTGACCCTCATAAAAAGACCAAGGGTGTATACATTGCTCTGAGCAATCTTTTTCCCCATTGCTTTTTCCCCATCATCTTTGCTGTCCAGGTACCACACATTTTGGCTATTCTTAACAAAATATTCTACCACTTTTTCTTGGGTTCCTTAAGGATATTTAAATGCTGTATCTCTAATGTGATACAGAGATGTAACATTTGTTTACCAGAATTATTGAGCACTCAGCCAGTGAAATGGTTAATTACTCTTTTTACAGTGGGTATAACTAAAACTTCACAATTCCTCTTCTATTCGGTCCTTTGGACCCACTTACAAATACATACTCACGTGAAAACATCCTCCACAGCCTTACCTTGTCCAAAGACTTTCCATTAGCACACAGTGCGAGCAGCCATTACTCGGGCCAGCCCCTGCCCCTTATCCTGCTGGTTGCACAGGGTGCACTACATGAGCATACCTGGGAACTTTCTAAATCAGCTGTCCTCAGATTCTCCAATACCGGTCCTCATGGAAACCTTGACTTCTCATTATTTAAAGAGACACATAATTGAGTCACCTCCAGTCAAGCAGGCATATCAACCATAACATACTGGAAGCAAAAGCACCAGTTGGGTGTAAAATAGCAATGCATATAATGCACAATATCAGGCTCCAGTAATAATACAAATAAGTAATAACACAGCAGGAAAATAGACTGCATTGTGCATACCTGTAATTTTGTTTGGGAGATTACTGTGAGCTGGACACATGAACGGACAGAACATTTGAGCTAGTGGCTAAAGGAAATATTTGTAGAAAAAAGCTAGATTAAGACATCCCTCGGCATTATATTCTGACCCATTCCACCACCGTTCCTCAATCTCTAGGGTCTCATTACTGATGTTGTAAACTAATAGTCACTCTCCTTCAGATCATGAAATGGTTGCCGTAAGGTCTTGCAATGTGATATTTTCAGCAGAGGAAGCAGATACGCATAAATATCAGATAATGAGATGTGATTTTGTGGATCATTCATGAGAAATCCCCTACCGGCAATCGACTAAAATATGTTTGGTCTAAGTAAAAAAATAAATAAATAAATAAACACTCTAGAAGCATTAGTTACAAGCATAGTTACATAAATTCATGTCAAAACAATTACGGAAACTAGATGAAACCATCTGTTTTTATAGAGCTGTTTTTTTGTAACGCTGGTACAAATGGTGTGTAATTACAGTCATATAAGTATTAGAACATTCCCTGAAATAGGCACTATATGAAATTATTTCCATATTACACTGTGAAGGTGTAATAATATATAATTAAGCAAGATGCTTTTGATTTATGAATGGGTCCGGTATGAGTTAGAGGCAGATGATTGTAGATCAGTGATGGGCAACCTTTTTGGCGTGGTGTGTCAAAAATCGGCAAAAAATCGAGCATAACTCGCATGGTGTGTCACTTCGACAAAAAAACATAATTTTGCGCAATTTATAGTTTAAACTACAAAAATGGTACAGCATAACACCCATCACTCTCACACACTTACCAAACCGCATTTACCAATCCACACGCATACCAATCCACACGCATACACCAATCCACACACATACACCAATCCACACACATAAACCAATCTACACACATACACCAATCCACACACATACACCAATCCACACACATACACCAATCCACACACATACCAATCCACACACATACCAATCCACACACATACCCCAATCCACACACACATACACCAATCCACACACACATACACCAATCCACACACATATACACCAATCCACACACATATACACCAATCCACACACATACACCAATCCACACACATACACCAATCCACACACATACACCAATCCACACACATACACCAATCCACACACATACACCAATCCACACACATACCCCAATCCACACATATACCCCAATCCACACATACATACCAATCCACACACATACCAATCCAGTCTCACTGTATGCTTTCCTACCTTTCCTCTTTTCTCCTTACAGCTCCTTTTCCTGCTCTTCGCTCCTCTTCTTCTTCAGTTCTTCTGTCTTCTTCCGAGGGTACGGGGTTCAGAGGGCACGGACAGCGGTGGGCGCGGCTTCAGTGTTGTGCGCCGGGATCTGACAACAAACCCCGGCGCACAACAGCTGTTGCCGCGCGGATCGCAAGGGAGCGGTATCGGAGGTCTTTAACAGACCTCCGGCTCCCTTGAGTGATTTTAAGCCGGGTTCAAGGGAGATCCTTGAACCGGCTTAAAATCACTCAAGGGAGCCGGTGGTCTGTTAAAGACCTCCGATACCGCTCCCTTGCGAGCCTGCTCCTCCAGCGGCGGACATTACTGTCCGTCTCTGGAGGGGTGCCCCCTGATGAGCGGCACCCGGTGCGGACCGCCCCCCCCCAGGTACGCTACTGCACGTCCCGCCCCCCCCCCCCGTTCCTCCAGCACAGATTCTTTCATCCTCGGCGGCCGTGCAGGAGCCGAGGATGAATCGCATGAAATCCTGCGCGTGTCACCCCAAATGGCGTGTCATAGGTTCGCCATCACTGTTGTAGATTATCACAAGCAAGATTGACGTTAATTAGTTTAAGTACAAATATTACATCTATGTCCTCCATGAGAAAGATTGCTACTTTGAATGGCACCTGTGATCACAAAATTAAATACATTGTGCATTTTCTTCTAGCCATAGGCATGTTTGAAAGAGAAGTCAGAAGTATGGATGAACTAAACAGTTAAATATACCGTACAAGTCTCAATGTACCATATTGCTTTTCAGGATTCTAATTTCACTAATTCTTGTAATATACAGATTATATAACATATCGTTTTAGATTAAGGATATTTTATATATATATATATATATATGTATGTATATTTACGGTGATTTAAACAGATTCACTTTTTTGTGTATAAGAAAATGTTCATATAGACTGGTCTGGTCCTCTGGCGACGCTACATTGATGATGTACTGATTATATGGAAAGGGACACCAGAGGATCTCAATAAGTTTTTAGACTTTATAAATGACAACCAATACAATTTAAAATTTTCATCATGCATTCACCCTCAAGAAATTAATTTTCTAGATCTTACACTCTATATAGAGGAGGACATGATAAAATCCAAAACGTTCCTTAAACCAACAGATGGTAATAGTTACCGTATTTGCTCGATTATAAGACGACCCTGATTATAAGACGACCCCCCAAAATCTGAATATTAAATTAGGAAAAAAAGAAAAAGCCTGAATATAAGACGACCCCAAAGGAAAAAAGTTTTACCAGTAAATGTTAATTCATGTAAACTATTTTTTTAATAAAAGCTATGATTGAGAAAAATATTTTTTTTTGTTTTTATTTCCTTGTATTTTCCAACCTGTCCCCCAGTTACGCACATCTGCCCCCAGGCTTGCCACCCCAATATGGCACTGTGGCCCATGATATGCCTTTTAACCCTCTATATGCCACTGTGCCCCATGGTATGCCTTTTGACCCCCTATGTGCCACTCTGCCTCCAGAAATGCCTTATACCCCTATATCCCATTCTGGCATTTAGGGGGTTAAAATGCATATTATGGGGCAGAGTGGCATATAGGGAGGTATAAGGCATTTCAGGAGGCAGAGTGGCATTAAGGGAGTTAAAAGGCATTGTATAGAGCACTCTGCCTCCAGAAATGCCTTATACCCCTATATGCCACTCTGGCATTTAGGGGGTTAAAAGGCATATTATGGGGCAGAATGGCATATAGGGAGGTATAAGGCATTTCAGGAGGCAGAGTGCTCTATTAAATGCCCCCTTAACGCCACTCCAGAAATGCCCTATGCCCCCATTTAACACACACACACACACCCTATACCCCCATTTAACATACCCCCATTTAACACACACACACACACACTCTCTCTCGCTCCCCCCCTTCCCCTCTCTCATCCCCCTCTCTCCCCCCTCAGCCCTCTCTTACCGGTGCTTCCAGCCGGGGTAGCGGGTTGACGTCGCCTTCCGCTGCAGCCGCAAGGAGGTGGAGTTGGCAGCGGGGGTTTGTATGCGTCCGTCGCGTATACTTTCCCCGGCTGTCAGGGGTCAGAGATCAGAGTTCCCCGCACCGGTGCGGGGAACTCTGGTCTCTGACAGCCGGGGAAGGTCTACGCGAAGGACGCAGACAACCCCCGCTGCTAGCCACACCTCCTTCCGGCTGCAGCGGACGTTGTCTGCGCGGATCGCGTGGACGTCAACCCGCTGCCCCGGCAACACAGCAGGAAGCACCGGTAAGTGTGTGTGTGATGGGGGGGGGTGAGACAGGAGGATCCAGGTCCCCTGCAGCGGTGCGGGGGATCTGGATCTTAGTCTCCTAATCAGACCTCTATTTGGAGGTCTGATTAGAAGACGACCCCGATTAGAAGACAAGGGGTATTTTTCAGAGCATTTGCTCTGAAAAAAACCTCGTCTTATAATCGAGCAAATACGGTATATTGACTACGCCAGCTGCCATCCCCCACACTGGTTGCAGAATGTCCCTAAAGGACAATTCGCACATATCCGCAGGAATTGCACTAAGGACAATGATTTTTTTAACTCAAAGCGGATTATTAATGGATAAATTTAGAGAGAAATTATTAGAGAGAAAGAGCTTTTACAAAAACACCTGGATTGTACAATAAAGAAAAAGAGGGATTTTTTTCTGGGAGAAAGGGAACATAAATCTAAGAAAACGTTCGATTTTGCGCTCTTAACAAAATATAATGATAAGGCGTTTGAAATTAAAAAGGCAATAAAAAAATGCTGGCCTATTTTGCACCAAGATAACGTCTTAAAAAATCACCTCCCAGAAAAACCGAATATAATTTATAAGAAGGTTGAAAGTTTGAAATCAATTCTGGCCCCGAGCGTTCTGCCCCTAGTGACGGAAACCATAAAGGAAGATAACTCCTTTCTTAAAAAGAAAAATCCAGGGTTTTACAGATGCGGGAGATGCAAGCTTTGTAGGACGTGTTTAAAACAAGATAAAAAAAATCACTAAGTTCAAATGCTCTATCACCAAGAAAGAATATAACATTAGGCATTTTATTCACTGTGGGTCTAAGCAGGGGCGTAGCTAGAGTATTTGGCACCCGGGGCGGATCCTGTAAGTGGCACCCCCCCCCAAAATGTAAAGACATCTACAAAATTATGTTGGCAAGAATATTTATTGAACCAATTTGTAAACTGTAAACAACAAGAAATCTGAAAAAATAAATTAATAATTTATAAGTAAAATAAACACGTTTAAATAACATTTACTGAACATATAATAGTGCTTTCTTTAATAACCCTCCAAAAAAAACGGCGTCCACATTGCCCACATAGAACCTGACCAGCACCCAAATTACACACACATAGGACGTGCCATATTTGCCCCCAAACAGCCCAGCATGAGTCAGCATTGTTCCCAAACAGCCGAGTGTACGCCATCTTTGTCTCATAAACACGCTACCTGTGCCATCTTTGTCCCATAAACACCCTGCTTATACCATCTTTGCCTTTTTGACAAATCAACTATACACCTATGATTAACACAAACACTTTTACAGTCACTCACTAATTCACTTTCATTCACACAATAATTTATTCTTTCACACAAATTATTTACACATATTCATTGATGCATTCTCACAAATCCCTTAAATCTCTCACTCATTCACACAATTCATCCACACATTAATCCATTCGCTCTCATTCTGACTCTTTATTTCAATATTCTTGCTACCTTCCTTTCTCCCTATCTACACATTCTCACCCCTTCTGCCCTATCTAGCCCTTCTCACTTCCTTCTCCCTATCTACCCCCTATCCCCCCCATCTCACTCCCTTCTCCCTATCTACCCCCCCTAACTATCTACCCTCTCCCCCCTTTGAAGTTCACTTACCTTTCAGAAGTCCTGGTGTGGGGGTGCAAGGCCTCTGTCTCCCAGCTCTGCCACTGTATGGAACAGCATGGTAAGTGTGGATTGGTAAGTGTGGATTGGTAAATGTGTGAGAGTGCATAATTATATAATGAAAAAGACATTGGAAATGGTACAGCATAACACCCATCACTCTCACACATTTACCAATCCACACTTACCATTCCAGATGCCACACATACCAATCCACAGATTCCACACATACCAATCCACAGATCCCACACATACCACACACACCAATCCACAGATTCCACACATACCAATCCACACATACCAATCCACAGATTCCACACATACCAATCCACAGATTCCACACATACCAATCCACACTTACCAATCCACACTTACCAATCCACAGATTCCACACATACCAATCCACACTTAACAATTCACACATACCAATCCACATTTACCAATCCACACTTACCAATCCACACATACCAATCCACAGATTCCACACATACCAATCCACAGATTCCACACATACCAATCCACGTTTACCAATCCACAGATTTCACACTTACCAATCCACATTTACCAATACACATACCAATCCACAGATTCCACACATACCAATCCACAGATTCCACACATACCAATCCACATTTACCAATCCACACTTACCAATCCACTCTCACTCTAACTGAATGATTTCCTACCTTTCCTCTTTTCTTCTTACAGCAGTCAGCTCCTTTTCTTTCTCTTCGCTCCTCTTCTTCTGTCTTCTTCCTGGTTCAGAGGGCACGGACGGCGGTGGGCGCGGCTTCAGTGTTGTGCGCCGGGATCTAACAAACCCCGGCGCACAGCAGCAGTTGCCGCGCAGATCGCGAGTGAGCGGTATCGGAGGTCTTTAACAGACCCCCGGCTCCCGGAGGTCTGTTAAAGACCTCCGATACCGCCCCCTTGCGAGCCTTCTCCTCCAGCGGCGGACATTGCTGTCCGTCTCTGGAGGGGTGTCGGCAAGTTGGCACCCCCCTGATGAGCGGCACCCGGTGCGGACCGCCCCCCCCCGCCCCCCGCTAGGTACGCTACTGGGTCTAAGAACGTCATCTACCTCTTAGAATGCAGTTGTGGGATCCAGTACATCGGACGGACCACAAGGGAGCTGAAAGTTAGAGGCCTCGAACACCTCGGGGGTATACGCAACAATAGCCTAAAACACAGTGTTCCCAAACACTGTAACACTTGTAAGGATTTTTCCTTGGCTGATTTTAGGGTGATAGGAATAGATCTTGCCGCACCCCATTGGAGAGGTGGAGACTTGATACAGCTTTTGGCGAAGAAAGAGACAGAGTGGATCTTTAAATTTCAGACACATAAAAGGGGGGGGGGGTTAAATACTGACCTGGACATTCTAGCATTTATTAATGAATAAAAAAAAAAATCCACATTTTAAGCACTGAGACACATTTGAATGAGATGTAATGCACTTTATCATGTTGGCTTATAAGCTTTGCATTTGCACTTTTTTATATTTACTTACCTGGAATGATTTATTAGTTATGAACTACTCCTTTTCATGATGGAATTGTCCATTGCATAATAGAAAAAACAATGCACTTTCAATAAATAATGCACCTTTTAATAAATAATGCACCTTATATATATAAAATAATGCACTTTATAATGATAAGTACATTAGTTTTTGCATATCACTTACCTGAGATTGTGTATTATCCTCTTATTTGTGGTACCGTCTATAGTTTTTTAATTCTTCCTCTTACTCTTATCTCCATTTTTATAGACTGGTATATGTCACATATGGATCTATTTATATAAACTTATATTTTAGATATATATAGACTTATACTTTTGTCAGTTAGTAAGACACACAGAGCATGTTTCTTATTCAAGTCTTTTTTATTTGTGGGATGCAAAAGGGAAATATGTCCGTTCTGTTTTAAGTATGCTTCGTCCCGGGACCTCTAAGCGAGCTATGGCTGTATTCTTCCTCCTTTGACTTGCAAGTGCACATTGACTGTGTTCGCCGTCCACGGAGATCATAACGGCGAATGAGGGTTCCTGTGGAGACGTACAGGGACGTAGTGGCGTCATGACGTACAAAGACGGGATAACGACGAGACTCGGCCCTCTACGGATACAACGTTGTGACGTACCCGGAAGCACCCATATAATATGGACTACGGACTCCAATAACATTTTACTTTGATTTTATTTGGTTTTATTGAGTTTGATTTTATTATTTGTTTATTGTCTCCTGAAGAAGCCGACGTGATATCGGCGAAACGCGTCGAGACTAATAAAGTTGGAAGTTTATAGCTGTCTACCGGAGTATCCAATTGATTTAGCTTGTGCACATTACTCTTTGAGTTGTGCTACTTCATCTTTGTAAGTGCAATTTTTATTTATTCGTTTTGCGGCTTAAAGATATTGCACCATCTTGGTTCTCCTTGGTTTTACAGCTTTCAAGACTTATTATACATCAAGTGTATTCAGAGTCCGTTTGATGAGCTTCATATATCCAGCCCATTTGTGAGTCGATCTTACACCTCATTAATATATCGTTTATTTTACGTATTACACTATTAGTATTTTATTTTTTGTTCCCCCATGTATATGCGCTCCACTATTTGCTGTTGGATGTTTGAAAGAGAAGTCAGAAGTATGGATCAACTAAACAGTTAAATATACCGTACAAGTCTCAATGTACCATATTGCTTTTCAGGATTCTAATTTCACTAATTCTTGTAATATACAGATTATATAACATTAGGGCTGAAACAACTAATCGATAATTATCGATTAATCGGATCGATTTTTATCGATTATAAAAAGGTTTTTTTCAGAGCAAATGCTATGAAAAACTCCTCTCCTTATAATAATCCGATCTCAAACAGAGATCGGATTATAACACCGGAATCCAGATCCCCCGTAACGCTGCAGGAGACCTGGATTCCCCTCACTGTCGGCCGGTCTCTCACTTCCGTCTCTCTCCCCCTCCCATCTGCCTCCTCCCCCCTCCCATACACTGCTCTGCCTCTCTACCCGGCACTGTTACTGACAGGCACTTTCCCTGCAGCTTCATAGAAGCCTCAGTGTAAGTGAAGGTGAGTAACGGAGTCTGTCTGTGCGATGCAGACCCCCACCGGCTGACAGAGAATCATCCTCTCTGACAGCCGGTGAGGGTCTGCATCGCACAGACAGACTCCGTTACTGCCCTTCACTTACACTGTGGCTTCTATGAAGCTGCAGGGAAAGTGCCTGTCAGTAACGGTGCCGGGTAGAGAGGCAGAGCGGTGTATGGGAGTGGGGAGGAGTCAGAGGGGTGTATGGGAGCCACCCTCCAATACACCACTCTGGCTCCTCCCCCTCTCATACGCCACTCTGCCTCTCTACCCGGCTCCCTAGTGTCTTGTCAGAAACGGAGGTTCACAGGAGGCAGAGTGGAGTATGGGAGGGGGGAGGGGGGAGGAGGCAGAGTGGAGTATGGGAGGGGGAGGAGGCAGAGTGGAGTATGGAAAGGGGGAGGAGGCAAAGTGATGTATGGGAGGGGGAGGAGGCAAAGTGATGTATGGGAGGGGGAGGAGGCAAAGTGATGTATGGGAGGGGGAGGAGGCAGAGTGGTGTATGGGAGGGGGAGGAGCCAGAGTGGAATATGGGAGGGGGAGGAGGCAAAGTGATGCATGGGAGGGGAGGAGCCAAAGTGATGTATGGGAGGGGGGAGGAGGCAGAGTGGAGTATTAGAGGGGGGAGGAGCTAGAGTGGTGTATGGGAGGGGGAGGAGCCAGAGTGGTGTATGGGAGGGGGCGGAGCCAGAGTGGTGTATGGGTGAGTTATAGTGGTGTATGGGGGGTATTATGAATTTTTAGGGCATATAGGGGGTATAAGGCATATGGATATTAGGCATATCAGGGGGGCATAAACATATCTGGGGGTAAAAGGTATATCAGGGGGCTCAGTGGCATATAGGGGGTATAAGACATATCGATATTAGGCATTTCAGGGGGGCATAAAACACATCTGGGGCAAAAGGTATATCAGGGGGCTCAGTTGCATATCACTGGCATATAAGGAGTATAAGGCATATCAGGGGCACAGTGGCATATCAGGGGACACAGTGGAATCTGGCATATAAGAGGTATAAGGCATATATGGGGGCAGAGTGGCAAGCTGGGGGTCAGATGTGCATAACTGTTTGGTAAAGAAAAAAATTTAAACAAGGCTTTTTTCTCAGTTTTTATTAAATATGAAAAATAGTTAACATATGAATTAATATTTACTAATAACTTTGTATTAAAACCTAGTTTGAGAAACACTGTGTTTGGGTTCTTGTAGCATTTATTATTATGTCAGTAAAATAAGAAGGTGAATAGAGAGAGGCCATTGCAATAAAGAGATGAAAGTGTAAATTGTACGTTTTTTATTGCAATTTTTCTTCAATTTAAAATAATGTATTTTTTTTATCCGATTAATCGATTAATCGACAAAATAATCAGCCAACTAATCGATTATTAAAATAATCGTTAGTTGCAGCCCTATATAACATATCGTTTTAGATTAAGGATATTTTATATATTTATATATATATATGTATGTATATTTACAGTGATTTAAACAGATTCACTTTTTTGTGTATAAGAGAATGTTCATATAGACTGGACTAATTGAAGATGGAGACTAAACAAGACGATTTTAGAGCTTTAATCTTTGTAACATAATCTGAAGATCCCAGATTGAATTAAAATCAGGGAATTTTATACCCCATCATCTGGCATAAGAACGTTTTTTTTTCAATTATTATTTTCCTTAACTACAAGTAAAATTAACAGAAATTTAAAAATATATATATTTTAAATTTTGAGCCATAGCACTACACATTTTGAAGTTTGGGGTTTTTTTTGGGTTAAAAAGGTATAACATCATTTAGAATGCAAAAACATTACTTCCATTCATTAATTTAGATTCTTAGTTTTATTTTGTTCACAAATAGAACTAGAGTCTCTTAGTGGATGCACTGAAGCTACACAGTATTGCCAGGGCTATAACCAAGAGTTATGTGTTAAAGCACCGGTGCGAAAAGTATTTAACTGGCGTTCTGGAGATAAATTACCGAGCATACCAGCAACCTGTCCTTTGCTATAGATTAAACAAATACTAAATAATTTAATAAAAAGTTTGCATTTATATCCGAATATAGACAAGTTAGGTGATGCATCTACAACAAGGCAAAAGAAAAATTTCCACGCATGATTAAGATAATGGGATGGGCATTAAGATATCCTTAATCTAAGACGAGATCAACAATTTATTAAAGTCTGAGTTTTATGCCAGGAAAGACGGGCAAATGGTAAGAAGGTACCTAGAACAAATCACTGCAAACCATGTGTAGCTATACTGACACACACCTAATAAACAAGGCAGCATCCTCTGTGCATCTATATATACACTTATATTATATATATTATATATATTATATATATATATATATATATATATATATATATATATTGTGTGTGTGTGTGTGTGTGTGTGTATGCCAGAGAACGAATGACAGCATGATGTGTGCATCATACATAATGTCATTCCTTATCAATATTAAGCCAATAAAGTTAACAAATCCTTAGGACACGAATGTGTAATAAATGGGAAAAGAGTGTCTTCTGTGTACACTGTGCAGGTGAGTGACGAAGTAATGTGTGATGTACAATGCATCATAATATGAAGTCCATGAGAAGGGACTGATATTAGGTGGAAGAAGCGATTAGGGATCCCAAAGAATGATGAATTGGAGAGTAAATCGTAAACCCCGTGGAATACCTGAACCTTTTAAACCCACGGCTTCATTTTAAGCGATTAGCCTGTTTTTTTAATACAAATACACACTGCAAGCACGCGTGGGACATGTCATCACTCACCGGGTACCAGATCCTCTTCCTCCCCGGCCGCCATCGCAGTAATTTACTGAGGTACACAGAGTGATTTATATGTGCAGTGCCGACAGCCGGACAACTGGTGTAAACTCATTGACAGCCCGCTTGCCTAAAGCAGCGGAAGGTCGCTCGTCCGTCAGGGATCTGCGACCGGAAGTAAACAAACTGCCGGTCTATAGCAACGGGGGTGGGAGAAGCAGAAGAACAGGAGGAGGTGAGTGTCCTTATCTGGCGACACCTGGTGGCCGGAGGGCTTCACTTCGGTGTCGTGAGTGCTCAGTAGTGTACCGAGTAGGATCGGGCGTTAAACAGACTGCAGTGTGTCTAGTAACGGTGCACAGAAAGGGATGCAAAACGGAAGGAAAGAGACTTTAGGCAATACGGAGGCTGTCCTTTCAGGTTCAGTTTCTCCTCTCTCATATGTCAAGCATCACAGCACCTCACATTAAAAGAAAAATAGTACTCATGGTTTCAATAATTACAGCACAATTTTTCCTTTAAATAATAACATTTCAGGGAAAGAAAATGTAAAAATAACGAGCAGGATGACATCTTGTGTTGTTCACATTTTTTTATATAAATAAAGCTGTGAGTGGCATACAGTACTCTGGCAGTGGAAGGGTTAAACGTGTTGCGTGGTGGATGGAACCTCTTCTGTCGGCTATCGTTGTGACATCATAATTGAAGCTTCAGGTAATACACTGGTTTTCCCCACCGAGTGCCATTTTGAAGGTCCATCCCAAGACAGCTGTCTTCCTGGCAAAGCGAACTGCAGAGTGTCGGCTACCCGGCAAAGAGATTTGCAGAGTGTCAGCGTTCCAGCAAGAGATCTGCGAAGCACATGAAGCGTGTGAATTTTTTTTTTTTAATTATATATACAACATCTTATGATCGATGAACACAATTTATAATTATTTTTTTTGTTTGTTGTTTTTTTGTTTTAATGTAGTCAGAGTTAACCTCTTAGTGCCCAGAGGGAAGGGTAGTTCTTCCAGCCATGGTTCCCCAGAGGTTTCCTCCTAAAAATGGGGGTTTTCCTCTCCTCCGAGCTGAAGAATGACTCTTTGTGAGTCCAGAGGTAGCTCCTTCTCTGTCCCCTTGCCCCTATCCATACAATGTTTTTTTTTATTATATAATAAAGTTTTGATTGTCCCCAACATTGATGTGTATGAGTAATTATTTCAAAATCATAAAAGGGATTAATTACTTTTAGTTCAAATATATTATTTCCTACTTAGAGGGTGGTAGGTAAATGGAAGTGGAAGGGGCTAACACACAAAAGTGCAGCTTCTCCAGTACCCTGGGTCACTACAGGGAAGCTTGGGGTCATGGGAGCGGTGTTGCAGCATGTCCCACTACCTGTCCACTTCAACAATGGCGTGTGGCTAGCCCCACCCATGCTGCCAGCTGGACCACCCAGTGATGTCAACAGGACTGCCCACCAAGTCAACAGGACTGCTCACCAACATCAGCAGCACCGCCAACCTGCATCCCACAAAGAGGGCTCTGGGTACCAGGACCCTAATGTTCCAATGTATGCTAAATAAAGAAGCAGAGGCTCAGCACTATGTATGCTAAGACAGTGAGGGAATTTAAACATGGATCAGATAGGCATATAGCTATTTTGAATCAAGACCAGGCCGAATGCTGATTAAGGTTTGAACCTTTCTGTTATGGGCAAAAAAGCATACTAGATGGGTCGAATAAATGTTGTTCAGCTTTGATGTTATGGAGGGCAGGATTTTGTAAGGCAAACAATTTGGATTGGGACAGGCCCAGTAAAACTAGCGCTTACACACTCACATTAAAATATTCTCATGCATCTGCAGCCTTATCTTATCCGCACACCTGGGAACTCTCTGGCTCCGACTGCCCAGAGCCCACCTTGCAGGATGCGGGTAGGAAGGCCTTCCTGACATCACCTGCCCCACCGATGTCATTGGTGGATCCCATCAACATGCAGGAGAAGTGGGCATGATGTGGGGCGTACCGCATTGCTGCTCCTGTGACCCGGGGTTTCCTGATCCAGGGAAACAGTGCTTCACCCCAAGTCTCCAGATGGAACCCAGAGAGTTCCCAGATATGCTCGTCTGGAGACTTTCCTTAGGGAAACCAATGATTCTGAGCTCATAGAAAAGTGGGCATCTAAGAAAGAAAGGTGAACCAATGGGTTTGGTTCCTAAAGAGCCATTGACCCTCATAAAAAGACCAAGGGTGTATGCTATTGCTTTTTTTTCATTCATTCTGTTAATATTAACATTGCTCTGAGCAATCTTTTTCCCCATCATCTTTGCTGTCCAGGTACCACACATTTTGGCTATTCTTAACAAAATATTCTACCACTTTTTCTTGGGTTCCTTAAGGATATTTAAATGCTGTATCTCTAATGTGATACATAGATGTAACATTTGTTTACCAGAATTATTGAGCACTCAGCCAGTGAAATGGTTAATTACTCTTTTTACAGTGGGTATAACTAAAACTTCACAATTCCTCTTCTATTCGGTCCTTTGGACCCACTTACAAATACATACCCACGTGAAAACATCCTCCACAGCCTTACCTTGTCCAAAGACTTTCCATTAGCACACAGTGCGAGCAGCCATTACTCGGGCCAGCCCCTGCCCCTTATCCTGCTGGTTGCACAGGGTGCACTACATGAGCATACCTGGGAACTTTCTAAATCAGCTGTCCTCAGATTCTCCAATACCGGTCCTCATGGAAACCTTGACTTCTCATTATTTAAAGAGACACATAATTGAGTCACCTCCAGTCAAGCAGGCATATCAACCATAACATACTGGAAGCAAAAGCACCAGTTGGGTGTAAAATAGCAATGCATATAATGCACAATATCAGGCTCCAGTAATAATACAAATAAGTAATAACACAGCAGGAAAATAGACTGCATTGTGCATACCTGTAATTTTGTTTGGGAGATTACTGTGAGCTGGACACATGAACGATGAACACAATTTATAATTATTTTTTTTGTTTGTTGTTTTTTTGTTTTAATGTAGTCAGAGTTAACCTCTTAGTGCCCAGAGGGAAGGGTAGTTCTTCCAGCCATGGTTCCCCAGAGGTTTCCTCCTAAAAATGGGGGTTTTCCTCTCCTCCGAGCTGAAGAATGACTCTTTGTGAGTCCAGAGGTAGCTCCTTCTCTGTCCCCTTGCCCCTATCCATACAATGTTTTTTTTTATTATATAATAAAGTTTTGATTGTCCCCAACATTGATGTGTATGAGTAATTATTTCAAAATCATAAAAGGGATTAATTACTTTTAGTTCAAATATATTATTTCCTACTTAGAGGGTGGTAGGTAAATGGAAGTGGAAGGGGCTAACACACAAAAGTGCAGCTTCTCCAGTACCCTGGGTCACTACAGGGAAGCTTGGGGTCATGGGAGCGGTGTTGCAGCATGTCCCACTACCTGCCCACTTCAACAATGGCGTGTGGCTAGCCCCACCCATGCTGCCAGCTGGACCACCCAGTGATGTCAACAGGACTGCCCACCAAGTCAACAGGACTGCCCACCAAGTCAACAGGACTGCTCACCAACATCAGCAGCACCGCCAACCTGCATCCCACAAAGAGGGCTCTGGGTACCAGGACCCTAATGTTCCAATGTATGCTAAATAAAGAAGCAGAGGCTCAGCACTATGTATGCTAAGACAGTGAGGGAATTTAAACATGGATCAGATAGGCATATAGCTATTTTGAATCAAGACCAGGCCGAATGCTGATTAAGGTTTGAACCTTTCTGTTATGGGCAAAAAAGCATACTAGATGGGTCGAATAAATGTTGTTCAGCTTTGATGTTATGGAGGGCAGGATTTTGTAAGGCAAACAATTTGGATTGGGACAGGCCCAGTAAAACTAGCGCTTACACACTCACATTAAAATATTCTCATGCATCTGCAGCCTTATCTTATCCGCACACCTGGGAACTCTCTGGCTCCGACTGCCCAGAGCCCACCTTGCAGGATGCGGGTAGGAAGGCCTGTGAAATGGTTAATTACTCTTTTTACAGTGGGTATAACTAAAACTTCACAATTCCTCTTCTATTCGGTCCTTTGGACCCACTTACAAATACATACCCACGTGAAAACATCCTCCACAGCCTTACCTTGTCCAAAGACTTTCCATTAGCACACAGTGCGAGCAGCCATTACTCGGGCCAGCCCCTGCCCCTTATCCTGCTGGTTGCACAGGGTGCACTACATGAGCATACCTGGGAACTTTCTAAATCAGCTGTCCTCAGATTCTCCAATACCGGTCCTCATGGAAACCTTGACTTCTCATTATTTAAAGAGACACATAATTGAGTCACCTCCAGTCAAGCAGGCATATCAACCATAACATACTGGAAGCAAAAGCACCAGTTGGGTGTAAAATAGCAATGCATATAATGCACAATATCAGGCTCCAGTAATAATACAAATAAGTAATAACACAGCAGGAAAATAGACTGCATTGTGCATACCTGTAATTTTGTTTGGGAGATTACTGTGAGCTGGACACATGAACGGACAGAACATTTGAGCTAGTGGCTAAAGGAAATATTTGTAGAAAAAAAGCTAGATTAAGACATCCCTCGGCATTATATTCTGACCCATTCCACCACCGTTCCTCAATCTCTAGGGTCTCATTACTGATGTTGTAAACTAATAGTCACTCTCCTTCAGATCATGAAATGGTTGCCGTAAGGTCTTGCAATGTGATATTTTCAGCAGAGGAAGCAGATACGCATAAATATCAGATAATGAGATGTGATTTTGTGGATCATTCATGAGAAATCCCCTACCGGCAATCGACTAAAATATGTTTGGTCTAAGTAAAAAAATAAATAAATAAATAAACACTCTAGAAGCATTAGTTACAAGCATAGTTACATAAATTCATGTCAAAACAATTACGGAAACTAGATGAAACCATCTGTTTTTATGGAGCTGGTTTTTTGTAACGCTGGTACAAATGGTGTGTAATTACAGTCATATAAGTATTAGAACATTCCCTGAAATAGGCACTATATGAAATTATTTCCATATTACACTGTGAAGGTGTAATAATATATAATTAAGCAAGATGCTTTTGATTTATGAATGGGTCCGGTATGAGTTAGAGGCAGATGATTGTAGATCAGTGATGGGCAACCTTTTTAGCGTTGTGTGTCAAAAATCGGCAAAAAATCGAGCATGCTTTCCTACCTTTCCTCTTTTCTCCTTACAGCTCCTTTTCCTGCTCTTCGCTCCTCTTCTTCTTCAGTTCTTCTGTCTTCTTCCGAGGGCACGGGGTTCAGAGGGCACGGACAGCGGTGGGCGCGGCTTCAGTGTTGTGCGCCGGGATCTGACAACAAACCCCGGCGCACAACAGCTGTTGCCGCGCGGATCGCAAGGGAGCGGTATCGGAGGTCTTTAACAGACCTCCGGCTCCCATGAGTGATTTTAAGCCGGGTTCAAGGGAGATCCTTGAACCGGCTTAAAATCACTCAAGGGAGCCGGTGGTCTGTTAAAGACCTCCGATACCGCTCCCTTGCGAGCCTGCTCCTCCAGCGGCGGACATTACTGTCCGTCTCTGGAGGGGTGCCCCCTGATGAGCGGCACCCGGTGCGGACCGCCCCCCCCCCCAGGTACGCTACTGCACGTCCCGCCCCCCCCCCGTTCCTCCAGCACAGATTCTTTCATCCTCGGCGGCCGTGCAGGAGCCGAGGATGAATCGCATGAAATCCTGCGCGTGTCACCCCAAATGGCGTGTCATAGGTTCGCCATCACTGTTGTAGATTATCACAAGCAAGATTGACGTTAATTAGTTTAAGTACAAATATTACATCTATGTCCTCCATGAGAAAGATTGCTACTTTGAATGGCACCTGTGATCACAAAATTAAATACATTGTGCATTTTCTTCTAGCCATAGGCATGTTTGAAAGAGAAGTCAGAAGTATGGATGAACTAAACAGTTAAATATACCGTACAAGTCTCAATGTACCATATTGCTTTTCAGGATTCTAATTTCACTAATTCTTGTAATATACAGATTATATAACATATCGTTTTAGATTAAGGATATTTTATATATATATATATATATATATATATATATATATATATATATATATATATGTATATTTACGGTGATTTAAACAAATTCACTTTTTTGTGTATAAGAAAATGTTCATATAGACTGGTCTGGTCCTCTGGCGGCGCTACATTGATGATATACTGATTATATGGAAAGGGACACCAGAGGATCTCAATAAGTTTTTAGACTTTATAAATGACAACCAATACAATTTAAAATTTTCATCATGCATTCACCCTCAAGAAATTAATTTTCTAGATCTTACACTCTATATAGAGGAGGACATGATAAAATCCAAAACGTTCCTTAAACCAACAGATGGTAATAGTTACCGTATTTGCTCGATTATAAGACGACCCTGATTATAAGACGACCCCCCAAAATCTGAATATTAAATTAGGAAAAAAAGAAAAAGCCTGAATATAAGACGACCCCAAAGGAAAAAAGTTTTACCAGTAAATGTTAATTCATGTAAACTATTTTTTTAATAAAAGCTATGATTGAGAAAAATATTTTTTTTTGTTTTTATTTCCTTGTATTTTCCAACCTGTCCCCCAGTTACGCACATCTGCCCCCAGGCTTGCCACCCCAATATGGCACTGTGGCCCATGATATGCCTTTTAACCCTCTATATGCCACTGTGCCCCATGGTATGCCTTTTGACCCCCTATGTGCCACTCTGCCTCCAGAAATGCCTTATACCCCTATATCCCATTCTGGCATTTAGGGGGTTAAAATGCATATTATGGGGCAGAGTGGCATATAGGGAGGTATAAGGCATTTCAGGAGGCAGAGTGGCATTAAGGGAGTTAAAAGGCATTGTATAGAGCACTCTGCCTCCAGAAATGCCTTATACCCCTATATGCCACTCTGGCATTTAGGGGGTTAAAAGGCATATTATGGGGCAGAATGGCATATAGGGAGGTATAAGGCATTTCAGGAGGCAGAGTGCTCTATTAAATGCCCCCTTAACGCCACTCCAGAAATGCCCTATGCCCCCATTTAACACACACACACACACCCTATACCCCCATTTAACATACCCCCATTTAACACACACACACACACACACACACTCTCTCTCGCTCCCCCCCTTCCCCTCTCTCACCCCTCTCTCCCCCATCTCTTACCGGTGCTTCCAGCCGGGGTAGCGGGTTGACGTCGCCTTCCGCTGCAGCCGCAAGGAGGTGGAGTTGGCAGCGGGGGTTTGTATGCGTCCGTCGCGTATACTTTCCCCGGCTGTCAGGGGTCAGAGATCAGAGTTCCCCGCACCGGTGCGGGGAACTCTGGTCTCTGACAGCCGGGGAAGGTCTACGCGAAGGACGCAGACAACCCCCACTGCTAGCCACACCTCCTTCCGGCTGCAGCGGACGTTGTCTGCGCGGATCGCGTGGACGTCAACCCGCTGCCCCGGCAACACAGCAGGAAGCACCGGTAAGTGTGTGTGATGGGGGGGGGGTGAGACAGGAGGATCCAGGTCCCCTGCAGCGGTGCGGGGGATCTGGATCTTAGTCTCCTAATCAGACCTCTATTTGAGGTCTGATTAGAAGACGACCCCGATTAGAAGACAAGGGGTATTTTTCAGAGCATTTGCTCTGAAAAAAACCTCGTCTTATAATCGAGCAAATACGGTATATTGACTACGCCACCTGCCATCCCCCACACTGGTTGCAGAATGTCCCTAAAGGACAATTCGCACATATCCGCAGGAATTGCACTAAGGACAATGATTTTTTTAACTCAAAGCGGATTATTAATGGATAAATTTAGAGAGAAATTATTAGAGAGAAAGAGCTTTTACAAAAACACCTGGATTGTACAATAAAGAAAAAGAGGGATTTTTTTCTGGGAGAAAGGGAACATAAATCTAAGAAAACGTTCGATTTTGCGCTCTTAACAAAATATAATGATAAGGCGTTTGAAATTAAAAAGGCAATAAAAAAATGCTGGCCTATTTTGCACCAAGATAACGTCTTAAAAAATCACCTCCCAGAAAAAACGAATATAATTTATAAGAAGGTTGAAAGTTTGAAATCAATTCTGGCCCCGAGCGTTCTGCCCCTAGTGACGGAAACCATAAAGGAAGATAACTCCTTTCTTAAAAAGAAAAATCCAGGGTTTTACAGATGCGGGAGATGCAAGCTTTGTAGGACGTGTTTAAAACAAGATAAAAAAATCACTAAGTTCAAATGCTCTATCACCAAGAAAGAATATAACATTAGGCATTTTATTCACTGTGGGTCTAAGCAGGGGCGTAGCTAGAGTATTTGGCACCCGGGGCGGATCCTGTAAGTGGCACCCCCCCCCAAAATGTAAAGACATCTACAAAATTATGTTGGCAAGAATATTTATTGAACCAATTTGTAAACTGTAAACAACAAGAAATCTGAAAAAATAAATTAATAATTTATAAGTAAAATAAACACGTTTAAATAACATTTACTGAACATATAATAGTGCTTTCTTTAATAACCCTCCAAAAAAAACGGCGTCCACATTGCCCACATAGAACCTGACCAGCACCCAAATTACACACACATAGGACGTGCCATATTTGCCCCCAAACAGCCCAGCATGAGTCAGCATTGTTCCCAAACAGCCGAGTGTACGCCATCTTTGTCTCATAAACACGCTACCTGTGCCATCTTTGTCCCATAAACACCCTGCTTATACCATCTTTGCCTTTTTGACAAATCAACTATACACCTATGATTAACACAAACACTTTTACAGTCACTCACTAATTCACTTTCATTCACACAATAATTTATTCTTTCACACAAATTATTTACACATATTCATTGATGCATTCTCACAAATCCCTTAAATCTCTCGCTCATTCACACAATTCATCCACACATTAATCCATTCGCTCTCATTCTGACTCTTTATTTCAATATTCTTGCTACCTTCCTTTCTCCCTATCTACACATTCTCACCCCTTCTGCCCTATCTAGCCCTTCTCACTTCCTTCTCCCTATCTACCCCCTATCCCCCCCCGTCTCACTCCCTTCTCCCTATCTACCCCCCCTAACTATCTACCCTCTCCCCCCTTTGAAGTTCACTTACCTTTCAGGAGTCCTGGTGTGGGGGTGCAAGGCCTCTGTCTCCCAGCTCTGCCACTGTATGGAACAGCATGGTAAGTGTGGATTGGTAAGTGTGGATTGGTAAATGTGTGAGAGTGCATAATTATATAATGAAAAAGACATTGGAAATGGTACAGCATAACACCCATCACTCTCACACATTTACCAATCCACACTTACCATTCCAGATGCCACACATACCAATCCACAGATTCCACACATACCAATCCACAGATCCCACACATACCACACACACCAATCCACAGATTCCACACATACCAATCCACACATACCAATCCACAGATTCCACACATACCAATCCACAGATTCCACACATACCAATCCACACTTACCAATCCACAGATTCCACACATACCAATCCACACTTAACAATTCACACATACCAATCCACATTTACCAATCCACACTTACCAATCCACACATACCAATCCACAGATTCCACACATACCAATCCACGTTTACCAATCCACAGATTTCACACTTACCAATCCACATTTACCAATACACATACCAATCCACAGATTCCACACATACCAATCCACAGATTCCACACATACCAATCCACATTTACCAATCCACACTTACCAATCCACTCTCACTCTAACTGAATGATTTCCTACCTTTCCTCTTTTCTTCTTACAGCAGTCAGCTCCTTTTCTTTCTCTTCGCTCCTCTTCTTCTGTCTTCTTCCTGGTTCAGAGGGCACGGACGGCGGTGGGCGCGGCTTCAGTGTTGTGCGCCGGGATCTAACAAACCCCGGCGCACAGCAGCAGTTGCCGCGCAGATCGCGAGTGAGCGGTATCGGAGGTCTTTAACAGACCCCCGGCTCCCGGGTCTGTTAAAGACCTCCGATACCGCTCCCTTGCGAGCCTTCTCCTCCAGCGGCGGACATTGCTGTCCGTCTCTGGAGGGGTGTCGGCAAGTTGGCACCCCCCTGATGAGCGGCACCCGGTGCGGACCGCCCCCCGCTAGGTACGCTACTGGGTCTAAGAACGTCATCTACCTCTTAGAATGCAGTTGTGGGATCCAGTACATCGGACGGACCACAAGGGAGCTGAAAGTTAGAGGCCTCGAACACCTCGGGGGTATACGCAACAATAGCCTAAAACACAGTGTTCCCAAACACTGTAACACTTGTAAGGATTTTTCCTTGGCTGATTTTAGGGTGATAGGAATAGATCTTGCCGCACCCCATTGGAGAGGTGGAGACTTGATACAGCTTTTGGCGAAGAAAGAGACAGAGTGGATCTTTAAATTTCAGACACATAAAAGGGGGGGGTTAAATACTGACCTGGACATTCTAGCATTTATTAATGAATAAAAAAAAAAATCCACATTTTAAGCACTGAGACACATTTGAATGAGATGTAATGCACTTTATCATGTTGGCTTATAAGCTTTGCATTTGCACTTTTTTATATTTACTTACCTGGAATGATTTATTAGTTATGAACTACTCCTTTTCATGATGGAATTGTCCATTGCATAATAGAAAAAACAATGCACTTTCAATAAATAATGCACCTTTTAATAAATAATGCACCTTATATATATAAAATAATGCACTTTATAATGATAAGTACATTAGTTTTTGCATATCACTTACCTGAGATTGTGTATTATCCTCTTATTTGTGGTACCGTCTATAGTTTTTTAATTCTTCCTCTTACTCTTATCTCCATTTTTATAGACTGGTATATGTCACATATGGATCTATTTATATAAACTTATATTTTAGATATATATAGACTTATACTTTTGTCAGTTAGTAAGACACACAGAGCATGTTTCTTATTCAAGTCTTTTTTATTTGTGGGATGCAAAAGGGAAATATGTCCGTTCTGTTTTAAGTATGCTTCGTCCCGGGACCTCTAAGCGAGCTATGGCTGTATTCTTCCTCCTTTGACTTGCAAGTGCACATTGACTGTGTTCGCCGTCCACGGAGATCATAACGGCGAATGAGGGTTCCTGTGGAGACGTACAGGGACGTAGTGGCGTCATGACGTACAAAGACGGGATAACGACGAGACTCGGCCCTCTACGGATACAACGTTGTGACGTACCCGGAAGCACCCATATAATATGGACTACGGACTCCAATAACATTTTACTTTGATTTTATTTGGTTTTATTGAGTTTGATTTTATTATTTGTTTATTGTCTCCTGAAGAAGCCGACGTGCTATCGGCGAAACGCGTCGAGACTAATAAAGTTGGAAGTTTATAGCTGTCTACCGGAGTATCCAATTGATTTAGCTTGTGCACATTACTCTTTGAGTTGTGCTACTTCATCTTTGTAAGTGCAATTTTTATTTATTCGTTTTGCGGCTTAAAGATATTGCACCATCTTGGTTCTCCTTGGTTTTACAGCTTTCAAGACTTATTATACATCAAGTGTATTCAGAGTCCGTTTGATGAGCTTCATATATCCAGCCCATTTGTGAGTCGATCTTACACCTCATTAATATATCGTTTATTTTACGTATTACACTATTAGTATTTTCTTTTTTGTTCCCCCATGTATATGCGCTCCACTATTTGCTGTTGGATGTTTGAAAGAGAAGTCAGAAGTATGGATCAACTAAACAGTTAAATATACCGTACAAGTCTCAATGTACCATATTGCTTTTCAGGATTCTAATTTCACTAATTCTTGTAATATACAGATTATATAACATTAGGGCTGAAACAACTAATCGATAATTATCGATTAATCGGATCGATTTTTATCGATTATAAAAAGGTTTTTTTCAGAGCAAATGCTATGAAAAACTCCTCTCCTTATAATAATCCGATCTCAAACAGAGATCGGATTATAACACCGGAATCCAGATCCCCCGTAACGCTGCAGGAGACCTGGATTCCCCTCACTGTCGGCCGGTCTCTCACTTCCGTCTCTCTCCCCCTCCCATCTGCCTCCTCCCCCCTCCCATACACTGCTCTGCCTCTCTACCCGGCACTGTTACTGACAGGCACTTTCCCTGCAGCTTCATAGAAGCCTCAGTGTAAGTGAAGGTGAGTAACGGAGTCTGTCTGTGCGATGCAGACCCCCACCGGCTGACAGAGAATCATCCTCTCTGACAGCCGGTGAGGGTCTGCATCGCACAGACAGACTCCGTTACTGCCCTTCACTTACACTGTGGCTTCTATGAAGCTGCAGGGAAAGTGCCTGTCAGTAACGGTGCCGGGTAGAGAGGCAGAGCGGTGTATGGGAGTGGGGAGGAGTCAGAGGGGTGTATGGGAGCCACCCTCCAATACACCACTCTGGCTCCTCCCCCTCTCATACGCCACTCTGCCTCTCTACCCGGCTCCCTAGTGTCTTGTCAGAAACGGAGGTTCACAGGAGGCAGAGTGGAGTATGGGAGGGGGGAGGGGGGAGGAGGCAGAGTGGAGTATGGGAGGGGGAGGAGGCAGAGTGGAGTATGGAAAGGGGGAGGAGGCAAAGTGATGTATGGGAGGGGGAGGAGGCAAAGTGATGTATGGGAGGGGGAGGAGGCAAAGTGATGTATGGGAGGGGGAGGAGGCAGAGTGGTGTATGGGAGGGGGAGGAGCCAGAGTGGAATATGGGAGGGGGAGGAGGCAAAGTGATGCATGGGAGGGGAGGAGCCAAAGTGATGTATGGGAGGGGGGAGGAGGCAGAGTGGAGTATTAGAGGGGGGAGGAGCTAGAGTGGTGTATGGGAGGGGGAGGAGCCAGAGTGGTGTATGGGAGGGGGCGGAGCCAGAGTGGTGTATGGGTGAGTTATAGTGGTGTATGGGGGGTATTATGAATTTTTAGGGCATATAGGGGGTATAAGGCATATGGATATTAGGCATATCAGGGGGGCATAAACATATCTGGGGGTAAAAGGTATATCAGGGGGCTCAGTGGCATATAGGGGGTATAAGACATATCGATATTAGGCATTTCAGGGGGGCATAAAACACATCTGGGGCAAAAGGTATATCAGGGGGCTCAGTTGCATATCACTGGCATATAAGGAGTATAAGGCATATCAGGGGCACAGTGGCATATCAGGGGACACAGTGGAATCTGGCATATAAGAGGTATAAGGCATATATGGGGGCAGAGTGGCAAGCTGGGGGTCAGATGTGCATAACTGGGGGCAGTTTGGTAAAGAAAAAAATTTAAACAAGGCTTTTTTCTCAGTTTTTATTAAATATGAAAAATAGTTAACATATGAATTAATATTTACTAATAACTTTGTATTAAAACCTAGTTTGAGAAACACTGTGTTTGGGTTCTTGTAGCATTTATTATTATGTCAGTAAAATAAGAAGGTGAATAGAGAGAGGCCATTGCAATAAAGAGATGAAAGTGTAAATTGTACGTTTTTTATTGCAATTTTTCTTCAATTTAAAATAATGTATTTTTTTTATCCGATTAATCGATTAATCGACAAAATAATCAGCCAACTAATCGATTATTAAAATAATCGTTAGTTGCAGCCCTATATAACATATCGTTTTAGATTAAGGATATTTTATATATATATATGTATGTATATTTACAGTGATTTAAACAGATTCACTTTTTTGTGTATAAGAGAATGTTCATATAGACTGGACTAATTGAAGATGGAGACTAAACAAGACGATTTTAGAGCTTTAATCTTTGTAACATAATCTGAAGATCCCAGATTGAATTAAAATCAGGGAATTTTATACCCCATCATCTGGCATAAGAACGTTTTTTTTTCAATTATTATTTTCCTTAACTACAAGTAAAATTAACAGAAATTTAAAAATATATATATTTTAAATTTTGAGCCATAGCACTACACATTTTGAAGTTTGGGGTTTTTTTTGGGTTAAAAAGGTATAACATCATTTAGAATGCAAAAACATTACTTCCATTCATTAATTTAGATTCTTAGTTTTATTTTGTTCACAAATAGAACTAGAGTCTCTTAGTGGATGCACTGAAGCTACACAGTATTGCCAGGGCTATAACCAAGAGTTATGTGTTAAAGCACCGGTGCGAAAAGTATTTAACTGGCGTTCTGGAGATAAATTACCGAGCATACCAGCAACCTGTCCTTTGCTATAGATTAAACAAATACTAAATAATTTAATAAAAAGTTTGCATTTATATCCGAATATAGACAAGTTAGGTGATGCATCTACAACAAGGCAAAAGAAAAATTTCCACGCATGATTAAGATAATGGGATGGGCATTAAGATATCCTTAATCTAAGACGAGATCAACAATTTATTAAAGTCTGAGTTTTATGCCAGGAAAGACGGGCAAATGGTAAGAAGGTACCTAGAACAAATCACTGCAAACCATGTGTAGCTATACTGACACACACCTAATAAACAAGGCAGCATCCTCTGTGCATCTATATATACACTTATATTATATATATTATATATATTATATATATATATATATATATATATATATATTGTGTGTGTGTGTGTGTGTGTATGCCAGAGAACGAATGACAGCATGATGTGTGCATCATACATAATGTCATTCCTTATCAATATTAAGCCAATAAAGTTAACAAATCCTTAGGACACGAATGTGTAATAAATGGGAAAAGAGTGTCTTCTGTGTACACTGTGCAGGTGAGTGACGAAGTAATGTGTGATGTACAATGCATCATAATATGAAGTCCATGAGAAGGGACTGATATTAGGTGGAAGAAGCGATTAGGGATCCCAAAGAATGATGAATTGGAGAGTAAATCGTAAACCCCGTGGAATACCTGAACCTTTTAAACCCACGGCTTCATTTTAAGCGATTAGCCTGTTTTTTTAATACAAATACACACCGCAAGCACGCGTGGGACATGTCATCACTCACCGGGTACCAGATCCTCTTCCTCCCCGGCCGCCATCGCAGTAATTTACTGAGGTACACAGAGTGATTTATATGTGCAGTGCCGACAGCCGGACAACTGGTGTAAACTCATTGACAGCCCGCTTGCCTAAAGCAGCGGAAGGTCGCTCGTCCGTCAGGGATCTGCGACCGGAAGTAAACAAACTGCCGGTCTATAGCAACGGGGGTGGGAGAAGCAGAAGAACAGGAGGAGGTGAGTGTCCTTATCTGGCGACACCTGGTGGCCGGAGGGCTTCACTTCGGTGTCGTGAGTGCTCAGTAGTGTACCGAGTAGGATCGGGCGTTAAACAGACTGCAGTGTGTCTAGTAACGGTGCACAGAAAGGGATGCAAAACGGAAGGAAAGAGACTTTAGGCAATACGGAGGCTGTCCTTTCAGGTTCAGTTTCTCCTCTCTCATATGTCAAGCATCACAGCACCTCACATTAAAAGAAAAATAGTACTCATGGTTTCAATAATTACAGCACAATTTTTCCTTTAAATAATAACATTTCAGGGAAAGAAAATGTAAAAATAACGAGCAGGATGACATCTTGTGTTGTTCACATTTTTTTATATAAATAAAGCTGTGAGTGGCATACAGTACTCTGGCAGTGGAAGGGTTAAACGTGTTGCGTGGTGGATGGAACCTCTTCTGTCGGCTATCGTTGTGACATCATAATTGAAGCTTCAGGTAATACACTGGTTTTCCCCACCGAGTGCCATTTTGAAGGTCCATCCCAAGACAGCTGTCTTCCTGGCAAAGCGAACTGCAGAGTGTCGGCTACCCGGCAAAGAGATTTGCAGAGTGTCAGCGTTCCAGCAAGAGATCTGCGAAGCACATGAAGCGTGTGAATTTTTTTTTTTTTAATTATATATACAACATCTTATGATCGATGAACACAATTTATAATTATTTTTTTTGTTTGTTGTTTTTTTGTTTTAATGTAGTCAGAGTTAACCTCTTAGTGCCCAGAGGGAAGGGTAGTTCTTCCAGCCATGGTTCCCCAGAGGTTTCCTCCTAAAAATGGGGGTTTTCCTCTCCTCCGAGCTGAAGAATGACTCTTTGTGAGTCCAGAGGTAGCTCCTTCTCTGTCCCCTTGCCCCTATCCATACAATGTTTTTTTTTATTATATAATAAAGTTTTGATTGTCCCCAACATTGATGTGTATGAGTAATTATTTCAAAATCATAAAAGGGATTAATTACTTCAAATATATTATTTCCTACTTAGAGGGTGGTAGGTAAATGGAAGTGGAAGGGGCTAACACACAAAAGTGCAGCTTCTCCAGTACCCTGGGTCACTACAGGGAAGCTTGGGGTCATGGGAGCGGTGTTGCAGCATGTCCCACTACCTGCCCACTTCAACAATGGCGTGTGGCTAGCCCCACCCATGCTGCCAGCTGGACCACCCAGTGATGTCAACAGGACTGCCCACCAAGTCAACAGGACTGCTCACCAACATCAGCAGCACCGCCAACCTGCATCCCACAAAGAGGGCTCTGGGTACCAGGACCCTAATGTTCCAATGTATGCTAAATAAAGAAGCAGAGGCTCAGCACTATGTATGCTAAGACAGTGAGGGAATTTAAACATGGATCGGATAGGCATATAGATATTTTGAATCAAGACCAGGCCGAGTGCTGATTAAGGTTTGAACCTTTCTGTTATGGGCAAAAAAGCATACTAGATGGGTCGAATAAATGTTGTTCAGCTTTGATGTTATGGAGGGCAGGATTTTGTAAGGCAAACAATTTGGATTGGGACAGGCCCAGTAAAACTAGCGCTTACACACTCACATTAAAATATTCTCATGCATCTGCAGCCTTATCTTATCCGCACACCTGGGAACTCTCTGGCTCCGACTGCCCAGAGCCCACCTTGCAGGATGCGGGTAGGAAGGCCTTCCTGACATCACCTGCCCCACCGATGTCATTGGTGGATCCCATCAACATGCAGGAGAAGTGGGCATGATGTGGGGCGTACCGCATTGCTGCTCCTGTGACCCGGGGTTTCCTGATCCAGGGAAACAGTGCTTCACCCCAAGTCTCCAGATGAAACCCAGAGAGTTCCCAGATATGCTCGTCTGGAGACTTTCCTTAGGGAAACCAATGATTCTGAGCTCATAGAAAAGTGGGCATATAAGAAAGAAAGGTGAACCAATGGGTTTGGTTCCTAAAGAGCCATTGACCCTCATAAAAAGACCAAGGGTGTATACATTGCTCTGAGCAATCTTTTTCCCCATTGCTTTTTCCCCATCATCTTTGCTGTCCAGGTACCACACATTTTGGCTATTCTTAACAAAATATTCTACCACTTTTTCTTGGGTTCCTTAAGGATATTTAAATGCTGTATCTCTAATGTGATACAGAGATGTAACATTTGTTTACCAGAATTATTGAGCACTCAGCCAGTGAAATGGTTAATTACTCTTTTTACAGTGGGTATAACTAAAACTTCACAATTCCTCTTCTATTCGGTCCTTTGGACCCACTTACAAATACATACTCACGTGAAAACATCCTCCACAGCCTTACCTTGTCCAAAGACTTTCCATTAGCACACAGTGCGAGCAGCCATTACTCGGGCCAGCCCCTGCCCCTTATCCTGCTGGTTGCACAGGGTGCACTACATGAGCATACCTGGGAACTTTCTAAATCAGCTGTCCTCAGATTCTCCAATACCGGTCCTCATGGAAACCTTGACTTCTCATTATTTAAAGAGACACATAATTGAGTCACCTCCAGTCAAGCAGGCATATCAACCATAACATACTGGAAGCAAAAGCACCAGTTGGGTGTAAAATAGCAATGCATATAATGCACAATATCAGGCTCCAGTAATAATACAAATAAGTAATAACACAGCAGGAAAATAGACTGCATTGTGCATACCTGTAATTTTGTTTGGGAGATTACTGTGAGCTGGACACATGAACGGACAGAACATTTGAGCTAGTGGCTAAAGGAAATATTTGTAGAAAAAAGCTAGATTAAGACATCCCTCGGCATTATATTCTGACCCATTCCACCACCGTTCCTCAATCTCTAGGGTCTCATTACTGATGTTGTAAACTAATAGTCACTCTCCTTCAGATCATGAAATGGTTGCCGTAAGGTCTTGCAATGTGATATTTTCAGCAGAGGAAGCAGATACGCATAAATATCAGATAATGAGATGTGATTTTGTGGATCATTCATGAGAAATCCCCTACCGGCAATCGACTAAAATATGTTTGGTCTAAGTAAAAAAATAAATAAATAAATAAACACTCTAGAAGCATTAGTTACAAGCATAGTTACATAAATTCATGTCAAAACAATTACGGAAACTAGATGAAACCATCTGTTTTTATAGAGCTGTTTTTTTGTAACGCTGGTACAAATGGTGTGTAATTACAGTCATATAAGTATTAGAACATTCCCTGAAATAGGCACTATATGAAATTATTTCCATATTACACTGTGAAGGTGTAATAATATATAATTAAGCAAGATGCTTTTGATTTATGAATGGGTCCGGTATGAGTTAGAGGCAGATGATTGTAGATCAGTGATGGGCAACCTTTTTGGCGTGGTGTGTCAAAAATCGGCAAAAAATCGAGCATAACTCGCATGGTGTGTCACTTCGACAAAAAAACATAATTTTGCGCAATTTATAGTTTAAACTACAAAAATGGTACAGCATAACACCCATCACTCTCACACACTTACCAAACCGCATTTACCAATCCACACGCATACCAATCCACACGCATACACCAATCCACACACATACACCAATCCACACACATAAACCAATCTACACACATACACCAATCCACACACATACACCAATCCACACACATACACCAATCCACACACATACCAATCCACACACATACCAATCCACACACATACCCCAATCCACACACACATACACCAATCCACACACACATACACCAATCCACACACATATACACCAATCCACACACATATACACCAATCCACACACATACACCAATCCACACACATACACCAATCCACACACATACACCAATCCACACACATACACCAATCCACACACATACACCAATCCACACACATACCCCAATCCACACATATACCCCAATCCACACATACATACCAATCCACACACATACCAATCCAGTCTCACTGTATGCTTTCCTACCTTTCCTCTTTTCTCCTTACAGCTCCTTTTCCTGCTCTTCGCTCCTCTTCTTCTTCAGTTCTTCTGTCTTCTTCCGAGGGTACGGGGTTCAGAGGGCACGGACAGCGGTGGGCGCGGCTTCAGTGTTGTGCGCCGGGATCTGACAACAAACCCCGGCGCACAACAGCTGTTGCCGCGCGGATCGCAAGGGAGCGGTATCGGAGGTCTTTAACAGACCTCCGGCTCCCTTGAGTGATTTTAAGCCGGGTTCAAGGGAGATCCTTGAACCGGCTTAAAATCACTCAAGGGAGCCGGTGGTCTGTTAAAGACCTCCGATACCGCTCCCTTGCGAGCCTGCTCCTCCAGCGGCGGACATTACTGTCCGTCTCTGGAGGGGTGCCCCCTGATGAGCGGCACCCGGTGCGGACCGCCCCCCCCCAGGTACGCTACTGCACGTCCCGCCCCCCCCCCCCGTTCCTCCAGCACAGATTCTTTCATCCTCGGCGGCCGTGCAGGAGCCGAGGATGAATCGCATGAAATCCTGCGCGTGTCACCCCAAATGGCGTGTCATAGGTTCGCCATCACTGTTGTAGATTATCACAAGCAAGATTGACGTTAATTAGTTTAAGTACAAATATTACATCTATGTCCTCCATGAGAAAGATTGCTACTTTGAATGGCACCTGTGATCACAAAATTAAATACATTGTGCATTTTCTTCTAGCCATAGGCATGTTTGAAAGAGAAGTCAGAAGTATGGATGAACTAAACAGTTAAATATACCGTACAAGTCTCAATGTACCATATTGCTTTTCAGGATTCTAATTTCACTAATTCTTGTAATATACAGATTATATAACATATCGTTTTAGATTAAGGATATTTTATATATATATATATATATATGTATGTATATTTACGGTGATTTAAACAGATTCACTTTTTTGTGTATAAGAAAATGTTCATATAGACTGGTCTGGTCCTCTGGCGACGCTACATTGATGATGTACTGATTATATGGAAAGGGACACCAGAGGATCTCAATAAGTTTTTAGACTTTATAAATGACAACCAATACAATTTAAAATTTTCATCATGCATTCACCCTCAAGAAATTAATTTTCTAGATCTTACACTCTATATAGAGGAGGACATGATAAAATCCAAAACGTTCCTTAAACCAACAGATGGTAATAGTTACCGTATTTGCTCGATTATAAGACGACCCTGATTATAAGACGACCCCCCAAAATCTGAATATTAAATTAGGAAAAAAAGAAAAAGCCTGAATATAAGACGACCCCAAAGGAAAAAAGTTTTACCAGTAAATGTTAATTCATGTAAACTATTTTTTTAATAAAAGCTATGATTGAGAAAAATATTTTTTTTTGTTTTTATTTCCTTGTATTTTCCAACCTGTCCCCCAGTTACGCACATCTGCCCCCAGGCTTGCCACCCCAATATGGCACTGTGGCCCATGATATGCCTTTTAACCCTCTATATGCCACTGTGCCCCATGGTATGCCTTTTGACCCCCTATGTGCCACTCTGCCTCCAGAAATGCCTTATACCCCTATATCCCATTCTGGCATTTAGGGGGTTAAAATGCATATTATGGGGCAGAGTGGCATATAGGGAGGTATAAGGCATTTCAGGAGGCAGAGTGGCATTAAGGGAGTTAAAAGGCATTGTATAGAGCACTCTGCCTCCAGAAATGCCTTATACCCCTATATGCCACTCTGGCATTTAGGGGGTTAAAAGGCATATTATGGGGCAGAATGGCATATAGGGAGGTATAAGGCATTTCAGGAGGCAGAGTGCTCTATTAAATGCCCCCTTAACGCCACTCCAGAAATGCCCTATGCCCCCATTTAACACACACACACACACCCTATACCCCCATTTAACATACCCCCATTTAACACACACACACACACACTCTCTCTCGCTCCCCCCCTTCCCCTCTCTCATCCCCCTCTCTCCCCCCTCAGCCCTCTCTTACCGGTGCTTCCAGCCGGGGTAGCGGGTTGACGTCGCCTTCCGCTGCAGCCGCAAGGAGGTGGAGTTGGCAGCGGGGGTTTGTATGCGTCCGTCGCGTATACTTTCCCCGGCTGTCAGGGGTCAGAGATCAGAGTTCCCCGCACCGGTGCGGGGAACTCTGGTCTCTGACAGCCGGGGAAGGTCTACGCGAAGGACGCAGACAACCCCCGCTGCTAGCCACACCTCCTTCCGGCTGCAGCGGACGTTGTCTGCGCGGATCGCGTGGACGTCAACCCGCTGCCCCGGCAACACAGCAGGAAGCACCGGTAAGTGTGTGTGTGATGGGGGGGGGTGAGACAGGAGGATCCAGGTCCCCTGCAGCGGTGCGGGGGATCTGGATCTTAGTCTCCTAATCAGACCTCTATTTGGAGGTCTGATTAGAAGACGACCCCGATTAGAAGACAAGGGGTATTTTTCAGAGCATTTGCTCTGAAAAAAACCTCGTCTTATAATCGAGCAAATACGGTATATTGACTACGCCAGCTGCCATCCCCCACACTGGTTGCAGAATGTCCCTAAAGGACAATTCGCACATATCCGCAGGAATTGCACTAAGGACAATGATTTTTTTAACTCAAAGCGGATTATTAATGGATAAATTTAGAGAGAAATTATTAGAGAGAAAGAGCTTTTACAAAAACACCTGGATTGTACAATAAAGAAAAAGAGGGATTTTTTTCTGGGAGAAAGGGAACATAAATCTAAGAAAACGTTCGATTTTGCGCTCTTAACAAAATATAATGATAAGGCGTTTGAAATTAAAAAGGCAATAAAAAAATGCTGGCCTATTTTGCACCAAGATAACGTCTTAAAAAATCACCTCCCAGAAAAACCGAATATAATTTATAAGAAGGTTGAAAGTTTGAAATCAATTCTGGCCCCGAGCGTTCTGCCCCTAGTGACGGAAACCATAAAGGAAGATAACTCCTTTCTTAAAAAGAAAAATCCAGGGTTTTACAGATGCGGGAGATGCAAGCTTTGTAGGACGTGTTTAAAACAAGATAAAAAAAATCACTAAGTTCAAATGCTCTATCACCAAGAAAGAATATAACATTAGGCATTTTATTCACTGTGGGTCTAAGCAGGGGCGTAGCTAGAGTATTTGGCACCCGGGGCGGATCCTGTAAGTGGCACCCCCCCCCAAAATGTAAAGACATCTACAAAATTATGTTGGCAAGAATATTTATTGAACCAATTTGTAAACTGTAAACAACAAGAAATCTGAAAAAATAAATTAATAATTTATAAGTAAAATAAACACGTTTAAATAACATTTACTGAACATATAATAGTGCTTTCTTTAATAACCCTCCAAAAAAAACGGCGTCCACATTGCCCACATAGAACCTGACCAGCACCCAAATTACACACACATAGGACGTGCCATATTTGCCCCCAAACAGCCCAGCATGAGTCAGCATTGTTCCCAAACAGCCGAGTGTACGCCATCTTTGTCTCATAAACACGCTACCTGTGCCATCTTTGTCCCATAAACACCCTGCTTATACCATCTTTGCCTTTTTGACAAATCAACTATACACCTATGATTAACACAAACACTTTTACAGTCACTCACTAATTCACTTTCATTCACACAATAATTTATTCTTTCACACAAATTATTTACACATATTCATTGATGCATTCTCACAAATCCCTTAAATCTCTCACTCATTCACACAATTCATCCACACATTAATCCATTCGCTCTCATTCTGACTCTTTATTTCAATATTCTTGCTACCTTCCTTTCTCCCTATCTACACATTCTCACCCCTTCTGCCCTATCTAGCCCTTCTCACTTCCTTCTCCCTATCTACCCCCTATCCCCCCCATCTCACTCCCTTCTCCCTATCTACCCCCCCTAACTATCTACCCTCTCCCCCCTTTGAAGTTCACTTACCTTTCAGAAGTCCTGGTGTGGGGGTGCAAGGCCTCTGTCTCCCAGCTCTGCCACTGTATGGAACAGCATGGTAAGTGTGGATTGGTAAGTGTGGATTGGTAAATGTGTGAGAGTGCATAATTATATAATGAAAAAGACATTGGAAATGGTACAGCATAACACCCATCACTCTCACACATTTACCAATCCACACTTACCATTCCAGATGCCACACATACCAATCCACAGATTCCACACATACCAATCCACAGATCCCACACATACCACACACACCAATCCACAGATTCCACACATACCAATCCACACATACCAATCCACAGATTCCACACATACCAATCCACAGATTCCACACATACCAATCCACACTTACCAATCCACACTTACCAATCCACAGATTCCACACATACCAATCCACACTTAACAATTCACACATACCAATCCACATTTACCAATCCACACTTACCAATCCACACATACCAATCCACAGATTCCACACATACCAATCCACAGATTCCACACATACCAATCCACGTTTACCAATCCACAGATTTCACACTTACCAATCCACATTTACCAATACACATACCAATCCACAGATTCCACACATACCAATCCACAGATTCCACACATACCAATCCACATTTACCAATCCACACTTACCAATCCACTCTCACTCTAACTGAATGATTTCCTACCTTTCCTCTTTTCTTCTTACAGCAGTCAGCTCCTTTTCTTTCTCTTCGCTCCTCTTCTTCTGTCTTCTTCCTGGTTCAGAGGGCACGGACGGCGGTGGGCGCGGCTTCAGTGTTGTGCGCCGGGATCTAACAAACCCCGGCGCACAGCAGCAGTTGCCGCGCAGATCGCGAGTGAGCGGTATCGGAGGTCTTTAACAGACCCCCGGCTCCCGGAGGTCTGTTAAAGACCTCCGATACCGCCCCCTTGCGAGCCTTCTCCTCCAGCGGCGGACATTGCTGTCCGTCTCTGGAGGGGTGTCGGCAAGTTGGCACCCCCCTGATGAGCGGCACCCGGTGCGGACCGCCCCCCCCCGCCCCCCGCTAGGTACGCTACTGGGTCTAAGAACGTCATCTACCTCTTAGAATGCAGTTGTGGGATCCAGTACATCGGACGGACCACAAGGGAGCTGAAAGTTAGAGGCCTCGAACACCTCGGGGGTATACGCAACAATAGCCTAAAACACAGTGTTCCCAAACACTGTAACACTTGTAAGGATTTTTCCTTGGCTGATTTTAGGGTGATAGGAATAGATCTTGCCGCACCCCATTGGAGAGGTGGAGACTTGATACAGCTTTTGGCGAAGAAAGAGACAGAGTGGATCTTTAAATTTCAGACACATAAAAGGGGGGGGGGGTTAAATACTGACCTGGACATTCTAGCATTTATTAATGAATAAAAAAAAAAATCCACATTTTAAGCACTGAGACACATTTGAATGAGATGTAATGCACTTTATCATGTTGGCTTATAAGCTTTGCATTTGCACTTTTTTATATTTACTTACCTGGAATGATTTATTAGTTATGAACTACTCCTTTTCATGATGGAATTGTCCATTGCATAATAGAAAAAACAATGCACTTTCAATAAATAATGCACCTTTTAATAAATAATGCACCTTATATATATAAAATAATGCACTTTATAATGATAAGTACATTAGTTTTTGCATATCACTTACCTGAGATTGTGTATTATCCTCTTATTTGTGGTACCGTCTATAGTTTTTTAATTCTTCCTCTTACTCTTATCTCCATTTTTATAGACTGGTATATGTCACATATGGATCTATTTATATAAACTTATATTTTAGATATATATAGACTTATACTTTTGTCAGTTAGTAAGACACACAGAGCATGTTTCTTATTCAAGTCTTTTTTATTTGTGGGATGCAAAAGGGAAATATGTCCGTTCTGTTTTAAGTATGCTTCGTCCCGGGACCTCTAAGCGAGCTATGGCTGTATTCTTCCTCCTTTGACTTGCAAGTGCACATTGACTGTGTTCGCCGTCCACGGAGATCATAACGGCGAATGAGGGTTCCTGTGGAGACGTACAGGGACGTAGTGGCGTCATGACGTACAAAGACGGGATAACGACGAGACTCGGCCCTCTACGGATACAACGTTGTGACGTACCCGGAAGCACCCATATAATATGGACTACGGACTCCAATAACATTTTACTTTGATTTTATTTGGTTTTATTGAGTTTGATTTTATTATTTGTTTATTGTCTCCTGAAGAAGCCGACGTGATATCGGCGAAACGCGTCGAGACTAATAAAGTTGGAAGTTTATAGCTGTCTACCGGAGTATCCAATTGATTTAGCTTGTGCACATTACTCTTTGAGTTGTGCTACTTCATCTTTGTAAGTGCAATTTTTATTTATTCGTTTTGCGGCTTAAAGATATTGCACCATCTTGGTTCTCCTTGGTTTTACAGCTTTCAAGACTTATTATACATCAAGTGTATTCAGAGTCCGTTTGATGAGCTTCATATATCCAGCCCATTTGTGAGTCGATCTTACACCTCATTAATATATCGTTTATTTTACGTATTACACTATTAGTATTTTATTTTTTGTTCCCCCATGTATATGCGCTCCACTATTTGCTGTTGGATGTTTGAAAGAGAAGTCAGAAGTATGGATCAACTAAACAGTTAAATATACCGTACAAGTCTCAATGTACCATATTGCTTTTCAGGATTCTAATTTCACTAATTCTTGTAATATACAGATTATATAACATTAGGGCTGAAACAACTAATCGATAATTATCGATTAATCGGATCGATTTTTATCGATTATAAAAAGGTTTTTTTCAGAGCAAATGCTATGAAAAACTCCTCTCCTTATAATAATCCGATCTCAAACAGAGATCGGATTATAACACCGGAATCCAGATCCCCCGTAACGCTGCAGGAGACCTGGATTCCCCTCACTGTCGGCCGGTCTCTCACTTCCGTCTCTCTCCCCCTCCCATCTGCCTCCTCCCCCCTCCCATACACTGCTCTGCCTCTCTACCCGGCACTGTTACTGACAGGCACTTTCCCTGCAGCTTCATAGAAGCCTCAGTGTAAGTGAAGGTGAGTAACGGAGTCTGTCTGTGCGATGCAGACCCCCACCGGCTGACAGAGAATCATCCTCTCTGACAGCCGGTGAGGGTCTGCATCGCACAGACAGACTCCGTTACTGCCCTTCACTTACACTGTGGCTTCTATGAAGCTGCAGGGAAAGTGCCTGTCAGTAACGGTGCCGGGTAGAGAGGCAGAGCGGTGTATGGGAGTGGGGAGGAGTCAGAGGGGTGTATGGGAGCCACCCTCCAATACACCACTCTGGCTCCTCCCCCTCTCATACGCCACTCTGCCTCTCTACCCGGCTCCCTAGTGTCTTGTCAGAAACGGAGGTTCACAGGAGGCAGAGTGGAGTATGGGAGGGGGGAGGGGGGAGGAGGCAGAGTGGAGTATGGGAGGGGGAGGAGGCAGAGTGGAGTATGGAAAGGGGGAGGAGGCAAAGTGATGTATGGGAGGGGGAGGAGGCAAAGTGATGTATGGGAGGGGGAGGAGGCAAAGTGATGTATGGGAGGGGGAGGAGGCAGAGTGGTGTATGGGAGGGGGAGGAGCCAGAGTGGAATATGGGAGGGGGAGGAGGCAAAGTGATGCATGGGAGGGGAGGAGCCAAAGTGATGTATGGGAGGGGGGAGGAGGCAGAGTGGAGTATTAGAGGGGGGAGGAGCTAGAGTGGTGTATGGGAGGGGGAGGAGCCAGAGTGGTGTATGGGAGGGGGCGGAGCCAGAGTGGTGTATGGGTGAGTTATAGTGGTGTATGGGGGGTATTATGAATTTTTAGGGCATATAGGGGGTATAAGGCATATGGATATTAGGCATATCAGGGGGGCATAAACATATCTGGGGGTAAAAGGTATATCAGGGGGCTCAGTGGCATATAGGGGGTATAAGACATATCGATATTAGGCATTTCAGGGGGGCATAAAACACATCTGGGGCAAAAGGTATATCAGGGGGCTCAGTTGCATATCACTGGCATATAAGGAGTATAAGGCATATCAGGGGCACAGTGGCATATCAGGGGACACAGTGGAATCTGGCATATAAGAGGTATAAGGCATATATGGGGGCAGAGTGGCAAGCTGGGGGTCAGATGTGCATAACTGTTTGGTAAAGAAAAAAATTTAAACAAGGCTTTTTTCTCAGTTTTTATTAAATATGAAAAATAGTTAACATATGAATTAATATTTACTAATAACTTTGTATTAAAACCTAGTTTGAGAAACACTGTGTTTGGGTTCTTGTAGCATTTATTATTATGTCAGTAAAATAAGAAGGTGAATAGAGAGAGGCCATTGCAATAAAGAGATGAAAGTGTAAATTGTACGTTTTTTATTGCAATTTTTCTTCAATTTAAAATAATGTATTTTTTTTATCCGATTAATCGATTAATCGACAAAATAATCAGCCAACTAATCGATTATTAAAATAATCGTTAGTTGCAGCCCTATATAACATATCGTTTTAGATTAAGGATATTTTATATATTTATATATATATATGTATGTATATTTACAGTGATTTAAACAGATTCACTTTTTTGTGTATAAGAGAATGTTCATATAGACTGGACTAATTGAAGATGGAGACTAAACAAGACGATTTTAGAGCTTTAATCTTTGTAACATAATCTGAAGATCCCAGATTGAATTAAAATCAGGGAATTTTATACCCCATCATCTGGCATAAGAACGTTTTTTTTTCAATTATTATTTTCCTTAACTACAAGTAAAATTAACAGAAATTTAAAAATATATATATTTTAAATTTTGAGCCATAGCACTACACATTTTGAAGTTTGGGGTTTTTTTTGGGTTAAAAAGGTATAACATCATTTAGAATGCAAAAACATTACTTCCATTCATTAATTTAGATTCTTAGTTTTATTTTGTTCACAAATAGAACTAGAGTCTCTTAGTGGATGCACTGAAGCTACACAGTATTGCCAGGGCTATAACCAAGAGTTATGTGTTAAAGCACCGGTGCGAAAAGTATTTAACTGGCGTTCTGGAGATAAATTACCGAGCATACCAGCAACCTGTCCTTTGCTATAGATTAAACAAATACTAAATAATTTAATAAAAAGTTTGCATTTATATCCGAATATAGACAAGTTAGGTGATGCATCTACAACAAGGCAAAAGAAAAATTTCCACGCATGATTAAGATAATGGGATGGGCATTAAGATATCCTTAATCTAAGACGAGATCAACAATTTATTAAAGTCTGAGTTTTATGCCAGGAAAGACGGGCAAATGGTAAGAAGGTACCTAGAACAAATCACTGCAAACCATGTGTAGCTATACTGACACACACCTAATAAACAAGGCAGCATCCTCTGTGCATCTATATATACACTTATATTATATATATTATATATATTATATATATATATATATATATATATATATATATATATTGTGTGTGTGTGTGTGTGTGTGTGTATGCCAGAGAACGAATGACAGCATGATGTGTGCATCATACATAATGTCATTCCTTATCAATATTAAGCCAATAAAGTTAACAAATCCTTAGGACACGAATGTGTAATAAATGGGAAAAGAGTGTCTTCTGTGTACACTGTGCAGGTGAGTGACGAAGTAATGTGTGATGTACAATGCATCATAATATGAAGTCCATGAGAAGGGACTGATATTAGGTGGAAGAAGCGATTAGGGATCCCAAAGAATGATGAATTGGAGAGTAAATCGTAAACCCCGTGGAATACCTGAACCTTTTAAACCCACGGCTTCATTTTAAGCGATTAGCCTGTTTTTTTAATACAAATACACACTGCAAGCACGCGTGGGACATGTCATCACTCACCGGGTACCAGATCCTCTTCCTCCCCGGCCGCCATCGCAGTAATTTACTGAGGTACACAGAGTGATTTATATGTGCAGTGCCGACAGCCGGACAACTGGTGTAAACTCATTGACAGCCCGCTTGCCTAAAGCAGCGGAAGGTCGCTCGTCCGTCAGGGATCTGCGACCGGAAGTAAACAAACTGCCGGTCTATAGCAACGGGGGTGGGAGAAGCAGAAGAACAGGAGGAGGTGAGTGTCCTTATCTGGCGACACCTGGTGGCCGGAGGGCTTCACTTCGGTGTCGTGAGTGCTCAGTAGTGTACCGAGTAGGATCGGGCGTTAAACAGACTGCAGTGTGTCTAGTAACGGTGCACAGAAAGGGATGCAAAACGGAAGGAAAGAGACTTTAGGCAATACGGAGGCTGTCCTTTCAGGTTCAGTTTCTCCTCTCTCATATGTCAAGCATCACAGCACCTCACATTAAAAGAAAAATAGTACTCATGGTTTCAATAATTACAGCACAATTTTTCCTTTAAATAATAACATTTCAGGGAAAGAAAATGTAAAAATAACGAGCAGGATGACATCTTGTGTTGTTCACATTTTTTTATATAAATAAAGCTGTGAGTGGCATACAGTACTCTGGCAGTGGAAGGGTTAAACGTGTTGCGTGGTGGATGGAACCTCTTCTGTCGGCTATCGTTGTGACATCATAATTGAAGCTTCAGGTAATACACTGGTTTTCCCCACCGAGTGCCATTTTGAAGGTCCATCCCAAGACAGCTGTCTTCCTGGCAAAGCGAACTGCAGAGTGTCGGCTACCCGGCAAAGAGATTTGCAGAGTGTCAGCGTTCCAGCAAGAGATCTGCGAAGCACATGAAGCGTGTGAATTTTTTTTTTTTAATTATATATACAACATCTTATGATCGATGAACACAATTTATAATTATTTTTTTTGTTTGTTGTTTTTTTGTTTTAATGTAGTCAGAGTTAACCTCTTAGTGCCCAGAGGGAAGGGTAGTTCTTCCAGCCATGGTTCCCCAGAGGTTTCCTCCTAAAAATGGGGGTTTTCCTCTCCTCCGAGCTGAAGAATGACTCTTTGTGAGTCCAGAGGTAGCTCCTTCTCTGTCCCCTTGCCCCTATCCATACAATGTTTTTTTTTATTATATAATAAAGTTTTGATTGTCCCCAACATTGATGTGTATGAGTAATTATTTCAAAATCATAAAAGGGATTAATTACTTTTAGTTCAAATATATTATTTCCTACTTAGAGGGTGGTAGGTAAATGGAAGTGGAAGGGGCTAACACACAAAAGTGCAGCTTCTCCAGTACCCTGGGTCACTACAGGGAAGCTTGGGGTCATGGGAGCGGTGTTGCAGCATGTCCCACTACCTGTCCACTTCAACAATGGCGTGTGGCTAGCCCCACCCATGCTGCCAGCTGGACCACCCAGTGATGTCAACAGGACTGCCCACCAAGTCAACAGGACTGCTCACCAACATCAGCAGCACCGCCAACCTGCATCCCACAAAGAGGGCTCTGGGTACCAGGACCCTAATGTTCCAATGTATGCTAAATAAAGAAGCAGAGGCTCAGCACTATGTATGCTAAGACAGTGAGGGAATTTAAACATGGATCAGATAGGCATATAGCTATTTTGAATCAAGACCAGGCCGAATGCTGATTAAGGTTTGAACCTTTCTGTTATGGGCAAAAAAGCATACTAGATGGGTCGAATAAATGTTGTTCAGCTTTGATGTTATGGAGGGCAGGATTTTGTAAGGCAAACAATTTGGATTGGGACAGGCCCAGTAAAACTAGCGCTTACACACTCACATTAAAATATTCTCATGCATCTGCAGCCTTATCTTATCCGCACACCTGGGAACTCTCTGGCTCCGACTGCCCAGAGCCCACCTTGCAGGATGCGGGTAGGAAGGCCTTCCTGACATCACCTGCCCCACCGATGTCATTGGTGGATCCCATCAACATGCAGGAGAAGTGGGCATGATGTGGGGCGTACCGCATTGCTGCTCCTGTGACCCGGGGTTTCCTGATCCAGGGAAACAGTGCTTCACCCCAAGTCTCCAGATGGAACCCAGAGAGTTCCCAGATATGCTCGTCTGGAGACTTTCCTTAGGGAAACCAATGATTCTGAGCTCATAGAAAAGTGGGCATCTAAGAAAGAAAGGTGAACCAATGGGTTTGGTTCCTAAAGAGCCATTGACCCTCATAAAAAGACCAAGGGTGTATGCTATTGCTTTTTTTTCATTCATTCTGTTAATATTAACATTGCTCTGAGCAATCTTTTTCCCCATCATCTTTGCTGTCCAGGTACCACACATTTTGGCTATTCTTAACAAAATATTCTACCACTTTTTCTTGGGTTCCTTAAGGATATTTAAATGCTGTATCTCTAATGTGATACATAGATGTAACATTTGTTTACCAGAATTATTGAGCACTCAGCCAGTGAAATGGTTAATTACTCTTTTTACAGTGGGTATAACTAAAACTTCACAATTCCTCTTCTATTCGGTCCTTTGGACCCACTTACAAATACATACCCACGTGAAAACATCCTCCACAGCCTTACCTTGTCCAAAGACTTTCCATTAGCACACAGTGCGAGCAGCCATTACTCGGGCCAGCCCCTGCCCCTTATCCTGCTGGTTGCACAGGGTGCACTACATGAGCATACCTGGGAACTTTCTAAATCAGCTGTCCTCAGATTCTCCAATACCGGTCCTCATGGAAACCTTGACTTCTCATTATTTAAAGAGACACATAATTGAGTCACCTCCAGTCAAGCAGGCATATCAACCATAACATACTGGAAGCAAAAGCACCAGTTGGGTGTAAAATAGCAATGCATATAATGCACAATATCAGGCTCCAGTAATAATACAAATAAGTAATAACACAGCAGGAAAATAGACTGCATTGTGCATACCTGTAATTTTGTTTGGGAGATTACTGTGAGCTGGACACATGAACGATGAACACAATTTATAATTATTTTTTTTGTTTGTTGTTTTTTTGTTTTAATGTAGTCAGAGTTAACCTCTTAGTGCCCAGAGGGAAGGGTAGTTCTTCCAGCCATGGTTCCCCAGAGGTTTCCTCCTAAAAATGGGGGTTTTCCTCTCCTCCGAGCTGAAGAATGACTCTTTGTGAGTCCAGAGGTAGCTCCTTCTCTGTCCCCTTGCCCCTATCCATACAATGTTTTTTTTTATTATATAATAAAGTTTTGATTGTCCCCAACATTGATGTGTATGAGTAATTATTTCAAAATCATAAAAGGGATTAATTACTTTTAGTTCAAATATATTATTTCCTACTTAGAGGGTGGTAGGTAAATGGAAGTGGAAGGGGCTAACACACAAAAGTGCAGCTTCTCCAGTACCCTGGGTCACTACAGGGAAGCTTGGGGTCATGGGAGCGGTGTTGCAGCATGTCCCACTACCTGCCCACTTCAACAATGGCGTGTGGCTAGCCCCACCCATGCTGCCAGCTGGACCACCCAGTGATGTCAACAGGACTGCCCACCAAGTCAACAGGACTGCCCACCAAGTCAACAGGACTGCTCACCAACATCAGCAGCACCGCCAACCTGCATCCCACAAAGAGGGCTCTGGGTACCAGGACCCTAATGTTCCAATGTATGCTAAATAAAGAAGCAGAGGCTCAGCACTATGTATGCTAAGACAGTGAGGGAATTTAAACATGGATCAGATAGGCATATAGCTATTTTGAATCAAGACCAGGCCGAATGCTGATTAAGGTTTGAACCTTTCTGTTATGGGCAAAAAAGCATACTAGATGGGTCGAATAAATGTTGTTCAGCTTTGATGTTATGGAGGGCAGGATTTTGTAAGGCAAACAATTTGGATTGGGACAGGCCCAGTAAAACTAGCGCTTACACACTCACATTAAAATATTCTCATGCATCTGCAGCCTTATCTTATCCGCACACCTGGGAACTCTCTGGCTCCGACTGCCCAGAGCCCACCTTGCAGGATGCGGGTAGGAAGGCCTGTGAAATGGTTAATTACTCTTTTTACAGTGGGTATAACTAAAACTTCACAATTCCTCTTCTATTCGGTCCTTTGGACCCACTTACAAATACATACCCACGTGAAAACATCCTCCACAGCCTTACCTTGTCCAAAGACTTTCCATTAGCACACAGTGCGAGCAGCCATTACTCGGGCCAGCCCCTGCCCCTTATCCTGCTGGTTGCACAGGGTGCACTACATGAGCATACCTGGGAACTTTCTAAATCAGCTGTCCTCAGATTCTCCAATACCGGTCCTCATGGAAACCTTGACTTCTCATTATTTAAAGAGACACATAATTGAGTCACCTCCAGTCAAGCAGGCATATCAACCATAACATACTGGAAGCAAAAGCACCAGTTGGGTGTAAAATAGCAATGCATATAATGCACAATATCAGGCTCCAGTAATAATACAAATAAGTAATAACACAGCAGGAAAATAGACTGCATTGTGCATACCTGTAATTTTGTTTGGGAGATTACTGTGAGCTGGACACATGAACGGACAGAACATTTGAGCTAGTGGCTAAAGGAAATATTTGTAGAAAAAAAGCTAGATTAAGACATCCCTCGGCATTATATTCTGACCCATTCCACCACCGTTCCTCAATCTCTAGGGTCTCATTACTGATGTTGTAAACTAATAGTCACTCTCCTTCAGATCATGAAATGGTTGCCGTAAGGTCTTGCAATGTGATATTTTCAGCAGAGGAAGCAGATACGCATAAATATCAGATAATGAGATGTGATTTTGTGGATCATTCATGAGAAATCCCCTACCGGCAATCGACTAAAATATGTTTGGTCTAAGTAAAAAAATAAATAAATAAATAAACACTCTAGAAGCATTAGTTACAAGCATAGTTACATAAATTCATGTCAAAACAATTACGGAAACTAGATGAAACCATCTGTTTTTATGGAGCTGGTTTTTTGTAACGCTGGTACAAATGGTGTGTAATTACAGTCATATAAGTATTAGAACATTCCCTGAAATAGGCACTATATGAAATTATTTCCATATTACACTGTGAAGGTGTAATAATATATAATTAAGCAAGATGCTTTTGATTTATGAATGGGTCCGGTATGAGTTAGAGGCAGATGATTGTAGATCAGTGATGGGCAACCTTTTTAGCGTTGTGTGTCAAAAATCGGCAAAAAATCGAGCATGCTTTCCTACCTTTCCTCTTTTCTCCTTACAGCTCCTTTTCCTGCTCTTCGCTCCTCTTCTTCTTCAGTTCTTCTGTCTTCTTCCGAGGGCACGGGGTTCAGAGGGCACGGACAGCGGTGGGCGCGGCTTCAGTGTTGTGCGCCGGGATCTGACAACAAACCCCGGCGCACAACAGCTGTTGCCGCGCGGATCGCAAGGGAGCGGTATCGGAGGTCTTTAACAGACCTCCGGCTCCCATGAGTGATTTTAAGCCGGGTTCAAGGGAGATCCTTGAACCGGCTTAAAATCACTCAAGGGAGCCGGTGGTCTGTTAAAGACCTCCGATACCGCTCCCTTGCGAGCCTGCTCCTCCAGCGGCGGACATTACTGTCCGTCTCTGGAGGGGTGCCCCCTGATGAGCGGCACCCGGTGCGGACCGCCCCCCCCCCCCAGGTACGCTACTGCACGTCCCGCCCCCCCCCCCGTTCCTCCAGCACAGATTCTTTCATCCTCGGCGGCCGTGCAGGAGCCGAGGATGAATCGCATGAAATCCTGCGCGTGTCACCCCAAATGGCGTGTCATAGGTTCGCCATCACTGTTGTAGATTATCACAAGCAAGATTGACGTTAATTAGTTTAAGTACAAATATTACATCTATGTCCTCCATGAGAAAGATTGCTACTTTGAATGGCACCTGTGATCACAAAATTAAATACATTGTGCATTTTCTTCTAGCCATAGGCATGTTTGAAAGAGAAGTCAGAAGTATGGATGAACTAAACAGTTAAATATACCGTACAAGTCTCAATGTACCATATTGCTTTTCAGGATTCTAATTTCACTAATTCTTGTAATATACAGATTATATAACATATCGTTTTAGATTAAGGATATTTTATATATATATATATATATATATATATATATATATATATATATATATATATGTATATTTACGGTGATTTAAACAAATTCACTTTTTTGTGTATAAGAAAATGTTCATATAGACTGGTCTGGTCCTCTGGCGGCGCTACATTGATGATATACTGATTATATGGAAAGGGACACCAGAGGATCTCAATAAGTTTTTAGACTTTATAAATGACAACCAATACAATTTAAAATTTTCATCATGCATTCACCCTCAAGAAATTAATTTTCTAGATCTTACACTCTATATAGAGGAGGACATGATAAAATCCAAAACGTTCCTTAAACCAACAGATGGTAATAGTTACCGTATTTGCTCGATTATAAGACGACCCTGATTATAAGACGACCCCCCAAAATCTGAATATTAAATTAGGAAAAAAAGAAAAAGCCTGAATATAAGACGACCCCAAAGGAAAAAAGTTTTACCAGTAAATGTTAATTCATGTAAACTATTTTTTTAATAAAAGCTATGATTGAGAAAAATATTTTTTTTTGTTTTTATTTCCTTGTATTTTCCAACCTGTCCCCCAGTTACGCACATCTGCCCCCAGGCTTGCCACCCCAATATGGCACTGTGGCCCATGATATGCCTTTTAACCCTCTATATGCCACTGTGCCCCATGGTATGCCTTTTGACCCCCTATGTGCCACTCTGCCTCCAGAAATGCCTTATACCCCTATATCCCATTCTGGCATTTAGGGGGTTAAAATGCATATTATGGGGCAGAGTGGCATATAGGGAGGTATAAGGCATTTCAGGAGGCAGAGTGGCATTAAGGGAGTTAAAAGGCATTGTATAGAGCACTCTGCCTCCAGAAATGCCTTATACCCCTATATGCCACTCTGGCATTTAGGGGGTTAAAAGGCATATTATGGGGCAGAATGGCATATAGGGAGGTATAAGGCATTTCAGGAGGCAGAGTGCTCTATTAAATGCCCCCTTAACGCCACTCCAGAAATGCCCTATGCCCCCATTTAACACACACACACACACCCTATACCCCCATTTAACATACCCCCATTTAACACACACACACACACACACACACTCTCTCTCGCTCCCCCCCTTCCCCTCTCTCACCCCTCTCTCCCCCATCTCTTACCGGTGCTTCCAGCCGGGGTAGCGGGTTGACGTCGCCTTCCGCTGCAGCCGCAAGGAGGTGGAGTTGGCAGCGGGGGTTTGTATGCGTCCGTCGCGTATACTTTCCCCGGCTGTCAGGGGTCAGAGATCAGAGTTCCCCGCACCGGTGCGGGGAACTCTGGTCTCTGACAGCCGGGGAAGGTCTACGCGAAGGACGCAGACAACCCCCACTGCTAGCCACACCTCCTTCCGGCTGCAGCGGACGTTGTCTGCGCGGATCGCGTGGACGTCAACCCGCTGCCCCGGCAACACAGCAGGAAGCACCGGTAAGTGTGTGTGATGGGGGGGGGGTGAGACAGGAGGATCCAGGTCCCCTGCAGCGGTGCGGGGGATCTGGATCTTAGTCTCCTAATCAGACCTCTATTTGAGGTCTGATTAGAAGACGACCCCGATTAGAAGACAAGGGGTATTTTTCAGAGCATTTGCTCTGAAAAAAACCTCGTCTTATAATCGAGCAAATACGGTATATTGACTACGCCACCTGCCATCCCCCACACTGGTTGCAGAATGTCCCTAAAGGACAATTCGCACATATCCGCAGGAATTGCACTAAGGACAATGATTTTTTTAACTCAAAGCGGATTATTAATGGATAAATTTAGAGAGAAATTATTAGAGAGAAAGAGCTTTTACAAAAACACCTGGATTGTACAATAAAGAAAAAGAGGGATTTTTTTCTGGGAGAAAGGGAACATAAATCTAAGAAAACGTTCGATTTTGCGCTCTTAACAAAATATAATGATAAGGCGTTTGAAATTAAAAAGGCAATAAAAAAATGCTGGCCTATTTTGCACCAAGATAACGTCTTAAAAAATCACCTCCCAGAAAAAACGAATATAATTTATAAGAAGGTTGAAAGTTTGAAATCAATTCTGGCCCCGAGCGTTCTGCCCCTAGTGACGGAAACCATAAAGGAAGATAACTCCTTTCTTAAAAAGAAAAATCCAGGGTTTTACAGATGCGGGAGATGCAAGCTTTGTAGGACGTGTTTAAAACAAGATAAAAAAATCACTAAGTTCAAATGCTCTATCACCAAGAAAGAATATAACATTAGGCATTTTATTCACTGTGGGTCTAAGCAGGGGCGTAGCTAGAGTATTTGGCACCCGGGGCGGATCCTGTAAGTGGCACCCCCCCCCAAAATGTAAAGACATCTACAAAATTATGTTGGCAAGAATATTTATTGAACCAATTTGTAAACTGTAAACAACAAGAAATCTGAAAAAATAAATTAATAATTTATAAGTAAAATAAACACGTTTAAATAACATTTACTGAACATATAATAGTGCTTTCTTTAATAACCCTCCAAAAAAAACGGCGTCCACATTGCCCACATAGAACCTGACCAGCACCCAAATTACACACACATAGGACGTGCCATATTTGCCCCCAAACAGCCCAGCATGAGTCAGCATTGTTCCCAAACAGCCGAGTGTACGCCATCTTTGTCTCATAAACACGCTACCTGTGCCATCTTTGTCCCATAAACACCCTGCTTATACCATCTTTGCCTTTTTGACAAATCAACTATACACCTATGATTAACACAAACACTTTTACAGTCACTCACTAATTCACTTTCATTCACACAATAATTTATTCTTTCACACAAATTATTTACACATATTCATTGATGCATTCTCACAAATCCCTTAAATCTCTCGCTCATTCACACAATTCATCCACACATTAATCCATTCGCTCTCATTCTGACTCTTTATTTCAATATTCTTGCTACCTTCCTTTCTCCCTATCTACACATTCTCACCCCTTCTGCCCTATCTAGCCCTTCTCACTTCCTTCTCCCTATCTACCCCCTATCCCCCCCCGTCTCACTCCCTTCTCCCTATCTACCCCCCCTAACTATCTACCCTCTCCCCCCTTTGAAGTTCACTTACCTTTCAGGAGTCCTGGTGTGGGGGTGCAAGGCCTCTGTCTCCCAGCTCTGCCACTGTATGGAACAGCATGGTAAGTGTGGATTGGTAAATGTGTGAGAGTGCATAATTATATAATGAAAAAGACATTGGAAATGGTACAGCATAACACCCATCACTCTCACACATTTACCAATCCACACTTACCATTCCAGATGCCACACATACCAATCCACAGATTCCACACATACCAATCCACAGATCCCACACATACCACACACACCAATCCACAGATTCCACACATACCAATCCACAGATTCCACACATACCAATCCACACTTACCACACATACCAATCCACACTTACCAATCCACACTTACCAATCCAGATTCCACACATACCAATCCACACTTAACAATTCACACATACCAATCCACATTTACCAATCCACACTTACCAATCCACACATACCAATCCACACTTACCACACATACCAATCCACACTTACCAATCCACACTTACCAATCCAGATTCCACACATACCAATCCACACTTAACAATTCACACATACCAATCCACATTTACCAATCCACATTTACCAATCCACACATACCAATCCACAGATTCCACACATACCAATCCACAGATTCCACACATACCAATCCACGTTTACCAATCCAGATTTCACACTTACCAATCCACATTTACCAATACACATACCAATCCACAGATTCCACACATACCAATCCACATTTACCAATCCACACTTACCAATCCACTCTCACTCTAACTGAATGATTTCCTACCTTTCCTCTTTTCTTCTTACAGCAGTCAGCTCCTTTTCTTTCTCTTCGCTCCTCTTCTTCTGTCTTCTTCCTGGTTCAGAGGGCACGGACGGCGGTGGGCGCGGCTTCAGTGTTGTGCGCCGGGATCTAACAAACCCCGGCGCACAGCAGCAGTTGCCGCGCAGATCGCGAGTGAGCGGTATCGGAGGTCTTTAACAGAGACGTAACAGAGACCTAACCCCCCCCTAACTATCTACCCTCTCCCCCCTTTGAAGTTCACTTACCTTTCAGGAGTCATGGTGTGGGGGTGCAAGGCCTCTGTCTCCCAGCTCTGCCACTGTATGGAACAGCATGGTAAGTGTGGATTGGTAAGTGTGGATTGGTAAATGTGTGAGAGTGATGGGAGTTACGATGTACTTTAGAGCATAATTATATAATGAAAAAGACATTGGAAATGGTACAGCATAACACCCATCACTCTCACACATTTACCAATCCACACTTACCATCCACAGATTCCACACATACCAATCCACACTTACCAATCCACAGATTCCACACATACCAATCCACACTTAACAATTCACACATACCAATCCACATTTACCAATCCACACTTACCAATCCACACATACCAATCCACAGATTCCACACATACCAATCCACAGATTCCACACATACCAACCCACACTTACCAATCCACAGATTCCACACATACCAATCCACACATACCAATCCACAGATTCCACACATACCAATCCACGTTTACCAATCCACATTTACCAATACACATACCAATCCACAGATTCCACACTTACCAATCCACACTTACCAATCCACACTTACCAATCCACTCTCACTCTAACTGAATGATTTCCTACCTTTCCTCTTTTCTTCTTACAGCAGTCAGCTCCTTTTCTTTCTCTTCGCTCCTCTTCTTCTGTCTTCTTCCTGGTTCAGAGGGCACGGACGGCGGTGGGCGCGGCTTCAGTGTTGTGCGCCGGGATCTAACAAACCCCGGCGCACAGCAGCAGTTGCCGCGCAGATCGCGAGTGAGCAGTATCGGAGGTCTTTAACAGACCCCCGGCTCCCGGAGGTCTGTTAAAGACCTCCGATACCGCTCCCTTGCGAGCCTTCTCCTCCAGCGGCGGACATTGCTGTCCGTCTCTGGAGGGGTGCCGGCAAGTTGGCACCCCCCTGATGAGCGGCACCCGATGCGGACCGCCCCCCCCCCGCTAGGTACGCTACTGGGTCTAAGAACGTCATCTACCTCTTAGAATGCAGTTGTGGGATCCAGTACATCGGACGGACCACAAGGGAGCTGAAAGTTAGAGGCCTCGAACACCTCGGGGGTATACGCAACAATAGCCTAAAACACAGTGTTCCCAAACACTGTAACACTTGTAAGGATTTTTCCTTGGCTGATTTTAGGGTGATAGGAATAGATCTTGCCGCACCCCATTGGAGAGGTGGAGACTTGATACAGCTTTTGATGAAGAAAGAGACAGAGTGGATCTTTAAATTTCAGACACATAAAAGGGGGGGGGTTAAATACTGACCTGGACATTCTAGCATTTATTAATGAATAAAAAAAAAAATCCACATTTTAAGCACTGAGACACATTTGAATGAGATGTAATGCACTTTATCATGTTGGCTTATAAGCTTTGCATTTGCACTTTTTTATATTTACTTACCTGGAATGATTTATTAGTTATGAACTACTCCTTTTCATGATGGAATTGTCCATTGCATAATAGAAAAAACAATGCACTTTCAATAAATAATGCACCTTTTAATAAATAATGCACCTTATATATATAAAATAATGCACTTTATAATGATAAGTACATTAGTTTTTGCACTTTCTCACATATCACTTACCTGAGATTGTGTATTATCCTCTTATTTGTGGTACCGTCTATAGTTTTTTAATTCTTCCTCTTACTCTTATCTCCATTTTTATAGACTGGTATATGTCACATATGGATCTATTTATATAAACTTATATTTTAGATATATATAGACTTATACTTTTGTCAGTTAGTAAGACACACAGAGCATGTTTCTTATTCAAGTCTTTTTTATTTGTGGGATGCAAAAGGGAAATATGTCTGTTCTGTTTTAAGTATGCTTCGTCCCGGGACCTCTAAGCGAGCTATGGCTGTATTCTTCCTCCTTTGACTTGCAAGTGCACATTGACTGTGTTCGCCGTCCACGGAGATCATAACGGCGAATGAGGGTTCCTGTGGAGACGTACAGGGACGTAGTGGCGTCATGACGTACAAAGACGGGATAACGACGAGACTCGGCCCTCTACGGATACAACGTTGTGACGTACCCGGAAGCACCCATATAATATGGACTACGGACTCCAATAACATTTTACTTTGATTTTATTTGGTTTTATTGAGTTTGATTTTATTATTTGTTTATTGTCTCCTGAAGAAGCCGACGTGCTATCGGCGAAACGCGTCGAGACTAATAAAGTTGGAAGTTTATAGCTGTCTACCGGAGTATCCAATTGATTTAGCTTGTGCACATTACTCTTTGAGTTGTGCTACTTCATCTTTGTAAGTGCAATTTTTATTTATTCGTTTTGCGGCTTAAAGATATTGCACCATCTTGGTTCTCCTTGGTTTTACAGCTTTCAAGACTTATTATACATCAAGTGTATTCAGAGTCCGTTTGATGAGCTTCATATATCCAGCCCATTTGTGAGTCGATCTTACACCTCATTAATATATCGTTTATTTTACGTATTACACTATTAGTATTTTCTTTTTTGTTCCCCCATGTATATGCGCTCCACTATTTGCTGTTGGATGTTTGAAAGAGAAGTCAGAAGTATGGATCAACTAAACAGTTAAATATACCGTACAAGTCTCAATGTACCATATTGCTTTTCAGGATTCTAATTTCACTAATTCTTGTAATATACAGATTATATAACATTAGGGCTGAAACAACTAATCGATAATTATCGATTAATCGGATCGATTTTTATCGATTATAAAAAGGTTTTTTTCAGAGCAAATGCTATGAAAAACTCCTCTCCTTATAATAATCCGATCTCAAACAGAGATCGGATTATAACACCGGAATCCAGATCCCCCGTAACGCTGCAGGAGACCTGGATTCCCCTCACTGTCGGCCGGTCTCTCACTTCCGTCTCTCTCCCCCTCCCATCTGCCTCCTCCCCCCTCCCATACACTGCTCTGCCTCTCTACCCGGCACTGTTACTGACAGGCACTTTCCCTGCAGCTTCATAGAAGCCTCAGTGTAAGTGAAGGTGAGTAACGGAGTCTGTCTGTGCGATGCAGACCCCCACCGGCTGACAGAGAATCATCCTCTCTGACAGCCGGTGAGGGTCTGCATCGCACAGACAGACTCCGTTACTGCCCTTCAATTACACTGTGGCTTCTATGAAGCTGCAGGGAAAGTGCCTGTCAGTAACGGTGCCGGGTAGAGAGGCAGAGCGGTGTATGGGAGTGGGGAGGAGTCAGAGGGGTGTATGGGAGCCACCCTCCAATACACCACTCTGGCTCCTCCCCCTCTCATACGCCACTCTGCCTCTCTACCCGGCTCCCTAGTGTCTTGTCAGAAACGGAGGTTCACAGGAGGCAGAGTGGAGTATGGGAGGGGGGAGGAGGCAGAGTGGAGTATGGGAGGGGGAGGAGGCAGAGTGGAGTATGGGAAGGGGGAGGAGGCAAAGTGATGTATGGGAGGGGGAGGAGGCAAAGTGATGTATGGGAGGGGGAGGAGGCAAAGTGATGTATGGGAGGGGGAGGAGGCAGAGTGGTGTATGGGAGGGGGAGGAGCCAGAGTGGAATATGGGAGGGGGAGGAGGCAAAGTGATGCATGGGAGGGGAGGAGCCAAAGTGATGTATGGGAGGGGGGAGGAGGCAGAGTGGAGTATTAGAGGGGGGAGGAGCCAGAGTGGTGTATGGGAGGGGGCAGAGCCAGAGTGGTGTATGGGTGAGTTATAGTGGTGTATGGGGGGTATTATGAATTTTTAGGGCATATAGGGGGTATAAGGCATATGGATATTAGGCATATCAGGGGGGCATAAACATATCTGGGGTAAAAGGTATATCAGGGGGCTCAGTGGCATATAGGGGGTATAAGACATATCGATATTAGGCATATCAGGGGGGCATAAAACACATCTGGGGCAAAAGGTATATCAGGGGGCTCAGTTGCATATCACTGGCATATAAGGAGTATAAGGCATATCAGGGGCACAGTGGCATATCAGGGGGCACAGTGGAATCTGGCATATAAGAGGTATAAGGCATATATGGGGGCAGAGTGGCAAGCTGGGGGTCAGATGTGCATAACTGGGGGCAGTTTGGTAAATAAAAAATTTAAACAAGGCTTTTTTCTCAGTTTTTATTAAATATGAAAAATAGTTAACATATGAATTAATATTTACTAATAACTTTGTATTAAAACCTAGTTTGAGAAACACTATGTTTGGGTTCTTGTAGCATTTATTATTATGTCAGTAAAATAAGAAGGTGAATAGAGAGAGGCTATTGCAATAAAGAGATGAAAGTGTAAATTGTACGTTTTTTATTGCAATTTTTCTTCAATTTAAAATAATGTATTTTTTTTATCCGATTAATCGATTAATCGACAAAATAATCAGCCAACTAATCGATTATTAAAATAATCGTTAGTTGCAGCCCTATATAACATATCGTTTTAGATTAAGGATATCTTATATATTTATATATATATATGTATGTATATTTACAGTGATTTAAACAGATTCACTTTTTTGTGTATAAGAGAATGTTCATATAGACTGGACTAATTGAAGATGGAGACTAAACACGACGATTTTAGAGCTTTAATCTTTGTAACATAATCTGAAGATCCCAGATTGAATTAAAATCAGGGAATTTTATACCCCATCATCTGGCATAAGAACGTTTTTTTTTCAATTATTATTTTCCTTAACTACAAGTAAAATTAACAGAAATTTAAAAATATATACCGTATTGGCTCGAATATAGGCCGCACTTTTTTCCCCCACTTTAAGTTTTTAAAGTGGGGGTGCGGCCTATATTCGGGCTCTAGCGCCCGACGCCCGGGACATGCAGTCCCGGGCGCCGGGCAGGCAGCGGGGTTAGGATACAGATCCCCCGCAGCGGTGCAGGGGACCTGCATCCTTCTCCCCGATACGCTCAGACAGCCTCCCCTGCCAGCACTTCCCACGGGGGGGGGGTGCCGGCACGGGAGGTTATCTAAGCGTTTTACCTCTGCCCACCCCCGACTTACCGGAGCAGACTCCCGGGTGTCTTGCGGGGCCGGCGGGAGACATTTACGCAATACGCGCATGCAACTTCCGGTACCGGAAGTTGCATACGCGTATTGCGTAGATGTCCCTCGCCGGCCCCGCAAGACACCCGGGAGTCTGCTCCGGTAAGTCGAGGGGGAGGGGGGGCAGAGGAGGACAGCGGCAGCGTATCGCGGGGAGGGAGGACAGCGGCAGCGTATCGCGGGGAGGGAGGACAGCGGCAGCGTATCGCGGGGAGGGAGGACAGCGGCAGCGTATCGCGGGGAGGGAGGACAGCGGCAGCGTATCGCGGGGAGGGAGGACAGCGGCAGCGTATCGCGGGGAGGGAGGACAGCGGCAGCGGATCTCGGGGAGGGAGGACAGCGGCAGCGTATCGCGGGGAGGGAGGACAGCGGCAGCGGCAGCGTATCGCGGGGAGGGAGGACAGCGGCAGCGTATCTCGGGGAGGGAGGACAGTGGCAGCGTATCTCGGGGGGGGGACAGAGTGGCAGCATGTTTTTTTGGTGCTTTTTTAAAGAAAAAAAACTTTTTCTTTAAAAAAGCACCAAACTTTTAGGGTGCGGCCTATATACGGGGGCGGCCTATATCCGAGCCAATACGGTATATTTTAAATTTTGAGCCATAGCACTACACATTTTGAAGTTTGGGTTTTTTTTGGTTAAAAAGGTATAACATCATTTAGAATGCAAAAACATTACTTCCATTCATTAATTTAGATTCTTAGTTTTATTTTGTTCACAAATAGAACTAGAGTCTCTTAGTGGATGCACTGAAGCTACACAGTATTGCCAGGGCTATAACCAAGAGTTATGTGTTAAAGCACCGGTGCGAAAAGTATTTAACTGGCGTTCTGGGGATAAATTACCGAGCATACCAGCAACCTGTCCTTTGCTATAGATGAAACAAATACTAAATAATTTAATAAAAAGTTTGCATTTATATCCGAATATAGACAAGTTAGGTGATGCGTCTACAACAAGGCAAAAGAAAAATTTCCACGCATGATTAAGATAATGGGATGGGCATTAAGATATCCTTAATCTAAGACGAGATCAACAATTTATTAAAGTCTGAGTTTTATGCCAGGAAAGACGGGCAAATGGTAAGAAGGTACCTAGAACAAATCACTGCAAACCATGTGTAGCTATACTGACACACACCTAATAAACTAGGCAGCATCCTCTGTGCATCTATATATACACTTATATTATATATATTATATATATTATATATATATATATATATATATATATATATATTGTGTGTGTGTGTGTGTGTGTGTATGCCAGAGAACGAATGACAGCATGATGTGTGCATCATACATAATGTCATTCCTTATCAATATTAAGCCAATAAAGTTAACAAATCCTTAGGACACGAATGTGTAATAAATGGGAAAAATAGTGTCTTCTGTGTACACTGTGCAGGTGAGTGACGAAGTAATGTGTGATGTACAATGCATCATAATATGAAGTCCATGAGAAGGGACTGATATTAGGTGGAAGAAGCGATTAGGGATCCCAAAGAATGATGAATTGGAGAGTAAATCGTAAACCCCGTGGAATACCTGAACCTTTTAAACCCACGGCTTCATTTTAAGCGATTAGCCTGTTTTTTTAATACAAATACACACTGCAAGCACGCGTGGGACATGTCATCACTCACCGGGTACCAGATCCTCTTCCTCCCCGGCCGCCATCGCAGTAATTTACTGAGGTACACAGAGTGATTTATATGTGCAGTGCCGACAGCCGGACAACTGGTGTAAACTCATTGACAGCCCGCTTGCCTAAAGCAGCGGAAGGTCGCTCGTCCGTCAGGGATCTGCGACCGGAAGTAAACAAACTGCCGGTCTATAGCAACGGGGGTGGGAGAAGCAGAAGAACAGGAGGAGGTGAGTGTCCTTATCTGGCGACACCTGGTGGCCGGAGGGCTTCACTTCGGTGTCGTGAGTGCTCAGTAGTGTACCGAGTAGGATCGGGCGTTAAACAGACTGCAGTGTGTCTAGTAACGGTGCACAGAAAGGGATGCAAAACGGAAGGAAAGAGACTTTAGGCAATACGGAGGCTGTCCTTTCAGGTTCAGTTTCTCCTCTCTCATATGTCAAGCATCACAGCACCTCACATTAAAAGAAAAATAGTACTCATGGTTTCAATAATTACAGCACAATTTTTCCTTTAAATAATAACATTTCAGGGAAAGAAAATGTAAAAATAACGAGCAGGATGACATCTTGTGTTGTTCACATTTTTTTTATATAAATAAAGCTGTGAGTGGCATACAGTACTCTGGCAGTGGAAGGGTTAAACGTGTTGCGTGGTGGATGGAACCTCTTCTGTCGGCTATCGTTGTGACATCATAATTGAAGCTTCAGGTAATACACTGGTTTTCCCCACCGAGTGCCATTTTGAAGGTCCATCCCAAGACAGCTGTCTTCCTGGCAAAGCGAACTGCAGAGTGTCGGCTACCCGGCAAAGAGATTTGCAGAGTGTCAGCGTTCCAGCAAGAGATCTGCGAAGCACATGAAGCGTGTGAATTATTTTTTTTTTAATTATATATACAACATCTTATGATCGATGATAATTATTTTTTTTGTTTGTTGTTTTTTTGTTTTAATGTAGTCAGAGTTAACCTCTTAGTGCCCAGAGGGAAGGGTAGTTCTTCCAGCCATGGTTCCCCAGAGGTTTCCTCCTAAAAATGGGGGTTTTCCTCTCCTCCGAGCTGAAGAATGACTCTTTGTGAGTCCAGAGGTAGCTCCTTCTCTGTCCCCTTGCCCCTATCCATACAATGTTTTTTTTTATTATATAATAAAGTTTTGATTGTCCCCAACATTGATGTGTATGAGTAATTATTTCAAAATCATAAAAGGGATTAATTACTTTTAGTTCAAATATATTATTTCCTACTTAGAGGGTGGTAGGTAAATGGAAGTGGAAGGGGCTAACACACAAAAGTGCAGCTTCTCCAGTACCCTGGGTCACTACAGGGAAGCTTGGGGTCATGGGAGCGGTGTTGCAGCATGTCCCACTACCTGCCCACTTCAACAATGGCGTGTGGCTAGCCCCACCCATGCTGCCAGCTGGACCACCCAGTGATGTCAACAGGACTGCCCACCAAGTCAACAGGACTGCCCACCAAGTCAACAGGACTGCTCACCAACATCAGCAGCACCGCCAACCTGCATCCCACAAAGAGGGCTCTGGGTACCAGGACCCTAATGTTCCAATGTATGCTAAATAAAGAAGCAGAGGCTCAGCACTATGTATGCTAAGACAGTGAGGGAATTTAAACATGGATTGGATAGGCATATAGTTATTTTGAATCAAGACCAGGCCGAGTGCTGATTAAGGTTTGAACCTTTCTGTTATGGGCAAAAAAGCATACTAGATGGGTCGAATAAATGTTGTTCAGCTTTGATGTTATGGAGGGCAGGATTTTGTAAGGCAAACAATTTGGATTGGGACAGGCCCAGTAAAACTAGCGCTTACACACTCACATTAAAATATTCTCATGCATCTGCAGCCTTATCTTATCCGCACACCTGGGAACTCTCTGGCTCCGACTGCCCAGAGCCCACCTTGCAGGATGCGGGTAGGAAGGCCTTCCTGACATCACCTGCCCCACCGATGTCATTGGTGGATCCCATCAACATGCAGGAGAAGTGGGCATGATGTGGGGCGTACCGCATTGCTGCTCCTGTGACCCGGGGTTTCCTGATCCAGGGAAACAGTGCTTCACCCCAAGTCTCCAGATGAAACCCAGAGAGTTCCCAGATATGCTCGTCTGGAGACTTTCCTTAGGGAAACCAATGATTCTGAGCTCATAGAAAAGTGGGCATCTAAGAAAGAAAGGTGAACCAATGGGTTTGGTTCCTAAAGAGCCATTGACCCTCATAAAAAGACCAAGGGTGTATGCTATTGCTTTTTTTTCATTCATTCTGTTAATATTAACATTGCTCTGAGCAATCTTTTCCCCCATCATCTTTGCTGTCCAGGTACCACACATTTTGGCTATTCTTAACAAAATATTCTACCACTTTTTCTTGGGTTCCTTAAGGATATTTAAATGCTGTATCTCTAATGTGATACATAGATGTAACATTTGTTTACCAGAATTATTGAGCACTCAGCCAGTGAAATGGTTAATTACTCTTTTTACAGTGGGTATAACTAAAACTTCACAATTCCTCTTCTATTCGGTCCTTTGGACCCACTTACAAATACATACTCACGTGAAAACATCCTCCACAGCCTTACCTTGTCCAAAGACTTTCCATTAGCACACAGTGCGAGCAGCCATTACTCGGGCCAGCCCCTGCCCCTTATCCTGCTGGTTGCACAGGGTGCACTACATGAGCATACCTGGGAACTTTCTAAATCAGCTGTCCTCAGATTCTCCAATACCGGTCCTCATGGAAACCTTGACTTCTCATTATTTAAAGAGACACATAATTGAGTCACCTCCAGTCAAGCAGGCATATCAACCATAACATACTGGAAGCAAAAGCACCAGTTGGGTGTAAAATAGCAATGCATATAATGCACAATATCAGGCTCCAGTAATAATACAAATAAGTAATAACACAGCAGGAAAATAGACTGCATTGTGCATACCTGTAATTTTGTTTGGGAGATTACTGTGAGCTGGACACATGAACGGACAGAACATTTGAGCTAGTGGCTAAAGGAAATATTTGTAGAAAAAAAGCTAGATTAAGACATCCCTCGGCATTATATTCTGACCCATTCCACCACCGTTCCTCAATCTCTAGGGTCTCATTACTGATGTTGTAAACTAATAGTCACTCTCCTTCAGATCATGAAATGGTTGCCGTAAGGTCTTGCAATGTGATATTTTCAGCAGAGGAAGCAGATACGCATAAATATCAGATAATGAGATGTGATTTTGTGGATCATTCATGAGAAATCCCCTACCGGCAATCGACTAAAATATGTTTGGTCTAAGTAAAAAAATAAATAAATAAATAAACACTCTAGAAGCATTAGTTACAAGCATAGTTACATAAATTCATGTCAAAACAATTACGGAAACTAGATGAAACCATCTGTTTTTATAGAGCTGGTTTTTTGTAACGCTGGTACAAATGGTGTGTAATTACAGTCATATAAGTATTAGAACATTCCCTGAAATAGGCACTATATGAAATTATTTCCATATTACACTGTGAAGGTGTAATAATATATAATTAAGCAAGATGCTTTTGATTTATGAATGGGTCCGGTATGAGTTAGAGGCAGATGATTGTAGATCAGTGATGGGCAACCTTTTTAGCGTTGTGTGTCAAAAATCGGCAAAAAATCGAGCATGCTTTCCTACCTTTCCTCTTTTCTCCTTACAGCTCCTTTTCCTGCTCTTCGCTCCTCTTCTTCTTCAGTTCTTCTGTCTTCTTCCGAGGGCACGGGGTTCAGAGGGCACGGACAGCGGTGGGCGCGGCTTCAGTGTTGTGCGCCGGGATCTGACAACAAACCCCGGCGCACAACAGCTGTTGCCGCGCGGATCGCAAGGGAGCGGTATCGGAGGTCTTTAACAGACCTCCGGCTCCCATGAGTGATTTTAAGCCGGGTTCAAGGGAGATCCTTGAACCGGCTTAAAATCACTCAAGGGAGCCGGTGGTCTGTTAAAGACCTCCGATACCGCTCCCTTGCGAGCCTGCTCCTCCAGCGGCGGACATTACTGTCCGTCTCTGGAGGGGTGCCCCCTGATGAGCGGCACCCGGTGCGGACCGCCCCCCCCCCAGGTACGCTACTGCACGTCCCGCCCCCCCCCCCCGTTCCTCCAGCACAGATTCTTTCATCCTCGGCGGCCGTGCAGGAGCCGAGGATGAATCGCATGAAATCCTGCGCGTGTCACCCCAAATGGCGTGTCATAGGTTCGCCATCACTGTTGTAGATTATCACAAGCAAGATTGACGTTAATTAGTTTAAGTACAAATATTACATCTATGTCCTCCATGAGAAAGATTGCTACTTTGAATGGCACCTGTGATCACAAAATTAAATACATTGTGCATTTTCTTCTAGCCATAGGCATGTTTGAAAGAGAAGTCAGAAGTATGGATGAACTAAACAGTTAAATATACCGTACAAGTCTCAATGTACCATATTGCTTTTCAGGATTCTAATTTCACTAATTCTTGTAATATACAGATTATATAACATATCGTTTTAGATTAAGGATATTTTATATATATATATATATATGTATGTATATTTACGGTGATTTAAACAAATTCACTTTTTTGTGTATAAGAAAATGTTCATATAGACTGGTCTGGTCCTCTGGCGGCGCTACATTGATGATGTACTGATTATATGGAAAGGGACACCAGAGGATCTCAATAAGTTTTTAGACTTTATAAATGACAACCAATACAATTTAAAATTTTCATCATGCATTCACCCTCAAGAAATTAATTTTCTAGATCTTACACTCTATATAGAGGAGGACATGATAAAATCCAAAACGTTCCTTAAACCAACAGATGGTAATAGTTACCGTATTTGCTCGATTATAAGACGACCCTGATTATAAGACGACCCCCCAAAATCTGAATATTAAATTAGGAAAAAAAGAAAAAGCCTGAATATAAGACGACCCCAAAGGAAAAAAGTTTTACCAGTAAATGTTAATTCATGTAAACTATTTTTTTAATAAAAGCTATGATTGAGAAAAATATTTTTTTTTGTTTTTATTTCCTTGTATTTTCCAACCTGTCCCCCAGTTACGCACATCTGCCCCCAGGCTTGCCACCCCAATATGGCACTGTGGCCCATGATATGCCTTTTAACCCTCTATATGCCACTGTGCCCCATGGTATGCCTTTTGACCCCCTATGTGCCACTCTGCCTCCAGAAATGCCTTATACCCCTATATCCCATTCTGGCATTTAGGGGGTTAAAATGCATATTATGGGGCAGAGTGGCATATAGGGAGGTATAAGGCATTTCAGGAGGCAGAGTGGCATTAAGGGAGTTAAAAGGCATTGTATAGCGCACTCTGCCTCCAGAAATGCCTTATACCCCTATATGCCACTCTGGCATTTAGGGGGTTAAAAGGCATATTATGGGGCAGAATGGCATATAGGGAGGTATAAGGCATTTCAGGAGGCAGAGTGCTCTATTAAATGCCCCCTTAACGCCACTCCAGAAATGCCCTATGCCCCCATTTAACACACACACACACACCCTATACCCCCATTTAACATACCCCCATTTAACACACACACACACACACACACTCTCTCTCGCTCCCCCCCTTCCCCTCTCTCATCCCCCTCTCTCCCCCCTCTTTCCCCTCTCAGCCCTCTCTTACCGGTGCTTCCAGCCGGGGTAGCGGGTTGACGTCGCCTTCCGCTGCAGCCGCAAGGAGGTGGAGTTGGCAGCGGGGGTTTGTATGCGTCCGTCGCGTATACTTTCCCCGGCTGTCAGGGGTCAGAGATCAGAGTTCCCCGCACCGGTGCGGGGAACTCTGGTCTCTGACAGCCGGGGAAGGTCTACGCGAAGGACGCAGACAACCCCCGCTGCTAGCCACACCTCCTTCCGGCTGCAGCGGACGTTGTCTGCGCGGATCGCGTGGACGTCAACCCGCTGCCCCGGCAACACAGCAGGAAGCACCGGTAAGTGTGTGTGTGATGGGGGGGGTGAGACAGGAGGATCCAGGTCCCCTGCAGCGGTGCGGGGGATCTGGATCTTAGTCTCCTAATCAGACCTCTATTTGGAGGTCTGATTAGAAGACGACCCCGATTAGAAGACAAGGGGTATTTTTCAGAGCATTTGCTCTGAAAAAAACCTCGTCTTATAATCGAGCAAATACGGTATATTGACTACGCCAGCTGCCATCCCCCACACTGGTTGCAGAATGTCCCTAAAGGACAATTCGCACATATCCGCAGGAATTGCACTAAGGACAATGATTTTTTTAACTCAAAGCGGATTATTAATGGATAAATTTAGAGAGAAATTATTAGAGAGAAAGAGCTTTTACAAAAACACCTGGATTGTACAATAAAGAAAAAGAGGGATTTTTTTCTGGGAGAAAGGGAACATAAATCTAAGAAAACGTTCGATTTTGCGCTCTTAACAAAATATAATGATAAGGCGTTTGAAATTAAAAAGGCAATAAAAAAATGCTGGCCTATTTTGCACCAAGATAACGTCTTAAAAAATCACCTCCCAGAAAAACCGAATATAATTTATAAGAAGGTTGAAAGTTTGAAATCAATTCTGGCCCCGAGCGTTCTGCCCCTAGTGACGGAAACCATAAAGGAAGATAACTCCTTTCTTAAAAAGAAAAATCCAGGGTTTTACAGATGCGGGAGATGCAAGCTTTGTAGGACGTGTTTAAAACAAGATAAAAAAAATCACTAAGTTCAAATGCTCTATCACCAAGAAAGAATATAACATTAGGCATTTTATTCACTGTGGGTCTAAGCAGGGGCGTAGCTAGAGTATTTGGCACCCGGGGCGGATCCTGTAAGTGGCACCCCCCCCCAAAATGTAAAGACATCTACAAAATTATGTTGGCAAGAATATTTATTGAACCAATTTGTAAACTGTAAACAACAAGAAATCTGAAAAAATAAATTAATAATTTATAAGTAAAATAAACACGTTTAAATAACATTTACTGAACATATAATAGTGCTTTCTTTAATAACCCTCCAAAAAAAACGGCGTCCACATTGCCCACATAGAACCTGACCAGCACCCAAATTACACACACATAGGACGTGCCATATTTGCCCCCAAACAGCCCAGCATGAGTCAGCATTGTTCCCAAACAGCCGAGTGTACGCCATCTTTGTCTCATAAACACGCTACCTGTGCCATCTTTGTCCCATAAACACCCTGCTTATACCATCTTTGCCTTTTTGACAAATCAACTATACACCTATGATTAACACAAACACTTTTACAGTCACTCACTAATTCACTTTCATTCACACAATAATTTATTCTTTCACACAAATTATTTACACATATTCATTGATGCATTCTCACAAATCCCTTAAATCTCTCGCTCATTCACACAATTCATCCACACATTAATCCATTCGCTCTCATTCTGACTCTTTATTTCAATATTCTTGCTACCTTCCTTTCTCCCTATCTACACATTCTCACCCCTTCTGCCCTATCTAGCCCTTCTCACTTCCTTCTCCCTATCTACCCCCTATCCCCCCGTCTCACTCCCTTCTCCCTATCTACCCCCCCTAACTATCTACCCTCTCCCCCCTTTGAAGTTCACTTACCTTTCAGGAGTCCTGGTGTGGGGGTGCAAGGCCTCTGTCTCCCAGCTCTGCCACTGTATGGAACAGCATGGTAAGTGTGGATTGGTAAGTGTGGATTGGTAAATGTGTGAGAGTGCATAATTATATAATGAAAAAGACATTGGAAATGGTACAGCATAACACCCATCACTCTCACACATTTACCAATCCACACTTACCATTCCAGATGCCACACATACCAATCCACAGATTCCACACATACCAATCCACAGATCCCACACATACCACACACACCAATCCACAGATTCCACACATACCAATCCACACATACCAATCCACAGATTCCACACATACCAATCCACAGATTCCACACATACCAATCCACACTTACCACACATACCAATCCACACTTACCAATCCACACTTAACAATTCACACATACCAATCCACATTTACCAATCCACACATACCAATCCACAGATTCCACACATACCAATCCACAGATTCCACACATACCAATCCACGTTTACCAATCCAGATTTCACACTTACCAATCCACATTTACCAATACACATACCAATCCACAGATTCCACACATACCAATCCACATTTACCAATCCACACTTACCAATCCACTCTCACTCTAACTGAATGATTTCCTACCTTTCCTCTTTTCTTCTTACAGCAGTCAGCTCCTTTTCTTTCTCTTCGCTCCTCTTCTTCTGTCTTCTTCCTGGTTCAGAGGGCACGGACGGCGGTGGGCGCGGCTTCAGTGTTGTGCGCCGGGATCTAACAAACCCCGGCGCACAGCAGCAGTTGCCGCGCAGATCGCGAGTGAGCGGTATCGGAGGTCTTTAACAGAGACCTAACAGAGACCTAACCCCCCCCTATCTACCCTCTCCCCCCTTTGAAGTTCACTTACCTTTCAGGAGTCATGGTGTGGGGGTGCAAGGCCTCTGTCTCCCAGCTCTGCCACTGTATGGAACAGCATGGTAAGTGTGGATTGGTAAGTGTGGATTGGTAAATGTGTGAGAGTGATGGGAGTTACGATGTACTTTAGAGCATAATTATATAATGAAAAAGACATTGGAAATGGTACAGCATAACACCCATCACTCTCACACATTTACCAATCCACACTTACCATCCACAGATTCCACACATACCAATCCACACTTACCAATCCACAGATTCCACACATACCAATCCACACTTAACAATTCACACATACCAATCCACATTTACCAATCCACACTTACCAATCCACACATACCAATCCACAGATTCCACACATACCAATCCACAGATTCCACACATACCAACCCACACTTACCAATCCACAGATTCCACACATACCAATCCACACATACCAATCCACAGATTCCACACATACCAATCCACGTTTACCAATCCACAGATTTCACACTTACCAATCCACATTTACCAATACACATACCAATCCACAGATTCCACACATACCAATCCACACTTACCAATCCACACTTACCAATCCACTCTCACTCTAACTGAATGATTTCCTACCTTTCCTCTTTTCTTCTTACAGCAGTCAGCTCCTTTTCTTTCTCTTCGCTCCTCTTCTTCTGTCTTCTTCCTGGTTCAGAGGGCACGGACGGCGGTGGGCGCGGCTTCAGTGTTGTGCGCCGGGATCTAACAAACCCCGGCGCACAGCAGCAGTTGCCGCGCAGATCGCGAGTGAGCAGTATCGGAGGTCTTTAACAGACCCCCGGCTCCCGGAGGTCTGTTAAAGACCTCCGATACCGCTCCCTTGCGAGCCTTCTCCTCCAGCGGCGGACATTGCTGTCCGTCTCTGGAGGGGTGCCGGCAAGTTGGCACCCCCCTGATGAGCGGCACCCGATGCGGACCGCCCCCCCCCCGCTAGGTACGCTACTGGGTCTAAGAACGTCATCTACCTCTTAGAATGCAGTTGTGGGATCCAGTACATCGGACGGACCACAAGGGAGCTGAAAGTTAGAGGCCTCGAACACCTCGGGGGTATACGCAACAATAGCCTAAAACACAGTGTTCCCAAACACTGTAACACTTGTAAGGATTTTTCCTTGGCTGATTTTAGGGTGATAGGAATAGATCTTGCCGCACCCCATTGGAGAGGTGGAGACTTGATACAGCTTTTGGCGAAGAAAGAGACAGAGTGGATCTTTAAATTTCAGACACATAAAAGGGGGGGGTTAAATACTGACCTGGACATTCTAGCATTTATTAATGAATAAAAAAAAAAATCCACATTTTAAGCACTGAGACACATTTGAATGAGATGTAATGCACTTTATCATGTTGGCTTATAAGCTTTGCATTTGCACTTTTTTATATTTACTTACCTGGAATGATTTATTAGTTATGAACTACTCCTTTTCATGATGGAATTGTCCATTGCATAATAGAAAAAACAATGCACTTTCAATAAATAATGCACCTTTTAATAAATAATGCACCTTATATATATAAAATAATGCACTTTATAATGATAAGTACATTAGTTTTTGCACTTTCTCACATATCACTTACCTGAGATTGTGTATTATCCTCTTATTTGTGGTACCGTCTATAGTTTTTTAAGTCTTCCTCTTACTCTTATCTCCATTTTTATAGACTGGTATATGTCACATATGGATCTATTTATATAAACTTATATTTTAGATATATATAGACTTATACTTTTGTCAGTTAGTAAGACACACAGAGCATGTTTCTTATTCAAGTCTTTTTTATTTGTGGGATGCAAAAGGGAAATATGTCCGTTCTGTTTTAAGTATGCTTCGTCCCGGGACCTCTAAGCGAGCTATGGCTGTATTCTTCCTCCTTTGACTTGCAAGTGCACATTGACTGTGTTCGCCGTCCACGGAGATCATAACGGCGAATGAGGGTTCCTGTGGAGACGTACAGGGACGTAGTGGCGTCATGACGTACAAAGACGGGATAACGACGAGACTCGGCCCTCTACGGATACAACGTTGTGACGTACCCGGAAGCACCCATATAATATGGACTACGGACTCCGATAACATTTTACTTTGATTTTATTTGGTTTTATTGAGTTTGATTTTATTATTTGTTTATTGTCTCCTGAAGAAGCCGACGTGCTATCGGCGAAACGCGTCGAGACTAATAAAGTTGGAAGTTTATAGCTGTCTACCGGAGTATCCAATTGATTTAGCTTGTGCACATTACTCTTTGAGTTGTGCTACTTCATCTTTGTAAGTGCAATTTTTATTTATTCGTTTTGCGGCTTAAAGATATTGCACCATCTTGGTTCTCCTTGGTTTTACAGCTTTCAAGACTTATTATACATCAAGTGTATTCAGAGTCCGTTTGATGAGCTTCATATATCCAGCCCATTTGTGAGTCGATCTTACACCTCATTAATATATCGTTTATTTTACGTATTACACTATTAGTATTTTCTTTTTTGTTCCCCCATGTATATGCGCTCCACTATTTGCTGTTGGATGTTTGAAAGAGAAGTCAGAAGTATGGATCAACTAAACAGTTAAATATACCGTACAAGTCTCAATGTACCATATTGCTTTTCAGGATTCTAATTTCACTAATTCTTGTAATATACAGATTATATAACATTAGGGCTGAAACAACTAATCGATAATTATCGATTAATCGGATCGATTTTTATCGATTATAAAAAGGTTTTTTTCAGAGCAAATGCTATGAAAAACTCCTCTCCTTATAATAATCCGATCTCAAACAGAGATCGGATTATAACACCGGAATCCAGATCCCCCGTAACGCTGCAGGAGACCTGGATTCCCCTCACTGTCGGCCGGTCTCTCACTTCCGTCTCTCTCCCCCTCCCATCTGCCTCCTCCCCCCTCCCATACACTGCTCTGCCTCGCTACCCGGCACTGTTACTGACAGGCACTTTCCCTGCAGCTTCATAGAAGCCTCAGTGTAAGTGAAGATGAGTAACGGAGTCTGTCTGTGCGATGCAGACCCCCACCGGCTGACAGAGAATCATCTTCCGTTACTGCCCTTCACTTACACTGTGGCTTCTATGAAGCTGCAGGGAAAGTGCCTGTCAGTAACGGTGCCGGGTAGAGAGGCAGAGCGGTGTATGGGAGTGGGGAGGAGTCAGAGGGGTGTATGGGAGCCACCCTCCAATACACCACTCTGGCTCCTCCCCCTCTCATACGCCACTCTGCCTCTCTACCCGGCTCCCTAGTGTCTTGTCAGAAACGGAGGTTCACAGGAGGCAGAGTGGAGTATGGGAGGGGGGAGGGGGAGGAGGCAGAGTGGAGTATGGGAGGGGGAGGAGGCAGAGTGGAGTATGGGAAGGGGGAGGAGGCAAAGTGATGTATGGGAGGGGGAGGAGGCAAAGTGATGTATGGGAGGGGGAGGAGGCAAAGTGATGTATGGGAGGGGGAGGAGGCAGAGTGGTGTATGGGAGGGGGAGGAGCCAGAGTGGAATATGGGAGGGGGAGGAGCCAAAGTGATGTATGGGAGGGGGGAGGAGGCAGAGTGGAGTATTAGAGGGGGGAGGAGCCAGAGTGGTGTATGGGAGGGGGCAGAGCCAGAGTGGTGTATGGGTGAGTTATAGTGGTGTATGGGGGGTATTATGAATTTTTAGGGCATATAGGGGGTATAAGGCATATGGATATTAGGCATATCAGGGGGGCATAAACATATCTGGGGGTAAAAGGTATATCAGGGGGCTCAGTGGCATATAGGGGGTATAAGACATATCGATATTAGGCATATCAGGGGGGCATAAAACACATCTGGGGCAAAAGGTATATCAGGGGGCTCAGTTGCATATCACTGGCATATAAGGAGTATAAGGCATATCAGGGGCACAGTGGCATATCAGGGGGCACAGTGGAATCTGGCATATAAGAGGTATAAGGCATATATGGGGGCAGAGTGGCAAGCTGGGGGTCAGATGTGCATAACTGGGGGCAGTTTGGTAAATAAAAAAAATTTAAACAAGGCTTTTTTCTCAGTTTTTATTAAATATGAAAAATAGTTAACATATGAATTAATATTTACTAATAACTTTGTATTAAAACCTAGTTTGAGAAACACTGTGTTTGGGTTCTTGTAGCATTTATTATTATGTCAGTAAAATAAGAAGGTGAATAGAGAGAGGCCATTGCAATAAAGAGATGAAAGTGTAAATTGTACGTTTTTTATTGCAATTTTTCTTCAATTTAAAATAATGTATTTTTTTTATCCGATTAATCGATTAATCGACAAAATAATCAGCCAACTAATCGATTATTAAAATAATCGTTAGTTGCAGCCCTATATAACATATCGTTTTAGATTAAGGATATCTTATATATTTATATATATATATGTATGTATATTTACAGTGATTTAAACAGATTCACTTTTTTGTGTATAAGAGAATGTTCATATAGACTGGACTAATTGAAGATGGAGACTAAACACGACGATTTTAGAGCTTTAATCTTTGTAACATAATCTGAAGATCCCAGATTGAATTAAAATCAGGGAATTTTATACCCCATCATCTGGCATAAGAACGTTTTTTTTTCAATTATTATTTTCCTTAACTACAAGTAAAATTAACAGAAATTTAAAAATATATATATTTTAAATTTTGAGCCATAGCACTACACATTTTGAAGTTTGGGTTTTTTTTGGTTAAAAAGGTATAACATCATTTAGAATGCAAAAACATTACTTCCATTCATTAATTTAGATTCTTAGTTTTATTTTGTTCACAAATAGAACTAGAGTCTCTTAGTGGATGCACTGAAGCTACACAGTATTGCCAGGGCTATAACCAAGAGTTATGTGTTACAGCACCGGTGCGAAAAGTATTTAACTGGCGTTCTGGGGATAAATTACCGAGCATACCAGCAACCTGTCCTTTGCTATAGATGAAACAAATACTAAATAATTTAATAAAAAGTTTGCATTTATATCCGAATATAGACAAGTTAGGTGATGCATCTACAACAAGGCAAAAGAAAAATTTCCACGCATGATTAAGATAATGGGATGGGCATTAAGATATCCTTAATCTAAGACGAGATCAACAATTTATTAAAGTCTGAGTTTTATGCCAGGAAAGACGGGCAAATGGTAAGAAGGTACCTAGAACAAATCACTGCAAACCATGTGTAGCTATACTGACACACACCTAATAAACTAGGCAGCATCCTCTGTGCATCTATATATACACTTATATTACGGTATTAAACACAACGATTTTAGAGCTTTAATCTTTGTAACATAATCTGAAGATCCCAGATTGAATTAAAATCAGGGAATTTTATACCCCATCATCTGGCATAAGAACGTTTTTTTTTCAATTATTATTTTCCTTAACTACAAGTAAAATTAACAGAAATTTAAAAATATATATATTTTAAATTTTGAGCCATAGCACTACACATTTTGAAGTTTGGGTTTTTTTTGGTTAAAAAGGTATAACATCATTTAGAATGCAAAAACATTACTTCCATTCATTAATTTAGATTCTTAGTTTTATTTTGTTCACAAATAGAACTAGAGTCTCTTAGTGGATGCACTGAAGCTACACAGTATTGCCAGGGCTATAACCAAGAGTTATGTGTTACAGCACCGGTGCGAAAAGTATTTAACTGGCGTTCTGGGGATAAATTACCGAGCATACCAGCAACCTGTCCTTTGCTATAGATGAAACAAATACTAAATAATTTAATAAAAAGTTTGCATTTATATCCGAATATAGACAAGTTAGGTGATGCATCTACAACAAGGCAAAAGAAAAATTTCCACGCATGATTAAGATAATGGGATGGGCATTAAGATATCCTTAATCTAAGACGAGATCAACAATTTATTAAAGTCTGAGTTTTATGCCAGGAAAGACGGGCAAATGGTAAGAAGGTACCTAGAACAAATCACTGCAAACCATGTGTAGCTATACTGACACACACCTAATAAACTAGGCAGCATCCTCTGTGCATCTATATATACACTTATATTACGGTATATATATTATATTATATATATTATATATATATATATATATATATATATATTGTGTGTGTGTGTGTGTGTATGCCAGAGAACGAATGACAGCATGATGTGTGCATCATACATAATGTCATTCCTTATCAATATTAAGCCAATAAAGTTAACAAATCCTTAGGACACGAATGTGTAATAAATGGGAAAAATAGTGTCTTCTGTGTACACTGTGCAGGTGAGTGACGAAGTAATGTGTGATGTACAATGCATCATAATATGAAGTCCATGAGAAGGGACTGATATTAGGTGGAAGAAGCGATTAGGGATCCCAAAGAATGATGAATTGGAGAGTAAATCGTAAACCCCGTGGAATACCTGAACCTTTTAAACCCACGGCTTCATTTTAAGCGATTAGCCTGTTTTTTTTAATACAAATACACACTGCAAGCACGCGTGGGACATGTCATCACTCACCGGGTACCAGATCCTCTTCCTCCCCGGCCGCCATCGCAGTAATTTACTGAGGTACACAGAGTGATTTATATGTGCAGTGCCGACAGCCGGACAACTGGTGTAAACTCATTGACAGCCCGCTTGCCTAAAGCAGCGGAAGGTCGCTCGTCCGTCAGGGATCTGCGACCGGAAGTAAACAAACTGCCGGTCTATAGCAACGGGGGTGGGAGAAGCAGAAGAACAGGAGGAGGTGAGTGTCCTTATCTGGCGACTCCTGGTGGCCGGAGGGCTTCACTTCGGTGTCGTGAGTGCTCAGTAGTGTACCGAGTAGGATCGGGCGTTAAACAGACTGCAGTGTGTCTAGTAACGGTGCACAGAAAGGGATGCAAAACGGAAGGAAAGAGACTTTAGGCAATACGGAGGCTGTCCTTTCAGGTTCAGTTTCTCCTCTCTCATATGTCAAGCATCACAGCACCTCACATTAAAAGAAAAATAGTACTCATGGTTTCAATAATTACAGCACAATTTTTCCTTTAAATAATAACATTTCAGGGTAAAGAAAATGTAAAAATAACGAGCAGGATGACATCTTGTGTTGTTCACATTTTTTTATATAAATAAAGCTGTGAGTGGCATACAGTACTCTGGCAGTGGAAGGGTTAAATGTGTTGCGTGGTGGATGGAACCTCTTCTGTCGGCTATCGTTGTGACATCATAATTGAAGCTTCAGGTATTACACTGATTTTCCCCACCGAGTGCAATTTTGAAGGGCCATCCCAAGACAGCTGTCTTCCTGGCAAAGCGAACTGCAGAGTGTCGGCTACCCGGCAAAGAGATTTGCAGAGTGTCAGCGTTCCAGCAAGAGATCTGCGAAGCACATGAAGCGTGTGAATTATTTTTTTTTTAATTATATATACAACATCTTATGATCGATGAACACAATTTATAATTATTTTTTTTGTTTGTTGTTTTTTTGTTTTAATGTAGTCAGAGTTAACCTCTTAGTGCCCAGAGGGAAGGGTAGTTCTTCCAGCCATGGTTCCCCAGAGGTTTCCTCCTAAAAATGGGGGTTTTCCTCTCCTCCGAGCTGAAGAATGACTCTTTGTGAGTCCAGAGGTAGCTCCTTCTCTGTCCCCTTGCCCCTATCCATACAATGTTTTTTTTTATTATATAATAAAGTTTTGATTGTCCCCAACATTGATGTGTATGAGTAATTATTTCAAAATCATAAAAGGGATTAATTACTTTTAGTTCAAATATATTATTTCCTACTTAGAGGGTGGTAGGTAAATGGAAGTGGAAGGGGCTAACACACAAAAGTGCAGCTTCTCCAGTACCCTGGGTCACTACAGGGAAGCTTGGGGTCATGGGAGCGGTGTTGCAGCATGTCCCACTACCTGCCCACTTCAACAATGGCGTGTGGCTAGCCCCACCCATGCTGCCAGCTGGACCACCCAGTGATGTCAACAGGACTGCCCACCAAGTCAACAGGACTGCCCACCAAGTCAACAGGACTGCTCACCAACATCAGCAGCACCGCCAACCTGCATCCCACAAAGAGGGCTCTGGGTACCAGGACCCTAATGTTCCAATGTATGCTAAATAAAGAAGCAGAGGCTCAGCACTATGTATGCTAAGACAGTGAGGGAATTTAAACATGGATTGGATAGGCATATAGTTATTTTGAATCAAGACCAGGCCGAGTGCTGATTAAGGTTTGAACCTTTCTGTTATGGGCAAAAAAGCATACTAGATGGGTCGAATAAATGTTGTTCAGCTTTGATGTTATGGAGGGCAGGATTTTGTAAGGCAAACAATTTGGATTGGGACAGGCCCAGTAAAACTAGCGCTTACACACTCACATTAAAATATTCTCATGCATCTGCAGCCTTATCTTATCCGCACACCTGGGAACTCTCTGGCTCCGACTGCCCAGAGCCCACCTTGCAGGATGCGGGTAGGAAGGCCTTCCTGACATCACCTGCCCCACCGATGTCATTGGTGGATCCCATCAACATGCAGGAGAAGTGGGCATGATGTGGGGCGTACCGCATTGCTGCTCCTGTGACCCGGGGTTTCCTGATCCAGGGAAACAGTGCTTCACCCCAAGTCTCCAGATGAAACCCAGAGAGTTCCCAGATATGCTCGTCTGGAGACTTTCCTTAGGGAAACCAATGATTCTGAGCTCATAGAAAAGTGGGCATCTAAGAAAGAAAGGTGAACCAATGGGTTTGGTTCCTAAAGAGCCATTGACCCTCATAAAAAGACCAAGGGTGTATGCTATTGCTTTTTTTTCATTCATTCTGTTAATATTAACATTGCTCTGAGCAATCTTTTCCCCCATCATCTTTGCTGTCCAGGTACCACACATTTTGGCTATTCTTAACAAAATATTCTACCACTTTTTCTTGGGTTCCTTAAGGATATTTAAATGCTGTATCTCTAATGTGATACATAGATGTAACATTTGTTTACCAGAATTATTGAGCACTCAGCCAGTGAAATGGTTAATTACTCTTTTTACAGTGGGTATAACTAAAACTTCACAATTCCTCTTCTATTCGGTCCTTTGGACCCACTTACAAATACATACTCACGTGAAAACATCCTCCACAGCCTTACCTTGTCCAAAGACTTTCCATTAGCACACAGTGCGAGCAGCCATTACTCGGGCCAGCCCCTGCCCCTTATCCTGCTGGTTGCACAGGGTGCACTACATGAGCATACCTGGGAACTTTCTAAATCAGCTGTCCTCAGATTCTCCAATACCGGTCCTCATGGAAACCTTGACTTCTCATTATTTAAAGAGACACATAATTGAGTCACCTCCAGTCAAGCAGGCATATCAACCATAACATACTGGAAGCAAAAGCACCAGTTGGGTGTAAAATAGCAATGCATATAATGCACAATATCAGGCTCCAGTAATAATACAAATAAGTAATAACACAGCAGGAAAATAGACTGCATTGTGCATACCTGTAATTTTGTTTGGGAGATTACTGTGAGCTGGACACATGAACGGACAGAACATTTGAGCTAGTGGCTAAAGGAAATATTTGTAGAAAAAAAACTAGATTAAGACATCCCTCGGCATTATATTCTGACCCATTCCACCACCGTTCCTCAATCTCTAGGGTCTCATTACTGATGTTGTAAACTAATAGTCACTCTCCTTCAGATCATGAAATGGTTGCCGTAAGGTCTTGCAATGTGATATTTTCAGCAGAGGAAGCAGATACGCATAAATATCAGATAATGAGATGTGATTTTGTGGATCATTCATGAGAAATCCCCTACCGGCAATCGACTAAAATATGTTTGGTCTAAGTAAAAAAATAAATAAATAAATAAACACTCTAGAAGCATTAGTTACAAGCATAGTTACATAAATTCATGTCAAAACAATTACGGAAACTAGATGAAACCATCTGTTTTTATAGAGCTGGTTTTTTGTAACGCTGGTACAAATGGTGTGTAATTACAGTCATATAAGTATTAGAACATTCCCTGAAATAGGCACTATATGAAATTATTTCCATATTACACTGTGAAGGTGTAATAATATATAATTAAGCAAGATGCTTTTGATTTATGAATGGGTCCGGTATGAGTTAGAGGCAGATGATTGTAGATCAGTGATGGGCAACCTTTTTAGCGTTGTGTGTCAAAAATCGGCAAAAAATCGAGCATGCTTTCCTACCTTTCCTCTTTTCTCCTTACAGCTCCTTTTCCTGCTCTTCGCTCCTCTTCTTCTTCAGTTCTTCTGTCTTCTTCCGAGGGCACGGGGTTCAGAGGGCACGGACAGCGGTGGGCGCGGCTTCAGTGTTGTGCGCCGGGATCTGACAACAAACCCCGGCGCACAACAGCTGTTGCCGCGCGGATCGCAAGGGAGCGGTATCGGAGGTCTTTAACAGACCTCCGGCTCCCATGAGTGATTTTAAGCCGGGTTCAAGGGAGATCCTTGAACCGGCTTAAAATCACTCAAGGGAGCCGGTGGTCTGTTAAAGACCTCCGATACCGCTCCCTTGCGAGCCTGCTCCTCCAGCGGCGGACATTACTGTCCGTCTCTGGAGGGGTGCCCCCTGATGAGCGGCACCCGGTGCGGACCGCCCCCCCCCCCAGGTACGCTACTGCACGTCCCGCCCCCCCCCCCCCGTTCCTCCAGCACAGATTCTTTCATCCTCGGCGGCCGTGCAGGAGCCGAGGATGAATCGCATGAAATCCTGCGCGTGTCACCCCAAATGGCGTGTCATAGGTTCGCCATCACTGTTGTAGATTATCACAAGCAAGATTGACGTTAATTAGTTTAAGTACAAATATTACATCTATGTCCTCCATGAGAAAGATTGCTACTTTGAATGGCACCTGTGATCACAAAATTAAATACATTGTGCATTTTCTTCTAGCCATAGGCATGTTTGAAAGAGAAGTCAGAAGTATGGATGAACTAAACAGTTAAATATACCGTACAAGTCTCAATGTACCATATTGCTTTTCAGGATTCTAATTTCACTAATTCTTGTAATATACAGATTATATAACATATCGTTTTAGATTAAGGATATTTTATATATATATATATATATGTATGTATATTTACGGTGATTTAAACAAATTCACTTTTTTGTGTATAAGAAAATGTTCATATAGACTGGTCTGGTCCTCTGGCGGCGCTACATTGATGATGTACTGATTATATGGAAAGGGACACCAGAGGATCTCAATAAGTTTTTAGACTTTATAAATGACAACCAATACAATTTAAAATTTTCATCATGCATTCACCCTCAAGAAATTAATTTTCTAGATCTTACACTCTATATAGAGGAGGACATGATAAAATCCAAAACGTTCCTTAAACCAACAGATGGTAATAGTTACCGTATTTGCTCGATTATAAGACGACCCTGATTATAAGACGACCCCCCAAAATCTGAATATTAAATTAGGAAAAAAAGAAAAAGCCTGAATATAAGACGACCCCAAAGGAAAAAAGTTTTACCAGTAAATGTTAATTCATGTAAACTATTTTTTTAATAAAAGCTATGATTGAGAAAAATATTTTTTTTTGTTTTTATTTCCTTGTATTTTCCAACCTGTCCCCCAGTTACGCACATCTGCCCCCAGGCTTGCCACCCCAATATGGCACTGTGGCCCATGATATGCCTTTTAACCCTCTATATGCCACTGTGCCCCATGGTATGCCTTTTGACCCCCTATGTGCCACTCTGCCTCCAGAAATGCCTTATACCCCTATATCCCATTCTGGCATTTAGGGGGTTAAAATGCATATTATGGGGCAGAGTGGCATATAGGGAGGTATAAGGCATTTCAGGAGGCAGAGTGGCATTAAGGGAGTTAAAAGGCATTGTATAGCGCACTCTGCCTCCAGAAATGCCTTATACCCCTATATGCCACTCTGGCATTTAGGGGGTTAAAAGGCATATTATGGGGCAGAATGGCATATAGGGAGGTATAAGGCATTTCAGGAGGCAGAGTGCTCTATTAAATGCCCCCTTAACGCCACTCCAGAAATGCCCTATGCCCCCATTTAACACACACACACACACCCTATACCCCCATTTAACATACCCCCATTTAACACACACACACACACACACACTCTCTCTCGCTCCCCCCCTTCCCCTCTCTCATCCCCCTCTCTCCCCCCTCTTTCCCCTCTCAGCCCTCTCTTACCGGTGCTTCCAGCCGGGGTAGCGGGTTGACGTCGCCTTCCGCTGCAGCCGCAAGGAGGTGGAGTTGGCAGCGGGGGTTTGTATGCGTCCGTCGCGTATACTTTCCCCGGCTGTCAGGGGTCAGAGATCAGAGTTCCCCGCACCGGTGCGGGGAACTCTGGTCTCTGACAGCCGGGGAAGGTCTACGCGAAGGACGCAGACAACCCCCGCTGCTAGCCACACCTCCTTCCGGCTGCAGCGGACGTTGTCTGCGCGGATCGCGTGGACGTCAACCCGCTGCCCCGGCAACACAGCAGGAAGCACCGGTAAGTGTGTGTGTGATGGGGGGGGTGAGACAGGAGGATCCAGGTCCCCTGCAGCGGTGCGGGGGATCTGGATCTTAGTCTCCTAATCAGACCTCTATTTGGAGGTCTGATTAGAAGACGACCCCGATTAGAAGACAAGGGGTATTTTTCAGAGCATTTGCTCTGAAAAAAACCTCGTCTTATAATCGAGCAAATACGGTATATTGACTACGCCAGCTGCCATCCCCCACACTGGTTGCAGAATGTCCCTAAAGGACAATTCGCACATATCCGCAGGAATTGCACTAAGGACAATGATTTTTTTAACTCAAAGCGGATTATTAATGGATAAATTTAGAGAGAAATTATTAGAGAGAAAGAGCTTTTACAAAAACACCTGGATTGTACAATAAAGAAAAAGAGGGATTTTTTTCTGGGAGAAAGGGAACATAAATCTAAGAAAACGTTCGATTTTGCGCTCTTAACAAAATATAATGATAAGGCGTTTGAAATTAAAAAGGCAATAAAAAAATGCTGGCCTATTTTGCACCAAGATAACGTCTTAAAAAATCACCTCCCAGAAAAACCGAATATAATTTATAAGAAGGTTGAAAGTTTGAAATCAATTCTGGCCCCGAGCGTTCTGCCCCTAGTGACGGAAACCATAAAGGAAGATAACTCCTTTCTTAAAAAGAAAAATCCAGGGTTTTACAGATGCGGGAGATGCAAGCTTTGTAGGACGTGTTTAAAACAAGATAAAAAAAATCACTAAGTTCAAATGCTCTATCACCAAGAAAGAATATAACATTAGGCATTTTATTCACTGTGGGTCTAAGCAGGGGCGTAGCTAGAGTATTTGGCACCCGGGGCGGATCCTGTAAGTGGCACCCCCCCCCCAAAATGTAAAGACATCTACAAAATTATGTTGGCAAGAATATTTATTGAACCAATTTGTAAACTGTAAACAACAAGAAATCTGAAAAAATAAATTAATAATTTATAAGTAAAATAAACACGTTTAAATAACATTTACTGAACATATAATAGTGCTTTCTTTAATAACCCTCCAAAAAAAACGGCGTCCACATTGCCCACATAGAACCTGACCAGCACCCAAATTACACACACATAGGACGTGCCATATTTGCCCCCAAACAGCCCAGCATGAGTCAGCATTGTTCCCAAACAGCCGAGTGTACGCCATCTTTGTCTCATAAACACGCTACCTGTGCCATCTTTGTCCCATAAACACCCTGCTTATACCATCTTTGCCTTTTTGACAAATCAACTATACACCTATGATTAACACAAACACTTTTACAGTCACTCACTAATTCACTTTCATTCACACAATAATTTATTCTTTCACACAAATTATTTACACATATTCATTGATGCATTCTCACAAATCCCTTAAATCTCTCACTCATTCACACAATTCATCCACACATTAATCCATTCGCTCTCATTCTGACTCTTTATTTCAATATTCTTGCTACCTTCCTTTCTCCCTATCTACACATTCTCACCCCTTCTGCCCTATCTAGCCCTTCTCACTTCCTTCTCCCTATCTACCCCCTATCCCCCCCATCTCACTCCCTTCTCCCTATCTACCCCCCCTAACTATCTACCCTCTCCCCCCTTTGAAGTTCACTTACCTTTCAGAAGTCCTGGTGTGGGGGTGCAAGGCCTCTGTCTCCCAGCTCTGCCACTGTATGGAACAGCATGGTAAGTGTGGATTGGTAAGTGTGGATTGGTAAATGTGTGAGAGTGCATAATTATATAATGAAAAAGACATTGGAAATGGTACAGCATAACACCCATCACTCTCACACATTTACCAATCCACACTTACCATTCCAGATGCCACACATACCAATCCACAGATTCCACACATACCAATCCACAGATCCCACACATACCACACACACCAATCCACAGATTCCACACATACCAATCCACAGATTCCACACATACCAATCCACAGATTCCACACATACCAATCCACACTTACCAATCCACACTTACCAATCCACAGATTCCACACATACCAATCCACACTTAACAATTCACACATACCAATCCACATTTACCAATCCACACTTACCAATCCACACATACCAATCCACAGATTCCACACATACCAATCCACAGATTCCACACATACCAATCCACGTTTACCAATCCACAGATTTCACACTTACCAATCCACATTTACCAATACACATACCAATCCACAGATTCCACACATACCAATCCACAGATTCCACACATACCAATCCACATTTACCAATCCACACTTACCAATCCACTCTCACTCTAACTGAATGATTTCCTACCTTTCCTCTTTTCTTCTTACAGCAGTCAGCTCCTTTTCTTTCTCTTCGCTCCTCTTCTTCTGTCTTCTTCCTGGTTCAGAGGGCACGGACGGCGGTGGGCGCGGCTTCAGTGTTGTGCGCCGGGATCTAACAAACCCCGGCGCACAGCAGCAGTTGCCGCGCAGATCGCGAGTGAGCGGTATCGGAGGTCTTTAACAGACCCCCGGCTCCCGGAGGTCTGTTAAAGACCTCCGATACCGCTCCCTTGCGAGCCTTCTCCTCCAGCGGCGGACATTGCTGTCCGTCTCTGGAGGGGTGTCGGCAAGTTGGCACCCCCCTGATGAGCGGCACCCGGTGCGGACCGATACCCCCCCCGCCCCCCGCTAGGTACGCTACTGGGTCTAAGAACGTCATCTACCTCTTAGAATGCAGTTGTGGGATCCAGTACATCGGACGGACCACAAGGGAGCTGAAAGTTAGAGGCCTCGAACACCTCGGGGGTATACGCAACAATAGCCTAAAACACAGTGTTCCCAAACACTGTAACACTTGTAAGGATTTTTCCTTGGCTGATTTTAGGGTGATAGGAATAGATCTTGCCGCACCCCATTGGAGAGGTGGAGACTTGATACAGCTTTTGGCGAAGAAAGAGACAGAGTGGATCTTTAAATTTCAGACACATAAAAGGGGGGGGGTTAAATACTGACCTGGACATTCTAGCATTTATTAATGAATAAAAAAAAAAATCCACATTTTAAGCACTGAGACACATTTGAATGAGATGTAATGCACTTTATCATGTTGGCTTATAAGCTTTGCATTTGCACTTTTTTATATTTACTTACCTGGAATGATTTATTAGTTATGAACTATTCCTTTTCATGATGGAATTGTCCATTGCATAATAGAAAAAACAATGCACTTTCAATAAATAATGCACCTTTTAATAAATAATGCACCTTATATATATAAAATAATGCACTTTATAATGATAAGTACATTAGTTTTTGCATATCACTTACCTGAGATTGTGTATTATCCTCTTATTTGTGGTACCGTCTATAGTTTTTTAATTCTTCCTCTTACTCTTATCTCCATTTTTATAGACTGGTATATGTCACATATGGATCTATTTATATAAACTTATATTTTAGATATATATAGACTTATACTTTTGTCAGTTAGTAAGACACACAGAGCATGTTTCTTATTCAAGTCTTTTTTATTTGTGGGATGCAAAAGGGAAATATGTCCGTTCTGTTTTAAGTATGCTTCGTCCCGGGACCTCTAAGCGAGCTATGGCTGTATTCTTCCTCCTTTGACTTGCAAGTGCACATTGACTGTGTTCGCCGTCCACGGAGATCATAACGGCGAATGAGGGTTCCTGTGGAGACGTACAGGGACGTAGTGGCGTCATGACGTACAAAGACGGGATAACGACGAGACTCGGCCCTCTACGGATACAACGTTGTGACGTACCCGGAAGCACCCATATAATATGGACTACGGACTCCAATAACATTTTACTTTGATTTTATTTGGTTTTATTGAGTTTGATTTTATTATTTGTTTATTGTCTCCTGAAGAAGCCGACGTGCTATCGGCGAAACGCGTCGAGACTAATAAAGTTGGAAGTTTATAGCTGTCTACCGGAGTATCCAATTGATTTAGCTTGTGCACATTACTCTTTGAGTTGTGCTACTTCATCTTTGTAAGTGCAATTTTTATTTATTCGTTTTGCGGCTTAAAGATATTGCACCATCTTGGTTCTCCTTGGTTTTACAGCTTTCAAGACTTATTATACATCAAGTGTATTCAGAGTCCGTTTGATGAGCTTCATATATCCAGCCCATTTGTGAGTCGATCTTACACCTCATTAATATATCGTTTATTTTACGTATTACACTATTAGTATTTTCTTTTTTGTTCCCCCATGTATATGCGCTCCACTATTTGCTGTTGGATGTTTGAAAGAGAAGTCAGAAGTATGGATCAACTAAACAGTTAAATATACCGTACAAGTCTCAATGTACCATATTGCTTTTCAGGATTCTAATTTCACTAATTCTTGTAATATACAGATTATATAACATTAGGGCTGAAACAACTAATCGATAAAATCGATAATAATCGATAATGAAAATCGATAATTATCGATTAATCGGATCGATTTTTATCGATTATAAAAAGGTTTTTTTCAGAGCAAATGCTATGAAAAACTCCTCTCCTTATAATAATCCGATCTCAAACAGAGATCGGATTATAACACCGGAATCCAGATCCCCCGTAACGCTGCAGGAGACCTGGATTCCCCTCACTGTCGGCCGGTCTCTCACTTCCGTCTCTCTCCCCCTCCCATCTGCCTCCTCCCCCCTCCCATACACTGCTCTGCCTCTCGACCCGGCACTGTTACTGACAGGCACTTTCCCTGCAGCTTCAGAGAAGCCTCAGTGTAAGTGAAGGTGAGTAACGGAGTCTGTCTGTGCGATGCAGACCCCCACCGGCTGACAGAGAATCATCCTCTCTGACAGCCGGTGAGGGTCTGCATCGCACAGACAGACTCCGTTACTGCCCTTCACTTACACTGTGGCTTCTATGAAGCTGCAGGGAAAGTGCCTGTCAGTAACGGTGCCGGGTAGAGAGGCAGAGCGGTGTATGGGAGTGGGGAGGAGTCAGAGGGGTGTATGGGAGCCACCCTCCAATACACCACTCTGGCTCCTCCCCCTCTCATACGCCACTCTGCCTCTCTACCCGCCTCCCTAGTGTCTTGTCAGAAACGGAGGTTCACAGGAGGCAGAGTGGAGTATGGGAGGGGGGAGGAGGCAGAGTGGCGTATGGGAGGGGGGAGGAGGCAGAGTGGAGTATGGGAAGGGGGAGGAGGCAAAGTGATGTATGGGAGGGGGAGGAGGCAAAGTGATGTATGGGAGGGGGAGGAGGCAGAGTGGTGTATGGGATGGGGAGGAGCCAGAGTGGTGTATGGGAGGAGGCAGAGTGGAGTATGGGAGGGGAGGAGGCAGAGTGGTATATGGGAGGGGGAGGAGGCAAAGTGATGCATGGGAGGGGAGGAGCCAAAGTGATGTATGGGAGGGGGGAGGAGGCAGAGTGGAGTATTAGAGGGGGGAGGAGCTAGAGTGGTGTATGGGAGGGGGAGGAGCCAGAGTGGTGTATGGGAGGGGGCGGAGCCAGAGTGGTGTATGGGTGAGTTATAGTGGTGTATGGGGGGTATTATGAATTTTTAGGGCATATAGGGGGTATAAGGCATATGGATATTAGGCATATCAGGGGGGCATAAACATATCTGGGGGTAAAAGGTATATCAGGGGGCTCAGTGGCATATAGGGGGTATAAGACATATCGATATTAGGCATTTCAGGGGGGCATAAAACACATCTGGGGCAAAAGGTATATCAGGGGGCTCAGTTGCATATCACTGGCATATAAGGAGTATAAGGCATATCAGGGGCACAGTGGCATATCAGGGGACACAGTGGAATCTGGCATATAAGAGGTATAAGGCATATATGGGGGCAGAGTGGCAAGCTGGGGGTCAGATGTGCATAACTGGGGGCAGTTTGGTAAAGAAAAAAATTTAAACAAGGCTTTTTTCTCAGTTTTTATTAAATATGAAAAATAGTTAACATATGAATTAATATTTACTAATAACTTTGTATTAAAACCTAGTTTGAGAAACACTGTGTTTGGGTTCTTGTAGCATTTATTATTATGTCAGTAAAATAAGAAGGTGAATAGAGAGAGGCCATTGCAATAAAGAGATGAAAGTGTAAATTGTACGTTTTTTATTGCAATTTTTCTTCAATTTAAAATAATGTATTTTTTTATCCGATTAATCGACAAAATAATCAGCCAACTAATCGATTATTAAAATAATCGTTAGTTGCAGCCCTATATAACATATCGTTTTAGATTAAGGATATCTTATATATTTATATATATATATGTATGTATATTTACAGTGATTTAAACAGATTCACTTTTTTGTGTATAAGAGAATGTTCATATAGACTGGACTAATTGAAGATGGAGACTAAACAAGACGATTTTAGAGCTTTAATCTTTGTAACATAATCTGAAGATCCCAGATTGAATTAAAATCAGGGAATTTTATACCCCATCATCTGGCATAAGAACGTTTTTTTTTCAATTATTATTTTCCTTAACTACAAGTAAAATTAACAGAAATTTAAAAATATATATATTTTAAATTTTGAGCCATAGCACTATACATTTTGAAGTTTGGGGTTTTTTTTGGGTTAAAAAGGTATAACATCATTTAGAATGCAAAAACATTACTTCCATTCATTAATTTAGATTCTTAGTTTTATTTTGTTCACAAATAGAACTAGAGTCTCTTAGTGGATGCACTGAAGCTACACAGTATTGCCAGGGCTATAACCAAGAGTTATGTGTTAAAGCACCGGTGCGAAAAGTATTTAACTGGCGTTCTGGAGATAAATTACCGAGCATACCAGCAACCTGTCCTTTGCTATAGATTAAACAAATACTAAATAATTTAATAAAAAGTTTGCATTTATATCCGAATATAGACAAGTTAGGTGATGCATCTACAACAAGGCAAAAGAAAAATTTCCACGCATGATTAAGATAATGGGATGGGCATTAAGATATCCTTAATCTAAGACGAGATCAACAATTTATTAAAGTCTGAGATTTATGACAGGAAAGACGGGCAAATGGTAAGAAGGTACCTAGAACAAATCACTGCAAACCATGTGTAGCTATACTGACACACACCTAATAAACAAGGCAGCATCCTCTGTGCATCTATATATACACTTATATTATATATATTATATATATATATATATATATATATATATATATATATATATATTGTGTGTGTGTATGCCAGAGAACGAATGACAGCATGATGTGTGCATCATACATAATGTCATTCCTTATCAATATTAAGCCAATAAAGTTAACAAATCCTTAGGACACGAATGTGTAATAAATGGGAAAAATAGTGTCTTCTGTGTACACTGTGCAGGTGAGTGACGAAGTAATGTGTGATGTACAATGCATCATAATATGAAGTCCATGAGAAGGGACTGATATTAGGTGGAAGAAGCGATTAGGGATCCCAAAGAATGATGAATTGGAGAGTAAATCGTAAACCCCGTGGAATACCTGAACCTTTTAAACCCACGGCTTCATTTTAAGCGATTAGCCTGTTTTTTTTAATACAAATACACACTGCAAGCACGCGTGGGACATGTCATCACTCACCGGGTACCAGATCCTCTTCCTCCCCGGCCGCCATCGCAGTAATTTACTGAGGTACACAGAGTGATTTATATGTGCAGTGCCGACAGCCGGACAACTGGTGTAAACTCATTGACAGCCCGCTTGCCTAAAGCAGCGGAAGGTCGCTCGTCTGTCAGGGATCTGCGACCGGAAGTAAACAAACTGCCGGTCTATAGCAACGGGGGTGGGAGAAGCAGAAGAACAGGAGGAGGTGAGTGTCCTTATCTGGCGACACCTGGTGGCCGGAGGGCTTCACTTCGGTGTCGTGAGTGCTCAGTAGTGTACCGAGTAGGATCGGGCGTTAAACAGACTGCAGTGTGTCTAGTAACGGTGCACAGAAAGGGATGCAAAACGGAAGGAAAGAGACTTTAGGCAATACGGAGGCTGTCCTTTCAGGTTCAGTTTCTCCTCTCTCATATGTCAAGCATCACAGCACCTCACATTAAAAGAAAAATAGTACTCATGGTTTCAATAATTACAGCACAATTTTTCCTTTAAATAATAACATTTCAGGGAAAGAAAATGTAAAAATAACGAGCAGGATGACATCTTGTGTTGTTCACATTTTTTTATATAAATAAAGCTGTGAGTGGCATACAGTACTCTGGCAGTGGAAGGGTTAAATGTGTTGCGTGGTGGATGCATGGGCGTAGGAACCCCTAAAAATCTGGGGGGGATAGCATTTTTACTGGTAGGGTATATTCTTGTTCAGTAAACTGGGAATTGTTCATGGCAAATTTTATATAAATGTATGTGTGGTGTGTGTGTACAATTTCCGCACAAAAAAGTATCATGTTCAGTTTTCACAGACAAGCTCTTTATTAAACAAACAGGTCAAAGAAAATTAACCAAAAGTTTGGCCTATATTTCAGTTATTTCACTTAGAACAACCGGTAATAATACTTTAAGTAATGCACAATTGCCAAAATTTTAACAAAAGATCCTACAGAAATGCAATGATGCAATTAACCCTTTCCGCATTTGTGGTCTGGGAGCAGACAACACTTAAATACTCTTATAGAAATATTTTATTAACTGCAGGCAGAGTAAGACCCTACAACCAACGCACTGTAGTGGTTATGGTGCAAAGTAGCTGTTTTGCACACTGGGGCACAGTCATGATCCCCAAAACTGTTCCCACAAAGTTAGAAGCAAAATGTCTTGGTTTATCACCTTCAGCTCATAAAACGTTCTACTAGATAAATGGGAGAAAATTCCCACAGAAACTCACAAAAAGACAAATCTTACAACCACAGATGGACCCCACTGGACACGGCCACAGAGACTACTATGATGTATTGAAGGAACCATCTAAGACTCCTAACACGTCATACACACAGGAACATATCCACACACTTAAACACTTGAATAACATACACACGCATGCACACACTTACGTACACACACAATGGGTTAAACATGTGTTACAGGGAATCATAATCTTCCCTTTAAGTACGACATGCCTGCTCATACCCACATATGCACTGCTCTTACGCATGCCTGCCCACAAAAACACACGTATACGCTGCAATTGCCTGCACATACACACTTGCCAGTACTCACACATATGCACTACCCTTATACACGCCTGCCCAAACATACATAATCTGCTCACACACACATGCCTCCCCATAAATATACACTGCCCTTGCACATACTTACACAGACATATACACTATAAGACAAATACACTCCTTATATACACACATATACACTGCCCATACACACGTACACGTATACACTGCCCATACACACGTACACATATACACTGCCCATACACACGTACACATATACACTGCCCATACACACGTACACATATACACTGCCCATACACACATACACATATACACTGCCCATACAGATACACACATATACACTGCCCATACACACATACACATATACACTGCCCATACAGACGTACACATATACACTGCCTATGCAGACATACACATATACACTGCCTATACACACGTACACATATACACTGCCCATACACACATACACATGTACACTGCCCATACACATATACACTGCCTATACACACGTACACATATACACTGCCCATACAGATACACACATATACACTGCCCATACACACATACACATATACACTGCCCATACAGATACACACATATACACTGCCCATACACACATACACATATACACTGCCCATACACACATACACATATACACTGCCCATACAGACGTACACATATACACTGCCTATACACACGTATACATATACATATACACTGCCCATACACACACATATACACTGCCCATACAGACATACACATATACACTGCCCATACACACATACACTGTCTATACAGACATACACATATACACTGCCCATACAGACATACACATATACACTGCCCATACAGACGTACACATATACACTGCCCATACAGACGTACACATATACACTGCCCATACAGACATACACATATACACTGCCCATACAGACGTACACATATACACAGCCCATACACATATACACTGCCCATACAGACATACACATATACACTGCCCATACAGACGTACACATATACACTGCCCATACAGACGTACACATATACACTGCCCATACAGACGTACACATATACACTGCCCATACAGACATACACATATACACTGCCCATACAGACGTACACATATACACAGCCCATACACATATACACTGCCCATACAGACATACACATATACACTGCCCATACAGACGTACACATATACACTGCCCATACACACACATATACACTGCCCATACAGATACACACATATACACTGCCCATACAGACATACACATATACACTGCCCATACAGACGTATGCACATACACGCACATATACACAGCTGCCCTATACACATATGCCTGCCCAAGTGCCCATACACATGCCTTATCATATGTATATACACACACAAATCTACCATCAGACCCCCCCACCTTCGTTCTCCACATCAGACCCCCCCACAACCTTTGTTCTCCACATCAGACCCCCTCCCACCCACCTTCATTCTCCACATCAGACCCCCCTAACCCACCTTTGTTTTCCACATCAGACCCCCCCACAACCTTCGTTTTCTACATCAGACCCCCCCACAACCTTCGTTTTCTACATCAGACCCCCCCCCACAACCTTTGTTCTCCACATCAGACCCCCCAATAATCAACCATCCACCCACCTTGGTTCTCCACAAATCTTACCTTTTCTTCCTCCTTTCTGCTTTCTCTTCCTTCTTCCTCCTTCCTGCTTCCTGCTTTCTGCTTCCTCCTTTCTGATTTCTGTTCTAACTTTCCTTCTGTTTGCCGCTCGCAGTCTGTGCAGTGCGGCTGCGCACAGCTGTTTCTGCTGAGCGCCGGGGCTGGATATAAACGTCATATCCCGTCGCCCCGGCGCTCAGTTACAGACAGCTGGTGAGTGTGACCTTAATGCAGCTGCAGGACTGGTTGGGGAGATCACGGATTTCCCTAACCAGTCCTGCAGGCTGCAGCTGCCGATCGGGCAGCTGTGAGCACCCTCACAGCTGCACCCGAGTGCGCTCACCCTGGGGGGGATTTCTATATTATCGGTCCCCCCCGCATGATTTCCTGGGGGGGATCCGTCCCCCCCGGTTCCTACGCCCGTGGGTGGATGGAACCTCTTCTGTCGGCTATCGTTGTGACATCATAATTGAAGCTTCAGGTATTACACTGGTTTTCCCCACCGAGTGCCATTTTGAAGGGCCATCCCAAGACAGCTGTCTTCCTGGCAAAGCGAACTGCAGAGTGTCGGCTACCCGGCAAAGAGATTTGCAGAGTGTCAGCGTTCCAGCAAGAGATCTGCGAACCACATGAAGCGTGTGAATTATTTTTTTTTTAATTATATATACAACATCTTATGATCGATGAACACAATTTATAATTATTTTTTTTGTTTGTTGTTTTTTTGTTTTAATGTAGTCAGAGTTAACCTCTTAGTGCCCAGAGGGAAGGGTAGTTCTTCCAGCCATGGTTCCCCAGAGGTTTCCTCCTAAAAATGGGGGTTTTCCTCTCCTCCGAGCTGAAGAATGACTCTTTGTGAGTCCAGAGGTAGCTCCTTCTCTGTCCCCTTGCCCCTATCCATACAATGTTTTTTTTTATTATATAATAAAGTTTTGATTGTCCCCAACATTGATGTGTATGAGTAATTATTTCAAAATCATAAAAGGGATTAATTACTTTTAGTTCAAATATATTATTTCCTACTTAGAGGGTGGTAGGTAAATGGAAGTGGAAGGGGCTAATACACAAAAGTGCAGCTTCTCCAGTACCCTGGGTCACTACAGGGAAGCTTGGGGTCATGGGAGCGGTGTTGCAGCATGTCCCACTACCTGCCCACTTCAACAATGGCGTGTGGCTAGCCCCACCCATGCTGCCAGCTGGACCACCCAGTGATGTCAACAGGACTGCCCACCAAGTCAACAGGACTGCTCACCAACATCAGCAGCACCGCCAACCTGCATCCCACAAAGAGGGCTCTGGGTACCAGGACCCTAATGTTCCAATGTATGCTAAATAAAGAAGCAGAGGCTCAGCACTATGTATGCTAAGACAGTGAGGGAATTTAAACATGGATCGGATAGGCATATAGTTATTTTGAATCAAGACCAGGCCGAGTGCTGATTAAGGTTTGAACCTTTCTGTTATGGGCAAAAAAGCATACTAGATGGGTCGAATAAATGTTGTTCAGCTTTGATGTTATGGAGGGCAGAATTTTGTAAGGCAAACAATTTGGATTGGGACAGGCCCAGTAAAACTAGCGCTTACACACTCACATTAAAATATTCTCATGCATCTGCAGCCTTATCTTATCCGCACACCTGGGAACTCTCTGGCTCCGACTGCCCAGAGCCCACCTTGCAGGATGCGGCTAGGAAGGCCTTCCTGACATCACCTGCCCCACCGATGTCATTGGTGGATCCCATCAACATGCAGGAGAAGTGGGCATGATGTGGGGCGTACCTCATTGCTGCTCCTGTGACCCGGGGTTTCCTGATCCAGGGAAACAGTGCTTCACCCCAAGTCTCCAGATGAAACCCAGAGAGTTCCCAGATATGCTCGTCTGGAGACTTTCCTTAGGGAAACCAATGATTCTGAGCTCATAGAAAAGTGGGCATCTAAGAAAGAAAGGTGAACCAATGGGTTTGGTTCCTAAAGAGCCATTGACCCTCATAAAAAGACCAAGGGTGTATGCTATTGCTTTTTTTCATTCATTCTGTTAATATTAACATTGCTCTGAGCAATCTTTTTCCCCATTGCTTTTTCCCCATCATCTTTGCTGTCCAGGTACCACACATTTTGGCTATTCTTAACAAAATATTCTACCACTTTTTCTTGGGTTCCTTAAGGATATTTAAATGCTGTATCTCTAATGTGATACATAGATGTAACATTTGTTTACCAGAATTATTGAGCACTCAGCCAGTGAAATGGTTAATTACTCTTTTTACAGTGGGTATAACTAAAACTTCACAATTCCTCTTCTATTCGGTCCTTTGGACCCACTTACAAATACATACTCACGTGAAAACATCCTCCACAGCCTTACCTTGTCCAAAGACTTTCCATTAGCACACAGTGCGAGCAGCCATTACTCGGGCCAGCCCTTGCCCCTTATCCTGCAGGTTGCACAGGGTGCACTACATGAGCATACCTGGGAACTTTCTAAATCAGCTGTCCTCAGATTCTCCAATACCGGTCCTCATGGAAACCTTGACTTCTCATTATTTAAAGAGACACATAATTGAGTCACCTCCAGTCAAGCAGGCATATCAACCATAACATACTGGAAGCAAAAGCACCAGTTGGGTGTAAAATAGCAATGCATATAATGCACAATATCAGGCTCCAGTAATAATACAAATAAGTAATAACACAGCAGGAAAATAGACTGCATTGTGCATACCTGTAATTTTGTTTGGGAGATTACTGTGAGCTGGACACATGAACGGACAGAACATTTGAGCTAGTGGCTAAAGGAAATATTTGTAGAAAAAAGCTAGATTAAGACATCCCTCGGCATTATATTCTGACCCATTCCACCACCGTTCCTCAATCTCTAGGGTCTCATTACTGATGTTGTAAACTAATAGTCACTCTCCTTCAGATCATGAAATGGTTGCCGTAAGGTCTTGCAATGTGATATTTTCAGCAGAGGAAGCAGATACGCATAAATATCAGATAATGAGATGTGATTTTGTGGATCATTCATGAGAAATCCCCTACCGGCAATCGACTAAAATATGTTTGGTCTAAGTAAAAAAATAAATAAATAAATAAACACTCTAGAAGCATTAGTTACAAGCATAGTTACATAAATTCATGTCAAAACAATTACGGAAACTAGATGAAACCATCTGTTTTTATAGAGCTGGTTTTTTGTAACGCTGGTACAAATGGTGTGTAATTACAGTCATATAAGTATTAGAACATTCCCTGAAATAGGCACTATATGAAATTATTTCCATATTACACTGTGAAGGTGTAATAATATATAATTAAGCAAGATGCTTTTGATTTATGAATGGGTCCGGTATGAGTTAGAGGCAGATGATTGTAGATCAGTGATGGGCAACCTTTTTGGCGTGGTGTGTCAAAAATCGGCAAAAAAATCGAGCATAACTCGCATGGTGTGTCACTTCGACAAAAAAACATAATTTTGCGCAATTTATAGTTTAAACTACAAAAATGGTACAGCATAACACCCATCACTCTCACACACTTACCAAACCGCATTTACCAATCCACACGCATACCAATCCACACGCATACACCAATCCACACACATAAACCAATCCACACACATACACCAATCCACACACATACACCAATCCACACACATACACCAATCCACACACATACCAATCCACACACATACCCCAATCCACACATACCCCAATCCACACACACATACACCAATCCACACACACATACACCAATCCACACACACATACACCAATCCACACACACATACACCAATCCACACACACATACACCAATCCACACACACATACACCAATCCACACACACATACACCAATCCACACACATACACCAATCCACACACATACCCCAATCCACACATATACCCCAATCCACACATACATACCAATCCACACACATACCAATCCACACACATACCAATCCAGTCTCACTGTATGCTTTCCTACCTTTCCTCTTTTCTCCTTACAGCTCCTTTTCCTGCTCTTCGCTCCTCTTCTTCTTCAGTTCTTCTGTCTTCTTCCGAGGGTACGTGGTTCAGAGGGCACGCACAGCGGTGGGCGCGGCTTCAGTGTTGTGCGCCGGGATCTGACAACAAACCCCGGCGCACAACAGCTGTTGCCGCGCGGATCGCAAGGGAGCGGTATCGGAGGTCTTTAACAGACCTCCGGCTCCCTTGAGTGATTTTAAGCCGGGTTCAAGGGAGATCCTTGAACCGGCTTAAAATCACTCAAGGGAGCCGGTGGTCTGTTAAAGACCTCCGATACCGCTCCCTTGCGAGCCTGCTCCTCCAGCGGCGGACATTACTGTCCGTCTCTGGAGGGGTGCCGGGTGCCGGCAAGTTGGCACCCCCCTGATGAGCGGCACCCGGTGCGGACCGCCCCCCGCTAGGTACGCTACTGCACGTCCCGCCCCCCCCCCCCCCCCGTTCCTCCAGCACAGATTCTTTCATCCTCGGCGGCCGTGCAGGAGCCGAGGATGAATCGCATGAAATCCTGCGCGTGTCACCCCAAATGGCGTGTCATAGGTTCGCCATCACTGTTGTAGATTATCACAAGCAAAATTGACGTTAATTAGTTTAAGTACAAATATTACATCTATGTCCTCCATGAGAAAGATTGCTACTTTGAACGGCACCTGTGATCACAAAATTAAATACATTGTGCATTTTCTTCTAGCCATAGGCATGTTTGAAAGAGAAGTCAGAAGTATGGATGAACTAAACATTTAAATATACCGTACAAGTCTCAATGTACCATATTGCTTTTCAGGATTCTAATTTCACTAATTCTTGTAATATACAGATTATATAACATATCGTTTTAGATTAAGGATATTTTATATATATATATATATATATATATATATATATATATATATATGTATGTATATTTACAGTGATTTAAACAGATTCACTTTTTTGTGTATAAGAAAATGTTCATATAGACTGGTCTGGTCCTCTGGCGGCGCTACATTGATGATGTACTGATTATATGGAAAGGGACACCAGAGGATCTCAATAAGTTTTTAGACTTTATAAATGACAACCAATACAATTTAAAATTTTCATCATGCATTCACCCTCAAGAAATTAATTTTCTAGATCTTACACTCTATATAGAGGAGGACATGATAAAATCCAAAACGTTCCTTAAACCAACAGATGGTAATAGTTACCGTATTTGCTCGATTATAAGACGACCCTGATTATAAGACGACCCCCCAAAATCTGAATATTAAATTAGGAAAAAAAAGAAAAAGCCTGAATATAAGACGACCCCAAAGGAAAAAAGTTTTACCAGTAAATGTTAATTCATGTAAACTATTTTTTTAATAAAAGCTATGATTGAGAAAAATATTTTTTTTTGTTTTTATTTCCTTGTATTTTCCAACCTGTCCCCCAGTTACGCACATCTGCCCCCAGGCTTGCCACCCCAATATGGCACTGTGGCCCATGATATGCCTTTTAACCCTCTATATGCCACTGTGCCCCATGGTATGCCTTTTGACCCCCTATGTGCCACTCTGCCTCCAGAAATGCCTTATACCCCTATATCCCATTCTGGCATTTAGGGGGTTAAAACGCATATTATGGGGCAGAGTGGCATATAGGGAGGTATAAGGCATTTCAGGAGGCAGAGTGGCATTAAGGGAGTTAAAAGGCATTGTATAGAGCACTCTGCCTCCAGAAATGCCTTATACCCCTATATGCCACTCTGGCATTTAGGGGGTTAAAAGGCATATTATGGGGCAGAATGGCATATAGGGAGGTATAAGGCATTTCAGGAGGCAGAGTGCTCTATTAAATGCCCCCTTAACGCCACTCCAGAAATGCCCTATGCCCCCATTTAACACACACACACACACCCTATACCCCCATTTAACATACCCCCATTTAACACACACACACACTCTCTCTCGCTCCCCCCCTTCCCCTCTCTCATCCCCCTCTCACCCCTCTCTCCCCCCTCAGCCCTCTCTTACCGGTGCTTCCAGCCGGGGTAGCGGGTTGACGTCGCTTTCCGCTGCAGCCGCAAGGAGGTGGAGTTGGCAGCGGGGGTTTGTATGCGTCCGTCGCGTATACTTTCCCCGGCTGTCAGGGGTCAGAGATCAGAGTTCCCCGCACCGGTGCGGGGAACTCTGGTCTCTGACAGCCGGGGAAGGTCTACGCGAAGGACGCAGACAACCCCCGCTGCTAGCCACACCTCCTTCCGGCTGCAGCGGACGTTGTCTGCGCGGATCGCGTGGACGTCAACCCGCTGCCCCGGCAACACAGCAGGAAGCACCGGTAAGTGTGTGTGTGATGGGGGGGGGTGAGACAGGAGGATCCAGGTCCCCTGCAGCGGTGCGGGGGATCTGGATCTTAGTCTCCTAATCAGACCTCTATTTGAGGTCTGATTAGAAGACGACCCCGATTAGAAGACAAGGGGTATTTTTCAGAGCATTTGCTCTGAAAAAAACCTCGTCTTATAATCGAGCAAATACGGTATATTGACTACGCCAGCTGCCATCCCCCACACTGGTTGCAGAATGTCCCTAAAGGACAATTCGCACATATCCGCAGGAATTGCACTAAGGACAATGATTTTTTAACTCAAAGCGGATTATTAATGGATAAATTTAGAGAGAAATTATTAGAGAGAAAGAGCTTTTACAAAAACACCTGGATTGTACAATAAAGAAAAAGAGGGATTTTTTTCTGGGAGAAAGGGAACATAAATCTAAGAAAACGTTCGATTTTGCGCTCTTAACAAAATATAATGATAAGGCGTTTGAAATTAAAAAGGCAATAAAAAAATGCTGGCCTATTTTGCACCAAGATAACGTCTTAAAAAATCACCTCCCAGAAAAACCGAATATAATTTATAAGAAGGTTGAAAGTTTGAAATCAATTCTGGCCCCGAGCGTTCTGCCCCTAGTGACGGAAACCATAAAGGAAGATAACTCCTTTCTTAAAAAGAAAAATCCAGGGTTTTACAGATGCGGGAAATGCAAGCTTTGTAGGACGTGTTTAAAACAAGATAAAAAAAACCACTAAGTTCAAATGCTCTATCACCAAGAAAGAATATAACATTAGGCATTTTATTCACTGTGGGTCTAAGCAGGGGCGTAGCTAGAGTATTTGGCACCCGGGGCGGATCCTGTAAGTGGCACCCCCCCCCCAAAATGTAAAGACATCTACAAAATTATGTTGGCAAGAATATTTATTGAACCAATTTGTAAACTGTAAACAACAAGAAATCTGAAAAAATAAATTAATAATTTATAAGTAAAATAAACACGTTTAAATAACATTTACTGAACATATAATAGTGCTTTCTTTAATAACCCTCCAAAAAAAACGGCGTCCACATTGCCCACATAGAACCTGACCAGCACCCAAATTACACACACATAGGACGTGCCATATTTGCCCCCAAACAGCCCAGTATGAGTCAGCATTGTTCCCAAACAGCCGAGTGTACGCCATCTTTGTCTCATAAACACGCTACCTGTGCCATCTTTGTCCCATAAACACCCTGCTTATACCATCTTTGCCTTTTTGACAAATCAACTATACACCTATGATTAACACAAACACTTTTACAGTCACTCACTAATTCACTTTCATTCACACAATAATTTATTCTTTCACACAAATTATTTACACATATTCATTGATGCATTCTCACAAATCCCTTAAATCTCTCGCTCATTCACACAATTCATCCACACATTAATCCATTCGCTCTCATTCTGACTCTTTATTTCAATATTCTTGCTACCTTCCTTTCTCCCTATCTACACATTCTCACCCCTTCTGCCCTATCTAGCCCTTCTCACTTCCTTCTCCCTATCTACCCCCTATCCCCCCCGTCTCACTCCCTTCTCCCTATCTACCCCCCCTAACTATCTACCCTCTCCCCCCTTTGAAGTTCACTTACCTTTCAGGAGTCCTGGTGTGGGGGTGCAAGGCCTCTGTCTCCCAGCTCTGCCACTGTATGGAACAGCATGGTAAGTGTGGATTGGTAAATGTGTGAGAGTGCATAATTATATAATGAAAAAGACATTGGAAATGGTACAGCATAACACCCATCACTCTCACACATTTACCAATCCACACTTACCATTCCAGATGCCACACATACCAATCCACAGATTCCACACATACCAATCCACAGATCCCACACATACCACACACACCAATCCACAGATTCCACACATACCAATCCACACATACCAATCCACAGATTCCACACATACCAATCCACAGATTCCACACATACCAATCCACACTTACCAATCTACAGATTCCACACATACCAATCCACACTTAACAATTCACACATACCAATCCACATTTACCAATCCACACTTACCAATCCACACATACCAATCCACAGATTCCACACATACCAATCCACAGATTCCACACATACCAATCCACGTTTACCAATCCACAGATTTCACACTTACCAATCCACATTTACCAATACACATACCAATCCAGATTCCACACATACCAATCCACAGATTCCACACATACCAATCCACATTTACCAATCCACACTTACCAATCCACTCTCACTCTAACTGAATGATTTCCTACCTTTCCTCTTTTCTTCTCACAGCAGTCAGCTCCTTTTCTTTCTCTTCGCTCCTCTTCTTCTGTCTTCTTCCTGGTTCAGAGGGCACGGACGGCGGTGGGCGCGGCTTCAGTGTTGTGCGCCGGGATCTAACAAACCCCGGCGCACAGCAGCAGTTGCCGCGCAGATCGCGAGTGAGCGGTATCGGAGGTCTTTAACAGAGACCTAACAGAGACCTAACCCCCCCTAACTATCTACCCTCTCCCCCCTTTGAAGTTCACTTACCTTTCAGGAGTCATGGTGTGGGGGTGCAAGGCCTCTGTCTCCCAGCTCTGCCACTGTATGGAACAACATGGTAAGTGTGGATTGGTAAGTGTGGATTGGTAAATGTGTGAGAGTGATGGGAGTTATGATGTACTTTAGAGCATAATTATATAATGAAAAAGACATTGGAAATGGTACAGCATAACACCCATCACTCTCACACATTTACCAATCCACACTTACCATCCACAGATTCCACACATACCAATCCACACTTACCAATCCACACTTACCAATCCACAGATTCCACACATACCAATCCACACTTAACAATTCACACATACCAATCCACATTTACCAATCCACATTTACCAATCCACACATACCAATCCACAGATTCCACACATACCAATCCACAGATTCCACACATACCAACCCACACATACCAATCCACAGATTCCACACATACCAATCCACACATACCAATCAACAGATTCCACACATACCAATCCACGTTTACCAATCCACAGATTTCACACTTACCAATCCACATTTACCAATACACATACCAATCCACAGATTCCACACATACCAATCCACAGATTCCACACATACCAATCCACACTTACCAATCCACACTTACCAATCCACTCTCACTCTAACTGAATGATTTCCTACCTTTCCTCTTTTCTTCTTACAGCAGTCAGCTCCTTTTCTTTCTCTTCGCTCCTCTTCTTCTGTCTTCTTCCTGGTTCAGAGGGCACGGACGGCGGTGGGCGCGGCTTCAGTGTTGTGCGCCGGGATCTAACAAACCCCGGCGCACAGCAGCAGTTGCCGCGCAGATCGCGAGTGAGCGGTATCGGAGGTCTTTAACAGACCCCCGGCTCCCGGAGGTCTGTTAAAGACCTCCGATACCGCTCCCTTGCGAGCCTTCTCCTCCAGCGGCGGAAATTGCTGTCCGTCTCTGGAGGGGTGCCGGCAAGTTGGCACCCCCCTGATGAGCGGCACCCGGTGCGGACCGCCCCCCCCGCCAGGTACGCTACTGGGTCTAAGAACGTCATCTACCTCTTAGAATGCAGTTGTGGGATCCAGTACATCGGACGGACCACAAGGGAGCTGAAAGTTAGAGGCCTCGAACACCTCGGGGGTATACGCAACAATAGCCTAAAACACAGTGTTCCCAAACACTGTAACACTTGTAAGGATTTTTCCTTGGCTGATTTTAGGGTGATAGGAATAGATCTTGCCGCACCCCATTGGAGAGGTGGAGACTTGATACAGCTTTTGGCGAAGAAAGAGACAGAGTGGATCTTTAAATTTCAGACACATAAAAGGGGGGGGGTTAAATACTGACCTGGACATTCTAGCATTTATTAATGAATAAAAAAAAAAATCCACATTTTAAGCACTGAGACACATTTGAATGAGATGTAATGCACTTTATCATGTTGGCTTATAAGCTTTGCATTTGCACTTTTTTATATTTACTTACCTGGAATGATTTATTAGTTATGAACTACTCCTTTTCATGATGGAATTGTCCATTGCATAATAGAAAAAACAATGCACTTTCAATAAATAATGCACCTTATATATATCAAATAATGCACTTTATAATGATAAGTACATTAGTTTTTGCACTTTCTCACATATCACTTACCTGAGATTGTGTATTATCCTCTTATTTGTGGTACCGTCTATAGTTTTTTAATTCTTCCTCTTACTCTTATCTCCATTTTTATAGACTGGTATATGTCACATATGGATCTATTTATATAAACTTATATTTTAGATATATATAGACTTATACTTTTGTCAGTTAGTAAGACACACAGAGCATGTTTCTTATTCAAGTCTTTTTTATTTGTGGGATGCAAAAGGGAAATATGTCCGTTCTGTTTTAAGTATGCTTCGTCCCGGGACCTCTAAGCGAGCTATGGCTGTATTCTTCCTCCTTTGACTTGCAAGTGCACATTGACTGTGTTTGCCGTCCACGGAGATCATAACGGCGAATGAGGGTTCCTGTGGAGACGTACAGGGACGTAGTGGCGTCATGACGTACAAAGACGGGATAACGACGAGACTCGGCCCTCTACGGATACAACGTTGTGACGTACCCGGAAGCACCCATATAATATGGACTACGGACTCCAATAACATTTTACTTTGATTTTATTTGGTTTTATTGAGTTTGATTTTATTATTTGTTTATTGTCTCCTGAAGAAGCCGACGTGCTATCGGCGAAACGCGTCGAGACTAATAAAGTTGGAAGTTTATAGCTGTCTACCGGAGTATCCAATTGATTTAGCTTGTGCACATTACTCTTTGAGTTGTGCTACTTCATCTTTGTAAGTGCAATTTTTATTTATTCGTTTTGCGGCTTAAAGATATTGCACCATCTTGGTTCTCCTTGGTTTTACAGCTTTCAAGACTTATTATACATCAAGTGTATTCAGAGTCCGTTTGATGAGCTTCATATATCCAGCCCATTTGTGAGTCGATCTTACACCTCATTAATATATCGTTTATTTTACGTATTACACTATTAGTATTTTCTTTTTTGTTCCCCCATGTATATGCGCTCCACTATTTGCTGTTGGATGTTTGAAAGAGAAGTCAGAAGTATGGATCAACTAAACAGTTAAATATACCGTACAAGTCTCAATGTACCATATTGCTTTTCAGGATTCTAATTTCACTAATTCTTGTAATATACAGATTATATAACATTAGGGCTGAAACAACTAATCGATAAAATCGATAATAATCGATAATGAAAATCGATAATTATCGATTAATCGGATCGATTTTTATCGATTATAAAAAGGTTTTTTTCAGAGCAAATGCTATGAAAAACTCCTCTCCTTATAATAATCCGATCTCAAACAGAGATCGGATTATAACACCGGAATCCAGATCCCCCGTAACGCTGCAGGAGACCTGGATTCCCCTCACTGTCGGCCGGTCTCTCACTTCCGTCTCTCTCCCCCTCCCATCTGCCTCCTCCCCCCTCCCATACACTGCTCTGCCTCTCTACCCGGCACTGTTACTGACAGGCACTTTCCCTGCAGCTTCAGAGAAGCCTCAGTGTAAGTGAAGGTGAGTAACGGAGTCTGTCTGTGCGATGCAGACCCCCACCGGCTGACAGAGAATCATCCTCTCTGACAGCCGGTGAGGGTCTGCATCGCACAGACAGACTCCGTTACTGCCCTTCACTTACACTGTGGCTTCTATGAAGCTGCAGGGAAAGTGCCTGTCAGTAACGGTGCCGGGTAGAGAGGCAGAGCGGTGTATGGGAGTGGGGAGGAGTCAGAGGGGTGTATGGGAGCCACCCTCCAATACACCACTCTGGCTCCTCCCCCTCTCATACGCCACTCTGCCTCTCTACCCGCCTCCCTAGTGTCTTGTCAGAAACGGAGGTTCACAGGAGGCAGAGTGGAGTATGGGAGGGGGGAGGAGGCAGAGTGGCGTATGGGAGGGGGGAGGAGGCAGAGTGATGTATGGGAGGGGGAGGAGGCAGAGTGGTGTATGGGAGGGGGAGGAGCCAGAGTGGTGTATGGGAGGAGGCAGAGTGGAGTATGGGAGGGGAGGAGGCAGAGTGGTATATGGGAGGGGGAGGAGGCAAAGTGATGCATGGGAGGGGAGGAGCCAAAGTGATGTATGGGAGGGGGGAGGAGGCAGAGTGGAGTATTAGAGGGGGGAGGAGCTAGAGTGGTGTATGGGAGGGGGAGGAGCCAGAGTGGTGTATGGGAGGGGGCGGAGCCAGAGTGGTGTATGGGTGAGTTATAGTGGTGTATGGGGGGTATTATGAATTTTTAGGGCATATAGGGGGTATAAGGCATATGGATATTAGGCATATCAGGGGGGCATAAACATATCTGGGGGTAAAAGGTATATCAGGGGGCTCAGTGGCATATAGGGGGTATAAGACATATCGATATTAGGCATTTCAGGGGGGCATAAAACACATCTGGGGCAAAAGGTATATCAGGGGGCTCAGTTGCATATCACTGGCATATAAGGAGTATAAGGCATATCAGGGGCACAGTGGCATATCAGGGGACACAGTGGAATCTGGCATATAAGAGGTATAAGGCATATATGGGGGCAGAGTGGCAAGCTGGGGGTCAGATGTGCATAACTGGGGGCAGTTTGGTAAAGAAAAAAATTTAAACAAGGCTTTTTTCTCAGTTTTTATTAAATATGAAAAATAGTTAACATATGAATTAATATTTACTAATAACTTTGTATTAAAACCTAGTTTGAGAAACACTGTGTTTGGGTTCTTGTAGCATTTATTATTATGTCAGTAAAATAAGAAGGTGAATAGAGAGAGGCCATTGCAATAAAGAGATGAAAGTGTAAATTGTACGTTTTTTATTGCAATTTTTCTTCAATTTAAAATAATGTATTTTTTTATCCGATTAATCGATTAATCGACAAAATAATCAGCCAACTAATCGATTATTAAAATAATCGTTAGTTGCAGCCCTATATAACATATCGTTTTAGATTAAGGATATTTTATATATTTATATATATATATATATATATGTATGTATATTTACAGTGATTTAAACAGATTCACTTTTTTGTGTATAAGAGAATGTTCATATAGACTGGACTAATTGAAGATGGAGACTAAACAAGACGATTTTAGAGCTTTAATCTTTGTAACATAATCTGAAGATCCCAGATTGAATTAAAATCAGGGAATTTTATACCCCATCATCTGGCATAAGAACGTTTTTTTTTCAATTATTATTTTCCTTAACTACAAGTAAAATTAACAGAAATTTAAAAATATATATATTTTAAATTTTGAGCCATAGCACTACACATTTTGAAGTTTGGGGTTTTTTTTGGGTTAAAAAGGTATAACATCATTTAGAATGCAAAAACATTACTTCCATTCATTAATTTAGATTCTTAGTTTTATTTTGTTCACAAATAGAACTAGAGTCTCTTAGTGGATGCACTGAAGCTACACAGTATTGCCAGGGCTATAACCAAGAGTTATGTGTTAAAGCACCGGTGCGAAAAGTATTTAACTGGCGTTCTGGAGATAAATTACCGAGCATACCAGCAACCTGTCCTTTGCTATAGATTAAACAAATACTAAATAATTTAATAAAAAGTTTGCATTTATATCCGAATATAGACAAGTTAGGTGATGCATCTACAACAAGGCAAAAGAAAAATTTCCACGCATGATTAAGATAATGGGATGGGCATTAAGATATCCTTAATCTAAGACGAGATCAACAATTTATTAAAGTCTGAGATTTATGACAGGAAAGACGGGCAAAATGGTAAGAAGGTACCTAGAACAAATCACTGCAAACCATGTGTAGCTATACTGACACACACCTAATAAACAAGGCAGCATCCTCTGTGCATCTATATATACACTTATATTATATATATTATATATATATATATATATATTGTGTGTGTGTGTGTGTGTGTGTGTGTGTATGCCAGAGAACGAATGACAGCATGATGTGTGCATCATACATAATGTCATTCCTTATCAATATTAAGCCAATAAAGTTAACAAATCCTTAGGACACGAATGTGTAATAAATGGGAAAAATAGTGTCTTCTGTGTACACTGTGCAGGTGAGTGACGAAGTAATGTGTGATGTACAATGCATCATAATATGAAGTCCATGAGAAGGGACTGATATTAGGTGGAAGAAGCGATTAGGGATCCCAAAGAATGATGAATTGGAGAGTAAATCGTAAACCCCGTGGAATACCTGAACCTTTTAAACCCACGGCTTCATTTTAAGCGATTAGCCTGTTTTTTTTAATACAAATACACACTGCAAGCACGCGTGGGACATGTCATCACTCACCGGGTACCAGATCCTCTTCCTCCCCGGCCGCCATCGCAGTAATTTACTGAGGTACACAGAGTGATTTATATGTGCAGTGCCGACAGCCGGACAACTGGTGTAAACTCATTGACAGCCCGCTTGCCTAAAGCAGCGGAAGGTCGCTCGTCCGTCAGGGATCTGCGACCGGAAGTAAACAAACTGCCGGCCTATAGCAACGGGGGTGGGAGAAGCAGAAGAACAGGAGGAGGTGAGTGTCCTTATCTGGCGACACCTGGTGGCCGGAGGGCTTCACTTCGGTGTCGTGAGTGCTCAGTAGTGTACCGAGTAGGATCGGGCGTTAAACAGACTGCAGTGTGTCTAGTAACGGTGCACAGAAAGGGATGCAAAACGGAAGGAAAGAGACTTTAGGCAATACGGAGGCTGTCCTTTCAGGTTCAGTTTCTCCTCTCTCATATGTCAAGCATCACAGCACCTCACATTAAAAGAAAAATAGTACTCATGGTTTCAATAATTACAGCACAATTTTTCCTTTAAATAATAACATTTCAGGGAAAGAAAATGTAAAAATAACGAGCAGGATGACATCTTGTGTTGTTCACATTTTTTTATATAAATAAAGCTGTGAGTGGCATACAGTACTCTGGCAGTGGAAGGGTTAAATGTGTTGCGTGGTGGATGGAACCTCTTCTGTCGGCTATCGTTGTGACATCATAATTGAAGCTTCAGGTAATACACTGGTTTTCCCCACCGAGTGCCATTTTGAAGGGCCATCCCAAGACAGCTGTCTTCCTGGCAAAGCGAACTGCAGAGTGTCGGCTACCCGGCAAAGAGATTTGCAGAGTGTCAGCGTTCCAGCAAGAGATCTGCGAAGCACATGAAGCGTGTGAATTATTTTTTTTTTAATTATATATACAACATCTTATGATCGATGAACACAATTTATAATTATTTTTTTTGTTTGTTGTTTTTTTGTTTTAATGTAGTCAGAGTTAACCTCTTAGTGCCCAGAGGGAAGGGTAGTTCTTCCAGCCATGGTTCCCCAGAGGTTTCCTCCTAAAAATGGGGGTTTTCCTCTCCTCCGAGCTGAAGAATGACTCTTTGTGAGTCCAGAGGTAGCTCCTTCTCTGTCCCCTTGCCCCTATCCATACAATGTTTTTTTTTTATTATATAATAAAGTTTTGATTGTCCCCAACATTGATGTGTATGAGTAATTATTTCAAAATCATAAAAGGGATTAATTACTTTTAGTTCAAATATATTATTTCCTACTTAGAGGGTGGTAGGTAAATGGAAGTGGAAGGGGCTAACACACAAAAGTGCAGCTTCTCCAGTACCCTGGGTCACTACAGGGAAGCTTGGGGTCATGGGAGCGGTGTTGCAGCATGTCCCACTACCTGCCCACTTCAACAATGGCATGTGGCTAGCCCCACCCATGCTGCCAGCTGGACCACCCAGTGATGTCAACAGGACTGCCCACCAAGTCAACAGGACTGCCCACCAAGTCAACAGGACTGCTCACCAACATCAGCAGCACCGCCAACCTGCATCCCACAAAGAGGGCTCTGGGTACCAGGACCCTAATGTTCCAATGTATGCTAAATAAAGAAGCAGAGGCTCAGCACTATGTATGCTAAGACAGTGAGGGAATTTAAACATGGATCGGATAGGCATATAGTTATTTTGAATCAAGACCAGGCCGAGTGCTGATTAAGGTTTGAACCTTTCTGTTATGGGCAAAAAAGCATACTAGATGGGTCGAATAAATGTTGTTCAGCTTTGATGTTATGGAGGGCAGGATTTTGTAAGGCAAACAATTTGGATTGGGACAGGCCCAGTAAAACTAGCGCTTACACACTCACATTAAAATATTCTCATGCATCTGCAGCCTTATCTTATCCGCACACCTGGGAACTCTCTGGCTCCGACTGCCCAGAGCCCACCTTGCAGGATGCGGGTAGGAAGGCCTTCCTGACATCACCTGCCCCACCGATGTCATTGGTGGATCCCATCAACATGCAGGAGAAGTGGGCATGATGTGGGGCGTACCGCATTGCTGCTCCTGTGACCCGGGGTTTCCTGATCCAGGGAAACAGTGCTTCACCCCAAGTCTCCAGATGAAACCCAGAGAGTTCCCAGATATGCTCGTCTGGAGACTTTCCTTAGGGAAACCAATGATTCTGAGCTCATAGAAAAGTGGGCATCTAAGAAAGAAAGGTGAACCAATGGGTTTGGTTCCTAAAGAGCCATTGACCCTCATAAAAAGACCAAGGGTGTATGCTATTGCTTTTTTCATTCATTCTGTTAATATTAACATTGCTCTGAGCAATCTTTTTCCCCATTGCTTTTTCCCCATCATCTTTGCTGTCCAGGTACCACACATTTTGGCTATTCTTAACAAAATATTCTACCACTTTTTCTTGGGTTCCTTAAGGATATTTAAATGCTGTATCTCTAATTTGATACATAGATGTAACATTTGTTTACCAGAATTATTGAGCACTCAGCCAGTGAAATGGTTAATTACTCTTTTTACAGTGGGTATAACTAAAACTTCACAATTCCTCTTCTATTCGGTCCTTTGGACCCACTTACAAATACATACTCACGTGAAAACATCCTCCACAGCCTTACCTTGTCCAAAGACTTTCCATTAGCACACAGTGCGAGCAGCCATTACTCGGGCCAGCCCGTGCCCCTTATCCTGCTGGTTGCACAGGGTGCACTACATGAGCATACCTGGGAACTTTCTAAATCAGCTGTCCTCAGATTCTCCAATACCGGTCCTCATGGAAACCTTGACTTCTCGTTATTTAAAGAGACACATAATTGAGTCACCTCCAGTCAAGCAGGCATATCAACCATAACATACTGGAAGCAAAAGCACCAGTTGGGTGTAAAATAGCAATGCATATAATGCACAATATCAGGCTCCAGTAATAATACAAATAAGTAATAACACAGCAGGAAAATAGACTGCATTGTGCATACCTGTAATTTTGTTTGGGAGATTACCGTGAGCTGGACACATGAACGGACAGAACATTTGAGCTAGTGGCTAAAGGAAATATTTGTAGAAAAAAAGCTAGATTAAGACATCCCTCGGCATTATATTCTGACCCATTCCACCACCGTTCCTCAATCTCTAGGGTCTCATTACTGATGTTGTAAACTAATAGTCACTCTCCTTCAGATCATGAAATGGTTGCCGTAAGGTCTTGCAATGTGATATTTTCAGCAGAGGAAGCAGATACGCATAAATATCAGATAATGAGATGTGATTTTGTGGATCATTCATGAGAAATCCCCTACCGGCAATCGACTAAAATGGAAATTTTTTACTCACCGTAAATTCCTTTTTCCTAAATACAGTGGCAGTACGACTGGGGTAGTGTTCTCTCCTGTGGACAAGATGCTTAAAAGAATAGAAAGGGTTAAGTCACGGAGAACTCCTCCTACTTACCCATAAAACCCGGCTTCCCCTGAACAGCCCCAGTAAGTAACAAGAACACAAAACTGCTTGCAAAAATAATTTATTAGGAATAAAGGGAGGGAAATCCGTACTGCCACTGTATTTAGGAAAAAGGAATTTACGGTGAGTAAAAAATTTCCATTTTTCCTGTCATACAGTGGCAGTACGACTGGGATGTAACAAGATCCCGTAAAAAAGGGGAGGGCAATAGATTCCTCAGGAAACAACAGCTTGGAGCACCTATGCCCAGAATCCGCTGCTGAGGATGAGAAGGCGTCTAGTCGGTAGCGAGGAACGAATGTATTGAAAGACGACCACGTAGCTGCTCTGCAAATATCCTCTGGTGAAGCGGAAGCCTTCTCAGCCCAAAAGGCAGACACGGCCCTGGTTGAGTGGGCAGTGATCGGCGATAAAGGTAGGTCAGAGACATGGTAGCCCATGTGAATAGTTTCCGTGATCCATCTTGACAAGGAAGCCTTAGTGGCAGCCTTACCCGCCGAACGACCATACCAAGAAACAAAAAGCTGGTCGGTGGAACGGATGGAGGAAGTCCCAGCAATATATAACTCTAGTGCTCTCTAACATCCAACATATGCCACTTAGCTTCATCCGTAGAGGAAGGAGACGGAAAAAATGATGGAAGCACCAAGGGCTGAATAATAGGGGACTTTGACAAAACCTTCGGAAGAAAGGAGGGCTGTAGGTGGAGAACAACTTTATCCTGATGGATGAAAGGGCTTGGATTTCACCTACACGTTTGGCGGACGTAATCGTCACGAAGAACACAGTCTTTAAAGAGAGGGGTTTCAACGACACTTGTTCCATATTTTCAAACGGAGCAGAGCAAAGGGCGTTAAGAACTACGGTAAGATCCCAGGACGGGAAGTGAGTCCTTCTCGGAGGACGTTGAAATTGTAATGGCCTTAAAAAACCGTCTAACCAGTACATGAGAAGCTAGGTCTTCAAGAGAAAAAGAAAAAAAAAAAAAAAATGATAGATAGAGCCGATATCTGACCATTTAGAGTCAAGACACTAAGGCCCGTAGAAAAAACATCTTTTAAAAACATCAAAATGGAGCTGATGAAACGAGGAAAAACCGAAACATCCCTAGCAGGAATTTCTTCCAGACCCGAAAATAAATTTTTGAAGTAGAGCCCCTGACAGATCGTAACAGCAAGTCAGAAAGATCCTCCGTAACACCCTGGCCACGAAGAATCATCCTTGCAGTAGCCAGGCCGTCAACTTGAACATCTGGAGATGATCTGGAGGAAGATTGCCACCGTCCAATTGACCCGAGGGAGGCAGTTCCCAATACATTAGACTCAGTTGACTTAGGAGGGAGAACCAACTGCGGTTCTGCCAGTAAGGGATAACGGCTAATACCCGAGCCCTGTCCGAATGAATCTTCTGGAGGACACGGGGAATTAATGCGACAGGTGGAAACACGTATCCCAGATGGAAGTTCCACTTGATGGACAGACCGTCCAGAAAGTCGGGCAAATCCTGCCTGTTGATTGAGGCAAAAATCGGTACCTTCCTGTTTCGCCTGGAGGCCATCAAATCTATATCCGGAAGGCCAAATCTTGAAACCAGGGAGGTAAAGATTCTTTCGGTCAAGGACCACTCTGCTTGAGACCATCTTAGCCTGCTTAGATCGTCTGCAATGAAATTATCGCAGCCTCTTATGTGGGTGCTGATAAGTCTTCCAGATGAAGCTGGGCCCAACTCATTATAGTCGAACAAAGGACTTGCAGGCTCCATACTCGTGTACCCCCACATATGTTTCCATATGCGACTGTTGTAGCGTTGTCTGACGGAATCTTCACGGAACGACCTTCCAATCGGGGCCTGAAGGCTACTTGTGCTTTAAGAACCGATTTTTAGTTCCCGGTAGTTGGACGAACGAAGCAAATCTTCCAGAGACCAGATTCCTTGCCTGAAGGGATAACTTAAATGGGCGCCCCAACCGATACCAGAAGCATCCATGGTAAGAGTTATCCAATTGCGAGGACGAAAAGAAAAGGCCTTTTGAAAGATGAGAAGAGGTCCTCCACCAGGAAAGTTGGGATAAGACCTGACTCGAGATAGTTATGTCCCGGTCTAGGTGGTCCTCTCGCCTGGACCAACCCTGAAGAATATCCCACTGAAGGGGACGTAGTTGAGATCTTGCCCACCTGACTGCTGGGATGGAGGCTGTCAGTAGACCTAAGACGCTCATGGCCTTCCTGATAGAGCAAGTCTGATGTAATTGAAGCAATCTGACCTCTCATGATTTTCCTGTTGTTTTCGGAAGGAAGAAATATACGTTGGGAAATCGAATCCACCTCTAGGCCTAGGAATTGGATCCTGGTGGAAGGTCTGAGGTTGGATTTGCTGCGGTTGATAATCCAGCCGTGCACTTCCAGCAATCGCATTGTGGTGACTAGATCCGCCCGGAGCTCCCTTGAAGATTCGGCCTTGATGAGCCAGTCGTCCAGGTAAGGAACGATGGAAATCCCTTTTTCTCTTAGAGAAGCCGTCGAGGGACACAAAATCATTGTGAAGATCCTTGGGGCCGACGACAGACCGAACGGAAGGGTCTTGAACTGGAAATAAATTTTTCCTTTTATACGGGTTCCAAACTTGAGAAACTTTCTGGAAATCTCCGCAATTGGGACGTGAAGGTAAGCATCAGGTCCAAAGTAGCCATGACGTCTCCCTTCTGAAGAAGGTGGGTGACTGAAGAAATTTTCTCCATACGAAAGTGGCGATACTGGATGCAGCTGTTGACTCTTTTTAGATCTAAAACGGGTTGAAAGGATCCGTCCGGCTTTGGGACTAGAAACAGTCTGGAATAGACTCCTTGGAAGCGTTGAGAAATCTGAACTCTCTCTATAAACCCTTTTGATAGGAGAGATAGGCTCGCCGAATGTAGAGCTACATTTTTCACCGAGGAAGGATATGAAGAGATCAGGAACTGACTTCTGGGAAGGGAGAAGAAACCGATCCTGTACCCCTCTGAAACGATTTTCCGAATCCAACTGTTGTGTATAGTCTGTTCCCAAATATGCTTGAATTGCTGCAGCCTTCTTCCCACTTTGTCAGAACTTTCCCTCTCCGTAGAAATTCCGAAAATTCTGCGATTTGGAAGACGTCTGGAAAGGCCTGGTTGTCTTGTACGGATATCTCCTATTCCATCTAGGACGTCTATCCTGAGGAAGAGCCCTCTTGGTCTCCGACATTTGTTTGATTAAATCTTCCAATGGCGCTCCGAACAATATACTCCCCTCAAAAGGTAAGTCACGTAGAGATGTGTTGGAGGCTGAATCCGCCGTCCAGGATCTCAACCATAAGGCTCTACGAGCCACAGACGGTAACCCCATATTCTTAGCGGATATCTTCACCAACTCTTGAGAGGAATCTGTAAGAACAACTGCTGGAAAATCGCAAATTTTTTAGAAGTCCGGAGATTTCGGAATCTTGATCATCCGGCAAACAGTCTTCCAGGGCCTGTATCCAACAACTCTGTGCTCTAGACACTGCTGTACTGGCCACTGCCGCTCAGCAGCAAGAAGTCTCGACTCTTCTATCCATTGAGTCCTTCAGACCTGAGACACCTCCAATGGGAATGGTCGTCTTTTTCGACAGCTGGGCTATGTGGACATCCACCTTGGGGGGTTCATCCCAATGCTCTTCACTTTGAAGCTGGAATAGATGCTTAAAATGCCTGGAGAGAAAAAACCCTCTTCCCTGGGTCTTTCCATTCTCTTTCCATTAGCTGTCTTAACTTGGGAAGTATAGGAAAACCCTTGATTTTATCCAGCTCTTTGTCTGATAACCTTACCTCCAAATCCTCAGAACCGTGTGGGGGGGGCTGGTGACACGGTATCCTGTGCTGAGAAATGCCCATGCAGACAGACAGGAACGAAAAACAACCTTTATAGGTTTGAATTTGGCGCCCTCCAGAAGATCCGATTCGCGCATGCTCAGTAGCGCGATCGGATCTTCGGTGGAACGCAACGCCACCCGGGCGTGTGTTCCACCTACTGCGCATGCTCCTCTTCCAGCCGCGAAGAAAAGAAACTCCAACACAACCCTCCGTCCATCGCTACGGAGGGGACCTCGCTCTGCTCACCACCCGGGGAGCAATCGGAGGCTGCAAACCCCCAGGCAACAACCCGTGTGCCTCACCAGACTTCTGATCTTCAGGGAAAACTCCCCAGCACAGCATCAAGTCCGTCCCTGTACGGGACAAGAAGAAAACTGGGGCTGTTCAGGGGAAGCCGGGTTTTATGGGTAAGTAGGAGGAGTTCTCCGTGACTTAACCCTTTCTATTCTTTTAAGCATCTTGTCCACAGGAGAGAACACTACCCCAGTCGTACTGCCACTGTATGACAGGAAAAATATGTTTGGTCTAAGTAAAAAAATAAATAAATAAATAAACACTCTAGAAGCATTAGTTACAAGCATAGTTACATAAATTCATGTCAAAAGAATTACGGAAACTAGATGAAACCATCTGTTTTTATAGAGCTGTTTTTTTGTAACGCTGGTACAAATGGTGTGTAATTACAGTCATATAAGTATTAGAACATTCCCTGAAATAGGCACTATATGAAATTATTTCCATATTACACTGTGAAGGTGTAATAATATATAATTAAGCAAGATGCTTTTGATTTATGAATGGGTCCGGTATGAGTTAGAGGCAGATGATTGTAGATCAGTGATGGGCAACCTTTTTAGCGTGGTGTGTCAAAAATCGGCAAAAAATCGAGCATAACTCCCATGGTGTGTCACTTCGACAAAAAAACATAATTTTGCGCAATTTATAGTTTAAACTACAAAAATGGTACAGCATAACACCCATCACTCAATCCACACGCATACCAATCCACACGCATACCAATCCACACGCATACACCAATCCACACGCATACACCAATCCACACACATACACCAATCCACACATATACCAATCCACACACATACACCAATCCACACACATACCAATCCACACACATACCCCAATCCACACACATACACCAATCCACACACATACACCAATCCACACACATACACCAATCCACACACACATACCAATCACACACATATACCAATCCACACACATACACCAATCCACACACATACCCCAATCCACACACATACCCCAATCCACACACATACCCCAATCCACACATACATACCAATCCACACATACATACCAATCCACACACATACCAATCCACACACATACCAATCCACACACATACCAATCCACACACATACACCAATCCACACACATACACCAATCCACACACACATACCAATCCAGTCTCACTGTATGCTTTCCTACCTTTCCTCTTTTCTCCTTACAGCTCCTTTTCCTGCTCTTCGCTCCTCTTCTTCTTCAGTTCTTCTGTCTTCTTCCGAGGGCACAGGGTTCAGAGGGCACGGACAGCGGTGGGCGCGGCTTCAGTGTTGTGTACAAATATTACATCTATGTCCTCCATGAGAAAGATTGCTACTTTGAATGGCACCTGTGATCACAAAATTAAATACATTGTGCATTTTCTTCTAGCCATAGGCATGTTTGAAAGAGAATTCAGAAGTATAGATGAACTAAACAGTTAAATATACTGTACAAGTCTCAATGTACCATATTGCTTTTCAGGATTCTAATTTCACTAATTCTTGTAATATACAGATTATATAACATATCGTTTTAGATTAAGGATATTTTATATATATATATATATATATATATATATATATATATATATATATATATATATATATATATGCATGTATATTTACACACACATACCAATCCAGTCTCACTGTATGCTTTCCTACCTTTCCTCTTTTCTCCTTACAGCTCCTTTTCCTGCTCTTCGCTCCTCTTCTTCTTCAGTTCTTCTGTCTTCTTCCGAGGGCACAGGGTTCAGAGGGCACGGACAGCGGTGGGCGCGGCTTCAGTGTTGTGCGCCGGGATCTGACAACAAACCCCGGCGCACAACAGCTGTTGCCGTGCGGATCGCAAGATTCCTCAGACCTCCGGCTCCCATGAGTGATTTTAAGCCGGGTTCAAGGGAGATCCTTGAACCGGCTTAAAATCACTCAAGGGAGCCGGTGGTCTGTTAAAGACCTCCGATACCGCTCCCTTGCGAGCCTGCTCCTCCAGCGGCGGACATTACTGTCCGTCTCTGGAGGGGTGCCGGGTGCCGGCAAGTTGGCACCCCCCTGATGAGCGGCACCCGGTGCGGACCGCACCCCCCGCTAGGTACGCTACTGCACGTCCCGCCCCCCCCCCCCCGTTCCTCCAGCACAGATTCTTTCATCCTCGGCGGCCGTGCAGGAGCCGAGGATGAATCGCATGAAATCCTGCGCGTCACCCCAAATGGCGTGTCATAGGTTCGCCATCACTGTTGTAGATTATCACAAGCAAGATTGACGTTAATTAGTTTAAGTACAAATATTACATCTATGTCCTCCATGAGAAAGATTGCTACTTTGAATGGCACCTGTGATCACAAAATTAAATACATTGTGCATTTTCTTCTAGCCATAGGCATGTTTGAAAGAGAAGTCAGAAGTATAGATGAACTAAACAGTTAAATATACTGTACAAGTCTCAATGTACCATATTGCTTTTCAGGATTCTAATTTCACTAATTCTTGTAATATACAGATTATATAACATATCGTTTTAGATTAAGGATATTTTATATATATATATATATATATATATATATATATATATATATATATATATATGCATGTATATTTACGGTGATTTAAACAGATTCACTTTTTTGTGTATAAGAAAATGTTCATATAGACTGGTCTGGTCCTCTGGCAGCGCTACATTGATGATGTACTGATTATATGGAAAGGGACACCAGAGGATCTCAATAAGTTTTTAGACTTTATAAATGACAACCAATACAATTTAAAATTTTCATCATGCATTCACCCTCAAGAAATTAATTTTCTAGATCTTACACTCTATATAGAGGAGGACATGATAAAATCCAAAACGTTCCTTAAACCAACAGATGGTAATAGTTACCGTATTTGCTCGATTATAAGACGACCCTGATTATAAGACGACCCCCCAAAATCTGAATATTAAATTAGGAAAAAAAGAAAAAGCCTGAATATAAGACGACCCCAAAGGAAAAAAGTTTTACCAGTAAATGTTAATTCATGTAAACTATTTTTTTAATAAAAGCTATGATTGAGAAAAATATTTTTTTTTGTTTTTATTTCCTTGTATTTTCCAACCTGTCCCCCAGTTACGCACATCTGCCCCCAGGCTTGCCACCCCAATATGGCACTGTGGCCCATGATATGCCTTTTAACCCTCTATATGCCACTGTGCCCCATGGTATGCCTTTTGACCCCCTATGTGCCACTCTGCCTCCAGAAATTCCTTATACCCCTATATCCCATTCTGGCATTTAGGGGGTTAAAATGCATATTATGGGGCAGAGTGGCATATAGGGAGGTATAAGGCATTTCAGGAGGCAGAGTGGCATTAAGGGAGTTAAAAGGCATTGTATAGAGCACTCTGCCTCCAGAAATGCCTTATACCCCTATATGCCACTCTGGCATTTAGGGGGTTAAAAGGCATATTATGGGGCAGAATGGCATATAGGGAGGTATAAGGCATTTCAGGAGGCAGAGTGCTCTATTAAATGCCCCCTTAACGCCACTCCAGAAATGCCCTATGCCCCCATTTAACACACACACACACACACACACCCTATACCCCCATTTAACATACCCCCATTTAACACACACACACACACACACACTCTCTCTCGCTCCCCCCCTTCCCCTCTCTCACCCCCCTCTCACCCCCCTCACCCCCCTCTCTCCCCCCTCAGCCCTCTCTTACCGGTGCTTCCAGCCGGGGCAGCGGGTTGACGTCGCCTTCCGCTGCAGCCGCAAGGAGGTGGAGTTGGGAGCGGGGGGTTGTATGCGTCCGTCGCGTATACTTTCCCCGGCTGTCAGGGGTCAGAGATCAGAGTTCCCCGCACCGGTGCGGGGAACTCTGGTCTCTGACAGCCGGGGAAGGTCTACGCGAAGGACGCAGACAACCCCCGCTGCTAGCCACACCTCCTTCCGGCTGCAGCGGACGTTGTCTGCGCGGATCGCGTGGACGTCAACCCGCTGCCCCGGCAACACAGCAGGAAGCACCGGTAAGTGTGTGTGTGATGGGGGGGGGGTGAGACAGGAGGATCCAGGTCCCCTGCAGCGGTGCGGGGGATCTGGATCTTAGTCTCCTAATCAGACCTCTATTTGAGGTCTGATTAGAAGACGACCCCGATTAGAAGACAAGGGGTATTTTTCAGAGCATTTGCTCTGAAAAAAACCTCGTCTTATAATCGAGCAAATACGGTATATTGACTACGCCAGCTGCCATCCCCCACACTAGTTGCAGAATGTCCCTAAAGGACAATTCGCACATATCCGCAGGAATTGCACTAAGGACAATGATTTTTTTAACTCAAATCGGATTATTAATGGATAAATTTAGAGAGAAATTATCCAGAAGAGCTTTTACAAAAACACCTGGATTGTACAATAAAGAAAAAGAGGGATTTTTTTCTGGGAGAAAGGGAACATAAATCTAAGAAAACGTTCGATTTTGCGCTCTTAACAAAATATAATGATAAGGCGTTTGAAATTAAAAAGGCAATAAAAAAATGCTGGCCTATTTTGCACCAAGATAACGTCTTAAAAAATCACCTCCCAGAAAAACCGAATATAATTTATAAGAAGGTTGAAAGTTTGAAATCAATTCTGGCCCCGAGCGCTCTGCCCCTAGTGACGGAAACCATAAAGGAAGATAACTCCTTTCTTAAAAAGAAAAATCCAGGGTTTTACAGATGCGGGAGATGCAAGCTTTGTAGGACGTGTTTAAAACAAGATAAAAAAAATCACTAAGTTCAAATGCTCTATCACCAAGAAAGAATATAACATTAGGCATTTTATTCACTGTGGGTCTAAGAACGTCATCTACCTCTTAGAATGCAGTTGTGGGATCCAGTACATCGGACGGACCACAAGGGAGCTGAAAGTTAGAGGCCTCGAACACCTCGGGGGTATACGCAACAATAGCCTAAAACACAGTGTTCCCAAACACTGTAACACTTGTAAGGATTTTTCCTTGGCTGATTTTAGGGTGATAGGAATAGATCTTGCCGCACGCCATTGGAGAGGTGGAGACTTGATACAGCTTTTGGCGAAGAAAGAGACAGAGTGGATCTTTAAATTTCAGACACATAAAAGGGGGGGGGGGTTAAATACTGACCTGGACATTCTAGCATTTATTAATGAATAAAAAAAAAAAAATCCACATTTTAAGCACTGAGACACATTTGAATGAGATGTAATGCACTTTATCATGTTGGCTTATAAGCTTTGCATTTGCACTTTTTTATATTTACTTACCTGGAATGATTTATTAGTTATGAACTACTCCTTTTCATGATGGAATTGTCCATTGCATAATAGAAAAAACAATGCACTTTCAATAAATAATGCACCTTTTAATAAATAATGCACCTTATATATATAAAATAATGCACTTTATAATGATAAGTACATTAGTTTTTGCACTTTCTCACATATCACTTACCTGAGATTGTGTATTATCCTCTTATTTGTGGTACCGTCTATAGTTTTTTAATTCTTCCTCTTACTCTTATCTCCATTTTTATAGACTGGTATATGTCACATATGGATCTATTTATATAAACTTATATTTTAGATATATATAGACTTATACTTTTGTCAGTTAGTAAGACACACAGAGCATGTTTCTTATTCAAGTCTTTTTTATTTGTGGGATGCAAAAGGGAAATATGTCCGTTCTGTTTTAAGTATGCTTCGTCCAGGGACCTCTAAGCGAGCTATGGCTGTATTCTTCCTCCTTTGACTTGCAAGTGCACATTGACTGTGTTTGCCGTCCACGGAGATCATAACGGCGAATGAGGGTTCCTGTGGAGACGTACAGGGACGTAGTGGCGTCATGACGTACAAAGACGGGATAACGACGAGACTCGGCCCTCTACGGATACAACGTTGTGACGTACCCGGAAGCACCCATATAATATGGACTACGGACTCCAATAACATTTTACTTTGATTTTATTTGGTTTTATTGAGTTTGATTTTATTATTTGTTTATTGTCTCCTGAAGAAGCCGACGTGCTATCGGCGAAACGCGTCGAGACTAATAAAGTTGGAAGTTTATAGCTGTCTACCGGAGTATCCAATTGATTTAGCTTGTGCACATTACTCTTTGAGTTGTGCTACTTCATCTTTGTAAGTGCAATTTTTATTTATTCGTTTTGCGGCTTAAAGATATTGCACCATCTTGGTTCTCCTTGGTTTTACAGCTTTCAAGACTTATTATACATCAAGTGTATTCAGAGTCCGTTTGATGAGCTTCATATATTCCAGCCCATTTGTGAGTCGATCTTACACCTCATTAATATATCGTTTATTTTACGTATTACACTATTAGTATTTTCTTTTTTGTTCCCCCATGTATATGCGCTCCACTATTTGCTGTTGGATGTTTGAAAGAGAAGTCAGAAGTATGGATCAACTAAACAGTTAAATATACCGTACAAGTCTCAATGTACCATATTGCTTTTCAGGATTCTAATTTCACTAATTCTTGTAATATACAGATTATATAACATTAGGGCTGAAACAACTAATCGATAAAATCGATAATAATCGATAATGAAAATCGATAATTATCGATTAATCGGATCGATTTTTATCGATTATAAAAAGGTTTTTTTCAGAGCAAATGCTATGAAAAACTCCTCTCCTTATAATAATCCGATCTCAAACAGAGATCGGATTATAACACCGGAATCCAGATCCCCCGTAACGCTGCAGGAGACCTGGATTCCCCTCACTGTCGGCCGGTCTCTCACTTCCGTCTCTCTCCCCCTCCCATCTGCCTCCTCCCCCCTCCCATACACTGCTCTGCCTCTCTACCCGGCACTGTTACTGACAGGCACTTTCCCTGCAGCTTCAGAGAAGCCTCAGTGTAAGTGAAGATGAGTAACGGAGTCTGTCTGTGCGATGCAGACCCCCACCGGCTGACAGAGAATCATCCTCCGTTACTGCCCTTCACTTACACTGTGGCTTCTATGAAGCTGCAGGGAAAGTGCCTGTCAGTAACGGTGCCGGGTAGAGAGGCAGAGCGGTGTATGGGAGTGGGGAGGAGTCAGAGGGGTGTATGGGAGCCACCCTCCAATACACCACTCTGGCTCCTCCCCCTCTCATACGCCACTCTGCCTCTCTACCCGGCTCCCTAGTGTCTTGTCAGAAACGGAGGTTCACAGGAGGCAGAGTGGAGTATGGGAGGGGGGAGGGTGGCATATAGGGGGTATAAGACATATCGATATTAGGCATTTCAGGGGGGCATAAAACACATCTGGGGCAAAAGGTATATCAGGGGGCTCAGTTGCATATCACTGGCATATAAGGAGTATAAGGCATATCAGGGGCACAGTGGCATATCAGGGGGCACAGTGGAATCTGGCATATAAGAGGTATAAGGCATATATGGGGGCAGAGTGGCAAGCTGGGGGTCAGATGTGCATAACTGGGGGCAGTTTGGTAAATAAAAAAATTTAAACAAGGCTTTTTTCTCAGTTTTTATTAAATATGAAAAATAGTTAACATATGAATTAATATTTACTAATAACTTTGTATTAAAACCTAGTTTGAGAAACACTGTGTTTGGGTTCTTGTAGCATTTATTATTATGTCAGTAAAATAAGAAGGTGAATAGAGAGAGGCCATTGCAATAAAGTGATGAAAGTGTAAATTGTACGTTTTTTATTGCAATTTTTCTTCAATTTAAAATAATGTATTTTTTTTATCCGATTAATCGATTAATCGACAAAATAATCAGCCAACTAATCGATTATTAAAATAATCGTTAGTTGCAGCCCTATATAACATATCGTTTTAGATTAAGGATATCTTATATATTTATATATATATATATATGTATGTATATTTACAGTGATTTAAACAGATTCACTTTTTTGTGTATAAGAGAATGTTCATATAGACTGGACTAATTGAAGATGGAGACTAAACACGACGATTTTAGAGCTTTAATCTTTGTAGCATAATCTGAAGATCCCAGATTGAATTAAAATCAGGGAATTTTATACCCCATCATCTGGCATAAGAACGTTTTTTTTTCAATTATTATTTTCCTTAACTACAAGTAAAATTAACAGAAATTTAAAAATATATATATTTTAAATTTTGAGCCATAGCACTACACATTTTGAAGTTTGGGGTTTTTTTGGTTAAAAAGGTATAACATCATTTAGAATGCAAAAACATTACTTCCATTCATTAATTTAGATTCTTAGTTTTATTTTGTTCACAAATAGAACTAGAGTCTCTTAGTGGATGCACTGAAGCTACACAGTATTGCCAGGGCTATAACCAAGAGTTATGTGTTAAAGCACCGGTGCGAAAAGTATTTAACTGGCGTTCTGGGGATAAATTACCGAGCATACCAGCAACCTGTCCTTTGCTATAGATGAAACAAATACTAAATAATTTAATAAAAAGTTTGCATTTATATCCGAATATAGACAAGTTAGGTGATGCATCTACAACAAGGCAAAAGAAAAATTTCCACGCATGATTAAGATAATGGGATGGGCATTAAGATATCCTTAATCTAAGACGAGATCAACAATTTATTAAAGTCTGAGTTTTATGCCAGGAAAGACGGGCAAATGGTAAGAAGGTACCTAGAACAAATCACTGCAAACCATGTGTAGCTATACTGACACACACCTAATAAACTAGGCAGCATCCTCTGTGCATCTATATATACACTTATATATATATATATTGTGTGCGTGTGTGTATGCCAGAGAACGAATGACAGCATGATGTGTGCATCATACATAATGTCATTCCTTATCAATATTAAGCCAATAAAGTTAACAAATCCTTAGGACACGAATGTGTAATAAATGGGAAAAATAGTGTCTTCTGTGTACACTGTGCAGGTGAGTGACGAAGTAATGTGTGATGTACAATGCATCATAATATGAAGTCCATGAGAAGGGACTGATATTAGGTGGAAGAAGCGATTAGGGAACCCAAAGAATGATGAATTGGAGAGTAAATCGTAAACCCCGTGGAATACCTGAACCTTTTAAACCCACGGCTTCATTATTAAGCGATTAGCCTGTTTTTTTATACAAATACACACTGCAAGCACGCGTGGGACATGTCATCACTCACCGGGTACCAGATCCTCTTCCTCCCCGGCCGCCATCGCAGTAATTTACTGAGGTACACAGAGTGATTTATATGTGCAGTGCCGACAGCCGGACAACTGGTGTAAACTCATTGACAGCCCGCTTGCCTAAAGCAGCGGGAGATCGCTCGTCTGTCAGGGATCTGCGACCGGAAGTAAACAAACTGCCGGTCTATAGCAACGGGGGTGGGAGAAGCAGAAGAACAGGAGGAGGTGAGTGTCATTATCTGGCGATACCTGGTGGCCGGAGGGCTTCACTTCGGTGTCGTGAGTGCTCAGTAGTGTACCGAGTAGGATCGGGCGTTAAACAGACTGCAGTGTGTCTAGTAACGGTGCACAGAAAGGGATGCAAAACGGAAGGAAAGAGACTTTAGGCAATACGGAGGCTGTCCTTTCAGGTTCAGTTTCTCCTCTCTCATATGTCAAGCATCACAGCACCTCACATTAAAAGAAAAATAGTACTCATGGTTCAATAATTACAGCACAATTTTCCTTTAAAAATAATAACATTTCAGGGAAAGAAAATGTAAAAATAACGAGCAGGACATCTTGTGTTGTTCACATTTTTTTATATAACTAAAGCTGTGAGTGGCATACAGTACTCTGGCAGTGGAAGGGTTAAATGTGTTGCGTGGTGGATGGAACCTCTTCTGTCAGCTATCGTTGTGACATCATAATTGAAGCTTCAGGTATTACACTGGTTTTCCCCACCGAGTGCCATTTTGAAGGGCCATCCCAAGACAGCTGTCTTCCTGGCAAAGCGAACTGCAGAGTGTCGGCTACCCGGCAAAGAGATTTGCAGAGTGTCAGCGTTCCAGCAAGAGATCTGCGAACCACATGAAGTGTGTGAATTATTTTTTTTAATTATTTATACAACATCTTATGATCGATGAACACAATTTATAATTATTTTTTTTGTTTGTTGTTTTTTTGTTTTAATGTAGTCAGAGTTAACCTCTTAGTGCCCAGAGGGAAGGGTAGTTCTTCCAGCCATGGTTCCCCAGAGGTTTCCTCCTAAAAATGGGGGTTTTCCTCTCCTCCGAGCTGAAGAATGACTCTTTGTGAGTCCAGAGGTAGCTCCTTCTCTGTCCCCTTGCCCCTATTCATACAATGTTTTTTTTTTATTAAATAATAAAGTTTTGATTGCCCCCAACATTGATGTGTATGAGTAATTATTTCAAAATCATAAAAGGGATTAATTACTTTTAGTTCAAATATATTATTTCCTACTTAGAGGGTGGTAGGTAAATGGAAGTGGCTAATACACAAAAGTGCAGCTTCTCCAGTACCCTGGGTCACTACAGGGAAGCTTGGGGTCATGGGAGCGGTGTTGCAGCATGTCCCACTACCTGCCCACTTCAACAATGGCGTGTGGCTAGCCCCACCCATGCTGCCAGCTGGACCACCCAGTGATGTCAACAGGACTGCCCACCAAGTCAACAGGACGGCCCACCAACATCAGCAGCACCGCCAACCTGCATCCCACAAAGAGGGCTCTGGGTACCAGGACCCTAATGTTCCAATGTATGCTAAATAAAGAAGCAGAGGCTCAGCACTATGTATGCTAAGACAGTGAGGGAATTTAAACATGGATCGGATAGGCATATAGTTATTTTGAATCAAGACCAGGCCGAGTGCTGATTAAGGTTTGAACCTTTCTGTTATGGGCAAAAAAGCATTCTAGATGGGCCGAATAAATGTGGTTCAGCTTTGCTGTTATGGAGGGCAGGATTTTGTAAGGCAAACAATTTGGATTGGGACAGGCCCAGTAAAACTAGCGCTTACACACTCACATTAAAATATTCTCATGCATCTGCAGCCTTGTCTTATCCGCACACCTGGGAACTCTCTGGCTCCGACTGCCCAGAGCCCACCTTGCAGGATGCGGGTAGGAAGGCCTTCCTGACATCACCTGCCCCACCGATGTCATTGGTGGATCCCATCAACATGCAGGAGAAGTGGGCATGATGTGGGGCGTACCGCATTGCTGCTCCTGTGACCCGGGGTTTCCTGATCCAGGGAAACAGTGCTTCACCCCAAGTCTCCAGATGAAACCCAGTATGCTCGTCTGGAGACTTTCCTTAAGGAAACCAATGATTCTGAGCTCATAGAAAAGTGGGCATCTAAGAAAGAAAGGTGAACCAATGGGTTTGGTTCCTAAAGAGCCATTGACCCTCATAAAAAGACCAAGGGTGTATGCTATTGCTTTTTTTCATTCATTCTGTTAATATTAACATTGCTCTGAGCAATCTTTTTCCTCATTGCTTTTTCCCCATCATCTTTGCTGTCCAGGTACCACACATTTTGGCTATTCTTAACAAAATATTCTACCACTTGTTCTTGGGTTCCTTAAGGATATTTAACTGCTGTATCTCTAATGTGATACATAGATGTAACATTTGTTTACCAGAATTATTGAGCACTCAGCCAGTGAAATGGTTAATTACTCTTTTTACAGTGGGTATAACTAAAACTTCACAATTCCTCTTCTATTCTGTCCTTTGGACCCACTTACAAATACATACTCACGTGAAAACATCCTCCACAGCCCTACCTTGTCCAAAGACTTTCCATTAGCACACAGTGCGAGCAGCCATTATATTACCACGGGGTAACTCGGGCCAGCCCCTGCTCCTGCCCCTTATCCTGCTGGTTGCACAGGGTGCACTACATGAGCATACCTGGGAACTTTCTAAATCAGCTGTCCTCAGATTCTCCAATACCGGTCCTCATGGAAACCTTGACTTCTCATTATTTAAAGAGACACATAATTGAGTCACCTCCAGTCAAGCAGGCATATCAACCATAACATACTGGAAGCAAAAGCACCAGTTGGGTGTAAAATAGCAATGCATATAATGCACAATATCAGGCTCCAGTAATAATACAAATAAGTAATAACACAGCAGGAAAATAGACTGCATTGTGCATACCTGTAATTTTGTTTGGGAGATTACTGTGAGCTGGACACATGAACGGACAGAACATTTGAGCTAGTGGCTAAAGGAAATATTTGTAGAAAAAAAGCTAGATTAAGACATCCCTCGGCATTATATTCTGACCCATTCCACCACCGTTCCTCAATCTCTAGGGTCTCATTACTGATGTTGTAAACTAATAGTCACTCTCCTTCAGATCATGAAATGGTTGCCGTAAGGTCTTGCAATGCGATATTTTCAGCAGAGGAAGCAGATACGCATAAATAATAGATAATGAGATGTGATTTTGTGGATCATTCATGAGAAATCCCCTACCGGCAATTGACTAAAATATGTTTGGTCTAAGTAAAAAAATAAATAAATAAACACTCTAGAAGCATTAGTTACAAGCATAGTTACATAAATTCATGTCAAAACAATTACGGAAACTAGATGAAACCATCTGTTTTTATAGAGCTATTTTTTTGTAACGCTGGTACAAACGGTGTGTGATTACAGTCATATAAGTATTAGAACATTCCCTGAAATAGGCACTATATGAAATTATTTCCATATTACACTGTGAAGGTGTAATAATATATAATTAAGCAAGATGCTTTTGATTTATGAATGGGTCCGGTATGAGTTAGAGGCAGATGATTGTAGATTATCACAAGCAGGCCCGGACTGGGACAAAAAATAGGCCCGGGCATTTAAGCCTGAGCAGCCCATATTTATTTATTTATTTATTTATTGTTAAAGCCCACCCTTCATGTACCATCTTTGCATTTAATCATTCACACAAATCATTAACACATTCATTAATGCAATCTCACAAATCATTCAAGCAATTCATCCTCACATGAATTCATTAATTGTCATACGCATTCACACAACTCCTCCACACATTTATTCATTCATTCTCATACACATTCACACTACCCCCTCTCTTCATCTTATCTGCCCCTTCTCACTATGTTCCCCCTTTTCACTAGGTAACCCCATTCCCCACTTCTCAATATGTACCGCCTCTATCTATCCCCTCTCCCCCTTTCTCACTATCTAACCCCCTCTGCCCCTTCTCACTGCACCCCCCTCCCTCACCCTACTTACCTTGTTGCCAGAGCAAGCAGCAACTGCGACCGCGCCTGTGGCAGGGCAGGATTGACTTAGGGGCTGATGGAGCTGTGGCTCCAGGCCCCCACCTTAAAATAGGCCCAGTCAGGACCGGACTGACTGGTCCTATATGGCCGCATTAACGCAGAGCCCCTTAAGCCCGCCGCAACTACCCCCTCCTAACTATCTACCCTCTCCCTCTTTGAAGTTCACTTACCTTTCAGGAGTCCTGCGGTGGGGGTGCAAGGCCTCTGCCTCCCAGCTCTGCCACTGTATGGAACAGTATAGAGTGATGGGAGTTATGATGTACTTTTAGAGCATAATTAGATCATGAAAAAGACACTAGAAATGGAACAGCATAACACCCATCACTCTCACACACTTACCAATCCACACATATATACCAATCCACACATATATACCAATCCACACATATACCAATCCACACACATATACCAATCCACACGTATATATACCAATCCACACACATACCAATCCACTCTCACTTAATGCTTTCCTACCTTTCCTTTCTTCTTTCAGCTTCTTTTCCTCTTCTTCAGTTCTTCTGTCTTCTTCCGGGTCAGAGGGCACGGACAGCGGTGGGCGCAGCTTCAGTGCTGTGCGCTGGGATCTGACAACAAACCCCGGCGCACAGCAGCTGTTGCCGCGCGGATTACAAGGGAGCGGTATCGGAGGTCTTTAACAGACCTCCGGCTCCCTTGAGTGATTTTAAGCCGGGTTGACAGCCCCTGATGAGCGGCACCCGGTGCGGACCGCCCCGCCGCCGCCCCCTGGAGTGTGGCGCCCTGTGCGGTCGCATACCCCAAAGGTCGGCCCTGCCCTAAGGGGCCGGAAAGCCCCCACCAGGGCCGGCCTTAGGGGTCTGCGGCCGCACGAGTTTTAAATTAAAACATCGGGGTTTTTTTTTTTAACTTTATTTAACATCCTCCATGTTAAATAAAGTAAAAAAAAAAAATAAAACCCGATGTTTTAATTTAAACCCTGTGCGGCCGCAGACCCGCAAGGCCGGCCTTGGTGGGGACTTTCCGGCCACTTAGAGTGGCGGACCCGGTCGCAGTTGCGGCGGGCTTAAGGGGCAGGTGCCCCTTATGCCCTGCGTTAATGCGGCCGTAGGTAGGGTAGGGGCCTGGAGCTGCAGCTCCATCAGCCCCTAAGTCAATGTGGCCCTGCCGTGGCCCGGCCCACCGGGCAAATGCCCGGTGAGCCCGATGGCCAGTCCGGGCCTGATCACAAGCAAGATTGACGTTAATTCGTTTAAGTTAGTGATGTCCGGATCATGAACGAATCGTTCATTTGATCCGGTTCAGTCTGTGAATCATGCAGCTGTAACCTGATCCTAGAGCTGTGAGTCATCTGCAGAGCACTCAGACACAGACTCTGGGGTCAGGTTACAGCTCATTACAATCAACGATCGCCTCCTAAACTTAAATGGTGTCGCTGCAATGCCTCGATCAGGAGGCATCCAGCGACACCAAACACTTACCTCTGGGTGGGCTGTGACCGCTGCCGGTGTTCTTCGCCATCAGCAAGATGGCGGCCGCCCTGTAAAAGAAACAAACAAGTTTTAAAAGTTCGCTAGATGGTCTAGAGAACTCTGGCTCCACTTGCAGGTTGAATACAGGTACTGCATTCACCATGCAAGTCAATGGAGCCCAGCTTTCTAATCACAATGTGATTAGTAAAATATTCAAAAAAAAAAAAATGGGAAAAAAAAGTGGTAACATTTAAAAATAATTATGCAGTGATGTCACTAGATGAACCATCCAGTACATTGCAAAATGTGTAAAAAAAAATATAAAAAAAATAAAAAAAATTAGTAAAAAAATAAAATAAAAAAATAAAGTTTATTATTTTGAGCAAGTGCTAAAATTTCTCAAATCTCAACAAAGAGTTAAAATAAAAGCACTTCAAATACCCAAGGGGTGTCAAATATAAAAAAAAATGGCTGATGGGGTAAATTGGAGTGGCTGAGCTCAAAGATAGGGCATAGGTACAGACTTTCCAAAATGGAAAAAAAAGCGCACTTCCCAAATGTGGCATTTTAAATCTCAAACAACCCAACAAACCCATGCATGTCGGGTATCACTGCACTCAGGAGATGTTCCTGAACACACATTGGGGTGTTGTTTGACAGTGGCATATACCAGGACCTGTATATCTATAACTAAACTACAATTTGTGTGAAAAAAAAATAAAAAAAATATTACTATTACAAAGTTTGACAAAGTGTAGTTGTATAATTGGTGCATGGAAAGGGTTAAAATAACAGCATTCGGAATACCCTGGGGTGTCTAGTTTTCAAAAATATATGGTTTAAATGGGTTAAATTGAGTTAACCGGCTTCAAAGATGTTCCAAAGAGGAGATGGAGGCAGACTGACCAGATTTGTTAAAAAAGATTTGGAAATCATAAAACGCTGCTTGTACTTATTGCCCTATAACTTACAAAAAACAGCAAAAAAAAACATAAAAACATTGGGTATTTCTAAACTCAGGACAAGTAGTAGAATCTATTTAGCTAGTTTTTTTACTTGCTTTTTTTAGGTGAGTAAAAGATTTTTCAAATAAAAGTCATAAAATGTGTTTTTTTTTCAATTTTTCACCATGTTTTTTTTATTTTTTTTTATAGTAAATAAGATGATACGATCAAAATAATGGTATCTGAAGAAAGCCCATCTTGTCCTGAAAAAAACAATATATAACTTATGTGGGTACACTAAATGGGGGAGGAAAAAATTACAGCTGAACACAAGCACCACAAAAGTGTCAAAGCAGCCTCGGTCCCACAGGGTACAAAAAGAAAATGAGCCCGGTCCTTAAGGGGTTAATCTTTGTAACATAATCTGAAGATCCCAGATTGGATTAAAATCAGGGAATTTTATACCCCATCATCTGGCATAAGAACGTTTTTTTTTTCCAATTATTATTTTCCTTAACTACAAATAAAATTAACAGAAATTTAAAAATATATATATTTTAAATTTTGAGCCATAGCACTACACATTTTGAAGTTTGTTTTTTTTTTTGGTTAAAAAGGTATAACATCATTTAGAATGCAAAAACATTACTTCCATTCATTAATTTAGATTCTTAGTTTTATTTTGTTCACAAATAGAACTAGAGTCTCATAGTGGATGCACTGAAGCATTGTCAGGGCTATAACCAAGAGTTATGTGTTAAAGCACCGGTGCGAAAAGTATTTAATTGGCGTTCTGGAGATAAATTACCGAGCATACCAGCAACCTGTCCTTTGCTATAGATGAAACAAATACTAAATAATTTAATAAAAAGTTTGCATTTATATCCGAATATAGACAAGCGGTAAAACTTCAGTTAGGCGATACATCTACAACAAGGAAAAAGAAAAAATTCCACACATGATTAAGATAATGGGATGGGCATTAAGATATCCTTAATCTAAGACGAGATCAACAATTTATTAAAGTCTGAGTTTTATGCCAGGAAAGACGGGCAAATGGTAAGAAGGTACCTAGAACAAATCACTGCAAACCATGTGTAGCTATACTGACACACACCTAATAAACTAGGCAGCATCCTCTGTGCATCTATATATACACTTATATTATATTTATATATATATATATATATATATATTTTGTGTGTGTGTGTGTGTGTGTGTATGCCAGAGAACGAATGACAGCATGATGTGTGCATCATACATAATGTCATTCCTTATCAATATTAAGCCAATAAAGTTAACAAATCCTTAGGACACGAATGTGTAATAAATGGGAAAAGAGTGTCTTCTGTGTACACTGTGCAGGTGAGTGCGAAGTAATGTGTGATGTACAATGCATCATGATATGAAGTCCATGAGAAGGGACTGATATTAGGTGGAAGAAGCGATTAGGGATCCCAAAGAATGATGAATTGGAGAGTAAATCGTAAACCCCGTGGAATACCTGAACCTTTTAAACCCACGGCTTCATTATTAAGCGATTAGCTTGTTTTTTTAAAACAAATACACACTGTAAGCACGCGTGGGACATGTCATCACTCACCGGGTACCAGATCCTCTGCCTCCCCGGCCGCCATCGCAGTAATTTACTGAGGTACACAGAGTGATTTATATGTGCAGTGCAGACAGCCGGACAGCTGGTGTAAACTCATTGACAGCCCGCTTGCCTAAAGCAGCGGAAGGTCGCTCGTCTGTCAGGGATCTGCGACCGGAAGTAAACAAACTGCCGGTCTATAGCAACGGGGGTGGGAGAAGCAGAAGAACAGGAGGAGGTGAGTGTCCTTATCTGGCGACACCTGGTGGCCGGAGGGCTTCACTTCGGTGTCGTGAGTGCTCAGTAGTGTACCGAGTAGGATCGGGCGTTAAACAGACTGCAGTGTGTCTAGTAACGGTGCACAGAAAGGGATGCAAAACGGAAGGGAAGAGACTTTAGGCAATACGGAGGCTGTCCTTTCAGGTTCAGTTTCTCCTCTCTCATATGTCAAGCATCACAGCACCTCACATTAAAAGAAAAATAGTACTCATGGTTTCAATAATTACAGCACAATTTTTCCTTTAAATAATAACATTTCAGGGAAAGAAAATGTAAAAATAACGAGCAGGATGACATCTTGTGTTGTTCACATTTTTTTATATAAATAAAGCTGTGGGTGGCATACAGTACTCTGGCAGTGGAAGGGTTAAATGTGTTGCGTGGTGGATGGAACCTCTTCTGTCAGCTATCGTTGTGACATCATAATTGAAGCTTCAGGTATTACACTGGTTTTCCCCACCGAGTGCCATTTTGAAGGGCCATCCCAAGACAGCTGTCTTCCTGGCAAAGCGAACTGCAGAGTGTCGGCTACCCGGCAAAGAGATTTGCAGAGTGTCAGCGTTCCAGCAAGAGATCTGCGAACCACATGAAGCGTGTGAATTATTTTTTTTAATTATATATACAACATCTTATGATCGATGAACACAATTTATAATTATTTTTTTTGTTTGTTGTTTTTTTGTTTTAATGTAGTCAGAGTTAACCTCTTAGTGCCCAGAGGGAAGGGTAGTTCTTCCAGCCATGGTCCCCCAGAGGTTTCCTCCTAAAAATGGGGGTTTTCCTCTCCTCCGAGCTGAAGAATGACTCTTTGTGAGTCCAGAGGTAGCTCCTTCTCTGTCCCCTTGCCCCTATCCATACAATGTTTTTTTTATTATATAATAAAGTTTTGATTGTCCCCAACATTGATGTGTATGAGTAATTATTTCAAAATCATAAAAGGGATTAATTACTTTTAGTTCAAATATATTATTTCCTACTTAGAGGGTGGTAGATAAATGGAAGTGGAAGGGGCTAATACACAAAAGTGCAGCTTCTCCAGTACCCTGGGTCACTACAGGGAAGCTTGGGGTCATGGGAGCGGTGTTGCAGCATGTCCCACTACCTGCCCACTTCAACAATGGTGTGTGGCTAGCCCCACCCATGCTGCCAGCTGGACCACCCAGTGATGTCAACAGGACTGCCCACCAAGTCAACAGGAGGGCCCACCAACATCAGCAGCACCGCCAACCTGCATCCCACAAAGAGGGCTCTGGGTACCAGGACCCTAATGTTCCAATGTATGCTAAATAAAGAAGCAGAGGCTCAGCACTATGTATGCTAAATAAAGTGAGGGAATTTAAACATGGATCGGATAGGCATATAGTTATTTTGAATCAAGACCAGGCCGAGTGCTGAAAAGGTTTGAACCTTTCAGTTATGGGCAAAAAAGCATACTAGATGGGCCGAATAAATGTTGTTCAGCTTTGATGTTATGGAGGGCAGGATTTTGTAAGGCAAACAATTTGGATTGGGACAGTAAAACTAGCGCTTACACACTCACATTAAAATATTCTCATGCATCTGCAGCCTTATCTTATCCGCACACCTGGGAACTCTCTGGCTCCGACTGCCCAGAGCCCATCTTGCAGGATGCGGGTAGGAAGGCCTTCCTGACATCACCTGCCCCACCGATGTCATTGGCGGATCCCATCAACATGCAGGAGAAGTGGGCATGATGTGGGGCGTACCGCATTGCTGCTCCTGTGACCCGGGGTTTCCTGATCCAGGGAAACAGTGCTTCACCCCAAGTCTCCAGATGAAACCCAGAGAGTTCCCAGGTATGCTCGTCTGGAGACTTTCCTTAGGGAAACCAATGATTCTGAGCTCATATGGTATCAACCATAACATACTGGAAGCAAAAGCACCAGTTGGGGGTGTTAGATATGATCCATTAAGAGTAAAATAGCTATGCATATAATGCACAATATCAGGCTCCAGTAATCATACAAATAAGTAATAACACAGCAGGAAAATAGACTGCATTGTGCATACCTGGAATTTTGTTTGGGAGATTACTGTGAGCTGGACACATGAATGGAGAGAACATTTGAGCTAGTGGCTAAAGGAAATATTTGTGGAAAAAAGATAGATTAAGACATCCCTCCCAAGTGTCCCTAGTTAGAAGGGGCAGTCCTTCTTTGTGCCCAAATCTTCTTTTCCAAGTCTAAAACTGTACCTCCAAGTAACTCCATTAAGTAAAAAGTAACATTTTTAGGACCCTAATCTCCCCGGGTTCCCTTTACTCCACTTTTCATCAATGTACAGTATAATGTGTGTAGAAACAATGGCATGTTCATAAAATAAATAGCATATATGACATGTATTACTATTATTACAAACGTAGGAGTAAACATTTTTTTTAATTTTCTTTCCAGTATACATTATCAAGTGTGACTATCCAACTCAAAGTGCTCCCCTGCACTATGTGGCTGTAAGTTTAGATATCCCAAAAACTGCATAACAGCAATAGCATGTGTACAATCATACCATAAAATGTGAACACCAAATTTTAACAAATATTGGAATCTAACTACAAGTATAGCATTGAAAATATTCACTTCCACATCAGTACTGATGGTACCGCATCCTCAACCGTCTTGAAAGCTTTGAAAGCGTGGTAATTCTTCTTACAGCACTACTTAAATATCAGGAGATAAGATCTTTAAAAATGACCCCTTTGTGGAAAAACAAAAAGGCTAGGATTGCCATGATTAAGCTCCAGCAGCCAGTCCATAATGGTGCTGTGAACTTGCCAAATTTGTCTGATTATAATTTGGTGGCTAATTACCGTTTTGCAGTGGACTGGATCCAGGGCCGTTCCAGATTTGCTAATTTTCCTTTGGAACAACAACTGTCTCCAGACATTTCCTTGGCCTCCCTCTTGCATCTCCCGAGGTCTTCATGGCCTGCTGATCTTGTGTCCAGTCCTTTGTTTTATCACCCCTCACGGGCTTGGGAGCGTATACGACACCGTATGGGTCTGGATTCTACTTGCTCGAGATTTCTCCCCTTGATACGTAACCCTGGGTTCCAGCATGGAAGGGAGGATGCTATTTTCAGGTGTTTAGCTGGAAGTGGTGGTCGTTTGTTGAACGATTTTTTAGACCAAAAAACAGGCAAATTACTCATCTTAACACAATTACGGATTAAATATTTCACCCTATTCATTATCTACAACTCTGTAACTATGTCCACACCATATCTCATAGCCTTTCAGGTAGTCGCTTTAATAACCCTCTAGATTCTCTTACAATTCTATCCCCTCTCAGGTAGCTCCGTATGGCGACAATTTATAACATCTTTAGACCCTTAATGACGTGGGATACGAAGGGGGCTGGCATCGCTTCTTGGAATAATGAATTTCCCGATTTAGATTTAGATCTAATCCTACGTGCGTCTATAAAGAATTCTAAGATTTTAGTCTCCAGAGACTATAGCGAAATATTTCTGAAAATATTGCATAAAGCCTACTTCACTCCCAAACTTCATTACTCCATGGGTCTGGCCGATCATTCCCGGTGCCTGAAATGTCAAATGCCCGGTGCAGATCTCCTTCATGGTCTATGGTCGTGTGGGCCCATTACTCTCTTTGGAAGGTTTTAACACCACGGTGGAATGGGCAGTCTTCGGCATACTTCCGCAGACTTTCTGCCACAATAGTTTCTGGGTCGGGCCCCTTCTTAGTATCCTTTCGTCTGTGGCTAAACGAGCCATTCTATCCCTTCCTTGGAGATGGTCCTGTCCCGGGTACAGTTTTTGTTTTGCATGGATTAGATTGAATCCATTCTACATAAAGAAACTAAGGTCAAGCATTTCTTTCACCGATGGTTGCCATAGATTGCGTCTTTAGATAGATCCACACAGAGCTCCATCTTCCAAGCCTTCAATATTACCCAGTGGTATTACCTTCAAGTCCTGAAGGGTCGGCACCCAATTCCAGGGTTCCAGAGATGATGGTACTAGGATAGGGGGTTCATGTGCTGGCCCAGGGGAGTCCGACTACAATGGTTGGGAGCCTGCCGACATCTATTCTGCTGTTTTGCAATATTGTTCAGCGGTATTATATTATGTATATGTGTCTGATGTGATTTCAATGTCATTTTCTCATTTTCACCATGCGGACTGTAATGGTTGTACTAAGATTTGATGTCATAATGCACGTTGCTAGTGTTGTTTTGAATGACACTTTCCCGATTAATAAAGATATATAAATAAAAAAAATGACCCCTAATGTATCATAGGTTTCAAAAAACTTTACCACCCCATTAGGTGTTTTAATTAGCTGCTGGCATCCAAGGTATAGTTAGTGCATCTATTATTGAGTTGCATGCAATCCGTTAATAGGTGCCGCTGAGGAACCAGGTACTTATGAGCCCCAGTTCCATTATGGCAATTACTTTTATAAGTTAAAAAAACAAGATCAAATCAACATGACCACGCGTTGAATTAATCAATTCAAGATACAAGATCTGTTATCGCACAGAATGAGATATTATGGTGTTCTCGTGTACTTGCATACTGCTGTATATTACTGCCATGTTAGCTGTCAATGGCCAAGGTCAAGCAAGTGAGCTGTAGGGTTGTTTCTATTCGAATGAACTCCTGACTTCAAGGAGTAAAAACTTGGAAAGGCTCGTTGCACCTTAAAATGAAAGACATGAGAAGTAGCTTGGTACAGCAGATTACAAAACAGATTACAAAGGGTAGTGGTGATAAAAGCAGCCTAGTCAAAAGACACCCTTACGAAAAAATTACTGCAGTTTTTCTGAAATAATACTGCAGTTTTTTGGACATGAAAAAACTGCAATACTGCACTTTTACTGCAGTTTTACTGCATTTGTACAACACTGTACTGAAGTTTTAGTGCAGTTATTTTGTACGGAAGTTGCAGAAGCTGCAGTACATTGAAGTACAACTGCAGGTTTGCAATATAAAAAAAAGAAAGTGCGGTAAATATGCAGTAATACTGCAGTACAGTGAAGTACAAATGCAGTAAAACTGCAGTAAATGTGTAGTATTGCAATTTTTTCATGTCCAAAAAACTGCAGTATTACTTCAGAAAAACCGCAGTAATTTTTCGTAAGGGCCAGCTCTACAGAAAGAACACAGCATGTTAACACCATCAATAATTATCCTGTAGATATGTGTTGCATTGAACAGCAACATGTTAAGTCAGTTCTGTGTTGCCCGCAGCACTTATGATTGATCTCAACGTTAAAAATTAAAAAGGACTCCTATGGATTTAAATATCCGGGACAATAATGCAATACCAGTAAAGGCTGGATTAATATTTAACAAACCCATAGGCGCCGTATATATTCATTGCTCTTTTTTTGGAACAACAGGAAAATTGCTGTTTAACATAATTTTACATTTTGTGTGATATAGAACTGTAAGGTTCAGCAATCTGGGTCAGTGGAAATCAAGGCTACAGGAAATTCATTGGAAAAAAATGTTTTGGGTTTATTTGTAGTTTCTAATAGCAAAAGTATTTTATTTTATGCAGGGCCGGACTGGCCCACCGGGATACCGGGAAATTTCCCGGTGGGCCGGAGGGTCCGTGGGCTGGGCGGCCATGAAGACAGCCGCTGAGCTGCCCCCCAGGCTGCCCGAAATCTAATCAAAGCGGCCGCTGGGTGCTGATGCGGCCAGCCGGCATCAGCACCCAGCAGCCGTGTGCGATGGCCGTCTAGTGATGGGAGCAGTGTGAGGGGTGAAAGCTCCGCCCCCTCGCACTGACCTTTCACCCCTCACGCTGCTCCCATCACCATGCGGCCATCAGATTGCTGGGAATGTAATCTGAACGGCCGGTGCGTGCTGATGCCGCCGGCCGCCTCTGCTTTAATACTTTTTTTTTACTTTATATGGCAAGCCGATCCAGCTTACCATATAAATAATAAAAAAAAAGTGTTAAAGTAGCTCCGGCCGGCGGCATCAGCACGCACCGGCCGTTTAGATGACATTCCCAGCAGTCTGACGGCTGCGTAATGATGGGAGCAGCGTGAGGTGGAAGCTCCGCCCCCTCGCGCTCAGACTGCTGCAGCACCGGATATCAGGTCAGTGGCATCCTGGCTGTCAGCATAGAGGAGAACAGTGTGCGGCTACCAGGAAGTCAAGAGAAGTGGAAGGTGAGTAAAATAATGTATTTTTTGTACTGTATGTTTTTTGTATTTGTTAAAAACAAAAAAATTCGCCGTGTGTGTGTATGTAAGTGTGTCCCCCTATATGCCACTCTGCCTCCAGAAATGCCTTATACCCCCTATATGCCACTCTGTCCCATGATATGCCTTTTAACCCCCTATATGCCAGAGTTGCATATAGGGGTATAAGGCATTTCTGGAGGCAGAGTGGCATAAAGGGGGTTAAAAGGTATATCATTGGGCAGAGGAGCATATAGGAGGGTATAAAGCATATCGGGGAGGAAGAGTGGCATATAGGGGGCATAAGGCTTTTCTGGTGGCAGAGTGCCCCATGATATGCCTTTTAACCCCCTTCATGCCACTCTGCCTCCAGAAATGCCTTATACCCCCTATATGCCACTCTGTCCCATGATATGCCTTTTAACCCCCTATATGGCAGAGTGGCATATATTATTTTTTATTTAATATGGCAAGCTGGATCGGCTTGCCATATAAAGTAAACAAAAATGTCCCATGATATGCCTTTTAACCTCCTATATGGTAGAGTGGCATATAGGGGGTTAGAAAGCATATCATGGGACAGAGTGGCATATAGGAGGGTTGAGGCATATCAGGGAGGCAGAGTGGCATATAGGGGGGTATAAGGCTTTTCTGGAGGCAGAGTGCCCCATGATATGCCTTTTCACCCCCTTTATGCCACTCTGCCTCCAGAAATGCCTTATACCCCCTATATGCCACTCTGTCCCATGATATGCCTTTTAACCCCCTATATGCCAGAGTGGCATATAGGGGTATAAGGCATTTCTGGATGCAGAGTGACATATAGGGGGTCAACGGCATATCTGGAGGCAGAGTGGCATAAAGGGAGTTAAAAGGGATGTCATGGGGCAGAGGGGCATATAGGAGGGTATAAAGCATATTGGGGAGGCAGAGTGGCATATAGGGGGCATAAGGCTTTTCTGTAGGCAGAGTGCCCCATGATATGCCTGTTAACCCCCTTTATGCCACTCTGCCTCCAGAAATGCCTTATACCCCCCTATATGCCACTCTGTCCCATGATATGCCTTTTAACCCCCTATATGGCAGAGTGGCATATGGGAGGTTAGAAGGCATATCATGGGACAGAATGGCATATAGGGTATAAGGCATTTCTGGATGCAGAGTGACATATAGGGGGTCAAAAGGCATATCTGGAGGTGGAGTGGCAAAAAGGGGGTTAAAAGGCATATAACGGGGCAGAGGGGCATATAGGAGGGTTGAGGCATATCAGGGAGGCAGAGTGGCATATGGGGGGTATAAGGCATTTCTGGAGGCAGAGTGGCATATGGGGGGTATAAGGCATTTCTGGAGGCAGAGTGGCATATAGGGGATTAAAAGGCATATTATGGGGCAGAGTGGCATATAGGAGGGTATAAAGCATATCAGGGAGGCAGAGTGGCATATAGGGGGCATAAGGCTTTTCTGGAGGCAGAGTGCCCCATGATATGCCTTTTAACCCCCTTCATGCCACTCTGCCTCCATGAATGCCTTATACCCACTATATGCCACTCTGTCCCATGATATGCCTTTTAACCCCCTATATGGCAGAGTGGCATATAGGGGGCATAAGGCTTTTCTGGAGGCAGAGTGCCCCATGATATGCCTTTTAACCCCCTTCATGCCACTCTGCCTCCAGGAATGCCTTATACCCACTATATGCCACTCTGTCCCATGATATGCCTTTTAACCCCCTATATGGCAGAGTGGCATATAGGGGGTTAGAAGGCATATCATGGGACAGAGTGGCATATAGGGGGTATAAGGCATTTCTGGAGGCAGAGTGGCATATAGGGGGTTAGAAGGCATATCAGGGGGCAGAGTGGCAAGCCTGGGGGCAGAGGTGCATAACTCGGGGGTAGGTTGTCAAATGAAAGGAAATAAAAACCAAACATGTCTCAATCATAGCTTTTATTAAATATGGAAAAAAATAGCCTACATGAATTAATAAAGAAATAAAAGTTTCTTACCAGAATATCGTGAAGAATAATGTGATCAGTGTTTTGTTCCACTGAATAAAATGGAACTCTTTCATCTAAAAATGTTCGCAGTAGTAAATGTTTTGATCCCATTATGTGTAATGTATTTCATTTATTAGGGCCTTTTAACACTTTTGCTTTCTGGCATTTTAATACAAATAATGAGATAAAAAGAATGGCAAATAGTGTGACTCGGGTGTGTATAAGGGGTGCGTGTGGTTAAAGAGCGCGACCGTGAGATAAACTATATGGGGCTGGTCTCCAAATTTTTCCAGGGCTGCTTTTCAGTCCCAGTCCGGCCCTGATTTTATGGTAGACTGTGTAAGTAGGCACATTATCCAAAATCTAGCAAGACATATCTTATGTCTTCATATAGATCTGTCGCTTTTCCCAAATATAATTATGTTGCGACGTTTACAGATTAAAATAAGCAATATATATGCTTTGCAAAAGCCACTTGTGCCATACGATTAGCCATTTTAACTTCTTGTCCCCAGGTTTCTTAATTACCATATTTGCTCGATTACAAGATGGCCCTGATTATAAGACAACCCCTCAAAATCAAAATATTAATTTAGGAAAAAAACAAAAAGCCTGAATATAAGACTACCCTATAGGAAAAAAGTTTTACCAGTAAATATTAATTCATGTAAACTAATTTTCATATTTAATAAAAGCTATGATTGAGAAAAATATATTTTTTATTTCCTTTTATTTCACAACCTGCCCCCCCAGTTATGCACATCTGCCCCCAGGCTTGCCACTCTGCCCCCAGAAATGCCTTATACCCCCCTATTTGCCACTCTGCCCCATGATGTGCCTTTTAACCCCCTATATGCCCCTCTGCCCCATGATATGCCTTATGTCGGAAATGGGATATATTTGGGGAAAAAGGGGATTCCAGGTGCCGACACACCTTTCGTCTAGGGGTTAATAACTTAAATTCAGTTAGCTCGAATAATTGCAAGAAAATACTTCTTTGATAGGAAAATGGAGGGTTTAATGCTGTAATGAAGCCTATGAAGGCTAACACACACAGGGTTACATTGGGAATGAAGTTGTGACTGCAACAATGACGGAAAGATTGTAACAAACTGCAGCAAGGATGGGAAGATTGTAACAACTAATGACATACAAGGAGTTCTTATAGGGTGGGATCAAAGGTACATTACTATTGGTTAACTAATATCAAAAGACAATGCTAACACTATTACACAACATACAATTTACAATCCTATAGATAAACTAATCTCAAAAGACAATACATACAATTTACAATCCTATAGATACAATCCTAGAGATACAACATCAAAAGACAATACTAACACTATACAATGTACAATCCTATGGATGAACAAATTAAAAGACAATACTAACACTATCACACACTATTTACAAACAGACTATACAGACAATGTAATTCATGATTTACAGTTGTCCTTTGATGTGGGCTTCGGGGGCTGCATTTGCACTTCAATAAGTCTCTGTCTGTCCTTTTTGTGTGCATGTGAATTGAACTGGCCAAATAGTGTTTGGTTAGGTCAGATCACTTTAAGTCCTTCTACACCTATAATGACTGTAATTTATATTTTTCATATAATTATGTTATACTGCTCCCTAGGGTGTCTGACATAGTCTGCATGCTACCTCCACACCTTATACCCCTATATGCCACTCTGGCATATAGGGGGTTAAAAGGCATATCATGGGGCTGAGTGGCATATAGGGGGTTAAAATGCATTTCTGGAGATATATATATATACTGCTAACAGCAATCACACTCCTATCAAGCCAAGGCAGCCAGTACATGCTGGAACCTGGGGATGTTAGAAGTGTGATAACAGCCACCCTATGCCATGCTACCACCCCCACCCCCTTACACATCCATGCTATCACACACACACACTCATTCACAAACATTTAAATACTCATTCATTCCATTAATCACACATACACACACGCTCAAACCCCCACCCCCTTACCTGAACTGAAGATCTCCCACTCGCAGACTTCTGCAGGGGCCTGGCTGTGCAAGCAACTTCTCTGGCCCCGCCCCCAGAGGAAGGAGGGGGAGGTAGAGTTATGTGACACTCTGCTAGCTTCCTGCTGCTAATAGAAGAGACGCTGCTCGCGATCAAAGCCCGGTAAGCAGCACGGCCAAAGCAGAATGAGGTCTGAATGAGAAGACGACCTCGATTATAAGACGAGGGGTATTTTTCAGAGCATTTGCTCTGGAGAAAACCTCGTCTTATAATCGAGCAAATACGGTATTATTCATACCCTCAGGATCTGCATTATTAGTCATCTCCTGCCTGGAGATTAAAATACTGTATTTACTATAATGTACTGTATATAGCGACATCATATTCCACAGTGCTGTACAATGGGTAAACATGACATAATCATACCTGGGAACTTCTTCACTTTGGCTACCCTTGCAGGACGCGGCCAGGACTGCCCACTGACGTCAGCGGGTGGTCCTGCTGACATGGGGGGCGTTCGGGAAACATTTAAAGGACAATTTAAAGGAACAATGGGCGGGGAGCAGGACGTGTCAAGACCCTGCTCCCTGCAGATACCGCTTGGATTTTGTTTGATAAGATAACCTACTAATAGTAACTAAGGAGTAGTTTCTTTATGTAGAGAGAATGCCGCCCAATCCCCATCAAACAGAATATTTTAATTGAAATCCAAATATCCATTACAGGCTAGGATTAAAAGAGAGTGACAAGGGCATCTGCATGGCATCTCTGTTCTTCTAATGCCTTTCCCTTGGATGGGGCTAATATTCTGCCTCCCTCTCCTCCATATTTATTTATGGGTGGGCAAAGTCAGTGAAAGAGGTCTGCTCAAGGTTCTGAGTATGTTGTACAATTTTGGATCAGCAGATGGGTTACTCAGGTTCTAGTAGTGTTCCACCGCCATGTAGAAATCTACCTTAGACTTGGGGTTTCACCTCTTATTGTCTCTAGCTCCGCTTTAAGTATGTTTGTTATGTAACAGTATGACTTTACCGATCTAATCCTAACATATAAAAACCCACTAAGCCAAATCGAACAAAGAGTTGAAGTCCATATGGGGCACATTAGTCATTTTGATACAACATACATTGGTTTCACATATAGTGGAATTATGCAGAATTCTCCCATGCATTTTCATGGGCTCCATGTAAATTTAATGGGATCTCTCAGATGTAATATATATTAAAGTAATTACAATGCCAGGAGAGTCCCTTTAATGCTGATGCCTTTGTTTGGTAGAGGTTAGCACTGTATACACCAAATGCAGCTGAAGGGTATATTAATTTGTTTATATTGTTTATGTGCATTCTGGTAAACAACCCTGGTAGAATTATTAGTTTGGATCATAGAAATACAAAAATGTTGGAGTGCATGGATGCCCAAATCAACCTTTATCTCACGTGTTCTTAAAATATGTTGTTTCGGAACATTTCGGAACACCTTATTTACTAAAATGAGCAATCTCTACCCCAGTGGATTTCCAAAAAGATAAATATTACACAAACTAGTAATGTTTGCTCAGGTAGAATATTTTCTCTTATCTAACAGTGGTCTAGTACTTTGATCAATTTCAAAATCCCAGCACACCGCTACCTGTTTAAAAAAACCTCATAAACCAATGTAGACATCTGATTCAGTATTTTCATAGAGGGACTTCGGTGTTCAGTGACCTGATATATCATTGCGAGGAGTTTTATATTACTTGAAAAAAATGCTTTGCCTTTTGAGAAACGTGCTGAATACATCATCTTTAAGGAACAGCAGCAAGTTTCTTATGCATAATTTTCGGTAGGTTGCTTTTCATGCGTATTCATTTTCTTCTTTTCTTAGAGTGTTTTGGATTTATTACAGCTCAAGAAAGACCATTTTATACCCTCTGCCATGTACTTTGCCCAAATCCTTCTCTGTGTAGCAGTGTATGATCTGTTTATCAGGAGAATTTTGGACCATCCCAGAGAGTCCCACTCCCTCAAACATATTTTCATATCATATTACATGATCTGGCTGGTGTGGACACCCTACTATGAAGGGTTAAATGATATATTGGATGACTATAGCTCTCACAGCATAGGAAATAGCCATTTTTACATTCATATTTCTGTGAAAATTAAACTGGGTTATTGTAATACGTTGTGTGGATCAACAGCGAGGTTGAACTTGATGGACTTGTGTCTTATTTTAACCTAAATTACTATAGCTGTATAGTGTATATAGAATAAGAATTTGTGATAACATGGAATGATGGTTGCACTTAAAGCCTTATCTGTTACTTGAGCATCTCTATGAGTGTATTAATATAGTGCTAATTATACACATGCACTTAAATAAACATTGTAGGTAAATAAAATACGGTATACAACATGTTGAGTCATGGACATCTCCGTCCATCTCCGTTACATCTAGATTTATCATAAGATATCGGTAGGATCTGTGAACTATTTTAAGAGAACCTGATGTCTCTGAACATGTTTGTACAGGTCATCACATAATCAGGTGCCGTTAAAGGGACGTGACCTCTTAACGCTGAAAAATTATAATTCTGAAGAAATAAAGTATCTCCTCTGGGTGGCTGCAGATCTAAAATACAGAATCAAGCAGAAAGGAGAGGTGAGTTGGACACAAAGAACGGGCCAGGTGATGAATAAACGTTTGATACGAGAAAACATGTAAAACAGAACTAGTCATTATAACTATGACAAAAACAGAGATAAGGTGATTTATAAAGGCCACAAAGCACATTATAGACACATCATGCTTACAGCTCAATGATATTTACCAAGGGATGATATCAGGATAGACCTCTTATGTTTAAAAGGAATATTGATTTAATTTGCTTTACCCTTTATCATTTCTGCATATTTTTGCCAAGCCATTAGGGCCCACATAGCAGGCTTTGCTCATTGCCACAAAAGGAACAAGGAGGCCATTGAGGAAAACATGGCAGAGTAAAGCTAAAGGGAAACTCACAGATTCACTAAAGTCAGATTGATGGTAACTAAAGAGCTGTGGAGAAAAGCCTGATGACAACTCAACTCAATTCCACTGGACGTTCAAAATTGCGAAAACCACATCACTCAACTCAACAGTGAATTGAATTTTAGTGAACAGAAAGATTGTTGTCTGTTGGTTTTGAGTACTGCTGACCTCTTGGCCTCCTTACCTCCACTCATAACTATAACGTTATTGTATACGTAGGATTGTGTTGTATCAACTAAAAACTCCAGCTAAGCAATAGAGGTACATTTGTAATAACCATAACATGTTTACTTAATAAAATCTAAATATATTAAGGGTAACATACTTATATACCGATTCTAATTTGGAACTTTCTTAAATGCTTAGTATATGCCTCTCCTCCAAGGAAAATCTCTGGCCATGATATTCGAAAAAAGAAGTACCAGAACACGGCTTTCCACTGAAACGGGTGAGGTTACTTTTTTGCCATTTCATTTATTTTCTTTTCCGGTGACTCAAAAGCCATCTACTGCAGGAGCTATAGCCTTTAACTTAGAAAAGGCTTTTTAAACTACACTTTTGTAACAACTGTATGCTATGTTTTTTATGAGAATTACTCAATTTTAGATTAATAGAAAAAAATGGTTCTATTGACTATGATGCAATGAGCCATTTATTCTACAAATCATGTGTCGGTAGGTTTATAACTAGGATTGGTACCAGGTCATTTGGACTATCCCTCAGTGTTCTATTGGCCTCTGTTCCGCATGTTCCGCACGTTGTGCAATAAGGCGCATGTGACACCCTGATGCTTCACAGTTGCTGATAAAAGACTGGGCTTGTTGAATGTCCAACAAAGCTGCAATGTCCAATTTTTTCATTCGACGCGGCAGCCTGTTTATCATTCATTCATAACGGCCATCCTATGTCGAAACATCTGCTGACTTACTGAGACAAAGACACATTTGGATTGTGGAGCGCAGCTGCATTATACCTTCTTTTTTTCTAGGTACATATAGGAATACGGAGGGGACAGGGTCTGCTGCTCTCCCCATATATACCATTTATTGGAATCACACAATATGCATGTTTTAAATAATTTTTACATAATAAAACAATACGTCAAATTAATAAATTTTAGTTAGTGTAAAAAGATGATTGCCTGCATTGCTGGCATTCTGTTTTCCTGTGATTGTCTTAATCCCTACTTCTAGTTTACTAAAAACAATGATGGTTGGTGTCATCGGAGTTGGCCAACTACAACAACTGTAGTCTCTTGTAACCGGTAAGGGAGTTTTATAGTAAGGTAAACAGATTTAATGAAAATTGCCTATTTTTTCATTCTAGGATGGGCACTGCTTGGAGGACACCCTTGTTTTCTTACAACACAAGATATTCATTTAGGTGTCAATGAAAGTTTGAAGGACACAGCAAGGTTGAATCAGTTTTATCCACTTTAAATCTGAGTACTTACAGAGGGGCTTGTCCATACTCTATTCCTTTGCATGGGAGTTGTAAAATGATTATTTTTTAGTCTATTTATGTTAAGTTGTAAAATTTTTAATGTCATGCCCCTGTCCCCTTCCTCCATTATATCTGCTGCATTATTAATACATAAAAACCAGGGTTGAAGAGCTCCATTGTCTCCATAATGTGTATTTCCGTCTAATATCATTTTCTCCTTATTAGGGTATTATCAGGTATGACTGATGCAGTTCTAGCACGTGTTTATCAACAATCTGACCTGGAAGTACTAGCTAAAGAAGCAACAATCCCAATAGTGAATGGTTTATCTGATTCCTACCATCCTATCCAGATCCTTGCTGATTACCTCACTATACAGGTAATGGGACTCAGTTATGCTGAGAGTGTTATCACATAAACAAGCTTTAAAAACCCATATTTCATTGCCTGTGTAGCATAGTTTCCATTAGACACATTCATAAATATTGTAAATGGTTTACTGACCAAAGTAGATGTATTTGTGCATACAATTTAAAGTTTTGTTTCCGTTATACATTTTCCGTTCTAGTCAATGGTGACATTTGGTGTACTGGCACCTGGGTGCAGGATTTCTTCAGCACTCCAAACACATACGCAGACTAACATTCAAATTCGCTCTAACACCCACACACAATAACGCCGTACACTTAGATACACATTCGATAACACATAACACTAACATACACACACTATAATACTGTACGCTAACACCCACCCACAATCTGTAACACCATATGCTAACACACACACACTCACTCTAACCCCATACATTAACACACTCATACTGTAACACACACATAGCTTTACAGTTACAAGGGAGCATTTATGCAGTGCACCAGTGATGCATTCACGTTAGTGCACCATTGCTTCTTGTAACAAACTACAAAATCTATCCACATCATATGTTACTGTTGACATAGCCAAACAACTGAATGCCTAAAAGGTAAATTTACTGTCTTGATTAACCATACAAAGAGATGAGGCACTTGGTGTTGAAGCCACTTTGACACAGCACCCTTTTGATGACACCTTCATAACGACCCACCTGTGTTAAAGTATCTCCTGTCTTACTGAGACAAGATCATGTTTTGCTTTGAAAGTACAGTTGTACGTGACCTTCTATTTATTTTTGTTGCACAGGTTATGCGGCTGTGGTTGCCAAGAATTTCCCATATACGCAATTGATTGATTTCTTCATTTTGCAACTACTGTAAACAATTGCCAAGAAAAAATCAAATAGTTTTTTTTTCTATTCTTTTTCTTTTTTTGGCAGGAGGAATGTAAGGTGTATAAAAGGGCTGCCACACATTATCCACATGAAAGCAATATTGAGAACTATTATTATAATATAATAAAGAAAGAGAACCATAAACTATTTTAGAACATCACGCTGCTATATTTAAAAACATTTAAATGTACCGTATTTGCTCGATTATAAGACGAGGTTTTTTTCCAGAGCAAATGCTCTGAAAAATAACCCTCGTCTTATAATCAGGGTCGTCTTATAATCAGACCTCAAATAGTCTGATTATGAGACTAAGATCCAGATCCTCCGCAGCGATGCAGAGGACCTGGATCCTCCTGTGTTAACCCCCCCCCCAACTTACCGGTGCTTCTGAGTCCCCGGTGCTTAGTCCGGGCTGCGTGTAGAGCTCTACGCGATACAATCGCGTAGAGCTCTACACGCTTCCCGGACTAAGCACTGGGGACCCAGATGCAGGGGACCTGGATCCTCTTGTGTTAACCCCCGACCCGACTTACCGGTGCATCTGAGTCCCCGGTGCTTAGTCCGGGCTGTGTGTAGAGCTCTACACGATACAATCGCGTAACTTACCGGTGCTTCTGAGTCCCCAGTGCTTAGTCCGGGCAGCGTGAAGAGCTCTACGCGATTCGCGTGGAGCTCTACATGCTGCCCGGACTAAGCACCTGGGGCTCAGATGCAGGGGACCTGGACCCTCCTGTGTTATGCCCCCCCCAACTCAGAAGCACCGGTAAGTTTGGAGGAGGGAGAGGGAGTGTTAAATGGGGGGTGTAAGGCATTTCTGGAGGCAGAGTGCTCTGTGAAATGCCTTTTAACCCCTTTAATGCCACTCTGCCTCCTGAAATGCCTTAAACCTCCCTATATGCCACTCTTCCCCATAATATGCCTTTTAACCCTCTATGTGCCAGAGTGGCATACAGGGTTAAAAGGCATATCATGGGGCACAGTGGCATATAGGGTTAAAAGGCATATCATGGGGCACAGTGGCATTTAGAGGGTTAAAAGGCATATCATGGGGCACAGTGGCATATAGGGGGTATAAGGCACTTCTGGGGCAGATGTGCATAACTGGGGGGCAGGTTGGAAAATAGAAGGAAATAAAACCAAAATATTTTTCTCAATCATAGCTTTTATTAAAAAAATTGTTTAAATGAATTAACATTTACTGGTAAAACATTTTTCCTATAGGGTCGTCTTATATTCAGGCTTTTTCTTTTTTTCCTAAATTAATATTAAGATTTGGGGGTCGTCTTATAATCAGGGTCGTCTTATAATCGAGCAAATACGGTACTTAGAAAATGACTTTTATTCTTCATGCAAGTACTTATTTTAAAGATGTACCAATTTTATATTTTATATTTATTTAACATTTTACACTGAACAGTTAAACGCGGAATGTCCTTTCATAAGAATTTCCTTTTAAAATCAGTGCAATTGGTGAGGTACGCGTCGAGGAAAAGCTTCTGCTCAGTGGGAGCCTTATTGCTGTGCTTGGTTGCTAAGCAATCCTATACTGTAACTAATAGTCCCTGCTAGTACATCAATTCTTCCAATCTTTGGCAAATCACGCAATAAGATGGTTTCTTGAACATGAAAAACAATTTCGATTCAAAGAACAATTATAAGAGATTATATCATTTTTTATTTACATTATAATTTTATTTCAATTTTTTTTCACGTTTATCTGGGTAAGACATGCGGGATATTATGGTGGTCTATAAATGACTAATAATGCTGAACATGAAAACGGTTTAAATGTGGAACTGATGTTTATATGTTGGCTTATAATACATATCACTAACACCTTTCATTGATTTATGGCCTGAGTGGTATTGTTCGTTAATCCTCTGTGATTTTCGAGTGTAGGTTACTAAAGATAACCTGTCATCACCATGTTCTGATCAAAGTACAGTAGATAGCTGATTAAAATCAATGTCATGCGACAAGCTTGTGATGACACTTGAAACCTCATCGAATCATGAGGTATAAATTACAGCTTTATTTAATCCTTATATTCTTAGCCATCTATATTGAGCTATACAAAATGGAATCTGTACGTTTACATACATCTATAGTATAAGTATAAATCTATATTTACATTTTTATCTATAAAGTTCCGTATAACAGAAAGGAGCATTTCAATTCGTTGGCTCTGACCTTGGTGACATCATCACACGACATCATATACAAATGAACAGCTCTCCATATGCATGTTTTACCATATGCCCATATTATGCATGAAGCAGAGATAGTTAATTTAATCATTTGCTTTCAACTCTGGTAGCGCAATATATAGACCATTAGCTCTTAATGGCTCATGTTCTGTATCTATAATGTATAGGTGACAGTGTCCCATTAATAAATCATGCCGTCATGAATGCTAATGCTTCCGGAACTGCACAGATTCGTAAAGAAAAGTAACTTCATTTTGTTCATTTTCCACTTCAGCTGTATGTCTTGCCAAAATAACACACTGCTTGGAGAAAGTATTGTATTTATAAATGAGTAAACACATTTACTTTTATTTTAGCCACTGTATGCATAATTAGATGATTAATGTTCAGCTGTGCTATCTGTGGCTCCCAGACCCATTGTAGAATACATCATCTGTCCTATGTTACTATGAAATGGATTGTGTTACTGTCAATGTAAAACGTAGTGTGGACTACAAAAGTAATATATTGAATGTGATGTCTAAATAGAAGGAAATATTTTAATAGAGAAAATGCATTATGTTTAAAAGTCACAATGTGATTGACTAATTTCATTAGTAGTGTAGAATATTTACCATTCTGCAAAGAAAATGGTGCTTGTTTGCCTGGTGGTTTAGATGTGGAACAAGGTGGTCTGACTATGGAACAGGTTACTTTTTATCTCCGCCATTGATTGCCTATGATCATAAGAACTATGGCCAAAAAGTAATGTCATGGCCATAGTTGAGAAGGACTGCAGAGTTTATTTAGTAGCATTAGGTTTGCTGTCCTGTCATAAGAACCCCAATATATATATATATATATATATATATATATATACACACATTTATATATACACAACATGTTAAAAAGCATAACACATAAATGCCTGTGTTCATTTTATTAATTCCTATAAGAAAAATAATTGGGAAAGATAATAAAATGGATTGTTGAATACCTATATCTATTGTATATCTTTGTTCAATATCAATTAAACGGTATAGTTTATGATTTCATTCACAGGAACATTATGGCCACTTGAAAGGACTGACTATATCCTGGATCGGGGATGGAAATAATATACTACATTCAATCATGCTGAGCGCTGCCAAATGTGGAATGCACCTGCGTATCGCAACACCAAAGGTAACGAATGCACCTGTTAATAGAATTTTCTAGGAGGAGTGACACATTGATGTTACACATCGCTGATAATTAGGCTGGTTTTATTATATCACACAAAACCAAATAGAATTTAGAACCAGACATGTTTAGGAGCAAAGGAAGAACGTGTAGATCCACAGATATTGATATATGCGTTGAGAAGAATTAGATTTCTTGAATGAAAATATTATTTTATTTATATCATAAAGGCTTGTTGTGTGACATTTGTTCAGCCATCTGCAACGTATTTCTGTATATAGAGTTTATTTCCCAAACCCTGAGATAATCAAGCCATAGGAAAACTTTAATACATAATGCACTACTTCTATAGAGATGCTGCCAAAATGAGAGCCATTTGATGGTTTACATTTTTTTTTTTTAAACTTACCTGCCCTAAGTCAACAGCCTTCAACAAATGAAGCTCATCATCTATTCACTAAAAGCTGGGATGGTGTGTATTGTAGTCCAGTGAATTTTAAGGATGACAATTATCATCCACAGGAGGAAGTCCAGCCAAATGTGTGCAGTAATATAGTAGTCTAAAGCACATTTGGAAAAAGCCGATTAGAGAAGAGTTTATTGGGTCCTTGGTCTCGTAAAGGATAGCCATAGTCGTATCCAGTGCATGTTAAAATTACTTCACTGGAATAAACTTTAACAGCTCTATTGACAGACGTTTAATTATCTATCACATCCCTACGGTACTGAATCCATTTTTTGTTTCTTTTCTTTCCTCAAAGCTAGAACTCGTATGCTAATCTTTTGTACAGCAGGCAAACCATTTAATATTGTTCAATTATAAAAGATTATATTATTATTGTGGTCTATAATAGTAGAGTGTAGGTATAGAATTAGGGTAGGAGGAAAAAAGAGTAGGACAGGGCTCAAAGGGAGAGATGATTGAATGGGGGGGTACTGTAAAGATATACCTTTTTCAAAATGATCATTATTTATTTATGTTATTTACATCAAAATGTATTTTCAATTATTAAACAACAGTACATTCTGCGTATATGTTTTTTCTGCACTATTATAGTATCAACATGAACAATAAATTGAAAGCACCTTTTTATGTTAAACTGGCAGTCTCGGAGAACTGTTTTATTCCTCTACTTTATATATTAACCTACCACAATAATGTTTTAGCTGACAAGAACCTGTTGGCTTTCCACTTCACTGCCCAGAAAAGTAAATATTATCTGTACAGCTTTGTCTTCGCGTGTAACAGTAAGAAACTTATGTTCCTGCTGTTACCCAGATTTTTGGGCACACCATATTGCAAGCGACATGTTGGCTGCTCTGCAAGACTAGTTCCTACTAGACTTGGGTGCCAGCAGTAAATTTGCTTTCCTGTTCATTTTCTACCTGCCACAGCCTGCTATGATTCAGTAAAGCAGTAGTAAACTGACAAAATTGTATAGATAGTCAATAGCAAATTCAAACAGAAAAGTACAAAAAGTAGATATTCTCAAACCTCTCTATATATAACAAAGGAAAAGAAGCCTAAGGAAAAGGTCAAAGTTGGAAACTAGTGTCATTGATTGTTTTTTTCTAGTTGATAGCACTTTAATATTTATTGAATCGTTTTATTGATTGATTGCTTGTAATGATGTTGTCTTATTTATTGTTTAAGGGTTATGAAGCAGATCCTTTAGTAACTGCAACAGCAGAGCAGTTTTCCCAAGAGGTAAAAGTTTCTTTGTTTTCAAACTAATACTAAGAAGAACACCCGATACATGCAATAGACAGTAACAGTTACAGTGCTGTTGTGTTCATTATGTCATTTGAAAATGTCACAGCATTTCAATCCAGATTTTGGAATTTGGACATGTATTCCCTTTTAAAGCAAGAAAATAATCACGGAAGTGTCCGTGGGATATTGTGTCAGTCACATTTTAAAATTCTGTATTGCTGATGAAATCTACTGTTATCTCTTCTCACCAATGCTTTATTATATCGAGAGAGATAAGTCCAAAATTCCTCTGTCCAAATTTCCTTTTGCAGTTTGGTACCAAACTGTTTTTCACAAATGATCCCCTGGAAGCTGCACATGGAGCCAATGTTTTGGTTACAGACACATGGGTAAGTATGGGACAAGAAGCGGAGAAAAAGAAGCGCCTGGTGGACTTCAAGGGATACCAGATCACAATGGAGGTAAGTACTACCTGTAGCATGATCTATTTACTAAAACAGAATTAGTCTTAGCATGAGTCTTAAAAAAAATTTGTGTTCCCTTCAATGATTTATAAAATACGAGGTGCAACCAAGAATAAACTGGCAAGACAGGCAGGATATGCAATTATTCTAAAGTCATGCTAGTCAAGAGCGGAACTCAACAATTAACTTGCTAGGACTTCTTGGGTGGAGCCCTCACATAAATATACATATGGTGGAAGCAGAACCCTCCAGATAACATTATGTTAAGAAATGATTGAGAGTTAATTGATAAATATTTTATTTAAGCTATTGAATATCTAACAAGCATACACATGAATACTTATTCATTTGCCGTATTAATTTAGTTTGCTTTCACAAACAAAGTACCATGGGGTGTTAATACCTCAGTGGTTCTAAAATTGCTGTTGATCAGTTGAATATACATATTCTAATTAAACTCGGCTAAGGTTTGCCATTTGTTATACTGTGAAGCACCTGAGCACATCACAGTTGATTGCTTTAGAGAATATCCAAAAGCATTAAAGTAATTTTAGCAGTCAACAGATTTATCAATAAATATTTATTTTCCAATTTGCAATCAAGACAGCAAAAGTAGCGTCTCCCAACTGGGTATTCCTACATTGTTTACCAAGAAAGCCAGAAGAAGTAGATGATGAGGTTTTCTATTCTCCAAGATCACTGGTTTTTCAAGAAGCAGAAAATCGGAAGTGGACAATCATGGTAGGACATCTGACCAACAGGGAAATTATAATAAAAATAGGAACATGTAACTTGAAGCACAATATTTATTAAATTCATGTTGAATGTGAAGGATCTGCAAGTTTTGGTATTGTTAGGGATGGTTACGACATGAATGAAAGATGAATCAAAAGATCAATTTTCTTCCTAGATTGAACGCCAATACAGTGAGGAAATTTAAATATGAAGGGGATAGGAATGAGGCAATCAGGAATATAAAAAGAAAGATGTTTTTGGTCCTTATGGTTCTTTGCCATTACTTTGATTTTTACTTCGCCCCCAAAGACATTTGCCAGTTTAATATGTAAGGAATCTTGCAACAGATAAGTTTTCAGTTTTGATATTTGGTACTTTTTTAAGTGTGAGGTACACATGGTTAAATTAGCAGGTTTGTTACCTTTTGAAAGCTTAGCATTTGTTGACGCTAAACTTATAGGTTGTAAAACGTATTGTTTGTATGCCCCATGTTGTCAATAGCTCAGAAACCACAGATGGTTCAGTTAGTAGACTATGTTCCATTAGGCCCTCCTGCTCTAACTCAAGACTATAAAAATCTACAATGTTGGTAAATTCAGAAAAAATTTACCTTTGTTGTGGTGGTTCCATTGAGTTTCAAAAGGCAACATGAATTAGATACTACCAAAAATATAGCCATAGGCATAAATATACATTAATGTACACTAGACAAAAGAGTAAAGCCATTGGTGTCTGGTTAGCAGATGTGTCCAGCATTATACTACAGTAGAAGTATATTAAGGTTGATGTGATAGGTATACAGTAGGTCAGCCCTCTCAGGTTGTTCTCTTAGGAACATGGTAAATTGATTGCTTTATAATGGGGTCAAACTAGCAGTTGAGTCAAACTGCTGAGGCTAACTTGACGCAGACAGTTTTAATGGTCCAACTAGTGGATTTATTTTAGTCAGCATAATTAACGACAGATTTCAAGGCAATTACACTCCTATACTACACATTTATGCTGCATTCTTTTCACTCTGCTCTCACGCTTGTTAAAGAAACCTACTTCTCCGTAGTGCTTCTCCGGGACCTTCAATTCCCTTCTTTGCCCCATCATCACTATCCCTTTCACAGGCCTTACTGCATCTGACTTCACAACCTACATTAAAAAGCAAGTTAACAAAGCCAAATCGTAATCCAGGAGCATATGCCAATAATACAAGCCGGGGCAGGAACCAAAGCGCGTAGTTAGATGAACCAGAATCAGGAGTACAGAGATCAGCGAACTCAGGATACGAATGCCGGGAATCAAGTCAGATGAAGCCAGGTCATACCCACAAACTCAGGAACAACAGGATGCACTGGTAGCAGGAAGCAAAACACAGGGGCAATTGCAGGTTGCGGGCTTATATAGGCCAGCACAAGGTGGAGCTTCAAAGACCCGCTCAGGGTCCATAGTAACTAGCTCTTTTTGCACCTGAGGCAAGAATAGAAAATTCTACCCCCCCCACTATGCCTATACAGAGGTTATTTTAAGGAAAGTAAAAAGATTAGTAACAAGAAAATTCATAATATTAGAACTACAGAAAGTAAAAAAATAATAATAGTAAAATGAGTTTCTCCAAACACAGTGATTTATTTAGATTTTAACACTGAGGGTGGTACAACATTACTCCCATCAATCTATGCTGAGCCTATATGCCAATGACACTCAGATCTATCCCTGCTCCCCCATCTCTCTCCCTCCCTAGATCGTGTCACTAACGATGTATGCACAATTCCTAAACTTTGTTTCCCCCAAAACTGAACTTCTTATCTTCCCTCCCGCCAGCGCTATCTTTCATCCAAAAATATCTATGGTACAATCATCACCCCTTACCCATATATGCTCGCTGCTGTGGTGTCACCCTTCACTCAATCTCTTATTCACCCCTCACATTCAGTCTGTTTCAAAAACTACGACCTACCTCTTAAAAACATTGCCCATAATCGCTCCTTCATAAGTGTGACCTGAAGTTCTTGTTCATGCCCTTGTAAGCCATCATGAATGAATGATGCTGCCAGATTTATCTTCATTGTTTATTGCTCTACTAACCCATTTACCCTTTGTCATTGTCTCCATGGGTTGCCTGTATGCTTCAGGATTCAATTTAACATCAATACTTTCAGAGCTGTTCATGGCAGTTCTCCTACTTACATCTCACTTATCTCCAAATATACAACTACACATTCCTTCTGCTCATCTAATGATCTTCGTCCCTTCTTTGCTCTGATTTCTACCTCTCAAACACATATACAAGACTTCTGTAGAGCTGCCTCTATATTTAGCTGATCAGACTCTCCCTAGTCTGCAGTTCTTCAAAAATCCCTCAAGACCTATTTCTTAAGGGAAGCCTATCAACTGACAGGTCAACTCGCCACCTACTTCTGCCTCACATTTCCTAGCCTCTCTGTTGCTGTTGGCCTGTCCAGCAATATTATTTATTTAATAAACGTGTCCAATGATAAACATGTGGCTGGTCTACGGCGCTTTTACCTCTTGTGTAATATATCCTCAGCATTTTATAGATTATAAGCCTGTTTCAAACAGGGCCCTTCCTAGCTTTTGTTTCTGTAGATCCAAATTGTTATACATATTGTACAGCGGGACAGAATATGATGGCACTATATAATTCAGTAAACAGAACTATATGGTTTCTAATATGTCCTATTTCACATGAGCATGCATTAATATGAATAGACATTGTATACCCTAGATGTTAATTACATTTTGTTTAGCTTTTTTTTCATATGCTTTCTTCTTTGATGTATATTCCATGCTTACTTTCCTCAGGGTGTGATGGTTTCCTTGCTAACTGATTACGCACCACAGCTCCCAAAGCCTTCTTTTTAATTCCCGAAATGTGTCAGCAAGCAGCTGATTGTTACGGACAAGCAATAACAAGAACCAAGCCTGTCTGAAAACATCCTTAACCGAATAACATGTTTTCACTTGCTGTTGAGTAGAGTGCTGAGTGGAATATATAATGATTCATTATTCTGCTATGTATTTGATTGTAGTTTGCACATGACCAGCGACGGAATTGCTAGTCCTGTCATATTTTTTTGCTAAATAAAAATTTCTTGTACTTTTTAGAGCAATGTCTTTATTGTTCAGTGTCTACATTTTATTATAAAAACAGTAATGTTCACTTAGCAGACCTTATTTTTACATTTGTGCTGGACATTTCTATAGATAGATAGACAGATAGATAGATAGATAGATAGATAGATAGATAGATAGATAGATAGATAGATAGATAGATAGATAGATAGATAGATGTTCATGCAATACTTCTCCTTTATATCCTAATTGTTTAACCTTTCCTCTATTGTTATGTAATCTCGCTCCTCTAACCTTTAGCTGTGCTCCTTTTCTCGCCTCTTCACCCCATTTACTGACATATATGGTACATTCATATAGGTCTGCCAGCGGGTCTCCCATCATTATTTACATGAACCTGTAAGAGCAGAGCTGTCTTTAACATAAGGCAGAAGGGGCAGCTGCCAAGACCTGGCTTACCTTGCCGTCAACATCTACCATAGTCCTGGGATGGAGGTCCAATATTTCCTCCTTTGAGGCCTGCGCTCAAAGATACAAAGGTCCTAAAAACGTATGTAACTTTAAATCTTTTTCTATGATGGCTTATAAAACAGTATCAACTCACTCGCCTCGGGAACAGCTGTGATGAGGCGCAGAAATCAAGTCCTCAAAAGGGCAGAGCCTCTGCGCAACCCTCTCCCTGATTATGGGAATGTGGACAGCCTCTTTCCCTTTTCTCAAATCGAGGGAGATGGTTGCGCGGAGGCTTTGCCCTTTTGAGACAGAAGAAAAGTCAAGAGAGCAAGCAGGGTTGGGGGAAAGCCGACAGGAAAGCGGAAGCAGTCGACAGAGAAGGTAGGGAGACATTGATAGAGTGAGAGAGGGTGACTAAGTGTGTGTGTGAGAGAGTAAAAGGGAGTATGATAAAGCGAAAGATCTATGATGCCAAGCCAAAAAGTCCTTTGGGATACTTGCTGAGTATCATAGGTAGTCCTCAGCAGCAGTATATAGTGGAAGCTATGCTGCACAGCTCATCTTATAGTGATGGAAGTTATGCTGCACCACAGCAAACGTCTGGCTCACAATATAGTGAAAGGAGTTATGTCTGTTTCTGACTTACTATATAATGATAGGAGTCATGATGTACCACCATCTGTGTCTGGATCTCTATATAATGATGGGAGTTATGCTTTAGCACCCCCAATATCTGTGTTATTATATAGTGATGGGAGTTTTTGTGTTCCACCATCAGTGCCTAGTTTAGTATATAGTGATAGAAGTTATGTTGTACCACTGTCTGTGTTGGGCTCACTATATAATGATAAGAATCAAGTTGTGCCACCTTCAGTGTCTGAATCACTATAAAACGTTCGGAGTTATGCTGTACCACCATCAGAGACGGGCATGTCATATTCATGTGCTTATGCTCACTATGAGCTGCACTGTATTATATCTATATTCAATTGTCTATTAATGCGGTATATGCTACAACACCTGCACATGCATGATGGGGATTATAGTACACAACCTCTAGAGTGCCAAAGGTTATTTTACTGTTCCATTGTCCCTAATACCCCATTAAGCTTATGCAAAACATTTGCTCAGGCCTCGACTAGCACAAAATGTTAATAAATCACTTGGTTAGAGAAAGTTTGTTTTGTGTTATTTTTTCATTCTCTTCAGCTCTAATATCATTGTTATTTTTTATTTACTTTCATTTAAAATAACCTCTGTAACAACATAGTGGGGGGCACATCTTTCTGTTCTTGCCTCGAGCACAAAATGATCTAGCTACAGGTCTGTATTAACTTCAACTAAAGTTGCAATCCAAGGGTACACTAGTCCTGCTGAAGCCAGGTGGCAGTACAGGTTTAACAGTCTTCCAGACAAACTCTTCTCAAGCTCTGCTAGAAAGTAGAAAAGGCTCCACCTTATGAATGAACAGAATCTGAACCTGAAAATCAAAATGTTTTTCCTGTAATATTCGTTTGGATTTAGTTGTCTTCCTTTTTGGAAATCAGGAGCGCATGCTGTCTCTAAAAAACTTTATACACAACCTTCATACATTGAGTCTGTGTTAGTTTTAATATTGAAAATTAGATACAGATAAGGTTCATACAAACCGAAAACTTTGAAAACATTACTTAAAACATATTAAAATAAAATGTATTAAATTATTAAATTACACGTGTCAATAAATATGCCCATAAAACATACTGCTGTAATGCAGTACACTGTGATGTGGTTCTGGTGTAAATGTTCCTATCACTATGACAACCAACACAATGGGCCAATCAACAGAAACATTCTATTCATTCATTGCTTGATACCATTTTCAAACATTTTATCCCCCTGGGCCCTGCCTCATTCATTTCAAACCCTATTCACATATTCTTTTTTTATTATTTGTTAGAATGTCACTTGACTGGTGCAAGTCTGCCTTCTGGACTGCTCTGATTTGAAGATTTGAACTACTGTATACAGCCTTTTAATTGAAATTCTGTATAATGCCAGCAGGGCTTTGAGAGGGTTAACATTTGCACCCTGACTGTATCACTCGTGTATCACTTGTGTTCTTTCTATGTAGTCTTTTTTGATAACTGTGGTTAACTGACCTAGGACATCGGCCCCAACCTCTTCCTAGGTGGTCACTGAGTGCTTGGGTATGATGTCATATGGTGGCACTCAATGCTTAAAGGGGGTGCAGCACCTTTTACTGTATCCAATGGTGATTCGGCAGGATTCTCAAAGTATAAATGGGCCAGTGGAAGATCAGAAATCTCTCTTGTAACTGTCTCATTGAGCAGCAACACCCTGGGGGTGCTGATCACTGAAACACGTTTGGGACTGCTGCCCTCCTGGACCTACGACTCTAGGCTCTGTCAGCATAGGCCAGAATATGTTACTGGATAATTGCGACCTTGTAGCCAACTTGAACTCCATAGCCGAAAACAGTCTTTGAGGACCAGACAAGTAATTCTTCATTGCCATCTATGCAAGAAGGTGACAAGAAAGGTTCATTACTAGCTTATACAGAATAAACATGTTAGGATTATCTATTTAGTGTCATGTCAGCAGATGGTCTAAATTTCTTTTGTAAAGCAGGGTAATAACGCATCTGTTTCTGTATTTGTGCCGACAGATATTCCCTCATGCCTTATCAGGAAATAGTACATCAAGTTTACACAGAAATATGTTACACTGTGCTCCAACAATTACAGATTAAGAAAATCATAGCTATAGCTATGTGATTTATGCTGCCTGTCTATCAGTTCATTGTTCACATTATGAGGTAAAATAAAACAATGCCTGACATTTATCTTTGATAAAAAAATGCAAGATCGAATTACCCCAGAACACAAAATATGATGGTCAGTGGTTTCAAAAGAGCAATTTCTTGGAAATATCAAATAAAGGATTATTTTTGTTGTCGAGTTAAATATTACATTCAAAATTCAAATGCAATACTTTAACCAGGGGGGAACTGTTTACTAGAGAATTTTCCCTATTTGTCCTGATCGAAGGACTCTAGGAATTTACTTTTTTACGTAGGCATGAAAAGCCGAAAGCCAACCAGTGATGGAGGAGTAGCTCAATGTAGTCCCAATTAAGCTATCTTGAGTTACTTACATGGTTTTACCACCTATGGTTTCTATACTACTCAATGATACTTCGTCCAAATCCCCTTGTTAGACAGACATTTATTTCCTATTCCTGCATAAAGGTGCTTATTCACTAAAGGTTAAATCGAATTAATCTGTCATTCAAGCCAAATTGCTGCGGCCCTGTCCCTGTGCTCTGCCTGGGAAGGGGAAGGGATGAGTAGCCTCAAAGGGTTAATTTGTAATACCTTTGTAAAATGCTGGATAATTCTGAATCTTTAATATAATAAGGTAGAATGAAAACAGTAATATTGAGAATATACAAATTTGGCAATAACTAACACACATTAAGACACGTTGGTGCAGAAGTAGAAGAGGGTCCTGCTGTTGTGAGTGTTCAATCTATTATTAATCACAGCAACCGTGTCCTCTCTTGCTTAGATGATCACAGACTTTACTTTTAACTTGCTCTTTCCTTCTCTGCATTCGCCTGCTTACTCATACTACCTATATCTGAGCAGTATATTCTACTTCCTTATTTTTAGTTACTCCTTAGTAACTTTACCAATTTGTAACATGTCAATAACAGAATCTGCAATCATAACTTAGTGTCTTCCTCAATCTCTCATTCATAATCACATGCTCCTTCTGTTACTGTGCATGTGATTCAAATAGGACATTCTACGAAATAATTTTATGTTACATACAGTGCTGTATTCTGCTCTAGGACAACTAGGCCGAGGTAGGTAATTCCAGGGTGGGAGACAGCATAACCGGGATCATATCGCCTTAGGGCAGCATCCTGCCAAAATATGTCATGGTTACACATGGTTGTAAGGCCACTAGCAAAGGATCTACCACTGAGATTATATTTGTTATTGATATTTGTGCTTTATATATTTGTGGTTGTTACTGTTATTTTACTGACACAGTCCTTTGATGCCCATGCTGGCATCAGTAAAGTACTGATAGAAAGATAGGTCAGGCAGGCTTAAACAAGATGTGATTAGCATTTTTGGCAGCATTCTCAGAAAATGTGGTTAAGGCTCAAAACAGGCGCTGCTTATTAAGTATTAGCAAATGTAGCAAAGACTCCTACAAATCCCAGGGGATCTGTGGACCTTAAGCTTCTCAGAGGAGCATAATATGCCAATGACAATTTAGGATTTCAGTGTCTGTAAGAAGTTACCTCTACAGACAAGCAAGCTACACCCCCTCCCCTTTCTCCACTCTCCTTTCTGCAGCAGGGCACTATCTCACATACTGACCCCCCTCCTCCCCTCTCCTTACTCCCTTCTCCCACCTCTCCTGTCAGCATGGTTTCTGCTTTTGCAAAGAGAGAGTAGAGGAGACCAGAAAATGGCTGGAGAAGGTAAGTGAACAGGTGGGGAGAGTGCAGGGGGCACAGACAGAACCAAGGGACAAAGAGAGAGCCATTTTTTCAGGCAACAAATTTTGCGTCTCAATAAAAAAGCCCCCTCCCCATTTCCCAAAGTTCAGGAAACTAACTGCCCCCAAAAGGCTTGTCTACTCCATATTCGCCAAACGGCTTGTCCGAGCCATCTTTGCCACCAAAGAAGACAAGAAGGGCTGGAGGTGCTGAGTAGGGGGTCATCTGGGTTGTGGGGCCCAGACCATTTGTTTTGTAAGTGTCCCCAAAACTACTAATAGTGGCCCCGGGGGCGGCAAACTGTCAGAATATGAAAATTATTATTTGAAAGGTGCACTGTACCCATGTGTGCCAACAACGTAAAGGAGGGAACCGTGGGCTCTGCCTCAGTCTCCAGAAGTGTTAGTGTCAGTGTCACAAGCGGTCAGGCTCCAGTCTTCCAGGTAAACCTTCACCAACCCACAACTATGGCTGGAATTTTTTGAGGAAAAAGTGGCAACCCTATCCACAGCTGGTTGTAGGTTGAGCGGAGGGCAAGAGAGAAAAAGGCAAATTCCACACAAAAAATAATTGTAACCTTTGTAGGTAGGCATGAACAAAAACATAGCTTACAATGTTTTAGATATCCTGTACATGTGCCCAATGCGTTTATTTTATAATTCATTTAGAGCAGTTAAGAATAGTGAATAGCAAAACTATCACAAACAGTTAAGCTACTCATGTGCTGTGTCCCTGGCCCATGACTACATTACACAAACTATTATTTTCCTTCTCACATGATTTCATTAGATAAAAGAAACTGGTTATGCAAGTTTTTGACCTTTGATACCGAGTGCTATAACTGGTTTATTTCCTATCTGCTTTACCACAGTAACATGCTTCATGCGTGATGTAGCACGTTTTAACCCCTCAGGTCTCAAACATAGAATCACTGTATTTCACAATACTTTGATATGCCTGTTTTCATTGGCAGGCTTATTTGTAACTTAAATTCAAATTTAAGATGGCAGACCTCATTTTATAAGCATTTATGTCTTCCTGTATGGTGTAGGGCCAGTTCTAGGGTTTCGAAAACCCTAAAAGAACTATAAAGTCCTCTACATTGTCAGTGATCCGTCCAACTCTCTCCAGGACCTATCACTCTGCTAAATCATTAATGTTACAGTTAGGTTCAGTCTGCTTTAATAACCTAGACATTTACAGGTTAAAATAACCAGTTACAGATGTTTTCCATCGTAAACTTGGTGGAATGGTTTTCGTTTGTTTCATTTATTCAGGGTTTGACCGATTCCAGGTCAATGCAGCACTTTTCCAATTCATTTGACCAGATCAGTTTCAACTTCTATCTTACTTTTTCTAAATAGGCAAGTTACAGCAGTTTCCATTGCAAATTGATGAATGTTAGAGTTGGTCGATTTAAGTCAAGTCAACTTAAAATGTAGTCGAGACTCACAATGACATGACTTTAGTTAATTTGTGAGTTTCTCCATTAAAGCCAATTAGGTCATGTTGCAACATGACTCAACTGGCAATCCAAGTTCAGCGAGTTCAGGACAGGAAAACATTTCTGCGGGTTTTATTCAACACTCCCTAGCTACTCTGATAGGAAACGTGCAACAGCTCAAACAAAGACGCTTTACAATAAAACACTTAGTCAAGGTATACGCTATGGAGGGGATTTGTATGGTTAAATAAATATTTAAATATGTGTTCTAAAAATATAACACACAATCAGTGCATTTTGTAAGCCCGAAGATAAATCCTTTAAACTTACCTCTAGAAGGTGGAAGTGCTTCAAGATACATTTATCAGAGATAGCAGGCTTTGTGTCAGGCATTTCAACATGAGACATGGAATTCCACAGTTTCTGGTAAATGACTACACTCATACTGCATGCTGTTACATGTAGATGTTATGTGGCAGAGGACATTATATCTTCGCTCTCTCACTTAGCCTAAAAAAAGTAATTATATGTTTATTTGGGTAACATACTAGAGAGGGCAAATGTGGAACCTAAGTGGAACAGCACCTTTAAAACCAATAATTCATCTTTCTCATGAATTATCACATCTATAAGACAACTACACCAATGTCCAAAGTCCATATCATCTCCTCAATTCTATTGACACAAACCATGACAGTGAAATACTTTTGATGACATCATCTGTGCTTTAACCTTGACCTAAGCCACTGTCCTCTCATAAGCACCTTCTCTGGCATAACCTCTGCTTTGATGAGTTTCAGTATAGCCTATATCCAGCCAACAGTTCTGTCTCTGGTGACAGAGACATGAATTAAATTACCTTTTTGCGTCTTTGGATTTTTTCTTTCTCACAATATATTCAACTCAGTCAAAAACATTCATTATTCTTTCCTGTTTTTTATTATTTGAAAGAATGTCTTTGGGTAATCATAAAATTCACATTTAATATTTATGAGTCAAACAACGCCATTATTTCTTATGAGAAAAAATGACAGTCTGGAACATACTGCAGAATCGCCTCTATTTCATTCCCAGCTGTCCAATGAATACCGAAATAACCCAACATTAATTCTACATACAGCCTATACAATTCAATACAGCAAATGTGATTCTTTTAACTGAATTATAAAAAAGATTAATCTCTAGTGACATGGACCGAAGGGATCATCAAACTCCATACCCTAGCTGAACTTCACCTTGCTGTGGACCAATTTAACTGTGCTCATATACTGAAAATGAGCTTTACTCATATAAGGAACGCTGCATGTGGAGGGTTGCAAGCAGTGGTGTATTTTTGCTGAACACTGCCCTTGGCCTGACCCAGGGCAGCACAACAGCCATCCAGTGGGGCATTTACCTTTGGTGCTGCGCCCCTGTGCTTCTGTCCTTTCTAGTGGGCATTGGGATATGACATCATATCACGGCGCACCACTTTTAAAGAAAGCATGGCACAACAGAAACTTTGGAGCACTGTGCGGACTAGGGACAGTCCTGTATAGTGTTAATGGGCCAGTTGGGGGGTCAGTGATGGCCCATTGACTAGTGGCACTACAGGAAGCCTGATCAATCAGGCTGCCTGTCATGTGGCAGGCCCTGGGCCTTGTTGGGCTAGGCCAGAATACGCCACTGCAGCAAACGCAAGCTCTTACTTCTATGCTGTCCTCCACAATGAGTGTTGAAATATGATGTCATATCTGCCTCTTACAGCGTAAGGTTGCTATGAAAGCTGTGCATCTAGGCAAACTCTGTTGCTATGAAAGCTGTGCATCTGAGCAAACTCTGTAGTTTAACTGGGCAGATTACAAGATCTCCCCTTAACTGACTTATGGAACAGTAGTGTACTCAATGGCAGACATCCAGTTTCATAAATTGAATAAATAGATGAGTTGCTGTTTGAGTTTGGTTGTTTGATGCTGTATAGCCACAGCCAAATAAGTTCATTTAGTTAGAGCAGTTCAATATATTTATATGGTAGCGCCACAATCGGTATTAGATTGGATCACAAGTGTTGTTGGATACTGGAAGGGTTACGTAACATTTGTTCACAAGAAGTCTAATTTGTAACATTGAGAAAGTCATGCTGATGCAGCCTTTGGCAGCTTCCAGCAATGTATCTGTTTCCTCCTCTCTCTGTAAAGTAATTTGCTTGTGGCTGTCAAATTCTTGTGTGCAGGTAAGAGAGGACATCAAAATTCAGTGGAAGGCTGTTAGAATCTGAGACAAATATTGATAAATACTTCTTAGTACAAGTGATACGTAACCCTTTGATTATCAGTGCTCCAGACACATTTTCCCTTCTGAACGGCTGACAATCATGAAAGTTGTCATGTAAAGAGCTAATCTGCTTTATAATGTATAATATGTATATGTAGATATATATAACAGTGGGCACTATATATACATATCCATATAGGCTTTTATGTATTTACTTATTGAATTATTTTTTTAACTGTTGCCATTGTAGGTAGGGTATAGAATTTTTATAGGGTGTTTTCAGGGCCGGCCGAAGACTTAACGCCGCCTGGGGCGAAGTTTAAAACGCCGCCCCCCCCCCGCCAACGCCGGGGGGGGGCATTTTAAACTTCGCCTACGCCATAATCTACGATCCCCCCCGGGGTGGAACTGCAGTTCTTTGGAAGTTTTAAGTGTTTGTAAATAAGGGCCTAACTTAGCATCCTGACAAAATCATAAACTGCTGCATAGTGAACATTATACCTAAATTATATCTTCTCTGTCTGTATCTAATCGTCCCCCTCATTAACATATCTGTGTTTTGCATGTAATGATAGGTCCAAAGGCAACTAAATCAGATCTTATTCTTTAATATAAGCCAATTGTTACACAGAATCACCATTTATATCGACCTGTCGAACAATGGTACAGGAGTTTATTGGCATGGAGAAGTTACGAGCAAATGAATTCCGCTATTGGTGCAATTAAACACTATGCGCTCTGGCTTATGTCTTGAGGAAACTGCTGTCCTAATTGTTCAATATGTTTTCCTGCAGACAATGAAAGACCACTTTTCAGCACAGCCTTATCAACAGACCCCACCTGCCCGCTTCCAAACTAAACACCTGACACCTGGCAGCTTTGATAAATTATACATGGACACCCTCTGTCAATTACATGTATAAAAGGAGAACTATATGTCCATGTTTAATTTTAGTGACCAACAAAAATAACTATAAAAGATACTACGTACGCAGGGCTGTCCTAGGGTTTTGGTAAGCCAGGTTCTGAGGCTGAAGAACAACTACTTGCGTAAAGTTGAGTTGGGTGCTGTCAAGTTTGAGATAACAAGCTTCTCATTAAATTATTGAAATTCAAATAAAATATGTAATTAATTGATTTGGAGACCTTTGTTTAGTGCAATATGAATTGCAGAATTGTTGTGCTTATTACTGCAACCCAAGTTCATCACAAGGCCAACTTGAGGAGTTTACTGTATTTATGAATTCCTTTACTATACACAAGACATTCGTACAATGCAAGCCTTTTAATAAAACCAAACATCCTTCAACAAACCACTTTTCATGATATCTGCTGTACAATGTTTGAGTACGGAGAATGGAGAAACAAGCAGTAATTCAGAGAGCCATAGCCAGAGGGTAGAACAGCCAAGGGGCAAAAGCATAACTAGGGAGACTAGAGCTTTGTCAGGACTAGCCAAGGTCAAAAGCCAGATGGACTTGAACATGTGGTGTGTGGTCTATACCGAAATTAGTTGCACTTTTACATATATATATATATATATATATATATATATATATATATATATATATATATACACGTACCTATAAACACATACACATTTTAAGCACTGTGTGCTCTAAGTACTTTTACAGCTCACAAGAAAAAAATGCTGGGTTATTCCTGGTGACAAATGTAGATTCCATGACTAGAAAACGGCATGCAGGAACGTGCTTATACACAACTCTGTGAACGTTATAAGTTTTATTTATTAAACTGTTGTTAACATCCTTCATAAACAATTACTTCTTTTTTCCTGTTATTTCTGTTCCCGAGCTTCTGCTGTTCGAGGACGTCGGACGCTGAATCTTGCCGAAAAATTGATTTCTTCACCCTGCGGGGGACGTTCCACAGTTTTGCTTGCTTGCGGTAACATTAGTATAAAACCCTTCCATGCGCAGCTCCCTGTTTTCATGCTGTGCAGAAGATGTATCACCAAGGCTTTGTTCACTAAACACCGAGTTCACTTGAATGTGATAAGTCTCAGACACAAATTGGGTAATCACTTAAATTTACTCTTACTTAATATGCTACGTTCTTTGCATCACTCTAAAGATGGCAAACTGCATCTAAACCCCAGAGGACAATACATCACCCAGGACTAAGTTGCATTTTAATTAGACTCTAGAGCACAAACAGGTTTTGTATAACGTGCACTAATTGCCTTGCCCATATTGGAAGCAAACAGACATGGATAAATGCAGCTTAACCTATCCATGCCTAGTTTCGTTCATGTCATGGCAGCCATTGCCATACAGAATGTATTAGTATTTGAACGAACACTTCAGAGCTGTATTTACCTTCCTAGTGTTTGTGGACACTTATTTAAGACGTGGAGCTGCATCATATGACATTATATCGCAGCGCTCTCAGTCTCAAAGGCGCGAAGGGCTGTGTAATGCAGTCTATAGAGGCTGTGCCGAGCGGTGTAGGCCTAGGCTAGGATACATCCCTGGGATGTAACTATTAAAAATGTATGTAAACAAATGTGTTATGAGATCAGCTTACCAGCATGCAGCGATCAGTAACCGTGATTTCCCAAACAATACTACTGTATAAGAAAACACACACAAATTGGCAAATTTATTACTAGTTTAACTTGGTCTGAATAAAAAAAAATATGTTGTTTCTCTATAAGGTTGGCACCTAAATATAAATATAGCAAAACTGGCCTTCTTGGGGTCAAAATCTTTCCAAGCACCATGTAAAGGTTAACCTTGTGAATGTTTAAGTCAGATCAGACCCATAAAATGTATGATTTTGAGAAAAGAGATAGATCTATTTTAACCTTGCTGACAAGGAGATGACACAGCACAGATAGTAACAAAGAAAAGGGGGAACAAAAACTTAAAATTAAGCTTTTTTTCCACTCATGTCAAGGTTATTTCAGCCAACATTATACTACTTCCCCTTTAAATAAAATCTTCCATTTGAAGTTTGTGAACACTTATTCGGCACATGGAGAGTTAAAGGTCCTTATGTAAATGTCTGAGTCAGGCAATTAAAATAGCTAATTCACTGATTGTCTCTACCTTTACACAAGCAGCATTGTGCTAAATCTGATTATCTGTGATTACACGGGCTGGGATGTGTGCCCGCTTGTTTTCTTTACAATTATCACTATCTGTTAAAATATAATTTGACTAACTGCTTTGCGCTCTATTTATTTGATTTGGATTTAAAGAAATCTGCATTAATAATGTATGTTTCCTTAATAAACAGCCAATCAAAGCCTGAAGAAAAATGTAACAATAAATTCATACATTTGATAAATGTTTCCTATATTAAAAGGAAAAAAATGTATCTGTCACCCGACCAGAGAGAAGGGGGAGACACAAAAAATACTTTTATTGCCACATATTGCTGTTTGTAATATAGCAAATGTTAAACTAGATTCTTGAGATTTTATATGACTGGTTTACTTTGTTATTGTCATAAATTAAAAGCAAGAGGATTACACTTTTCCTATTCGTTTTTAAATTTATAACAATTTTTGATTTTATAATACAGTCAAACAATAATGACATGCAAACATTATTTTTCGCTTACTGTTATAGGAAAATAAAACCTGTGTTTTAGATTATTAAAAGTTTTTGTAAGCTGAGCATCTCTTGAGTTCTAATTCTGTTCTTTCATTGTCTTTATTCATTGCGATTCTAGTCACTCTTTGCCTATCAAAGAGGGGAACCACTTCATTCTTCAAGATGAGTTGGCAGCCAAAAGGCCAGCCAGCCTCCCCTACAAAAAAAGCAGAAAATTCCATGACTTGGCTCAATGTTTGCATTTTTAGTGTTCACAAAACACATTTTCATCCTTTCATCCGCTTTACCCTATAAATGCATATAATACCCACATTCAGCGACATGGTGTAATGCATGGAGCACACCAAAGTTGAACCTCCCTAAGGGCCTAGAAACACCTCAGACTAACACCTGGGGAAGGGGACAAAAAAAACAAAGGCTTAGAGGGTAGGGAAAGTGGGACAGAATAATATTCTGAGTTAACCATACCTGGGAACTCTCTGGGTTTGACCCAGAGAACTTTTGGAGATGTGCCGCTTCTCTGGTTCCTGGGGTCAATACCCATTATGTCAGTGGGAATGCCCCCTTACTTCAGCAGGAACGTCCCCGATGTCAGCGGGAACGTCTCTGACATCAGTCCGAGTACATGCCAGATAGCATGATTCTTTTGTGGTAGGTGTCAATGCTGACACCCACCGGAAGGTCTTTGGAGGAGAGACCCAGTTGAGGGTTTCACAGTGGGGTGGCTCTTCAGGACATTGGCTAACAGTGGCAGATACATGTCAAGTGGGGCCTGTGGCTTCATGTGATCTTATGACATGACAGGAAGTAGGACTATGCCATCACTGATGCCCATAATGGAATTTATCTCTACAAATACCCCTGTGGCCGTATAAAGTGGGCCTCCATTTGGCTTTCCACATTACTCAGCACAATAAGTACTGTATAATGCTGTGAGGCACAGACAAATGCTAAAATTACACTGCAATAAGTAAACAGCCAGTGTGGGCCCATTGCCAAGATTGTTGCTCCATTGTTAATCTGCCCCGAAAATCGGAAAATGTTGCACAAGCAAGCAGGATACTTTGAAGCGATCGAAAAATCCTAAAACTGTGATTAAATGTTTTACAGCAAATATTTACTTTTTTTAAATATTCAGGGACAAAATGTTTTTGCACTCTTGGTCATATCTGTCACTTTATTAATTCCTCTGAAAATAAGAGACCGTTTTTCAAATTCTATGGCAACAATCTATGAGCGCTTTCTCTTGTGTCACATGACATTTAAATACTCCCAGTGAAAGTTACGAACGAGGCAAGATTTTGTATAATTAAAGAATTACTCCCGGTAAGTAATCAACTGATTATTCCTATTTATTCAGATTTTTTTTGTTCAGTGAGAACGTAACTATTCAAACCTTGCACCAGACTCGCTTTTATAAGAGTCCTGATTTTTCTTGCTTTCTATTGGTTATGGAGAGGGGTTTTTATTGCCTAGCAACACACTCTTTACCGATATAGTATTACTTTGCCACATGAGCTCATTTGCATGTGAATGTCCAGAAACGTTCGTTACTGCATTCTATCTCACAGAGGGCCGTGCAGGCAATGAAGTAAAAATAAATAAATCAATAGGCTCTGCATGGCGGTGGGAGACCCAAAACACAGGAACTAGTGCATTTTAAATCACGTAATGAGAAGACTTTGATTGGGGCAAGTGGGAAATTATGCTCCCTACAAGCAGCGAAGCATAGCACACCAAAACTATTAATTATTGCGAAATCTAAAAGGAACTGTATTATTTTTTGAACCTTTCAAAATACAGCCCACCTTAGATTGTAAGCTCTCGAGCAGACCCTCAAAATCCACCATTCCTTACTATGGTAAAAGTACCATAAGGCCAGGTGGCCGCTTACAGGCCGAGTTCTCAACTCATGATGTGTCAGTAATGTATATTTATTATGTGTGTTAACTGCCCCGCTTCAATTGTACATCGCTGTGTAATTTGTTGCCGCTGCATAAATAAAAGATAACAATAATAATTATCTTGATTCCTGATTCGTTGCCCTAATGTAAACATTAAAGGGACACTCCAGTGTCACTGGGAGCCCCCCCAAAAAAATAATGAATGCATATGAAAATATATTTCTTACTTTCATACGCATTTATTTGAAATGCAGAAAACAAATATTAAAAATACCTACCTTTGGGGAGAAGCTGCAGCTCCAGCAGGTAATCACACAGGGTGGTGGGCCTGGCTAGACCCAGAATGCTCCCTGATTCAAGCACCCGGTGCTGACTGGCAGTAAATACCGGTAAATCATGTTTCAGGAGATGTGTACGGCAAATCATCTCCTGCACAACAAATAGCTGGGGGTGGGGAATGGGGCAAATCATGTGTTATTTTCATTTTTACTTAAAGCGCACCTGTCACAATAAAAGAAACAACAAGGTGCTACTTACCTGAAGTATTCCAGCGTAAATGCTGGTACTGACAACATAGAGATTTAAAAATTACACATCTGGTAGCTGGTAAGGATGTTTATACCCACAATCTTGGTTATTCACCAAAATGATAGGAGGAATGAGGATTTGCAGGAGAGGAGAGTTATCAGTTTTAAAGTGCCGACCACAGAGAGTATGCATTCTGCTTTCCTACCTTTCAACCTTTCCTACAGAACTTTTTCAGAACTTTAGCTCATGCTAAAAATTTGAAATCTTGATAGACTCCCTGGAATTCTTGCGTGGGTCAGCAATGGAGCTCCTGCAAGCCTAGGAGCTTGGAAGATGCCTATGGGGGGAAATGAATATTTTGAGGGAAATTCCAGCCATCCTATGTACTTTAATGTATATTATGGCTGTGCAGTCCCTGTAACTTTCCATGGTGTCCTCCTTGCAGATTTTGCAGAAGCCCCCATGTACATTTGCTCCTTTCCCCATACCCCAGCTATTTTCGGTGGATGAGATTTGGCTGAACATACCTCCATGTACCTGATATTCTTTCTGCCATTTAGCTTGAGCACTGGCTTTGCAAACGCTGCAAGGGTTCCGACCCCTGTGCACACAGGATAGGGCTGGCAACTTCTGGCCCGAGGGCAGTTAAAGCCAAGTGACCGCATTGGCTCTTGGCTCCCATTAACTGGTACACATATTTACACACTCACGCTAACACACATACACACTAACACACATACTTGTGCTCACGCATACTTACACTATCACACACTTACACATACATATCAACAGATACACACATTTGATAATAATAATGGTTGGGATAGTTCTTACTTTAATATATAAAGTGTAACAATCAAATAACATTACTAATCTGAAATAATCTGCTGGTAAGTAACATAATATGATTTGCAACTTAATTGCACTATTCTTCTTTGTGCCATAAATGTCTGTCAAAGTCTTCGATATGCCTTGTCCCCTGGACCAACCTCTAACTGTATTCCATGAAACATATGTTTCTTCTCTGGCGGTTCTAAACACACAGAAAAAGCATCCATTATTAAATATATCCTTAGCCACAGGCAAAGCTAAGGGGCAAGAGCTGTTAGCTTTGAACATACATATTAAAGAATTAAAGAAGCATCATAAAATATCAGGTTGTAGGGAAATACCGAGGATATAGAAACATGCAGTCTGACAGCAGATAAGAACCACTTGGCCCATGTAGTCCTTGGCTCATGACTTCTGATGTAAAGATCCTGACTTGCATGCAGGATAGTCAGTGCATCATAGATCCAGTTTGTCAATGCACAACAAACGCATAAGAGGGAACACTCTCCCATCATAAGCGGTTGAGATTAATATAATACAATGGCTTAACCCCTTCAGTCCCAGGGGTTTTTGGTACCTTAGGCCCCAGAGCTATTTTGCCATTTTTGACAAACCGTATTTCCCCATGTATAAGACGCACAATTTTTATAAAAATTTGTGGTCTAAAAATTGGGTGCGTGTTAAACAGTGGTGGTAGATTTTTTTTTTTTTACTGGAAAGGGGACAGGAAAGGGGTCCTGCTGCTGACCTGTGTTGCTCAGCAGCGTCTCTTGATCCGTCACGGCGACACAGGACCCCAGTGGAGTCACGTGAATGCACATCGCATCACATGACTCCGCTCAGTTCCTATTCCTGTTCGAGCAACACAGAGGGAAACAGCGGCCCCCACGGAAGTCTGCGAGCGGCACCAGAAGATCTGCAGTTCAGGTAAGGTGGGGGAGTAAATGAATGAATATGTGTGTGTGTGAGTGTGCGATAGCATGGATCCGTGTGTAGGGGGCACAGGGAGGCTGAAAGTGATGTGCATGTACTGGCTACCTGAGCATGATAGGAGTGCGATTGCTAACAATAGCTAGCAGCTAACATCAACCACACTCATATCATGCCCAGGCAACCAGTACAATAACTTTATGTAATATATATTTTTAAAAATGTCGGCCCCCAAAATTAAGGTGCGTCTTAGACATGGGAGCGTCTTATACTTGGGGAAATACAGTATGTCGTTTTAACCATTACTCCTCCTGCCTGTGAATAGTCTACCCATGTGAATTATGTATTGCTTTTTTCAAGCTTACATGAATAGATGAACATTTAGTATGAGTAATTTATTAAAAAAACTAGAATAAAATTGAAAAAGCACATTTTCATATATTTTCCCCTCTGAATCCTCAGAAAATTTGTTACATTGACAGAAAATACCCACAAAATGTATCAATTCTGGTGTTCTGATTTTGGAAATACCTCCAGTTTTATAAAATTTTCATATTTGGAATGGTTGATTTTTTACATTTTTCATCAGAAGTATTTGGATACTTGTTATGCAGGCCTTAGAAATAATTTCCTGTACTTTTTTCCACCAACGCTTCTGTGTTGCTTAGAATTGTTTGCACAGATTATGTGTTATTGCAGAGAAATCCAGCCAAACTTGTTCAACTGTATCTTCAGATTACGAAAATACCCCACATGCACAGTTTTTTTGGTTTTCTTAGAGGGCACACGTTGGAACATGCCGGTGTATTGAGTCAGGGTGTTTTGCTAGGCCTATATGTGAAGCACCTTAGCAGCCCCCCCAGAAGAACACATTCCTATGAAAGTATATATTTTTGTAAAGCAAACAAATGTAAAATGTTTTAGAAAAAAACAAAACATCATAACCTACACTGCCTCCCCATTTGATCATGGCCACCCATCAAACTAACCTAACACTAATACACTAAAATATACGGTATATAATTTGTTTTCTGTCTCCCTAAAACCCTCTACATTATCCCCAACTACCTCTAACCACCCACCAAACTATCCTAACAGTAGCCTAACACTAAAACAAACTAATAAAATTAATAAATATATATTTTTTAATACTAAAATAAGGGGGTGCAAGGGAAGGGTTAAATCAGGGCCGGCCCTATAATGGGGCAGACTGGGGCAATTGCCCCAGGCGGCACTTTAGAAGGGGCGGCACTTTGCCGCCCCAAGCGCTTTTTTTTTTTTTTGAAGCGGAGGAGAGAGAGAGGGGCACCGAGTGGTTTTCGCTTACCCGCTCGGCGCCCCTCTCTCTCTCTCCTCTGCGGCGAGTCTCCCTGTTCGGTCCCGGTGCCGGCTTGTAATGCAGAGCGCCGGAAGTGACGTCAATTTCCGGCGCTCAGCATTACAAGCCGGCACCGTGGCAGAGCAGGGAGACTCGCCGCAGGACTCTTTAAAGGTAAGCACCGGGGGGGGGGCGTCGGTGAAGTTTAAAATGCCGCCCCCCCCCGGCGTCGGCGGGGGGGGCGGCATTTTAAACTTCGCCCCAGGCGGCGTTAAGTCTTCGGCCGGCCCTGGGTTAAATGGTATGAAAAATGGGAATGGGGTATAACAGCAGGCACAATCACAATCTCCATCAACCACAATGCTGGTTCTCTTTCCTCCAGATCACAAAGATGGAAGAGAGAGTTATGCGCTAAGAACGATATCGGCCCATCTATTACGCCCATTTTTTTGTAACATAAGACTCAGGTCCTTAATCAGTCCTTGATCTTGTCTTTTAGATTCAGAATAGGTCTATGCCCATTCCAAGCCATTAAATGACTGTACTAGCCAATCAATGGTTCTGGGGTGGAGGGACTGCCTTGGATGCCATCGGAATATCCTTAATCTAAAATGGGCAGAATAGTCTGAATCATTCTTATCTTCCGTCAAATTCTATCATAAAGCTGGGACCGCCTTTTTTGGGCAGCATTATGTCTTTAAGGACCCCAACAAAACATTTTGACATTACCCCATCTCTAACACATATAATAAGCCAAATAATTATACTTAGCCTAACCAAAGCCATACTTCTGACCACAAACGTATAGAAAAATGCATTACAGATACAGAGCATTATAAAGGAAAACGTAGAGGGTTTTAGGGAGGGAAAACAAATATGTATTCTGTATATTTTACTGTATTAATGTTAGGTTAGTTTGATGGGTGGCCATAATCAAACGGGGGAGGCGTAAATAGAAGCAGGGCTGGCAGCCTAAGGCCTGGGGGGCAAGTCAAGTCAAGTGGCCCATTGTGCCACCGAATCAGCCCATCTTTTCCTGATTTTCTAACGCATAGATTATAAAAATACAAATATGATTCAAATGTGGTTTAACATAAGTAAATTTAATAGCAACAAAGGATGGTAAAAAAAACGCAAAACCTAATGTCCCCCTGATGCTCAGCCAGTTAAATGTCCCCCATGATACTGGCTGAGAATTATGGGACGTAAAGTACACAGCAGCAGGGAAAGTGTTTTTAAGGCTAATATGAGTACCCTACCAGGATTAAGTGGGCCCATACACTCTCAAATATTAATTCCCTGGAAGAGCTGATTGGGGACATAGCTGACACATGGGAGCTGAATGTGGACAGTAATGACATGGGGGGCTGAATGGGGACAGAGGTGACACTGGATAGCTGAATGGAGACAGTAATGACATGGTGGGCTGAATGGGGACAGAGGTGACACTGGATAGCTGAATGGAGACAGTAATGACATGGGGGCTGAATGGGGACAGAGGTGACACTGGGAGGGGCTGATTGGGGACAGTAATGACATGGGGGGCTGAAAGGGGACAGAGGTGACACTGGAGAGCTGAAAGGGGACAGAGGTGACACTGGAGAGCTGTATGGGGACAGAGGTGACACTGGAGAGCTGAATGGGGACAGTAATGACATGGGGGCCTGAATGGGGACAGAGGTGACACTGGATAGCTGAATGGAGACAGTAATGACATGGGGGGCTGAAAGGGGACAGAGGTGACACTGGGAGGGGCTGATTGGGGACAGAGGTGATACTGGTGAGCTGAATGGGGACAGCAATGACATGGGGGGCTGAATGGGTACAGAGGTGACACTGGAGAGCTGAATGGGGACAGTAATGACATGGGGTGCTGAATGGGGACAGAGGTGACAGTGAGGAGCTGAATGGGGATAGTAATGACACTGGGAGGGGCTGATTGTGGACAGAGGTGACACCGGGAGGGTATGATTGGGGACAGAGGTGACACTGGTTGGGGCTGATTGGGGACAGAGGTGACACTGGAGAGCTGAATGGGGACAGTAATGACATGGGGGGCTGATTGGGGACAGAGGTGACACTGGTTGGGGCTGATGGGGGACAGCAATGACATGGGGAGCTGAAAGGGGACAGAGGTGAAACTGGGAGGGGCTAATTGGTGACACACATTGATGAATGAAAGTGGTATGTTAGTGGTGACACTACCTTTTTTTTCACGAATACAAAAGAATAATATATAATTTGTACAAAGATTGGTTTAATAACCTTGTACTTCTTCCACTTCTTCGTCTAGGCCTCCGTCTCCTGGTAGCTGCAGACTGCCGTTTCTACTTTGTGTCACTAACATCCGGTGCTCCAGCAGTCTGAGCGCGAGGGGGCGGAGCTTTCACCCCTGACGCTGCTCCCATCATCACTAGGCGGCCAATCTAATCTAAACGGCCGATGCGTGCTGCTGATGCCGTGCGAGGGGGCGGAGCTTTCAACCCTCACGCTGGCACTGCTCCCATCACTAGGCGGCCATCGCATACGGCCGCTGGATGCTGATGCTGCCGGCCGGCGATGCTTTAATACCTTTTTTTAAAGGATCGGCTTGCCATAGTAAGTAAGTAAAAAAAAAAAAGTATTATGGTAGCACTGGCCGGCGGCATCAGCACCCAGCGGCCGTTTACATTAGCCCGCCCCTGAATAGAAGTCTCTCCACAGTTAAGAGCCATTCAGCCACTTTAGTCTGTCCATTTTTCCTGATGTAGAGACTCAGACCTTAACCTGTCCTTGGTCTTCTGTTTAAATTCAGGATGGCTTTAAGCCTGTTTAAATTGCTCCACTCTATTAGCCTCTACCACTTCTGCTGGGACGCTGTTCTGTTAATCTGCCATATATATATATGTTACCGTGAAAGACCAAAATTGGTGAATGTCGACTTTCACCGGTGAATGTCAACACATACCAAATACGTCGGTGAAAGATGGAATATTTCATTTCATTATATTACATTCGGACCCTCACCGGTGTATGTCGACAATCACAGATATGCTCTGGTGGAGGTCAAAAAGAGAGGAGCCGAGGGCTGAGAGAAGCAGCTGCAGCTAATTCGAGAAGCGGCGGGCAAGGCTATACACGCTGTCATTGCAAAAGGAAGTGTTCCACAAATAAATGCAGTTGCAAAAGCAAGGGACTTCTGTGTAATTCAAAATGTCATAATAGTTTAAGTTGTTGCAATAAATAAGTTTCTAATCACATAATTGAATCCTTTTATTATTAATATTATATTTTCTTTTCTTATTGGAAATGTGCTGTTTGTTTTAAGTTCTTGGTCACTCCTCTCGGAAAGAGAGGCGAAAAAGTTACGTCACCCTTGTGATATTTTATCGCCACTGAAATACGGAGAAGAAAATACAAATCTCCGACATTCACCATTAGTACTTGGTGAATGTCGACATTGGCCGGTGTAAGTAAGAAATAAGGGTATTTAGCAAATATTTCGGACATACACCAAGCGACTATGTGAATGTTGACATTCACCGGTGAATGTCAACATTCTACAGATTTCGGTCTTTCACTGTAACATATATATATATATATATATATATATATATACATATAGATTAACACATATATGTATGTGTGCATACATGTTAGTGCCACTCCTGCCTTAGTTATGTTGCAACCTTTAGAACTTTTAAAGAATTATCTCAAAAGCAGCTATTGTTTTCCATCACATTGTATGTTTTCGCCTAAATATTTAAAGTCAATTTGTCCACCAGCTACATAAATGCACCACCCATCACTCCCATCAGCCCAATATAGGTTAAGAGATTTCCACTTGTTTATTATTTGACATTTTTCTTTTCTGTATTCATTTATGATCCTCTTCTCGGAATGGCTTCCAAAGACTTCATTGGGTGAGTAACCGAAACGACAGCTCAGTTTCGCGAGGCTGTGATCTAATGCCCCTTCACTTCTGGTCCCTGGGGAATTCCTGTTCGGTGTATAAATCCCGGTCCCGTGTGAATAAATCCCGGTCCCGTGTCTGAATGGGCTGGATCAGCGCGAAATGCCTCCGCAGCAGCAGATCACCAACCAGCTTCCATGGGAGGGGCGTTCCCCGCCCGCACGCCTGCCGCTTTCGGGCCTCATTTGCATATGGGGGCGGAGACCTGTATGAGTGAAAGGCAGCTCTTACTCGGAAGGCTGATTCCATTGCCGTTTTTTTTCCTTCTCTTGCGGATTGGGGATAAACTGCAGGCAGGAGGGGCTGCGAGCAGCTAAACGAACACCCGGCTACCGGATTTCAGTAGCATGGCATCACGAAGAATGGAGACCAAGCCAGTTATAACGTGTCTGAAGACCCTGCTGATTATCTACTCTTTTGTCTTTTGGGTGAGTAAGATCCACACCTGTGTGTGGCCCATTTTTGTTGGTGGGACTGGTGGCACCCAGTATCTACAATCTGATGTACCAATTCTGCAATTAATAGCCTTTATTTATTGTGCTAAGCACGCCACCCCCTTTTCTCCTTTTCTTATTCCTCCCCAGTCCTTCTGCAGCTCCTTGATCATGTTTACTGCGACAAAACAACAGGGTAAAGTTGGGTACACCGGGGCAGTGGCGATCCCCACGCAATTAGAATTACAGCAGATCGCTTGTGATTGTTGATCATTAACCAAACCGTGCAGTGCGAACGGCTGATCAGCCTTCCAGTCACGTCTACCTGGATTCGGATTAAGAATCTCTGTAATTGTGTTTATGTAACCAGATCAGCTTGTCAATATTCCAATGCCGATTAACGCTTTCGACGCTGGGGAGGGTAATATAGTGTATATCGAGAGACAGAATGAATGTGAGCATAGTGCGATCACTGCCTTCGATGAGAGATGTTGCGGGGGGGGGGGGTTCTGGTTCCGAAGCCACAAGCCCCAGTGTTGCTAACGGCAGCCGAAGTGTTTCGGTAATGGACATCAGACGAGAAGCCCACCCTTTGCAGCAATGGATCTGCGCTGGAAATGCAGTGTTTGTAACAAATCTCAAGAGGGCAAATAGCTATCCTCACGGCAGATGAGTGGGAGGAAAGCTTTAATGCAATTCGCATGCAACACGAATCTTCCCTAAACAACATGTCCATACCTTCATGTATACTGAGCTGTGTCGCTTTAACTTGAATCAACTTAAAATATTTCCCGAAGACCTGATGTAATATTTTGTATCCTTTTGTTGTGATTGCCTTATGTTTCAAATCATATACTAAAAGCAACATGTTTTATATTGTCTTGCTACATAGCTATTATTGGATTTCCTCTATATACTAAAACACTAATTATCTGTATATTTGCTTCATCTGCCTCCCTCCGAAGAGACATTTAAGGAAGATCGGCGCTAGTCACCATTTGTTAAAGCGACTGAATGAGGGTTCTTAATGGTTTTCTTAAGATTGGATTGTTTTTGTATGATACAGGCCAACAGCATGCAGATGAGTCCTTTAAATATCCCCAGCCAGTGAATCATGCGTTAAGTGTTTTATTTACTGGGATATAACACTCGAGAAATGGTCAAGACGCAGCTGACGAGGAACCCTTCATGTTGAAGACTAACATTAATAAGTAAAACATATATATCATAATTTTATTTGAATGGCTACTATACGTCTGTTTTAAAATGCTAGAATGACATCAATCGCAGCATTTTAGTAGGCGCACTAAGGTACTGTAAATTATTTAGATTATACATTACACCATTTTCTTTTCTCTCTGTGGCGTTTATTTACTAAATGGTGAGCTGAATAATTTTAATAAATAAAACAATGCGATTATACATCATCTAGTGTCTACTCATCTACAACTCATCGTTTAGTAAATGAACCCAAGTGGGTTAAATCTTGGGTCCAAATCTTTCTTCGGATGTATTCTTAGAGCAGGTATACCGTGACCGTGTTCAACAATTTGCATGAATCATTAAGGAGCTTAATTACGTTGAGGCTTACCCAACCCAGTGTATTATGTTATATATAGAATTTTTTCCAGGTGTGAGCATAGCAACTACTGCCCTAATTTCAGTGAATAAAGAAGCGTATTACTTTAAGTCACCGCGCAATCGTTTTCCCTGGTGGCTGCTTCTATCTCCTGGTAGACGGCACTAGAAAATGTATTTTATGTTCACGCAGAATGCAGAACAAGGGGAGGCTGGGGAAACTTGTATATCAAGTTCAATTACTGTAGTCTGACTTTTAACCCACTAAAGCTCTGCACCAGTTTTTGGGGTTGGATTCTTAAATTGGGGGCTCTGGTATTTAGTCGGCTTTTGCATTAACATACGTTTCATTTTCTATAAGGAAAATTGATTTTGAATGATTTTCTGTGGCTCTACAAAAACACACAATTCTGAAAATATCAAAACAAATCGAAAATTGGGTCCAGGACTGTTGAGCCTGGTAACACTGAATCAGCATTAAAAGCTGTCACCTTTAATTGATTGACATGTACATTTGCCATTTGGGAAAGTCAATAGTCACAGGGACCAGTTATGGTGGAGAGCTAGTACCTACCATTCCCCGCTACTACCATGAGTGTAATGGCGGTGCTTTTGTCAGTAATAACCCCTGCCTCTTTTGTCCCTGAATTGAGTATTGCAACAATTTCTCTGAAGATCGTATAAATCACCCCCCTTGAGCTGATTACACATAGGGCCTATTCACTAAAGGGGAGTTGGCCGCAGAGTTTGCAGGAGTATTGTGGTTTCAACTCCCTGACCCCATTATGAAGGTTCAACCCTAGTGATCTTCTCCTGCAGGAAGAACTTGGCTGGCCCTGTGCAAACCATAATTAAATCAGTGAGGTTTCTTTAAAATCTTCTCGCCCATCCAGTAATGCGTTATGCAGGGCCTGTTCAGCCCTTTTTGAACTTACCAGTGATTGCCCACCAATAGTGAAGTGAGGGGGTTGAAACCAACTCTCCTGCCAACTATCCCTTTAGTGAATATACCTCATAGTACAATCAGAAATGTGGGAGTATAGGGCCTTCTTTCTTACAAAATAAAGAATTGGAAACAAGATAAATATTCCATGGAATCCCAGTGAGGTCGTCATGACATCACCAATGTGTTCCTCCTGGTTATTAGAAAATAAAAATGTAAAAATTCTTTAAACCCTTTCACAAAACCTAACTGTACTCTGGGCGTGTTGCTGAGTGTGAGTTGGGGGTCTTTTCAATAACGGCCCGTATTCTGAATGAAAAATGAGCAGTTTTTTATGAGATTGGTGGAAGGCGGGAAAAGTGACAGAATCACCTTTTATAAAATAGGCTGTTTACGTAGAAAACTTAGGTTGTTTAGATATATATATACTTTAGTGGTCAGTTTTGGCCTGCGTGAACGCTAATAACCTTAAATAAATAAATTTGCTTGTATATCTTTTTTTTTCTTTTTTTTTTGGCCTGCCAGTAAAATATTGGTTTGGTGATGTCTGTTTAGTTGTTCAAACACCTTGTTTCTGAAGACTATGGAACAATGTTAAAACCATAGACATTTCTTTGAGCATGAAACACCTGTAGGCCCCAGAGGGAGCGGGATAGCCAATGTTTGTAGTAAATACTTGACTGTTGTAATTCTCCCTCTCTGCTTTTGTTTTTGCAACATTGAGGTTGGAAGGTGAGATGAGATGTTGTGTAACCTGGCCATGCCCTTCAAGCAAAGCCTCTAATTCTTTTATCTAATCCGTATTCTTCCTAATTCTAATGTAAGTGAGTATACAAAAATAAACATGCTTTATATCCACCACCCCCCCCAAAATAAACCCAACTTATAACATGTTGCAGTAATGTTTACATTACGAATGCCTCAAAAACTGCCATATAATGTTTTTAAATTGTTATAGGTAGAAACATGGTGTTTTTGGAATGTCTGTTAATGAATGCCAAGTTAAAACGACAGCCATTTTTGGGGTTTTTTTCCCCCCTCTCGATCTATGATTTTGTTTTGTCTCCATGGGATAAATACCATTTACCAGGAGGTACTGAAACATGCCCCTCACAATTAAACCGATTATTCCGGATCAGTCATTAGTTCAGAACTGTGAACAGATGCACGCTAATGACCGAGAGTTTGTAAGCTTCATCACGAAGAATAATTGGACAGTTTTAAGACGTCGTTTGCCTTTGGCAGCAGCCGTTAAAGAAAGCAATTTTCTTTTTGTTTTCTCGAATAAATCATTGTTTTTAATAAAAAGATCTTGGTCAGATTCTTTGTGGTTTTCCAGGGGGAAAAAATACTTCATGAGGTTTAATTAACAAAATGTCATTTGATAATGAGCTGTAGTTAGAGGCACCCGAAAAACCCCTACCTGCCTGTTTTTAGCTTTACGATGGTGAGACGTCATCATCATCAGCAGCAGGCAGATACGACTTGTCTTTATGATATGACAAAATAAATGGCACATTTTAAAGAAACTAACAAAAAAATAGCCTCCCTGACATTCTTTTTAGAATTTTATTTTATATTTCTTTATGTCAGGGGATTTATCTAAATTATAAATAAGATTTTTCAGTAAATAGTGAAAAAAAAACTATAATAATAAAACTATCCAAATCACAAATTAAGATTGCTTTTAAAGTCTAGTTCTAGCCTAGTCTTTTATTTATTTATTTTGGGGACTCCATTTTACATGTTTACGCAAAGAAAGAATGAAAGAATAATATAGTTTAATTGCATAATGAACTATATAAACACGTTTTTATGGTTCATATACATCGCTAGGTTTTTACGCACGATAGAAATCCTTAATCTGAATTTAAACTGTGTTTGCGACTGTCGGGCACTCAGGAGAGATTATAATAAGTACGTGACGAGTCACGCTATGTGCACCCAGCCAAAGATATATCAAATTGATTCATCTTAATTACTTTTATGAAATGACTAGTGTTACATTGAGGAACAGAAGGACACTGGAAGAACATGCGATCCCATCTTATTAGTTAGCGGAAGCTCAAGTGCTTTTGCATGGCTTTAGGGTGTAGACCCAGAGCAAATCCGAGTCGTGTAATAATGCAGAGCTGCACAGCCAAGCAGCTTCCGCCTTCCCTTATCAACTCGATTGCTGGCTTTTTAAAGGTGCTGTTCCACTTAGACAAGGCATTTGCTGAGCGGTCTGGCATGTTAAACAGATCTGTCGTGTATTCTGAGTGCTGTATCACATGTCAAGTATTTCTTGGGAGAAAATATGAATGAAACAAAATTGTTTACATCATTATAAAAGATTGTTTGCTTTGGGACTGGACAGTGCTGGGCAAGCAGCACCGTCAATATCTATTCCATGGAGTCATCTACTGAGTTATTTTAACTGTGGTGCTAAATGTAATATATATATGTATGTTGACTCATCCATATGTGTTAGTACATTTGTACAAAAAAAAAAAAAAAAAAAAAAATTGCTGCAAATTAACAGCCCCTTAATGACTATAAAAATCTATATTTATGATATTTTACCGTCCCTTTAAATTATAGCAAGTGTCTGCACCACTTTATATGTAAAGGGGGTTAATCATGTTTGAGTCTAATTGTAGCATTAGAAACCACATTCCTTGTATCGTTGAATGTCCAAACACTTTGAAGGAATAACTTAATCAAGTAAAATTTTACCAACAATATTTCTATCTTTTCTGAAAAAGCTTCTTAATTAAAATGAAACATGGCTCTTCTTTTAACTAAACATCTAATTATCTCAGTACATTGAAACTTGAAATGTTGGGCGCAGTACACACTCTCCGCACACCCCCTAAGCACAACTGCTTGATCCGGTTACAGTGTTTTGCTGGGTACGAGAGATGAGTTGTGTGATCAGCAAGCTCAGCACAAGCCTTCCTCACTGTTTATGTAGCTGCTCCATTTTTGTGAATACTTATTAGTGGCACTGGGACATAAGCCTTAACATACCTTCCAAATGCCACTAGAGGGGTACAGCCTCTTGAGACCCAAAACTCTCTCTTTTTCTCGCTCGGAATGTTTACTGAATATGACTGTCTAATGTGTATCTATAAACGGCAACAAAAACATAAACAATTTTACAATCAAATTTGTGTGAATAACAAAGTTGTAAATTCCATCAACTTTGTAACTGTAAGACCATTACAGTGTTGATGACCAAATTCAGAACTGATGAGAAAAGGATAGTGCATCACGTTGAGTAGTGCTGTTTAACCCTCTTGGCAACATGGTTTTGGTTCCTATTCTTTTACCATCACTTTACACGTGTTTTTTGGGTGTTTTTAGTTTTTCGTTTTTCAACATGGTTTTCAGCCTGGTCGGTCTCATTCACAGACACTGTAAAGTGCCAGAATGAAATGCAAGTATCCGATCGCAGGCTGGATCGTTGGCAGGCTTCCCAGCAGGTGGTTATGGAGGGCAGATCCAGTGTATTCTCTGTATAAGCACCAAGGCCATGAGTGTATATGGCAGCGGCCATATCAGTAACGGCAGAAAATAACCCCTCTGAACAGCCGCTGTAGCCCGTCTCGCATTAAGTCAAGGCTTCTGATTTGTTTTTGGTTCTGCTCGTTTACTTTTCCCAAGGCTTATACCTGACTTTAAGAACCTTCTTAACAGGATTTGTTTATATTGGTTTTTACCTTTTGTTGTTGCAGGGCTGAAGTGGGATTAATTGGTAATGTAATAAAGGCTTTATAAAACTATACATGAGTCAGGCTCTATATTTAAAGGGAAACTTTACTGCCCAAAACAGCTGTACCAAACATGAATTCAAATGAAAGGATGCTTTACATCTGCATACATTAAATGCATCACTTTCTTATATACTGAAGTATTTCAGCCGCAGAGCTGGCCTGGACTCGGCTTGCATGTGCCTTTCCAGAAAAGCCTGAATAAACCTGTATGAAACCACTCAATGGGCACTATAAAGAATCGCAAACATTTTCTTTGTAAATGTATTCTGTAAAGAACTTGTTCTTTTTGTTAAATGTAGATCACGTAGATTATTTAAAATTCCATTTCGGTGATTTGCTTGGGGACCTGTCATTAAGGGACAGAACTGCAATATCACACTTTCCATCTACGTCTTTCTGTCTCAAAGGATACTTCAAGTGCAGTGGCTTTGCAATTATGGTTTCCTGCTTCTACATCAAAGCCGACTTGGATACAATAGATTGTTGGTGAAATTATGTGGGCTTGTACTTGAAATCAAAGTGATTCCATAGCTAAAAACCTGGCCTGGACTGGCAGACTAGGCAAATGTCCATTGTGCCCGTAGCTGATGGAACAAATTATGTCCCCCAGTGTGTGGCCACTGGATGGATATATTCCGCCTTGCCATTCTAAAATGTCATAGCGTAGCATGCAGAGGTACGTATCCTTTAGGGGCCACTGCGCTTAAAACTCCCCAGTATGGCCCTGCTGTAAATAATTAGGGATGCCGGAGATGTAGTTTTGCCGAGCTTGATCAATACCCAGGGGCTTGCAATATTCACTGATATTAGGGCAAAGTCAATTTAATATTGCTAATTTCCCCCTACATGATGCATAGTAAAGTCGTTGAACTGAAATGTTATATTTTGCATCAAACATAAATCATTGTTTGCGGAGTAAAAGTCTAAAGCGCTGGAATGTTGGTAATAACAATTATGTATTTCCCTTTAGTTTTATAATAAGTAGAAGGCTATGTTTAAAGACAAAAAAGGCTCTCATGTTTGTATGGTTTTTAAGAGATTTATTGTTATGTGCTGAGCATCTCCGTTGTAGAGCGTTTGTACACAATGGTTCAACAGATGCAAAATGCAAATGGAACTGAGCATCAGCAGGTAAGCAAATGTTTTCCCATGCCTTTTTTAAAATCAGATCGTGTTAGTACCGTCATCAAATAGGGGCTGCCACTGGACTTTTTGCCCATTCATCCAGTAGAGCATTTGTGAGGTCAAGCAGTGAGGTTGGACGAGAAGGTCTGGCTCGCAATCTCCGTTCCAGTTCATCCCCAAAGGTGTTCGATGGGGTTGAGGTCAAAGCTCTGTGCGGGGACAGTCAAGTTCTTTCACACCAAACTCATCCAACCTTCACTTTATGGACCTATCACTTATTGATCATAACAATTAACAAATAACTTAGAACTGAAACTAAACCAAGCCAGATAGGATAAAAAAACTAAGCAAGTTTAACAGCACTCAGAGGTCTTACTAATAAGAGTGTTTTATCCCTCGATAAAGTATGAAGTATTTCACATGACATGGACTTTATCTAAATATCTTATGTATTTCACAGATCCAAATTACCACTCATGACCTCTCATAACCCTGCTCTCTCTATAGCACAGTTGTACTTCATTTTGACAGTTTCTTTACCTATTATCAAATACCCAGATTCCATTTCACTTTTCTTTCTGCCGTTTCTGTCTTCCGTTTGTTCTAAAAGACAGTAGTGATTATCATCAGAAATGCTGTGGAGCAGCTGTTTGGCTGTGAACCACTGTTTTAAGCTGCTGCTCACTTATCCTTGATTCTGGTGTATTTAGGTCAAGTGCAACTCATTGAATATTACTTTTTTTTTGTCGAGATCACTATCTATAAGACATCTTTTATGGTGTCTGTTGTCAAATGTAGAGAGAAAAAATATTACCACTTAGAAAAATGAGAACAGTAAACAAGGTTGACAATTATTTTGTAGAATAGATAACCCAGAGATGTTGACATTGGCACAAGGCTATGAAACATGATATCGAGGACCCATAACGCCCAAAAGTTACCCTTTAATGCTTTTGTTTTGAAGAAAATGGCTCATGTAAGATGAATAAACATCTTAACAAGGCCCCCCTTCTACTAAGCTTGGTATCTCTGCGCGAGAAGACGTTTTCCCTGGTACTTTTTACCAGATGCCACCTGAAATACAGATATCAAACCAGGCCCATCATTAAGCAGGTATATAAAAAAAAAAAAAAACATTAAAAAAAAAAGTAGGCACTTTTTTCAAGATCATTAAGCCCGAGTTTAATTTGGAGCAAAATGTAACTTTGAATACAGTTCCTTACAGAAAATAACAGTTTAGAATGCTGTAATATTCCTAAGAATGAAAGAAACCCAAGCAGAGGTAGAATGTGTACAGCGTGACGGTATCTCGTGATCCCCGAGCAGATCCTTAAACAACCTTTCTGAATTGCTGTCCTGTCGACAATCAGTCAAGCTTTACAATGCTACGCTGCATTTTTCTGGGTGGATGCACAAGAAATATGATACAAACCAGCATTTTCTATGCTTTTTTCCGGCTTACTTTTTGGCTATAACCCATAGTAGCATATATGAAATTTTATAACCATTTTAGGTGTAGACATTAAATTTGTTTATGATGCAGCCCGGATTGTTCTTTTTGTGCTTTTTATGATTCTACGAATATAATCTAAGCAATGAATGACCTTTGGATGCTGTATTCTAGTAAACCGAAAAGAACGCATATGCTTTATGAAATCTGTCTTCTGCTTTATTGCTCTGTTGGACAAACTGTGCTTCCAGGATACTTGTGTCAACATTTTTATAGAAATCCATGTTGTAACACCATCTTACCACAATTTATTTGTGGCTTAGTACACTTAGTTTATTGCCTTTAGCAATTCTAGATAGCAATCTAGACGAATATTCTAGAGTAATGTTTAAACTTTGGTTTGTATAACGTCTGTATGTAATGTTGAACCGGCAAAGTCCCAACCTCCTCTAGAACCGATTGTAAGCGCTTCGTACCAGACCATAAGAATGCTACAGAACGACTCTAACCAGTGGTGTGGCTAAGGAATTCTGGGCAGGGATCCTAAACAGAGTGCCCCACGCTCGTATTGTACCATATTTTACGGTTTCTTCACCATTTAATCCTTGTCTATAAAGGACTCCTGTTTCAGTTGCCATGAATTTGTATAATCTCAGACATGCCGTTTATAAGCATATTATATTCTGCTTGCCAGCTTCAGAATTGAACAAAAAGGTCTATACTCTGAATGCGTCTTCTCCTTTAAGTGGCGGATCTTGATTGACTTTTGTAATGCCCCTTTGTACGCTCGGCTATGTGTATTTAGGTCAGCAGTCACAGCTTCCCAGCTGTCTGAATGATAGAATTGTGTTTGTAAAGCTGAGAACTGTCCTCCTCCTTCATAATTTATCAAATAGAATCTGCGGGAACACAATGGGATCGCATTGATTTTCTGCATATTGATCCAATACTGTTAGTGGCTCTTAAACCAAGCACATATCTTATAAAAAAATAAAAGGTATAAATCACTTTATTTTAGAAAATGATAAAAGCACACAATTTAGTCGCCGCGGCTAATGATTTTGTGTATGCAGCATGAACTACTAGATTGAATGAATATAATCCCATTACATGCTATAGGTAATCGAACCAGTATTGACAAAAAATGTTTCCAAAATTTGGTCCGTGACTTGATTGTATTTTATTTACTGAAAAGTGAGAGTATCACCAATGAGTAATTCTTAAAATTTATTTACAGTCATTGCTGCCCCTTTGGATACTTGTGGCCCAGATGCAGCTGTTAATGGTCTTTTGTATGGCCCCACTTTCATGTAGATGTACTGTGGTGGACCAGGATTTGTGCGCCTTGTATCCCTTTATTGTTACAGATAGGTTTGAAACTCATAAATTTTGTCCTGTTGCTTACCCCGCACCCGCTAAAGAAAGAGTGTACATCTTTATGAATGTTGCCATATATATTGAAAATATGGAAAACTGCACAAAATGTAAGCCATCACAGAAGAAGATGTGGAGCCACATAAGCATTGAGGACGTCTGAGGTTGGACATTTGTGGATAAGAGGTCCACGTGAAGCGGGTTTCAGGAGCCATGTCTTTGTCTGTATTGGGTCAAGTAGCGCTATGGACTCCAAAGAGAATTTCTCATGTCTACACACCGTTTCAGTCATATGCATTTTATGTGACGTTTGTCTGGAAATAATTTTCATTCACCAAAGAAATCTTTTTGCAATTTATATTCTTACTTCAAATAGAATTTAAATGCGAATTTAATGTTTTCTTTTTTTGATCTACAGTTGCTGTGTCCTCCAGGGATTGCATGATATAAAAAAAATAAAATCCCGATTGATTTTCTCGTTGCTTGCGGTGTATTAATATGCCTTCCAGCGGATCTTTTATTAATGTCCTCTATACTCATTGGTGAAAGCCTCACTTTTCTGGCTGGCTGTTGCTTTTGGCCACTGAGTCTTCAGTGGCAAACAGTACGTTGCTTATTAAAGTGATTTATATGATACCGCTTTTTTTTTTTTCTCTCTTCATCCTACTTTATAGCAGATTTCAATCACATATGAGAAACTACTTGATCTCATGTTTATGTGCTATATATTATTTGAGTTAAGTTTAATATCTATCTGAGCAGTGATCTCTAACTCAATCCTGTAGAAGTGCAGTTATTAAGGATGTCTTTACAAAAGCTTCAGTGCTTTAATTAGTCAAGCTGAAATGAGAAGATATTTAAAATTATTTTTTTTTAGATCATGCTATACGAGGCACTTCTAGAACATAGCATTGTATTATGCGTCCTGTTTTGTCTTTTGATGTACACTTTGGGTTCTCTGAAACCAGTCGTGTGATTGTGATACCTGGGAACGCTCAGGGTTTGACCCCAAGTCTCTGGGTTTTGTCCTAGTCTCGGGCGGAAAGGGCAGATTATCAGGGCCACACAGTCAGGAACTGACTGCTTCCTATCCTACGCTGTGATCATATCTGCCAATTAGTGCTTTTTCTTACCAGTACATTATGGTTGATTTCCCAGCTTGAATGCAGGTCACTCAATTACGTCACTCACTCACACTGTTTCACACTTACTGTCTCTTAATGTCTTTCTACCTTGTCCACATGTGTTCGGTCGCCACGCTACACAAAAGAGGGGAGCTTCTGGGCACACTTGCTCCTCCGTTTGGAGGAATGGGGGAGAGGCTGTCCCTGTGACTCCGCTCTTTTGCGTAAGTACCCAAAGAAACCAGAATATTCCAGACAGATTTGCAGAGAAAAGACGCTTTTCTGCACCTCTCTTTCTGTGCAAACGCATCTGCGATATTCTGGCTTTTTAGGGTACTTCCGCGAAAGAGCGGAGTCACAGGGACACCCACATCCAATCGGGGAGTGGGTGTATCTAGAAGCTCCACTTTTTTTTTTTTTTTTTTTTTTGCAAAAGTGCACCAGGTGTCAAGACTGAACACACGGGAACAAGGCAGAAAGCAGAAGACAGAAGATGGGGGGGGGGTTAAAAAGAAGACCAAAACAAAAAAAAAACACAAGAGAAGAAGCAAGTCCGTGTGGGTGCAGTCTGCAGATAATGTAGGGAGACTGGAAATATCTAAACCTTGATTATAGGCCTTAGGGGAGAAAGTACAGCCTTTAATCAGGACAATATGGTATTTTTCCATATCACCGTGGACAGAAATGTAGATTAGTATTGGCAAAAAGACCTGGTTCATCTCATTTAAACTTCCTTTTTCTGCAGACATGGAGGCTTCTATTGTCAGCCATGTGATATTTGGATGACTTTCCGTGCCCACACTGAGCTGATTCTTTATGGCAACGCTAATGAAGTGCTGCTTGTACAATGAAAACCTTTCTTCCATTTTGTGGATATAGACAGAAATACCATTTCACTTGAGGGATAAAAAGGAAGGTGTGTAGGGTACACAAATATAGAAAATACAGGTTACATTTTAGAGTCTAAGAGTCCAAAGGCCATGGTTTGTGCAGTTGGTCTGGGTTTGATGCTTTTATTGGCACTTTAATGCCTACGACGCATGTGCTATGTGACAATCGGAATCGTCTTTATGTTAGCATGATTATCTGCCCCCACAGCTCCAGTCCCTCGCAGGCCAAATGCCCCTCCTGCTCAGGACTATGCCTCTAAGTGGCTCCAGCGACCCCCTCACACAATTTCCAGAGGTCCTAGAAGCCATAAGTGGCCGGAATTACAGAGGGCATTGATGGTGTTTTTTTTAACGTAATTTATATGCCTTTTTTATACATACCCAGCAGAAACGTTGATTTATCTAAATAAGTTGACACTGTTGGGTGCAGTGAGACGTTGACCTCAATCTACGTGCGCAGTCTGATGGAAACCTATCCTAGTTGGAATAAAGTTTGGAATATAAATCTGGGTTACACGTTGGCAGATGAGTGGAGTTTGATTTCCTTGTTATATACATGTTATGGTTTTTAAAATAAATGTTAGCTAGCCTGTTAAAAATCAGTGTATAATTTCCGTTTAAGGAAAATTGATGGTTAATTAAAAAACTATCTCCAGAAGCCGACATGTAAGTGTGACTAATGATACAGGATGGGTTAGCGTTATTGATCTTTTCTCAGCGGACTAGCAGGATGCAGATACATCATTACAACGGATGGGTAGAGCGGGGCCCGTTTATCAGGCTGTGCCGAAAAGAGAAATAAAATATACCCAAGATCTCATACACCGCTGTTATGTGAACAGCATTTTAATATTCTTACGCGTTACTTGCCGCTGTATATTAAATCCATAGTTTTCTCAGTTATAATCATTTTTGTATTATATATAAAATTAGTGAATTATATTACAAATGGACTGTTGGCTTCTCTGCTTTTGTAAGTCATGGTATAAATTTGCTCAATGAATAATTATAAATTCAATGATGAGGCATATCAAAATAAAAAAGTACATTTTAAAGTAATATGCATTTTTTTGTAAACCTATCCTTTTAAAGAATAAAAGTTCAGGGGCTGTCTCCAACTTTTATTATATACCCGATATATACCCCATACTTTTTTTTTTCTATTTAAGTGGTAACTTTAGGATCCGTGGCAAACGATGAGTTATGATATCAATTATCTCCTAGTTTAAAATCCTCCCCTTAAACCTCACCCTAAACCCTTTGTAAAATAAGACCAGTATCTTAATAAAAGAGTTGGAAACATATTGCTTATTTTAATTTGTCAATGTCTTTTACATGGATTCATTGGGTATAGAACTATAGAAAGTGTTGGATTTGGGAAAAGTGAATTTATCCAATGTCAGAAACAAATATTGAAACCAAATGCTTTTCCTTAGTACTGTCTTGGAATACTAAGCGGTTTCTGCGGGTGTTAAAATCTTTTTTGTATTCTGCCTTCTAATGAATTCCATTATTCTGAGCCCCTCTCTGATTTCACACAATCTGGCTTTGTGCTTCTTTTATGAATGCAATCTTTTAACAGGTTACGATTCGGCGACGGGGCTACGTTGATATATAGCTGGGGTGTTTTGTCAATGTAAATGCCGGCTCTTTTCCCAAAAAATCATTCTCTAAAGGTTAATACAATCTACTTGATTGAACTATTTTCTTTCTTTGCGAAACATTTAGTGTGCAGTTGCGATGTTTTTGCTGATAAAAGCAGATTTTCACGGAGGTTCATTTGTTTTCAGAACAGATTGTATTCACCAGAAAGAGTATATTTCAACCAAGATTCCACAGTAGGGAAAGTAATAATATAAAGATTAGGTTCTATTTAGGAAAGAAATTCATAATACACTTTTTTTTTTTTTTTTTTTTTAATTAAAATATCAGCATAAAATGAGCAAAAATAGGCATCCCTTAAAAGAGCTTGAGATTTACAAAAAAAACCCTGATGCTATAAATCTCCAGGTCTCCTCTATCATTTCAAGAAACTAGAGCCTATAACACCCAAGTTCCATTGTCCTGTTACTGTTATTGCCATCCGTCATCAATTGGCGCTGTATGTATGTAAACCTGTTTAAGAAGATATAGAATCTATGGCATTTCATTATTCTATATGTTGAAATAAATAGCTAACAATAGTCCTGGATTCCAAGGGCCCACCTGTGCACCAAGGATCCTTTGGTCACCAATTGCAGAAGCCTAAGTCGGACCCCTAGGGAAATTACTTTGCAGGAAGAACAATATTTTTTTATTGTTTTGCTTACCAAATGTGGGTTAGGCCATCCGTTGGTTTCACGAGGATGTATGTGTAATAAATTACCTCCAAATCTTAGCCCAAATTTCCAGTATATACATTTTTCTGTGTAAGTACCCCCCATATGCTATATGTCATTTGGTGCTTTGCCTGTATTAAAGCAATTCCGTTACACTTTATGCATTAGGCTTCCAATGTTATGTGAAAAAGTCAAACTTGGCAGAATTCCTAGTTCATTACTATAGTAACCAGTGTCTATCTTCGCAAAGAATACGCGTGCATATGAAAATCTCTCACATATATCTCAACAGAAGAATACATTGCTAAAAATAAAAATACATGAAAAGAAGAAAAAAACTGCTAAACATATATGACTAAAATTGATGATAGAACTGATGATAGTTAATGGTTTATCTTTACAATAGATGATCCACATGTGTGGGTGATAATTCTAAGAAATTCTCCAATACCTGACCAGCATCCAAATTGTAGAACTGAAAGAATCAATGTCTGCCACTACACACAAAAATGTGGTTGCCCTGCTCTTGGTTAACCACATCTTCCATGATCTGCCAGCCAAAGATATGGGATGTATATATCACTGATCACTCTAAAATTAGTGCATGGGTTTTTCATCCTTATGAAAAAAACAGAGCAATCTTCTCCTGAAATTTTATTTGCAATAGAAAAGTTGGCTTTTATTGTTTTTTCTTTTCTTCATGTGTTGGAAGATGGTGGTTTTGTAATCTGCCAACCATTGGATTTGATGGGTAGGTGGAATTGATGATCGCTCACATATACTTTTGTTTTGAATTGTTCTCAAGTGCTTGGAGGTTCTTATCAATGTACACCAGAGACTGTTAAATTACACCTTTTGGTTTCTTCTCTAAACCAAACCAAAGTTTACCAATAACAATCAGAATTGTAGTAATAGCGGACAACAACTGTAGAAGCTTTGGGCAAATTGATATCTTATTTGCCAAGGCAATATCATTCTTGGATTTGTTTAAAAAATGTTTTGTTAAAATATTAATTTGCAAATAACTTTAGTATTTTTCTGTAAGTATTATTTGGGTACATCAGAGAAAAAAACGTCTTGATTTTTATTTTATAATATCATATTAAAATATTCATGATCTATCTTGAAGAATGAAATTTCATACAGTTAAATTTAGCATCATGATTGTGCTGCCTATGATTCCATTCTGTGGAGCAGTGAGTTTACTGTGCCCTGCCCCAGCACAGAAACTTAGTTGGATTTAGCAAGGTCATAGCAGGAAGGCCACCTTGCCAAAAAAATGCCCCAAAGGAAACTATGAAGCCAAGTATATAATCCCCTTAAGGAACATTTCCGATAGACTCTTTTCTAGCAAACAAGCAGCTTAAAGGAACAGTCCAGTCTCCAAAATGTGCATTTTTATTTTTGTAATGCATTAGGGAGCCCAAGCTGGAATAAGGTTAAACTGGTTGACCCTGTAATCCATCTTTGTCTGTTTCTGGATATATTTCTCAGTTTGCTTGGTTTTTTTTGTTTGTTTAACCAGGTTACCTCTTTCTTCTTGGACCAATATGGAATAGTATATATTGCTAGAAAGAGGAACTGCCTGTTATGCCAATATCAAATGCAAGGTCACTAGGTCAATTAATCAACTTATTAAAACAACAAAGCAAAATGGTCCAAATATAACGGCCAGGTTGGCTTATAGAACGGTATAGTTCTTCCATTTTTGGAATTGTCAGCAGTTATTTTTACCATGACTTTGATGAATTTGTGTGGGTTGTGTTTAATGCAGAGGCTGCAGAGAATTTGAATGGAGGTCAGATTGCCAGTTTAGTGCGAGTAATAACTTCAGTGTGAAGTATGAGGCTCACGTGGCAAGTCAAAAGTGTCCTGTCCAAGTGTTTGATTGCAGTTGTCAACAAGTCGATGTTAAATTTAATTCTAAGACTCTTTCACTTGCCTGCTGAGTTACTTTTCATTTGCTAGTAGAGAGTAGAGGCATCTAGCAGTTGCTGAAAGCATGTTATGGTATAGAAAAATATTTACTTTTGATTAATCTTCCTTTAGTGTTATTAATAGATATTATTAAAGTTGAATTCTCTGGAATGGGTCATGTAGATATGACTAGTTAGCCTTACAATGACACTCCAGCCATCGTATGCACATGATAGCTGTGTAGCCCCTTATTTTGGGTTCTTCGGTATCCCTTCACACGCATGTGCCTCGTGGAGTGGACTCTTGCGATTACTTTTAATCGGAGTCCTTTTTATTGACTCTCCAGCCCTCTGTGCTCATGTATGGAAAGTGCTGCCGCTGATTTCAATAGGGTCACTTTCCTTCATGCGCCCAATCGGTGGCAAGAGATATGCGATCATGGAGGAGGAGGAGGAGTGCGGTTACTGCAGGGCAGCTTCTTCTGTGTCAGGCAAGCACCTCTTTCTCGTTTGAAAAGAATGCATATTAAAGTACTTTTAATATGGATTTTTCTTTAAATGAGTGTCAGGGATAGTAGACAATGAATATACCATTTTGTGACTGTGAAAGATATCTTTTCTTTTTTTTATGATATTTTTTGTGATATTGTCTAGTAATGGTGTACTTCTGGACGCTCAAGAGTACACATCGTACTGCGCAAAGGACCACAGATCTGGAAATTGCATTTTTCCTTCTAAAGCAGACAGAGTTGGCTTTTGGACAGTATGGCAGACTAGCTTTAATAAGCGTTTTCCAAGTAAACACTACAACTTTGTGGATCTCTTGTTACACAGAAAATGAAAAGTTTGCTTCTGGTCCCTGAATTACCAACTCTCCAAACTTTAGTTTGGCATCAGTTCTGGGGTTTTTTTTGTGCACAGGAAGCATCTTGCTTAAAGCTATTGCACAAAAACCTAGAAAGAAAGAACCACAAACACAATCTGAGAAATAATCCCGCTAGTACCTCCCAAAAAAACAGAAGTGACAGTGTCATGATTTGTGTTCCTGGAGACGGCAGTCTCCTTTTCTCGATTTATTTATCCCATAAGACAAAACATAGTTATGGTCGTCTTCATGCAAGTCCAACAACTGACACGTTGCCAAAGAATAACAGAATGCGTTGACTTGTGACAATTGGACTGCTGCACACTGCCCATTCCTGATGTTAGGCCGGTCTACTACTTCACTGAAACAAGGTCTCAACATACATGCACGTATTTTCCTTTGAACTTTGATTCCAAAGTTTTCCACATCTCCTTTTTCAGAATCCTCCCAGGATACTTTGGTGCTACTTGATTGAAGCTTTCTTCTTGTTAAAGTTCTAGGTGTGATATGAGGTGTGACTGTAACCTATAAAAAGAAGCAATTACCATAGCCTTGGCAGAAATAGCCTTTATTCACATGTGCGTGAGTGTTTCCCTTGCGCTGCAAAACCAAAACTGTATTTTTTTCCAACTCAAAGCTTACCTGGATACAAGAATCCTACATAAATATTTACCACAAACGATTGCCCGTTTCATATATTTTGAGGGATTTCTCTTTGGTTTTATAGCTCTTTGCCATGGCTGGTTTGATAGAAATGTTAGTATTTAAATCCCAAACCTCACTATAACTTTCCCACCTATTTTAAAGGAAAAAAAAAATATGATTGTGGTCGAAAGTCTACGGTATTCCACTTCCAAATAGGCGCCTACATAATTTAAAAGAACTTCTGGATGGCAGCACACCAGTATGTTTTATTGCTTATGGAAAACAGCAATGGTATTTAATTATTGACTGATGTTTCCTGTTTCCTTGTTATACGGTTAAAAAAGATGAAGTCTTCTCGGCTTGCGTTTTTTTTCTGGCGTATGTTGAAGTCTCACTTTTAATAGCTGGAGTCTATTTTTAAGTCTCCCAGAGATGGATGTTACAGTGTAACTTTAGACATGGCTGACTTTAAACTTTTCAAGGTCTCTCCAGATAAAATCATTTTTTGTACCCTCTGAGAAATTGCTTAAAACATAATTTCTGTGTCACTGATATATGCTTTTGTATGTTAATTTGTGTGGATTATGTTTGAAAATAACTAGTGTCACTTTGCTGTCAATTGTAGAGCCAAATCTTTTTCCAAAGTAAAGGATTCTAGGGAACATGTAAAATGTTTAATTATGTTTCCAATATCTGCAGTTTTGTGTTTATAATGCAGAAGGTTAGGTACATTGTATGGTGTTGAATGTATGTCCTGCTAGTGTATTGAAGAACCAGGTATGTATCACTGCTATGGTTTTCCTAGAGGTCCTATTTCACTTGTAAGACTCGTATTTCACATTTGTTGTAAACTTTGTGCTAGTGGAGCAAAAGAGGATCCTGAGACCCCATGATGGAGTAGTCTGAAGGTACTGGGTTCCCACCTGGGTTTCTTGGCTTTGCCAACTCTAGGCTAAGCAGAGGTGAGCCAACCGAGGCACCAATCTGACAGGTTATACTAAATGTGGCTATGAACTTAGAGACCTTTTATGCACTGCTCACTCATCAAACATTTAGAGGGTTAAACACATGGTGATCACATGACTTCTGTAGAAGTGGGGAGTCCAACATGCATATGTTGTTGTTATTCTGTATAGCACCATAACATTCTGCAACGCTGCACAAAGGGGTATGTTCTTATATTTTTGGTGTATGCCATCTAAATAGAAGTTATTTTGTGCCCTCTTTTGCACTTCTTAAGCCCTCTACCACAAGTTTCACAATTAACATAAATACACAATGGGAAATTAATGACCCTAGAACTTTATTCACACTTATGCTGTGCACGTGATATTCAAGGTTTCATTCCAAGAACACCTGATACTTCTAGGTTCTGTTCTCAAACTTTTTTCCCCACAATTTGGTATTTGCACTTCATTTTTTCTTATTTCAATTTTATGTTTGAGTTCACCAGTCCTGGTTCTAAAACTAACTGCAGTTTTTGTTTCTCAAAGCTGTAAATCCCTAAAAGCCCTAAAGTAGATAATAATGCCTCCTGCCTATTGTCAGCTTGCAAGATGTAAAAATATTCTGCAGGATGTCTACTAGATCAGCAGGAGCACTACTTATGCTAATTGTTGACTGTTTAGTCTGTAATCAAAACAGCAAGCATACAGTTGGAACACGTCTATCAAGCATTGTCCCTATCGGAGTAGCTAGAGTAAAGACGTCAACGGAACTCCCACAAGCATGTTATGTAGCCATTAAGTTTTGTGTTTTGTTTTTTTTATGTAACCAGAGGAGTTCACAAAGTCAGGCAAGAGAATCTGTTGAGAAATACTTTTATACCATTTAATTTGCTAACTTGGTAATGATGCAGGCCTGCGGTATAACGGAAAATCCTGAAGTACTGAAGTAGCCATAGTTGTAAGAGGTCATCCTTCTCTGTTATAGAAAAGAACTTCATCAGTTAACCGTGTAGTTAGACAATGTGAACAAAGAAACCTTGTCATGGTGAATAGAACTGTACTTCCGTGTGCCATATTACCTAAGTGCTAGTTTTGTGATTTGATTTTTACTTTTTGAAAAAATATGAATTACCTGGATTTTATTTTTTAATTTTTATTTGTACCTAACTATGGAGACTTCTAAAACCTCCATCTATTTGATGATTGTTGGGTGACTCTTCTGACTTGGGATGTATAAAAGGTAATTCTGATAAAAGGTTGGAAAGGAGTCTTGATACCATAGTTTGTTGCTATGGTGATTTTCCAGAATCCTCCCATGCATTTCCAAGAGGACCACCATGTACATTTAAAGGGATCATATGCATTGTAGTCAGTATGATGGGTGTAATGGTGACTAATAAGCAGTCACAGCAACATTAGGCATTCACACTTGTATTTTTCTTTTAAATGTATCCAAAACAATCATTGCTTCTTATTTAACATACAGTCTCTGTACTTTATATATCAATATAAATACATATTAACAGTTGTGTCTATCTCAAGGTCGCAAGGAAGTAACTGCCAAATGTGTTTGTTTTGTAGCCCAGATCCTGGGATGTAAAACGATTCTTTTCATCCCAGTTCATATTTTCTGATTCTCAACAACGGTGCTTTATGTAGCAAGTATGTGTTCACTGATATGTGCGGAAGGGTTTATCCAATCTTCTCAACGGAATGTTTCCTTCAATCCCTATGATAGTTCTGCTTGATCTCTATTAAGAATACCTCTTGGTAGATATCTATATGAAAACATGAATGACTGGTGTTTTTGTCTTCTTCTCCTGGAGAAATTTACATATAAATAGAAAATCATTTTGGGAAATTACTGTTTATTACAAAAAGAATAATATGGCTATCTTTTGCCGTACATTTTAACTTGTAATAGTACACATCCTCTTTATTTTTTATCCCTTGCAGTCAAATTATTTCCTGGAATCGTCATCTTGCATTTGTGATTTATCTAATAAATCAGCTCTGACCCATGCCATTTGTGCTCTGATCAGATCTATTAAAGTAGATTTATATAGACCAGTTCTGGTATAACGGTAAAAAATGTGTGCTGTCTATGGAATGTTCATAATGTCTTTTTTAGACAATTTATGCTTCTCACCCGTTAAACCGTTTTTTTGAAACTTGCCCATCCAATTTCAATGACGCCGATTCATATTTGCATCATTCAATTTTAGAGTTAAGCATTCAGCTACTGGAGAAGATATTCAGAGTAGGTCCCAGGGTTTCTAGATCCCTAGGCATACTGGCCTCAGCACCCCTCTCCCGCGTTTGCGTCCTTGCTAACATAAGGAAAAACCTTGTGGTGGTGTCCTCTACCACCATAGACGGTAACCTTTTTGCTTATATGCATATGTTTGGGGTGTCCTATATAGAGGAAAGCAAATTCATCAAGCATTTTAATGCTCACAGTCATTGATAAACCCCAATCTATGTTTAGAGTATATTATGCCTGAAATCAGTCAAAATATATTGCATTTTATTCTTTAGCTTACCTATTTTGTTATTGAACTTGTGCCCTCTTTCCTCTTTTTTTTCTTGGTGTTCAATGTTTGCTGGGTATAAGGGTATCCCAGTGTTCTACAGTCGTGGTCCATACCCCTCAATGTTTTGGGACACCTGTTCTGTGGGTGTTATCACCTCATAAAATGTCACTAATGTGGGGAAGTAAATCTGGCACCTACTAGTGGTGCAGTGGAAGCTTCTGCAAGGCCCAAGAGGTCTACACCTATATCATCAGTAGTAAGCTTGAGGTGGAGGGAACAATTAGCCTAGGGTGCTATACGAACTGAATGTTCAAGAGTGCTTTTTTGATAAGACATCTGTCTGCTCTTTATTTAAAAAATAGATATCTGATAAATTTTTAACATGCTTGGGCATCTTGTCACTACTGTCACAAAACACATACAGGGTTTCTGACCTTCGGTGCTTGTTAAAGAATTTTTGAGAAGCTGCCAAGGTTTCTTCAGCCTTTAAAGGGGAACTCCGACCAATATGTTATAACTAGTTGCACATTAACAGATGTTTTTTAAAATATTACAATTTCAATCATCTTTCATCACTTTATGATTAAACTGTTATGCATTCCAATGTATCAAGGTGGTAGATTGTAGTAGACCCAGAAACAGCAGATTTCCTGGATCATAGATGTGCTTTTTTTATTAAATGTCTGAGAGTTTCTCGTTGGCCATTTCTAATCAGAGATTTATTCGTTTTTATTTTTTAAAGTCCTTTATTGTATAACCTTTTCATCTTCCTCAGTGTTTTATTTTACCTTTTGCTTCCAACCCTGGTCAACACAGTCTGTGCGCTTCATATAAGTAGACTGATAAAAGTAAAAGTTAGGGGTTGGTCATTAGAATTTCCTACTCCAGAAGCCAGTGTCTGAACCACAATTATAACCACATTTGAACAAACTTAAACGTCATGTATTTTATCTGTGTGTTATACAATCCTCTGGATATTTTTCTTCTTGTGATCCTTGGAGGCATCTTCAAAACCACAACCACAAAAAAAATTCTTGATCACTCCCCTTGTCCTATTTTTTTCCTTTTTTTTATGCAAGAGTCTAATATTCCATGTAATCATTAAAACTATAATAATGTTTGTTGGGATGAAAGATGTGTCTGTGACGCCAGGTCCATATAAAGTGAAGTTCTTCATTTCCTAAGATGGCATAATGGGATATTACCGTTCTGATCTGCTCGCTACTTAGTGATACTTTCAGACTGTAAAGAAGGATATTCATCCCTTCAGTAGCAGTTTAATTTCATCATTTCTCATGAGCGTTTAGACTGTAAGAAAGCTTTGGCTATACCTACTATTTGTAGACCTCATTGATACTTCTGTTTCTAGAGCAATCCTAAAGTAGCCTGAAAATCTTCTTGTAAGATTATAAAAGCATTCCTGAGGTCAGCGAGGCTACGAGCCATATTTATCAGGACACGGCTTTAGTGGTCCTGGTGCTGAATGTGGAGAAATTAGCAGACACGTTCTTCAGTGTCTCCGGAATGTATCTTTTTAAATTCAGCACCTTGCAGTTGAATGTTTCCGATGTTCCTTGAGTCTCATCTTCTTTATTTTGTTCCTTTTTAGACGCTTGTTTATCATATGCTACAAATATGTACATGTAAAATGCTAGCTAGCACCATTTGGTTCCTACCAACATCTGTAAATTAGATGTACTTTAAAAATGTGACGACTCTCTTGTAATTGATCAGTATACCCGATCCTAGGCATAATAAATATTTAAACATATTAATAATTTTGGGGGGTTTTAACCAGTATTGACCTGACAAAGGGAGGTTTATAGAAAGCTTGTACTTTAATGTTAGTCCAATAAAAAGTTATTTTATAGTGCAATACTAAAAAATTACATTACTGGACTAACAAGGCTATATCCGTCTACATTTGTCTTAACCTAAATATTTGTAGAAAATACTTTTATATTGTGATCTTATGAGAGTGTCCGTATGGCTAACAGGTCCTACTTTCCATTTACTACCCCACCTCTAGTGCTAGATGCTCATGGGCAGTCTTTTAAAGCAATAGTCGTGGAATCCAGGAAGAGCGTTGCAGCTTCCTATTAAGTCTGACAGCAGGATGCTAATGCAGTCTTTTTATAGAGGGATAATGAGAAAGGGATGCATTTGCATGAAATGCCCTGGCTGGTCCTGGTCCCTGGTGGCCTCACGTCTGGAAGATTAGAATTAGAAACATCATTCCTGGAACTGTTGAATATCCAGACCGTTAACAGAAATAATCATGTAGGCATGTAAACATTAGCAGAGAACACTTAATTGTCATGTGACACAAAAGAAGGTACAATTAGGTTGTTGCCATAGAAGGTGAAAGAACAAAATGACAGATCCACTAAGGTGTATTTGCAAAGCATATTAGATATCGCAGTTAGTAATCTTTGTAAGTAGAGTAGCACCTTGTTATGATAATGGTTATGTATAATGAGCAATTCTAGTTACAGCTTTCTGAAATTTGTGCAGTCAATAAGATCATTCTATTTGTTGCCATAGTGATTGCACTTTTACTATTTGTGCACTAGCGTCTTGGTATGATTGAGTTATTTAGTTTAAATTAATAGTTTAATAGCTGCTGGCCTTTTACACTCAAGTTGTCCAACTTTAGTCCTCAAGGACCTCAAACAGGTGTTCTGGATCATACAAACCACGCTTGATGTTAAACTCTTCTTTAGACTATTTCACTATAAGTCTCTTTTGTAGAACAATGTAACACTTAAAGCAAAGCAAAAAAAAGGAACTTGTTTAGTAGTGCTGGGAACTATCATGGTGGGGAACTGACAATTTGGCGGTGACATGATCCAGATTGTTATTCAGTTGTCTCCTCGTGCTAAAAGCCAGTTCTTTATGCGTGTTGAAGTGACTAATACATATTGAGTGGACAATCAGTGTTCTAGAAGGAGCCTGAGAATGAATCAGTGTTTGAGTAAATAGTTGTGTGTGTGACATGTTGTTCCAGATACCTGCTGCATGGTGACCCAAGTGTAGATAGTTTTCTGAAGTGTCGTGCAATAATCCTACTATAAAACTTTAGAAACATTTAATGATGGTCATCCACATAAATACTGGGGCAAAATCCAAACACACACAATTAACGGTTTTAGCACAGACACAGATATACATTTTGTAGCATGTGAGGTTCTCTGTCTGTACTGTTCTGTACTTGTTGTTTAGGGGTAGTGAGTGACATTGTCATTTTTAGATTGAGTTGTATTTTCCACAGATTTCTAATATACAGTCACTTTGCACTTATATATGAGAATGACCGATACCTAAAGAGGAAGTCCAATTGGAAGATAATTGGAAGCGTTTGGTATTGGACACTATAGTATTGAAGTGATTTTATGCTTTCTTATGGGTTATGCGTTATTTAATTGCATCCCTCACAGACTATATTGCTGCGTTATGTATTAAACATTTCAACATGGATAGCTGTTTTAGCAAATAGTTTCATAAAAATTTTAGGGCCACTTAGACATTAATCTGGCATTTTAACTTTTTGTTAAAAAATGAATATCTTATGGAAATGCTTGTTTAAAATGTCCTAAAATTCCTAATGCAAAAGCCAATAAAATGATTCACATTCTCACCCAATATAAGAAATTAAATGTAATTTGAATTCATTTCTAGGTTTCTTAACTAGTGATTATAAATGCATTGATAAATTGTACACCACTAATTTAAACTTTAAGAAAAATATCTTAGAAGAGAAAAATCTAATAAAATCTAGGTTTAAATTCTTGTGGCCAGATACAGGTATAGACTACCTAGGAATAAAAATCTCGGCAGAAGGCACTAACATACTGGAAAGAAACTGTCAAATTCTTTTAAAGCAAACACAAGAGAAACTAAATAAGTGGAAGTCTCTTCCAATATCCTGGATGGGGAGAATTAATATTATAAAATCATATATATTATCCGCGTGGCTATATAGATTCAGAATGATCCCGGATATGCTGACTAAAGATTGGATTAACATATTACAATCAAAATTAATGAAATTTATATGGTGGGATAAACACCCTAGAATCCAAAAAAACACTTTATTTTTACCTAGGAGTCGGCGAGGACTGGGCCTTCCTAAACTACTTAATTATTGGTATGCATCTATGCTATCCCATATATATAAAATGCAACTGTTGCAATCTAAGGAGTCAGACTGGTATCTAATTGAAAAAACTATTTTGGGCTTGAAAGATCTAGAAATAGCCCTTTGGCTACAGAAAAGAGATTTAAAGGAATATACGAAACATTTCAAAGGGACACTACTTAATTCAACATTATTATTTTGGCAGAGTTTTAAGAAGAAAATTGGTTTAAATGATCTTATAATTAAAAAGGCCCCGCTACAGATTCTAAATAAAAATATTCAGGATATAAACCTCAACGAGTGGGAAAAATGTAGGATAAAAAGAATAGAGGAACTTATGATAGGAAATAAACTTAAAGATTTTTCTACCTTGTGTATCGAGTTCGGTCTTACTAATAAAGAAATATTTAATTACATGAGAATTAAGAACTATCTATCTCACTCTCTTGTGGAGGAAAATAAAGATGTACATGTGATAAAGTTTATGAAAATATTTGATAACCAGACTAAACAGAAATCTTTAAAACTTTGTTCAGACTTAATTGTGGATATAGATGATCTTAAAGCTCCACCTGCCTGGAAAAAATGGGAGATTGATTTAAATATAGATAATGCCTCCCTTACAGCAGATTGCTGGATAAAAGCTTGCAATCAAGTTACGAAAAATGTCCATTGCTTGAACCTACAGGAGATTTATTTTAAAATTGTCAATCGATGGTATATGGTCCCAGAAAGGCTCCATAAGATAAACCCAGCAAATCAAAATCTATGCTGGAGATGTCAAAGAGCTGAGGGAACATGGATTCACATCTGGTGGTCGTGCACTAAAATAACGGAATGTTGGGACAAGATATTTAATATCATATCTGGTATAGTGGAGAAACAAATAGATAAGTCACCGCTTAGAGCATTATTACTTCAAGATTGGGAGATGATTCCGGTAAAACAAAAAAACTTGATAGATCATGTGATCCTAGCGATGCTGGTAGTTATAGCTAGAAATTGGAGGCAAAAAAAGATAATCTCCTGGACATATGTCAAAAATCAAATTCTTAATCAAAAGAATATGGAATATGGTTATTATAGAGCTAATGAGCTTATGCATAAATACTGGGAAATATGGGGAAGACTTACCCTATAAATATCTATAAATTAGAGGAGAGAAGATCAACCCACTTTGGAGATACATACATGAAAGGACTTTACAGATACCAGTTATCTTTGTTATTCCTGTTATTTTTTTTTTTTTTTTGTTTTGTCATAATGTTATCTATAATTGTAATATGCACACATGGAAAACTGTAGTACAATGAATGAAGAACTATATAGACCTCTACTCATAATGGAGCCTTATGAGGACCAGTAATAAGTAATTTCATATGCTGCTAATGTATTGTAACTTATTGTCTTTTTATATGTTTTGTACCTTTTGTATAATAAAAAAAAAAAAAAAAAAAGAAAAATATCTCAAAAAAGATTTTCCTCTTTTGAGGCACATTTGGCATTATTTTGTTTTTCTTGGTTCACTATGATAGGATGTTACGTTTAATGGCACCCACATTGTCATAACTGCCCCACAAAGTGGTATATTTCTAAACTCCAGATAACCTAGGGTATTACACAAAGGCTCCAACCGAGGGAGGAGGGAGCCAGGGGTTAATCTTGACAAATACATCGCCTTCATTTGGTGTTAAGCACCGGCTTCATGTGACAAGTGTCATTCGGTGTTAACAGGTTAAACTAGATGTTTCTGCTCTATTTTGGGTTTATGATGATTTGTGGAGTGCAGGCATTAACTAAATGTTATGTATCTGTATTAGAAGAAGACAAGCGGGAGGAGAGATTATTAAGGGATCAGTCTAATCAGCCTTTGGATAGGGCTGCTTAAACTTTAAATACTGTTGTGTAAACGGACTATGATGTCAATCTGGAATTGCATCTCTGCCTAGGAATGCTATTGGGCCGTACTCCGGGACTTCTGAGATTTAAAAGAAATGAATCATCGTTTGTCCTTAAATTTAAAAACACTTTAAGAGATCTCTTACTCGGGCATATTATACTATCCTTGAGGAAGAGACCTGAGAGGTCTTTGAAAGCTTGCATTCTTCACTCAGCTAGCTAATAAAGATATCATCTTGACTCTACTTGTCTCCTTTCTAATTAGCCAACACACACGAAGATGTTACATGAACTGTCACGACCTCTCAGGTCCCTTCTTCAGATGTAAAAGCCTTTATTTCATCCGTAGAAGAGATCTTTTGAGGTCACAAAAGTTTATGTAACACTAGCTTTATTTCTATGTTGGCCCAATAAAAAAAAAAGGATCACCTTCAAATAAAGACCTTATCCTGGCAAAATGGGGAATCCAATCATTTAAACTATTATTTAAACTATTGTGTATTCTGTTTCTGGAACCACGTTACCTTAACATCTTCTTTGTTTGTGATATTAACCTGTGTTCTCACACTTTAATGTTTTTCAGATTACTGGAGTTATTCTTCTAGCTGTTGGTGTGTGGGGAAAACTTACTTTAGGCACCTACATCTCCCTCATTGCTGAAAACTCTACCAATGCTCCGTATGTCCTCATTGGAACTGGCACCACCATTATTGTCTTCGGACTCTTTGGCTGCTTTGCCACTTGTCGTGGTAGCCCATGGATGCTAAAACTGGTAAGTTGGTTTTGCTTGTCTTAAGTGAACGGAATGCGTGGAAATAGGCAAGAATTAATTCACTTGTATGAAACCCATATAACACAAAGGAGTTCCTCATCAAACCAGAGTATCTTATTTCTATTATATACACTAGATCGCCTGTAGAATAGAGTGGACCAAATTACTCAAGATTTATTTCATACAAACTAATAATCCACCTGCCTTAAAGAAGGCAAATAACCAGTTACCCTTAAGACACTGTGGGTAGTCTGTAGGGCTGTCCACAAGCTTTTGAAGGGGGGTCTGTTCACCAAAAAGAGAGTTGACCTGAGGGTTTACAGGATAGCTGTGGTTTCAGTTCCTTGACTTCACTATATATTATGACGGACCAACCCTAGCCAGCTTCTGCTCCGGTAATAGCTTAGTTGGTGCTTTATAATATCTAGTTAAACCCGTTTTCTATTAGAATTCCTCTTTATATACAGCTGATATTATGCCTCTTTTGGGGTCTCTGCAACCATTCATACTGCGGATAAAATCCAGATTTTTCTAAAAGCACAGCACAGAGCTAATTCAGAAAACAATAGCAATTACTGATACAGAGCCAAGCCCATTATCTTAATTGTGCAACCTACGTACCAACAATGTCTACACTGATGGACCAGTTAGTGTGTGTACTTGGTCATTAAATCTTCTAGGAATGCAAGAAAAGTACCAGGCATGACTGATCATAAAAGAGGCTTTTATCGTAGTGACGGGTAAGGGTATCTGTTTTGTTTTGCTCGGCAAAGCAATTTTCTCTTCCATGGGGTGAAAAAAACCTAATTGGCATTAGCTAGAGGGAATTAGAGGGCCATGATTTCCAGCTGTTACCCGTTGCTGAGTTATTGCCAAATCAGTCAATTAATAAGTTACCTTTTCTGCAAAAATCCTTTAGCCAGGATGGGAATATTTAGCCCCATGAGCATCCCAAAGTTTTTTTTTTTATTTTTTTTTTTTTTTTAGGTTAATTGCATGTCGCATAACCTGTGTGTTGCCCCACATTTCTCTAATAGAATAAATGGTTTAGTGAAGGCACTAAGCTGTCCTTTTCCTTGCTTATTGACATGACATGTATTGTAGGGGAATACCTAGGAGCTTTTTTCAGAAAACAGAATGCATATACCTTTCTGATATTTTTTTTTTTTTTTTTTTTTTACATAACTCAGGGTAGAGAATACCGTTCTAGGTATACACAGGGTTCTGATTTAATGGGACACTTCAAAGCAGATCTGTCAAATACTCCAGCTCTATGCACTAAGTAAAACTATGTAATATTATTAAAAACTGGAATAAGCAACACACGTGTTATATACGCCTATTGGAGTAACTATCTTAATCTTAACCTCGATCATTCACGCAAATATACGTAACTTATCTATCTGCCTTTTGTTAAGTTGTTGATTGAGTCAGGCAGGCAGCCTAAGGATGATTAAGAAAAAGGCCATTAACTTCAGGACAGGGAATTAGATGATGTTAGTTGTTCCGCATTGACCTCAACTTCTTATCGAAATCTCATAACTGAATACCAAAACACTATACTCGTTGCACTTCCATTTACCTATTGTTGTTATTTATTGATTTTGTTGTTTTATACACGAGACCCAGTGAATGCTTTTCTTGATATTGGAAGATTATACAGTATATACAATATTTCTACTTCATTCCTTATGTTTTGCAGTATGCTATGTTTCTGTCCTTGGTGTTCTTGGCTGAACTGATTGCTGGCATTTCAGGCTTTGTGTTTCGGCATGAGGTGAGTGAAAATATTTATACTTTATTATTATTACTATTACCATTTTCTCCCTTTTTGAGTTTGTGGGACATGAAAAAGATTCCTGTTGCAGGAGTTATACAGACAGATTACAGAATTTTTAACAGATCTATATATTTTCCAGGTTGCCTAGCACAATGCGTACATAATGTTATAAACTACACCAGAGGGATGTTGCTAGATTATGTCACGTTTGAATGACAGACAGAAGTGGCATTCAAAATCAGATTTTTTGGCCTAATTGCAACACTGCTCCTAATCCCATATTTTTTTCCTTTCAGTCTGTTTGAAATGTAACAAAAATGTCCTTACTATAGGGGAAACCAGATTTTCCCATTAGCAGAACATCCATATGAAAAAATGAATATGGCAATGATTATTCTTTTCCGGCACGTGTCCCTAGTCAAAGGAGCCAAATGGTCACCTGATGTATATAGTTTTAAGGTTGTATGTATCTGGCATTCTAGCACTTCCAGTTGACTTCAGTCATGAAAACAGGAAGTCAAAGGAATGATCCGGACCCCACCACGATCATGGAGGTCGCAAAATACATTGATTGATTCATGATGGGTCAGAGTTGTCTTTTTATAAGGAAGAACCTGACTGCTTTGAACAAAACAATTTCCATTTACATTTTGTTTGTATTCGCTGTAATTGCATGTTCCTTCTAATTCCACATACAGCCACCAGGGTAAAAAGGGCTTTGGGAAGAACTTGCCAATTGATTAAATCTTTTCTGTCTTCCCATAGTTATTACTAAAATTAATTAGTATGTGGTTCACTATAACGGTAAGTTTTGCAGATGACATGAACATTAATCTTATGGACCGAACAACAGTATGTATGCATGAAGGGCAAACCTCAGTAAGATTAATCTGCAAGGGCTGAGTCAGCCATGTATTGTGCATCGTTACAACTGTAAGATGGACTTCAAGAAGTGGCATTCTTCAACTATTTATTATTCAGGGCATTAGTATGCTGTTATTTTAGTCACTAAGTACAAAACATCAAAAAGTTGCATGTACGATTATCTGCTGATTCTAAAACTAAATCTTCAACACAGATACTGGCAAGCTCTTTGGAATTGGTCCGGGTTTAGCAAGAACTGGAGTTGTCCTAATCTTTAAGCTGGGGGAGTAATACTTACCTCTCTCCTTTCCCTGCTGTGCTCTGTCCACTTACCCCGGCTTGGGTTCTTTCTTGTTACAGCCCCATTTTTCATACCTCCCAACATTTATTTATTTATTTACAGTTACGTGATATTTGCTTTTGACGGAAAACGTATTATAGTGGATGATGGAAGAGAAGTGACAGCAGTCCAAGGGCACCTCTTTAAACTTTAATGCTAGTAAAACAAACTGGCCTGAAGTGAAACGCTCTCTTGAAACAAAATCACAACAAATTGACTGCTTCTAGATGTGTTTTTCAGGCCCCAACAAATGCCGGGGCCAACTTATGACCATTTGACTTAAACCCTGTAATTATGTGGACTGATCTAGACTGTCAAGTGATCAGCCAAACCATCAAGTCTGAACACAGCCTTGTTATTAATGAAGACTCAAAGTTAGGAGATCACTGGCACTGTCTAGATTTTGTCTTTTGAATGTGAAAGTCGACAAAAAGAGCTGGTAATTGAACATAGTTATGCCAAGCCCTCATCGCTCAGTCATTCAACTTAAAATGGACTCCTCACCCACAAACATGGGGGTGACATTTCTTGTTTAAGTACAGCAAAACGTACCTTTCAATCCGAAGTGGCTAGGGTTGATTTGCCACGTACCCTTGTGTGCCACCACAAACCAAGCTTAAATCACCATGTATGGCATTGTTATAAACCATAAATGCTCTACACTGATGTCCACATGTCCTCTGTCATTCAGATGGGTAAAATACATCTGAATCACGAAGATCTCATAGATTGACTTCAAGTACAGGCGTAGAGAGAAACTACTGATCTATGATAAGCATGAAATTGCTACTGCATGCCAGCTCTTGCCTGCTAAACCTTGTTCTGTGTTTGGATTTAGATCAAGGATACCTTTCTTAGGACGTACACCGAAGCAATTCAGAACTACAATGGCAACGACGAGAGAAGTCACGCAGTTGATAATGTTCAAGAGAACGTAAGTTGAGCAAAATATCTACCAATGATTACAATGGTTCAGAATCAAAGCTCTTATCAAGTGCATGTTGAAGTTGATACCTTCTATTGGGCCTTCATTAAAGAAAAGATGTGACATTGCACATAACCCCGGAGGTCTCATCTGGAATTGTTTACTTCTGAGGTCCCAAAACCTCATGTAACGTCACATCTTTTTCCATGCTGGCCCAACAAAAGGTATCAACTTAAAATAAAGGCTCACTTCTTTCTTGAGCTAATACTGCTCTATCCGTTTTTCTTATTAAGTACATGTTGTGACACGCACGGATGATTCAAGGTCATACTGTTGCCTTGTCATCCTAACTTGACAAAGGCTCCTGGTAATTGGTTACTACACCTAGTTATAGTATTTATATGAGTGGTACACTGGCATGACCCCTTTTTGGTCCTTTGTTTTCTTTTTTCCCTAATATAATAGATCTGCTATAAATTGTGGTCAAAACAGATGACCATCCAAATTCTAGAACAGTAGGCTTACTGTGGAGACACAGTGTCTCTTGTACATTATCCATCCAAGCATATTTTAAGGATCTAGTTCTGTTGTTAAACTTCTAAAACATAAAGTGCATATTTTTATTCAATAAAAAAAAAAGTATAGTTTTTCATACAACCAAGCAATGAAGACCAACTGTTCTGCATATTCATGACATCAACAAACAATTATACACACTGTTCATGTTGTCATTTAGTGCGTATTAACTATATTATGCTTTTATTAACTGTTCCCTGTTCTCAGTTGAAGTGCTGTGGTATTCAGAGCTACTACAACTGGACTAGTAGCAGCTATTGGGCTACAAATGGGATTCCAGCGAGCTGCTGCGCCAATCTCTCTGATTGCAACTCATCGGACATGCGCAACATGACTATCGCTTCCACTAAAGTGTATCAAAGGGTGAGTATTGCAATCTAAGATTTTTTCCTTTAAGGCAATTGAGAACGGTTTTCACTTGCCTATCCTCTGTATTCCAACCAGTGTTTCGGTGTATAATGATGCTCTACTACTTACATAGAGAGGTTTATTCACTAAAGTGGGAGTTGTGGTTTCCATTCACTGAATTCATGATGAAGGGCGAACCCCACTAAGGGGTAAGACGATGCTGGATGGCCCTGCATAATGCATGATTCCATGAGTATGTATTATACATATCCAACCAAGCCCTTCTTGCAGCAGAAGCTCACTTAGGTGGGTCGACTCCCCTGCCAACTGACTCTTTACAATGACTGCCTTCTTTATGACAGTATACCTGGGTGTCTGCATTTACATGCCCCCTGTGCATTGCACTCTTCTGACTTCATTGCGTTGTAAAGCTCCCATATTGATTATTTCTAAAACACTGTGCCAGGTTGTGTTTTGATTTTTAATTATGCATATTTGAAGATGTGTTTTGGCTCTAGTTTAAATGTTTAATGTATATTGAAAGAATGATATGGAGGGAAATAGAAGGAAAAAAAAAAAAAAAAAAACAACAAAAAAAAAACAAGTCCCACTCTTCTCTTGTCACTGACAGTACAGTGTTGTATTCTACCTTGGGATTTTTTTTGTCCCAAACTCATTAATTACATTTAGCCACATCAATCGTATGTGTAATACAACTGTAGAATATAAAGCATGAACGTTTCTACATATTCAGGAATGTTTTATGTTTTTAATTTATGGGATGTGTATTTAAAATTTCCAGTACTAATCCCTGGACCCTGAGATATCCCACTGGGGTAATAAGACCATCAACTACAACCTTCTGTCTCCTGTCACTCAACGATTGCGTTATCCATTCAACTATTATGACACCAGAACTCAAAACACTGCAATGTTCTGCAAGTGTCAAACACCTTTCTAAAACCTAGATAGACTATATGTACTGTTCTTCTCTGGTCTATTATTTTAGTTACCGTTTTACCCACGTACATCAGGATATTTAACAATCCCTTCCTTTAGCATGGTTTCCATTAATTTCCCGACTAATGATGATTTTCTTTTTTGTGAAGTGGTACCACAGTTGCCAAGTTATTGCGGTGAGGTTGCACATCAGTATTTTCTGCCACCTTAAAAATCGACAGACTACTGTGTAGATTCTTTGCAGTATTTCTACATTCCAAGTTGTGCCTGCACAGCTGTGCCGTGAGAATAAGATTTAATTGGCATCGGGATGGCGGCTTCTCGTTCTCGGGCTGGTGCCATGAGACATTAATGATGCAGAATTGGGAGTGATAATACGCACTAATTGTCTGCTGGCATCCGCTGCAAATGGAGTGCTTTGGAACTTATTCTAAGTCTGCCCTGCTTTGACATGAAAAAAGATAATTTATTTTCGTACATTCTGTTCCAGATGGAGAACATTCAAAAAGTAACTTGTCTGAATAGAATTGGTAGCAGGTGTATGAACGTGTTAGGAGATGATATTCAAAACTAATGCTAAAATAATGCTAAAATAATATCAAATCAGATTTTTTTTAATGCTAATGTAAACCTCTTGATATAACTTAAAACAAAACATAAACGCATAAGAACATTTCAAATATATTTGTGTGAATGTTCTCTCAAACGTTTTCTATACCCCACTGTGTTTTCTATACTGTGTATAACACTGTCACGCATGCTTATTCTGACAAACTGAACTTGTGCAAAATGGCATTTGTGTGTATACTATGTATGTATGTTACACAGACACTGCGGGAGCAGCCATTTTATACATCGAGGTCTCGGTGTCTGCAGATTATTTCCTCATGTTAAGTTACCTGTCGGGTATTGTTAACTTGAATTGTTATACATCTGACAGGGTAGCATTCCAGTGTCTATTCCTACGTAAGGAAAAAATAAAATAAGGCTGGGAAATTGGTGAACAAGCAGAGAAAGGCTGACTGGAGGAGGTATTTTCCACCTGGGCCTTAAATGGACGTTCCAGCAGAGCCAGCGCCGGACCTGACTGAACGCTGCATGCGGGGGTCTGTTAAGACCCCAGTCTTCATCTGTAAAGTCTTCCCATGAATTCCAAAGGGAGCACTGATTGGCTGTTTAAGCTGTCAGTCAATGAAGAAATTTAGTTTTTGGGTATTTTTTACTTTGATGGTATGTTGTGTTTCCTTAGTATAAACGTATTTTGGCTGGCAGAATATTGCCAGTCTCTCCCTGAAAACGAGTGGAACATTTAGGTGCTGGGCTTAGAAATCTATACCCACATGAAATTAGTGGAGTCTCCAGAATAAATACAGTAACAATCTGGTATCCTTTTAAAAGAAATTGAGCTATTAACTTGTAGGTCTCTAAGCCTTCATGTGGATTTTTTCGGGGGAAGTTTCAGTATTTTTCTAAACCTATGCCTTTAAGGTAAGGAACATGCCCCATCTATGTCTCCATCCCCTCTTACATTTTCATTGTTTGTTTTTTTTGTATATTTTTTTAGGGTTGCTATGAGCTGGTGACTGACTTCATGGAAACAAACATGGGAATAATAGCTGGCGTGGCTTTTGGAGTTGCATTTTCACAGGTAAGATCCAAGTTCAAGCATGGACTTCCAAAAGAGACACTGAAATATCAGCTGTAGTAAATGGAATTCTATTAAATAAATTAAAACATTCCATCACATAGATGGAATCAACCTGCATGATGTAAAGAAATAGTCATACAGGTTGATTTTCCGGTTTGTGAACACGTTTCGTTAGAATTTTCTCCCGCTCTGTAGTAATGTGGTAAGATATTGGCCTCGCAGACCTCATCACAGGGTTATATATAGTAATAAACCACAGTAGTACTAAGTCACGCTTGAAAAGTAATTGCTTGCAATGGAACATAAGCGTTCATGCAAATAATATTAACAATCTGAGCATGTTTTCAGTCACCAATAAGATGGCAGGGTCGCAAATAGCACAATTTATGTAGCGTTTGGAAAGGGTTTCCGTATACATTCAAGTTCACTGTGGAGAATTGCCTGTAAAAGGCAGAGACCCACTGCTGCTCCATGCTGCAATGTGTGGCCAGTTGCTAGATGCACCCAGCCACGTATCCAGCTGTTGGCCGCACGTCATCAGGTGGCCGCTGGCCTAAAAGTGCCAGGACCGCCACATCATCTCCAGTCCACCTCGGTTGATGGCTCTATACAGGAGCTATAGTTCAATAAATGGGGTTGAGGAGTTGGCCGTTCACAATGCACGGTGGTATCGGGGGAGCTGAAATGTTAAAAAAGTTTATTCAACACACCCCTGAATCATAGTGGGTTGTTTTTTTTTTTGCAATCGGAGGACAATTCATTGCAAGGCTGTCAGAGCTGGCCAGTTAGTTGTTCTAATTCTAGCAGAAGTGTCCTTAATTAGGACCTGGCTTTCTTCCTTCACTTTATGATGACCCACTATAAAGTATGCCGCCACACATGAGTTTTAGCTACAGACAGCACAGATTTTTGCCCCAAGGCCACACTCTCCGAGGTGCATCGCTTGTGGCTCATCTTTATACAACGGTTACACTTTCTCACAGGGTTTATTGCTGTCTGTTAATGGACTTTTACTTTAAATAATCACTCGCTGGCACACAAATAGTTAATGCTAATTGCGGTATAGCTGCTATAATTATATTATGGTATCTAATTGTTGCATTCATCTAGTTAATATTAGTTCTGTTGATTTATAGATTTTTATGCAAGGCAGCAGTCGACAGCTCTACATCAATATAAATTAGCTGCGCCTCAAGTCTTTATAGGGCTCATTAACGCAAGAGTTCCTCTTTTGTCCAAATCGAATTGCAGTTTTTAAACTGTCTTTTTTTTTTTTTTTTATTAGCTATTTTATTTTTTTGTAGCGTGGTTAATTAATTTTTCTTTAGTCATTAAATTCTTGTGTCCCAGGATTCCTGTTAGACAGTCGTCATCTAAAGACGCTGCAGCTGATAATGATTTGAGTTAACCCCTTAAGGACAATGGGCGGTCACAAAACACATTGAAAACGATGCATTTTGAGCCCATACATGTACGGGCTTTGTCATTAAGGGGTTAAATAGCGCAATTTCAAATAGTGTACCTGTATCTGTAATGCTTGTCTCGAGAAGGGAAAGTATACAGAGAAAATGAAATCACAAATAACGTTGGCGAGATCAGTCCCCTATGGATGTTGTAGGCAAGCTTTAAATCTTCCTGCAGTCTTCCTGCACCAAATGAGCAGAAAATACTCAAAAGCACCACGAGGGGCCATTTTTAAATTCACATCATTAAAAACTTTTTAGGATTTGTGTACGATTTTTTTTTTTATATAAAAAAAATAGTTCTGGGAAAAGCTTTATAGACGTATTGTAATGTTTTACAGAAGCTATTTGTGGTATTCGCAGGATCCTGTTACATTTAGCTCTTTTTATGATATAGTAATAAAAGTGCACAACAAGTTTACCATAAAATCAAGCAAGCTTTCACGAGATATATGGCATGCTGATTGTATATAATGTTTGGGGCACTGTCTCCCCTAAGCTAATATTCTGCTCGGAGCTGCGCAAACGTGGTGGTGTTATACGTTCAGAGCAAAATAAAACTTGGTATAACAGCAGGGGCACGTGACAATAACTGGCCTCTGTCTGGCACGATTGCCTTCAGTCTCAAGTCGACACTTAAAATTTTGCCATGTATGTATATATATATATAATTTTTTTTTTTTTTTTCTTCACAACTGCCCCATTTGCAGTGGGAAGACCTGTCTCTGAGCTGAACTGAAATGTTGTATAGGTAGCCTTTTCCTTTGCATCGCTCCCATGACAAATTCCAACACTCTTGCAAGATGCACGTATTGTTTAAACTATAATCAAAAAGTCATTTTATAGCACAAAGTAAGGGGCAAATTGCAGGATGTCACACTGCGGACAATCAACCACAAATGTAGTTTATAACACCCAACGCAGCATTTCTGCCCCCAGGTTGGTATCAACCAGCTGCGCAAGCACTGTGATTACACGGCAGGAGGCGGTGGAAACAAAGGGAAAATATTGACTTTAGGAGGAAATATGGCTCGGCTGTCTTGTCTGCATTGATCAGCGGACAGGCAGGGGACAGAATGAATGACCTGCCGCATCCACATTATCTTCTACCAGGGAGGGAAATGACCTTTGTAGCTCTTAGTAATTGCTTAACAGACTTTCAATAGACTGGCTGGGACAATTATTTATGGCTAAAATTCAAGTGCCAATCATGTCCAGAAGCAACTGAATTACAATTTCCAGTTAGCGTGAAGATTGCTATTTGGTTGTGCCGCAAATTTCTGTGTACAGCGCTAAGGCAGTGATGGTGTCGGTTGCATTTGGCTTCCGTCTTTATCAACACCGATTTGCTTACCATAAAAGAAATGTTTGTGGCATTTCCAGTAATTTAATAAAAAAAAAAAAATTTGGAAGAAATCCCCTGTTTTAGATAAAGCCATTTGCCATGCGTTATACATTTCAGGCTTATTCTGTATCTAATTCCAAAACAGATTCACGGCAGAATTTCATATAAGAAACTTGATTTCCAAGTTGCAACAATTGTTGAAAACAATGCCCTTTACCCCCTGTGCCAGAAAGCTTCAGTTCTCTTCATTCTGGGCTAGGGAATGTTGGCAGTGGTTGTCTTGGCTTTGTTCGAATTTTTTATTTATTTTTTACAAGGTTAGTGAATACAAAGGGGATATTTTATAGAAAATAGTAATATGCTTAAATATGGGTCAATCAAGCAGGAACATTCCATTAGTTTCCATGGTGATTACACAACAAATAGTGATTTGCCCTTCAATTTCCCTTTATAAATACATTATAGTATGTCATAACTCTATAGAAGCATTGTTGGTTTCCTTATGCTTTCCTCAAAGCGATTAACATAAACTTTCTTACTGCCAGATGTTATAGTACGTGGATCCAAGAATGATTTGTTACCAAATACGTTTTCTGTCTTATATATATATATATATACTGTATTGGCTCGGATATAGGCCGCCCCCGCATATAGGCCGCACCCTAAAAGTTTGGTGCTTTTTTAAAGAAAAAGTTTTTTTCTTTAAAAAAAGCACCAAAAAACATGCTGCCACTCTGTCCTCTCCCCCCCCGAGATATGCTGCCACTCTGTCCTCCTCCTCCGAGATATGCTGCCACTCTGTCCTCTCCTCCTCCAAGATATGCTGCCACTCTGTCCTCTCCCCCTCCCCGAGATATGCTGCCACTCTGTCCTCCCCCCCCCTCGAGATACACTGCCACTCTGTCCTCCCCCCCTCGAGATACGCTGCCACTCTGTCCTCCCCGCGATATGCTGCCACTCTGTCCCCCCCCCCCCCCGACTTACCAGAGCAGACTCCCGGGTGTCTTACGGGGCCGGAGGGGGACATCTATGCACATCGTGTATACAACTCCCGGTGCCGGCACTCAGCGGAAGTGCCGGCACCGGAAGTTGTATACGCGTATGGCGTAGATGTCTTCCGCCGGCCCTGCAAGACACCCGGGAGTCTGCCCTGGTAAGTCGGGGGGGTTAGAATGCATCGTGCGCACGTTCACTGGCAACGGCGCATCGCCGCTGCCGGTGAACGTCCGTGCGATGCGCTTAGACAACCTCCCGTGCCGGTACTCCCCCCGTGGGAAGTGCTGGCACGGGAGGCTGTCTGAGCGTATCAGACAGTAGGATACAGGTCCCCTGCACCGCTGCGGGGGATCTGTATCCTAACCCCGCTGCCTGCCCGGCGCTAGACCCCGAATATAGGCCGCACCCCCACTTTAAAGACTTAAAGTGGGGGAAAAAAGTGCGGCCTATATTCGGGCCAATACGGTATATATTTCAATCACATATTATTTAGATTTTACAAGTGAAAATGCACACACAGGTTTATGAGATACTTGATTAGAAAAGGCATAAAGTCACTAAATGCGCCAGGTCAGAACATAGACAAATATTTACAATTAAAATCAGGAAAAGGAACAAAGCAGAAAAAATGACAGGGGGTTATACACTGTATCCTTGGTAAATATGAGCAAAGGCGGCTGGGAAAAATTATCTTTTATTGGTTAGCCTTTTGATCTTTTCTTCTAATAGCATGCAAAAATACTCTCAAGGATATCAAACATTTGCAAACACAACACAGGTTTATCCCAAAAAATAAAAAATGTGCACCATCAGGTCAATAACTAAAAAGTTCCAGTCAACTGGAAATGTTATGAATTAACCTGGTAGAGGACGTGTGTCTATATTGTCTCAACGCACTGTGAAGAGGATGGTTCAAGCGGGCAAGAAAATTCCAAGGATCACAGATGGAGTATTGTAGAAGTTAGTTGCGTCTTGGGGTCAGAAAGTCTCCAAAACTACAATCCAACGTCATTTGGAAGGGTTTGGAAGGGTTTCAAGAAAAAAAGCCTCTCAACCACAAACAAACTCATCCATCTTCTGTATGCCAGACACTACTGGAGCTTCAGATGGGATCGGGTTCTATGGTCAGACGAAACCAAAATGGAGCTTTCTGGCAATAAACACTAGAGGTGGCTTTGGCGCAGACAGAGAAGGTAGCCTTATGGAAAAGTACATTTTGTTAGGATACATGGCATCATGGACTCTACCAACAGATATTAAATGAAAAACACTTGACTGCCTCTACCAGAAAGGACAACGATCCAAAACATGAAATCAACACAAAAAATGGTTTACTGACCATTGACTTGAACCCCATAGAAAACCTGTGGGGTGAAGTGAAGAAGAGAGTCCACCAGCTACGACCTTGAAATTTGAAGGATCTGGAGAGATTCTGTATGAAGGATCCCTTAGATCCCTTGACATGTATTCTTCAACCTCATCAGGCATTGTAGGAGAAGACTCAGAGCTGTTATCTTGTCAAAGAGAGGTAGCACAAAGTATTGACTAAGACAGTGCCAATAATTGTGCCACACATATATTTATATTTTTTTGGATAAAACTGTTGTGTTTGCAATTGTTTGATATCCATGAGAGCATGTATAAGAAAAGATGAAAAAGGGTTAAACAATCAAGACACATTTCCACAGCCGGGAAAAGAAAAAAGTGTCGGTGCGCTAAGCTAGTCTCAGGCTCAAATAAAACAAATGTGTAATAAGAGGCCTACCAAACAGGTGTAAGCATGCTGCAAGAAACAGTGTATTGGCTGTACAATGTATACAAGAAACAAAAACTGTCTGCGCTTCTTACCCTAATAAAGTTGGCAACAAATATATAAACATAATATATATAATTTTAATATATATAATACACTGTTTCTTGCAGCATGCGTACACCTGTTTGGTAGGCCTCTTATTATACATTTGTATTATTTGAGCCTGAGACTAGCTTAGCGCACCGACACTTTTTTCTTTTCCCTGTTTGCACATATTTGAGGTTGTTGGCTCCTCATTAGTCTGGTTGCAGCTTGCTGTCCAGGGGTTAATAGGGAGGAGGTTTAATTGCACCTCCCCCAACACATTAATAAGGTTTTGGTAGCAGTATAAACTGCTTTGTGTGCCCACTATGTAGGAGGTGAGAGTAGGATCTCACCCTATTGAGAGTGTGCCTTGACGTGGCGGGTGAGCTTAATTATGCTTTGGCCAATTCATATAACCAAAACCTCTCATTTATATTATGTTTATATATTTGTTGCCAACTTTATTAGGGTAAGAAGCGCAGACAGTTTTTGTTTCTTGTATACATTTCCACAGCCGCCTTTGCTCTTTTTTTTTTTTTTTTTTTTTACAAAGGTCGTCAATCTTTTGTGGAAGGACTGTGTATCCATGGGTATTTGCATCTTCTTCTACAAGTAATCATCTATTTTAAGCTATTTTGACATCCCGGACCCCTTGCTTTTTGAACCACGTTCTCTATGCCTCAAACATATTCAACACCTTTTACCCAGCCTTAAATTAATATGTTTTGTGTCTTTAGATGTCACACACTGATGTATGTAGGTCCATAATGTTACTTTAGAAGGTAAGAATCCTAAAAATTAGATTAGAAAAGCTACGCATTGACAAATAAGTCGGCATAAAGACGGATAACAACATGCAAAGGTATGGGAATACAGTGTGAGGAGGAAGAATGGGAGAGCTGGTTGATAAAGAAGGCAAGTAAAATATATTGCTATCGCAGTGGTTAATGCTCTCAAGACTTATTTCGGATCTTAGAATGGGTAGGAGAATGATGATACTGTCAGGACCATTGACTATAAGTTATGTCCTAACACACATTGTGTTTCCTTGTCTTATAGCTGATCGGAATGCTTCTGGCTTGCTGTCTCTCACGGTTTATCACTGCGAATCAGTACGAGATGGTGTAACAAGGTAAATTTTCTTTCTGGATGTATGTTCACTTAAAGTCTTTAAATTGCATTTTCTTTGTAATCATTTGTGAAAATGCCTTTCCTTTTAAAAGGAATCAATTCTGCTAATCAGAGTGTGGCAACACATTGGCCTGTGGCCAATAAGCCACCACATACACCTTGCACCAAAATTATTTTCCAGGTTTTTTTTAGATTTGGTATGAATTCCTTTTATACTACATTATACTTTTTGTTTAATGGAAAAACAGATAAAGCGTGGTGGGTACATTTATAAAGGCAGATTAAACTTTCAAAATAAAACCTTATGTTGTGATCTTAATTAACATCCTATTCATTTAACTATTCTCTAGGGATATTGTGAGAAGCGGTTTTAAATTCGGGAGCTGAAGGACTCGTGGAAGATTCTCGAAGAATGTTAGAGCACACATCCACCCACCACTCTGCGTTCCTTACTCTGTACCATTTCCGTAGTGTCACCATCTTCCATCTGTGCCATGAGAAATAGCCTGTTTAGTGTACACCTACACCCTTCTTCTGAAGGCTTTTCATATGATGGCACTGTGTGTGTGCGGTCATACAGTTAAATCATACAGTAGTCGTATTCTTAATATGGTAATCCTTTAACTGCCTCGACTTGGCTGTGCATGCAGTGGCTGAAATGGGACAACAGTGTCCTTACCAATGGTTTATTAAATGTTCTACACATTTATTTAAATCAGTACATGGGAAAAACAATTATAGCCTATCTAATCTTTTTTTTTATATATATAAATATATTTATTTACAAGACATGCGTATGTTTTCGGTCAGCATTTACTACACACGGATACCACATTAAAATCTGTGACATGACAATACTTGAAAAGTTATGTTAAAATATGTTGTGCTATGAATAGAATCCTTGATGCCCAACGTTAGAACGCGGCTTGGATTCTCCTTGTGCTGTTATGCCTCTTTTGCTTCCGTCATATTTGTCTAGTGACTTTACGCATCAGAATCAGGAGCTGTGTTTAACTGTTACTAAACTGTTGTTGCTTACTGTGAGGGCAGTATAATAATGCTTTCTTTTTATCCTTTGTGTACAGCAAATCTAAAATTGTGCAGTCATGCCTCCTTTTTGTCTATGTTCTTCCTCTTTGCTTTTTGGAAGTGTGGCAAACAAATAATATTTTCAGGTCAGTGTGAAAATAAATAGAGGTAAAAAGAGAAAGCAGAAATGAACCTTTTTACATATTAATGATAAAATAAGTTGTTTTTTTTTTTTTTCCTTCTTTCTTTTATATTGTCTCCGTCTAGCATGCAGAAGGAAATAAATGCTTTGATATTGTGAGCATTTGTGATATACATATAATAAACTTAACTACGACAATTTATTTTATATTGTGTTCTTATTTCTGGGGTATACCATGTATCTACTTGCTCCCCTAACTCTAAGGGGTCTTTAGGTGCACACTAAGGCTTTCACCATTTGGTTACTACGATTTACCGAGTGTGCTCACCTGAAGATGGGAATGTTGATTATCAATGGGACTTTAGTTTGTTGAATTTCCCATATTAAAGCATCACATACTAGTAAGAAACCCAGTACATCACGAAAAAATTACATCAAACCGCTGTAGAGTATTACATAGCTAATTTGAGATTCTATGATTCTGTGACTGAATTAAAAACCTTCATACCTGTGGTCAAACATGACTTCTATGCCTAAAGAGCAACTTTCCATTTTTACAAAACACACTTACTGCAGTTTTTGCAATTTATCTTAATCACAAAATATTTAGTTGGCAGATGAGGTGCTAAAGCCAGGTAAAATTAGATCAACTGTAATGGCCAAAAAGCATGTGGACACCTGACCATCACACCTAAATGAGTTTGTTGGACATCCCATTCCAAAACCATGGGAATTCATATGGAATTTGCAGCTTTCTGGGAAAGCTTTGTACATGATTTTGGAGTGCGTCTGTGGAAATTTGTGCCCATTCAGCCGAGTATTTGTGAGGTCAGACACTGATGTTAGATGAGAAGGCCTGGCTTCAGTTCGGGTCGGTGTACCAGTTCATCCTAAAGGTGTTTTTATGGGGTTAATGTCGGTGCTCTGTGTGGGCTGCTGAAGTTTCCCTACGCCAAACTTCTCAAACCTTGTCTTTATGCACATTGCCTTGTGCACTGGGACACAGTCATGCTGGAATAGAAAAGGGCCTTCCCCAAACTGTTCCTGTGAAGTTGGAAGCATACAATTGTCTAAAATGTCTTTGCTGTAGAACTAACGTTACTCTTAACTGGAACGAAGGAGACCAACAGCCCCAGACCATTATCCCTCGCCAGTCTTTAGGCGTACAGGTGGGTGTAATGCATTCCGGTAGGCATCGTTGTGCTAGCATGTGCCAAACCCAGATTTGTCCATAAGACTGATGGCAAAGAGTGATTCATCACTCCTGAGAACAAGTTTCTATTGCTACAGAGTCTGGTGGCGGTGTGCTTTACAGCACTCCAGCTGACTCCTGGCATTGCACGTAGTGATATTAAGCTTGTGTGCAGCTGCTCAGCAATGGAAAACCATTTCATGAAGCTCGGGATGTACAGTGCTTGTGCTGATGTTGCTTCCAGAGTTAGTTTGGAACTGCTGCTACAGAGAAAAGGGATTTTTACGCACTACATGCTTAGCAGCCCCGCTCTGTGAGTGTATGTGTGGTGGTCGTGGCTGAGCTGTTGTTACTGATGGGCTTTTCTATTCATGATAATAGACATGACACCATTTCACAAACTGACTTGTGGTCAACTTGGCATCCTATAACGCTGCCATTTTTAAAGTCACTGAGATCGTCAATACGATCCATTCTACTGCCAATGTTTGTCTATGGAGATGGCTGTCTGTGTGCTTGACGCTATACACCTGTTCACAATGGGTGTGAGTGAAACACCTAAACTCAATAATTAGGTGGGGGTGTCTATATATGTTTAATCATATAGAGTAGCTTTCATGGAGGAACTTAATCACAAATAGACTCCTAATCTAATCTAGGAATTTGGTTATTCACAAAGAATTGATTTAGGGCTGAAACAACTAATCGTTGTCAACGAATTTCATCATCGATTAATCGGATCGATTTTTATCGATTATAAAAAGAGGTTTTTTTCAGAGCAAATGCTCTGAAAAACTCCTCTCCTTATATAATCCGACCTCAAACAGAGATCGGATTATAACACCGGAATCCAGATCCCCCGCTACGCTGCAGGGGACCTGGATTCCCCTCACTGTCGGCCGGTCTCTCACTTCCGTCTCTCTCTCCCCCTCCCATCTGCCTCCTCCCCCCTCCCATACATCACTCTGCCTCTCTACCCGGCACCGTTACTGACAGCCACTTTCCCTGCAGCTTCATAGAAGCCTCAGTGTAAGTGAAGGTGAGTAACGGAGTCTGTCTGTGCGATGCAGACCCCCACCGGCTGACAGAGAATCATCCTCTCTGCATCGCACAGACAGACTCCGTTACTGCCCTTCACTTACACTGTGGCTTCTATGAAGCTGCAGTGAAAGTGCCTTCAGTAACGGAGCCGGGTAGAGAGGCAGAGCGGTGTATGGGAGGGGGGAGGAGTCAGAGGGGCGTATGGGAGCCACCCTCCAATACACCACTGTGGCTCCTCCCCCTCTCATACGCCACTCTGCCTCTCTACCCGGCTCCCTGGTGTCTTGTCAGAAACGGAGGTTCACAGGAGGCAGAGTGGAGTATGGGAGGGGGAGGAGGCAGAGTGGAGTATGGGAGGGGGGAGGAGGCAAAGTGATGTATGGGAGGGGGAGGAGCCAACGTGATGTATGGGAGGGGGAGGAGGCAGAGTGGAGAATGGGAGGGGCCAGAGTGGTGTATGGGAGGGGGAGGAGCCAGAGTGGTGTATGGGTGAGTTATAGTGGTGTATGGGGGGTATTATGAATTTTTAGGGCATATAGGGGGTATAAGGCATATGGATATTAGGCATATCAGGGGGGCATAAACATATCTGGGGGTAAAAGGTATATCAGGGGGCTCAGTGGCATATAGGGGGTATAAGACATATCGATATTAGGCATATCAGAGGGGCATAAAACAAATCTGGGGGTAAAAGGTACATGAGGGGGCTCAGTTGCATATCACTGGCATATAAGGAGTATAAGGCATATCAGGGGGCACAGTGGAATCTGGCATATAAGAGGTATAAGGCATATATGGGGGCAGAGTGGCAAGCTGGGGGTCAGATGTGCATAACTGGGGGCAGTTTGGTAAATAAAAAAATTTAAACGGCTTTTTTCTCAGTTTTTATTAAATATTAAAAATAGTTAACATATGAATTAATATTTACTAATAACTTTGTATTAAAACCTAGTTTGAGAAACACTGTGTTTGGGTTCTTGTAGCTTTTATTATTATGTCAGTAAAATAAGAAGGTGAATAGAGAGAGGCCATTGCAATAAAGAGATGAAAGTGTAAATTGTACATTTTTTATTGCAATTTTTCTTCAATTTAAAATAATGTATTTTTTTATCCGATTAATCGAAAAAATAATCGGCCAACTAATCGATTATTAAAATAATCGTTAGTTGCAGCCCTAAATTGATTCATCGGTCAACTTGGAAAAAACTCCAACCTGGAGAGTTGATCCAGAGCAAAGAAAACCGTTAATTATTGCACCAAACTTTATACATTCATTATCTGCAACGCTGTGCTTTAAAAGGGACAACTTGGCCAGGGCCAGATTGGCCCACCGGGAAATCGGCCATGGACCGGCGGCTGTAAGACTGCCTCAGCCGGTCGCCTAAGGAAGTTAAAGCCGCCAGCGTGTACACACCGCGCCGCCCAGTGGCAGCAGTGCCTCAGCTCTTCGTCTCCCTCCCCTTTTAAGACGTGATGTTCAAGGGGGCGGGCTTACAGAAGAGTTCCTCCTGACAGGGAGAGGGGTTGCCTTGGGACAAAAATTAAATACAAAAGGCGGGTGGCTGGGTTGTGGTATTACAAAACCAATAGGGGGCTGGGGGTAATACACGTGGCAGTGGGGGCATCAATAGAGAAGGGGGTGGTTGGGCATCACATTAGCCAATACAAAAAGGGTGGGGCATCAATACTCAAGGGAGGGGATTGGCTGGGACATCATATAAATGAATACACAAGTGTGTGGGGGCATAAATGCACAAAAGGGGCAATACACAAGGTTGTGGGGGGTGCATTAATCAATACTAAAGGGAGCCTGGCAGGGGCAGTAATACAAAAGGGGCAGTTAATGACAAAGCAGTGTAGAAAATACATTTTCTATGCTTCAGTGTGGCAGTGCCTGTCCTGGTGTGTGTGTTTGGGTGTGGCATAGCCTGTCCGTGTGCGTGTTTGGCTGTCGGTGTGGCAGAGCCTGTCCGTGTGTGTTTGGCTGTCGGTGTAGCAGAGCCTGTCCGTGTGTGTGTGTTTGGCTGTCGGTGTGGCAGAGTCTGTCCTGGTGTGTGTGTCTGGCTGTCGGTGTGGCAGAGCCTGTCCTGGTGTGTGTGTTTGGGTGTCAGTGTGGCAGAGCCTATCCGTGTGTGTGTGTTTGGCCGTCGGTGTGGCAAAGCCTGTCCTGGTGTGTGTGTGTGTCTTGCTGTCGTTGTGGCAGAGCCTGTCCTGGTGTGTGTGATTGGGTGTTGGTGTGGCAGAGCCTGTCCTGGTGTGTGGGTGTTTGGGTGTCAATGTGGCAGAGCATGTCCTGGTGTGTGGGTGTGGCAGAGCCTGTCCTGGTATGTGTGTCTGGCTGTCGGTGTGGCAGAGCCTGTCCTGGTGTGTGTGTGTTTGGGTGTCGGTGTGGCAGAGCTTGTCCTGGTGTGTGTATTTGGCTGTCTGTGTGGCAGAGCCTGTCCTGGTGTGTGTGTGTTTGGGTGTTGGTGTGGCAGAGCCAGTCCTGGTGTGTGTCTGGGTGTCTGTGTAGCAGAGCCTGTCCTGGTGTGTGTGTTTGGGTGTCGGTGTGGCAGAGCCTGTCTGTGTGTGTGTGTTTGGCCGTCAATGTGGCAAAGCCTGTCCTGGTGTGTGTGTGTTTGGGTGTCGATGTGGCAGAGCCTGTCCTGGTGTGTGTGTTTGGGTGTTGGTGTGGCAGAGCCTGTCCTGGTGCGTGTGTGTGTCGGTGTGGCAGAGCCTGTCCTGGTGTGTGTGTGTGTGTCTGGCTGTCGGTGTGGCAGAGCCTGTCCTGGTGTGTGTGTTTGGGTGTCGGTGTGGCAGAGCCTGTCCTGGTGTGTGTGTGTTTGGGTGTTGGTGTGGCAGAGCCTTTCCTGGTGTGTGTTTGGGTGTTGGTGTGGCAGAGCCTGTCCTGGTGTGTGTGTTTGGCTGTCCATGTGGCAGAGCCTTTCCTGGTGTGTGTGTGTTTGGGTGTCGGTGTGGCTGAGCTTGTCCTGGTGTATGTGTGTGTTTGGGTGTCGGTGTGGCAGAGCCTGTCCTGCTGTGTGTGTTTGGGGATCAGTGTGGCAAAGCATGTCCTTGTATGTCATCTGTTTCTTGGCACTTTACTTTCTGTATGAATAAATTGAACTCCTGAATTTGTAGTCACTTCAGAGGACAAACCATTCTAGGCCCAGAAATCAGTGAGAGGAAAAGTAAAGGTTTTGGGTTATTTACTCTATTTCAATCTATTTCAATCTATTTCAATCTGCATATTTTATTAAAGAGGATTGGTGACAGTAAATTGTGGCTTTGGGTGTATCAATCCCATCACATAAGATTGTATCTACATCTGCCTAGCACTGATGTCATCTTTATCCAGTACACATGGATGCCGAGGAGTTAACATTCTGTCTATTCCCAGGTACTTATTTGGGCCTTTTAACACTTTTGACTCCTGGGATTTTGACAATGTGGTATTCTGTTGTTGTAAAAGAACAATTAAATATAGTTTTAAAAAGAATGATTTATAGCTATTTGGATGGTAAATAGTATGGCTCAGATAGGCGTGTGTAAGGCGTGTGGGTACAAGAGCTCGACCACGCGATACAATACATGGGGCTGGTGTCCAAATATTTCCAGGGCTGCTTTTCATTCCCAGTCTGGCCCTGAACTTGGCTCTTCATACAGAAGAAACTTTTTGGGAATTAAACCAACTTGATCTGGATGAGTTTGTGACAAATAATGCTTTTGAGTCCTGTAACCACTGAAACAATGGGAGACAGGAGACGCTACGAAATTGGCAAGTGATTTAAGAAAATTAGAAACATGGTCAAGAGTGTGGTAGCTGAAGTTAAAGAATTTAAAATAATGTAACTGAGATGTAAAAATCTCAAGGCAGGACATGAATACATGGGACTCTAAACTGTGAGCGTTTTATGTGAGGGCCTGCAAAATGAATCACAACTGTATCTATACTCCTTGCCCTCCATCTACTGTGCATTAATTTCTTTCCCTTGCTCTACTTTCCCTGTGAGTTAGAGGTGGTAAGATTTTGAACAAAAATATTCAGAGAATGTAAAAAACAAAACAAAATCCCACCTACTCTCCTACCTAGGTTCACCAGGTACGGAAGAAAGGGTCCTTCCAAGTAACTCACCAGCAACTTGCAAAACTGAGAATGGAAAAATTTTTTAACAAGGAAAAAATGTTGGTTGAGCAAAGAGCTCCTACTCTGTGTGGAGAGTGATAAAGGGTAATGTGGCTCCTGGATCCCAAAGTGCTGCTTACTTCTCTCCTCCATGCTCATGGTCTCCCAGGTCTGATGTCATATCCCAGCACATCACTTCTCTCACACCTGCAGAGACTGCAGAAAACTGACTAGAGGGCAGCCCTGGTAGGGCAGGGGTGATACATAATAATAATAATAGCACACTTGGGAAGGCACAGAGTCTACCTATACCACCCTCAACCTAGCATGAAAATAGTCTCCTTGCACATGCACCCTCTTAACAATGACTTTAGAAAGAATGAATGGACTCATCACTTCTTCATTAGATGTAACATCTTGCTGTGATGGGTTTCTCTTTAGTGCAGGTTGGTTGAAATTAATAGAAAAAAACTGCACTTGCAGTTTTGTGATCAGATGTTAGGATAACCTAAGGTTTTTTTTTGAGCTCTGTTTCTGAGAATAATGCCTATGTATCCACTTCAGTACTACCGGTGGGGCCATGGGGCATGTGTATATACTGTATGTGGGTGTTACATTAGGGCACATTCATACTAGATTCATACCTATGATGTCAAAATAATAATATGGCCTGGTTTACACAGCGGGCAGCATATATTGGCTTGTGAAAGTTGAATCCTAAAGCCTTCCTCATTCATTCACCTTTAGACTTTTTGGCTTTGCCTGTCCCTGACATAGCCCCTCCTTCCATACAGAGGTTGACCTCTGCTCCTCCCTATGCAATCCCAATGCCACGTCTTTGGTCAGTTACCCCATACAGTCACCCTTTCTTTTTCACCTATGGCTTCGATAAATGTTGGTGCTTCTCTACCCACTACTGAACACCTCTGATTCTGCTGTGATTTGTTATTGTGGAAGGAAATATTATTTTTCACTTTATTTTCACTTAATTTCCAAGTTGACAGCTCTTGACTCCATGGACATTGAAAGGAACTCATCTGGGCAGGTTATTGAATTCAGCCTAACACAACTTGACTTGAATCAACTGGACAGAAACTCAAACTTTTAAGACTAGACCAGTTCATATTCAACTTCAGGTCTGTCATGTGCCATTGATGGGTGGTCAACCCAAGCCTTTATGAATAGACTTGCCTGTTTCTATGTTAACTACTAACCTATTATAACCTGCCAGTATATAGTGCTGTGCTACGTTTTTGAAACATAATATTGATTTACAATTTCATATATACGTGACTAACCTGCGCTATCAGGTACTTCACTACAATCAGATATAAGGGGAAACAATTGGTTTCTGCATTAAACAGCGTTGCCACAAGATGTCACTGTCCTGCAAGGGAAAAACCCCACAATATAAACACTATATGGACAAAAGTATTGGGACACCTGGCCATTACACCAACAGGGACTTTTATGACATAGCATTCTAAATACTTAGGCAGGGCTTTTTTGGAATAGAAAAAGGCCTTCCCTAAACTGTTCCCCCAAAGTTGGAAGCATAACATTGTCCAAAATCTCTTGGTATAATGTATTATTAAGATGTCCCTTTACTGGGAGTACGGGACCTAGCCCAAACACTGAAAAACAGCCCCATACCATTTTCCCTCCTCCATCGAACTTTACAGTTGACACAATGCAGTCAGGCAGGTAAAGTTCTCTTGACATCCACCAAACCCAGACTCATCCATCAGACTGCCAAACACAGAAGTGTGGTTTGTCACTCCACAGAACACGTTTCCACTGCTCCAGAGTCCGGTGTGCTTTACACCACTCAAGCCCACGCTTGGCATTGTACTTGGTGAGGTGAGGCTTGCATGCAGCTGGTCGGCCATGGAAACTGGTTCCATGAAGGTCCTGCCGCACAGTTTTTGTGCTGATATTAATGCCAGTGGAAGTTTGGAACTCTTCAGCTGTAGAATCAGCAGAGTTGGCGGCTTTTTACGTGCCATGTGCCTCAGCATTTGCAATAATACCACCTACAGTTGACCGTGGAATATCTAGCAGCGATGACATTTTCACAAACTGATTTATTGTAAAGGTGGCATCCTATCACATTACCAGGGCCGGACTGGCCCACCGGGATACCGGGAAATTTCCTGGTGGGCCGGAAGGTCCGTGGGCTGGGCGGCTGGCAGACTAACCATGAAGACAGCCGCTGAGCGGCTGCAAATGGCATTGAACGCCTCCCTCGGTGCCAGGGGCGGGCTGGGCAGGGGGACAATTGCCCCCCAGGCTGCCCTAAATCTAATCAAAGCGGCCGCTGGGTGCTGATGCGGCCGGCCGGCATCAGCACCCAGCAACCGTGTGCGATGGCCGTCTAGTGATGGGAGCAGCGTGAGGGGTGAAAGCTCCGCCCCCTCGCACTGACCTTTCACCCCTCACGCTGCCCCCATCACTATGCAGCCATCAGACTGCCGAGAATGTAATCTAAACGGCCGGTGCGTGCTGATGCCGCCGGCCGCCTCTGCTTTAATACTTTTTTTTTACTTTATATGGCAAGCCGATCCAGCTTACCATATAAATAAAAAAAAAGTGTTAAAGTAGCTCCGGCCGGCGGCATCAGCACGCATCAGCCGTTTAGATTACATTCCCAGCAGTCTGATGGCTACATAGTGATGGGAGCAGCGTGAGGTGGAAGCTCCGCCCCCTCGCACTCAGACTGCTGCAGCACCGGATGTCAGGTCAGTGGCATCCTGTCAGCATAGAGGAGAACAGTGTGCAGCTACCAGGAAGTCAAGAGAAGTAGAAAGTGAGTAAAATAATGTATTTTTTGTACTGTATAATGTTTTTTGTATTTGTTAAAAACAAAAAAAATCGGCATGTGTGTGTATGTAAGTGTGTCCCCCTATATGCCACTCTGCCTCCAGAAATGCCTTATACCCCCCTATATGCCACTCTGCCCCATGATATGCCTTTTAACCCCCTATATGCCAGAGTTGCATTGTGACGGGACCGACCTGTACCCCGACTGGGTACGCCCGCCGAACGTTGCTTCCTTCGCCCCATGGCCACCGGGGCACCAGAGATTAACCCCTTCACTGTCTGTGGCTAGCCGAAACTGAGCTACACAGGGTGGCTATCGTCCTGAAACGGACAATACACGATCATAGCAGAGAACACAGCTTTCAGGAACCTCGGCCTTACTGTAGTATACCGAAGTATAGCAATACAGCACCCTACCGCCCTAATAAGGGCAGCACCGAGGCTTACCTCAATAACAAGACAGGACTCGTAGTGAGGTAAAACAGGAACTCTCTTTATTTGGGAACACAGGGGCATTTAAACAGTACAAGGGATTGAGTTACGTCCAATAGACACACAAGGGAATTGCATCCTGCCCTCCTTTGCATATGACTGAGCATTAGCACTCAGCACAGTAGGGGGTCTCTACTGTAGTCTGTGTAAGGAGGGAGGGGGCAGGACATGTGGCACCTGGACAGGGTAGCAAACAAGGGGAACAAAAGCACACACCATAATCACAACATATACTGGGAAATGCAGGTATCACAAACAATAATTATTACAGAAGGTACCGATTAACCCGGGGCCGTCACAGGCATATAGGGGGTTAGAAGGCATATCATGGGACAGAGTGGCATATAGGAGGGTTGAGGCATATCAGGGAGGCAGAGTGGCATATAGGGGGGTATAAGGCTTTTCTGGAGGCAGAGTGCCCCATGATATGCCTTTTAACCCCCTTTATGCCACTCTGCCTCCAGAAATGCCTTATACCCCACTATATGCCACTCTGTCCCATGATATGTGTCAATAAGGCCTACTTATTGGAGAAACTCGTGAGTGAGGGTCCTGTGTTTAAGTCCCTTTGTTTTTAAGAACTGTTTGCTGTTTTACTTTTATATTGTATGTCTTGTTTTTTGGTAATTCTGGCACTGTGTAATCTTTGTATTTTTGTTATTAAAATATTCATAATCTAAGTCTGTCTTTGGGCTCTAGTATCGATATCCACAAACCCTAAGAGAGGATAACACGTTACCGTATTGTTATTACGTTCTACAGGATATATATATATGTTGTTTGCCCGGGGTGGGTTGATATATATATATAGCGATAGATGTTCTAATTCGGATTTCTCACGAATCCGGTATCAAAATCGTGAGTGGTGGCAGACTACCTGGGGGGATACAGGCAGGATTTGGGGGTTAATTTGGTGTAACTTATGCCTTGTTAAGGGGTCAAGTTAGTAAATCCAGAGGCCTGGTGCTATTAACCTCTTCATGCCCACGCCCTCCACACAGTCACGGCTTGGCAAGTAGTCCTGACCGTGACATGGCATATAGGGGTATAAGGCATATCTGGATGCAGAGTGACATATAGGGGGTCAACGGCATATCTGGAGGCAGAGTGGCATAAAGGGAGTTAAAAGGGATGTCATGGGGCAGAGGGGCATATAGGAGGGTATAAAGCATATTGGGGAGGCAGAGTGGCATATAGGGGGGCATAAGGCTTTTCTGTAGGCAGAGTGCCCCATGATATGCCTTTTAACCCCCTTTATGCCACTCTGCCTCCAGAAATGCCTTATACCCCCCTATATGCCACTCTGTCCCATGATATGCCTTTTAACCCCCTATATGGCAGAGTGGCATATAGGGGGTCAAAAGGCATATCTGGAGGTGGAGTGGCAAAAGGGGGGGTTAAAAGGCATATCACGGGGCAGAGGGGCATATAGGAGGGTTGAGGCATATCAGGGAGGCAGAGTGGCATATGGGGGGTATAAGGCATTTCTGGAGGCAGAGTGACATAGGGAGTAAAAGGCATTTCTGGAGGCAGAGTGGCATATAGGGGATTAAAAGGCATATTATGGGGCGGAGTGGCATATAGGAGGGTATAAAGCATATTAGGGAGGCAGAGTGGCATATAGGGGGCATAAGGCTTTTCTGGAGGCAGAGTGCCCCATGATATGTCTTTTAACCCCCTTCATGCCACTCTGCCTCCAGGAATGCCTTATACCCACTATATGCCACTCTGTCCCATGATATGCCTTTTAACCCCCTATATTGCAGAGTGGCATATAGGGGGTTAGAAGGCATATCATGGGACAGAGTGGCATATAGGGGGTATAAGGCATTTCTGGAGGCAGAGTGGCATATAGGTGGTTAGAAGGCATATCAGGGGGGCAGAGTGGCAAGCCTGGGGGCAGAGGTGCATAACTCGGGGGTAGGTTGTCAAATGAAAGGAAATAAAAACCAAACATGTCTCAATCATAGCTTTTATTAAATATGGAAAAAAATAGTCTACATAAGTAAGTATACTAATCATGCTGATAAACCAGTAACTGAGTCACTCCAACTGTGTAAACGCTATACAGACCAGCTAAAACCTTCACTATGATGTAGAAGATGAAAGGGGACATTCATAGCAAAGTCTTGGGGAAAATTAGAATAATAATTTTGAACTTGCATAGAGTACCTAAAATTTTCATATCTGGAACATGGGTTATGTTAACAGAACTGAAAACAGATGGAGAACAAGATCAATTTGGGAAAGGTGTGCTGTGACACTTCTAAATAGGTTGTGAAGTACACTTTTAACCACTAGATGGCGCTAGAGGAACGTTACCGTGCATAAGGAGAAGCAGGCCAACTCGGAGATGGCATTATGGAGAGTTCATAGAAGAGATGGCACATATGAACTGTCTATTGCATAGACAGCACATATGTGATTTTGCAAGGCAAGCACCAGTCAGATCAAATGTTATGCAATGTATCACTTCAACCAAATAGTTTAGCTAAACTGTAAAGTGCTGATATATATAGGTTTTTTATGTATTATACCAAACTAAAATAAAAATAATGTCCACAGTCAGAGGCAGGAAAGCACTCCCCTTGAAATCAATAGGAGCCATTTCACGCTTGGGGATCTGAATAGACCCACATCTGGAGGGTTCTGGAGTTAGCACTGGCGGTTATTACATCATGTGGAGGGAGATGTGTGAACACATCTCCTGCCGATAATAATTCAGGGCGGGGGATTCTGTGGAATTCCCCATGTGTTTGCAAAAGGGACACCATGTAAATTTAAAGGGACTACTCTACGCTATAAGCATTACGCTGTATATGATAGCAGGGGTGTCCCTTTAAACTTCAAATGCCTTCATTTGTCCCAATAATCATTATGTGATAAATTTTCTATTGTTATTTATCTATTCTTATGGTCTATTGTTTTTCTTACATGGAGTGCTCTGAAAACGTTTTTGCCTCATCCCAATCTTTTACTTTTTTTTTTTTTTACTCACATTTAAATGTTTTAGGTCATCCAACTAATTTTAATCAAAGACAAAGTGAGTTAACACAAAATGCAGCTTTTCAATGACCATTTCATTTTTTGAAGGTAAAGAGTAAATAGTTAATCAAAATGTACATATCCCCAAGTGAAAAAGTAATTGCCCTCCTAAAGCTAATAACTGGTTGTGCCACCCTGGGACAAAACTACAGTCAAACCTTTGCGATAACTGCCAATGAGTCTCTTACATCACTGTGGAAGAATTCTGGCCCACTTCTTGGCAGAATTGTTTCTGCCAGATGGGAGGGTTTTTGAGCATGAACTGCCTTTTAAGGTCATATGCAGTATCTTAATCGGATTCAAGTCAGGGCTTTGATTAGGCCTCCAGAACCTTCATTTTGTTTCTTTTGAGCCATGTAGATGTGGACTTGCTTGTGTGCTTTGGATCATTGTCATGCTGCATAACTCAACTGTACTTGAGCTTTAGGTCACAAACTGATGGTTCTTCATGAGTTTCTGGTAGAGAAATTCATGGTTTCATCAATTATCAAATTGCCCAGGTCCTAAAGCAACCCCAGACACTACCGCGTCTGTTCTTATGACTTTCTTATTGTGGAATGCTGTGTTAGCTTTACGCCAGATGTAAAAGGGCCCATGTCTTCCAACTATTTTTGGCAAATGCAAGATGAGCCTTTGTGTTCTTTTTTGGCCAGCAGTGGTTTTCTTCTTGCAACTCTCCTATGGATGCCAAATTTGCACAGTGTGGAATCGTGAACACAGACCTTAACTGAGGCAAGTGAGGACTAACCTCTAATTTTGGTAGGCCGACCACTCACAGGAAAGTTCACCATAGGGTGACCACATGTCCCGGATTGGGAATTTAAATCCCGGGTCTTTTCGGCAGCCTCAATCCGGGACAATGCATTGTTCCAGAATGAGAAGTATGAGTGGAGGAGGCCTCAGCCAATCAGGGGAGACTTCTCAACTCTCCTGATTGCTTCAGAGTTCAGAAGCCTCTCCTATTAGGCTGAGTCCCTCCTTCACACCAACTCAGAGTAAGCTGCAGCCAGCCCCAGGTATGTGTTTGACAGTGTGTATGTGAACGTTTGTTTGTCTGTTTGTGTGCCTGTGTTTGTGTGACTGTGTGTAATGTCTGGTAACTGAAGAGTTAATTCTCTGAATCTGCTCATGCCTGGTAATAGAGGGGTTAATACTCTGAATCTACTCATGTCTGTAATGATTATATGTCTATTATTAAATCTGAAACCAACATGGTTTAAGTAATTAATATATAATAGAATATGTGAATCAGTTTGTATGTGAGATATATATATATAATATAAAATGTATTTTATGTGAATGTGGCGGCGTGCATATGTAATTCCGTGTATATATATATATATATATATATATACATACATACATACATACAGTGAAGGAAAAAATAATTTGATCCCCTGCTGATTTTGTACATTTGCCCACTGACAAAGACATGATCAGTCTATGATTTCAATGGTAGGTTTATTTGAACAGTGAGAAACACAACAACCAAAAAATCCAGAATAAAGCATTTCAAATAAATTATAAATTGATTTGCATTTTACTCAGTGAAATAAGTATTTGATCCCCTATCAATCAGCAAAATGTCTGGTTTCCAGGTGTCTCTTAAAGGGAGTGCTCCTAATCTCAGTTTGTTACCTGTATAAAAGACACCTGTCCAAAGAAGCAATCAATCAATCACTATCAATCACTATGCGGCCATCAAACTGCTGGAAAACTTATCTAAACGGCCGCTGGGTGCTGGTGCCACCGGCCGGAGCTACTTTAATCCTTTTTTTTATTTATTTAATATTCCGGATCGGCTTGCCATATTAAAAATAAATAAATAAAGTATTAAAGTAGCGCCGGCCGGCAGCATCAGCACCCAGCGGCCGTTTAGATTCGATTTCCAACAATCTGATGGCCGCATAGTGATGGGAGCAGCGTGAGGGGTGAAAGGTGAGTGCGAGGGGGGGAGCTTTCACCCCTCACGCTGCTCCCATCACTTGGCGGCCATCGCATACGGCCGCTGGGTGCTGATGCCGCCGGCCGGCGCTGCTTTAATACTATTTTTTTTTTCATTTAATAGCCGATCCGGCTTGCCATATTAAATTTTTTAAAAAAAGTATTAAAGTAGCGCCGGCCGGCGGCATCAGCACCCAGCGGTGCCCAGATTAGATTTCGGGCGGCCTGGGGGGCAATTGCCCACCGGCCCAGCCCGCCCCTGATGGCCAAGACCAAAGGGCTGCCCAAGGATGTCAAGGACAAGATTGTAGACCTACACAAGGCTCGAATGGGCTACAAGATCTTTGCCAAGCAGCTTGGTGATAAGGTGACAACAGTTGTTGAGATTATTTGCAAATGGAAGAAACACTAAATAACTGTCAATCTCGCTAAGTCTAGGGCGCCATACAAGATCTCACCTTGTGGAGTTTCAATGACCATGAGAACAGTGAGGAATTAGCCCAGAACTACACAGGAGGATCTTCTCAATGATAGTCACCAAGAAAACAATTGGTGACACACTATGCCGTGAAGGACTGAAATCCTGCAGCGCCCGCAAGGTCCCCCTGCTCAAGAAAGCACATGTACAGGCCCGTCTGAAGTTTCCAATGAACATCTGAATGATTCAGAGGAAAACTGGGTGATAGTGTTGTGGTCAGATGAGACCAAAATCAAGCTATTTGGCATCAACTCGCCATGTTTGGAGGAGGAGGAATGCTGCCCATGACCCAAGGAATGTTTTTCTGCGAAGGGGACTTCACTCCATCAAAGTGACGATGGATGGGGCCATGTACCGTCAAATTTTGGGTGAGAACCTCCTGCCCTCAGCCAGGACATCGAAAATGGGTCGTGGATGGGTATTCCAGCATCACAATGACCCAAAACACACGGCCAATGCAACAAAGGAGTGGCTCAAGAAGAAGCACATTAAGGTCCTGGAGTGGCCTAGCCAGTCTCCTTTCCTTAATCCCATAGAAAATATGTGGAGAGAGCTGAAGGTTTGAGTTGCCAAACATCAGCCTCGATAACTTAATGAGTTGGAGAGGATCTGCAAAGAGGAGTGGGACAAAATCCCTCCTGAGATGTGGGCAAACCTAGTGGCCAACTACAAGAAACGTCTGACCTCTATGATTGCCAACGAGGGTTTTGCCACCAAGTACTATCATATTAGTCATATTTTGCATATTTCACTGAGTAAAATGCAAATCAATGTATAACATTATTTGAAATGTTGTTATTCTGTCTCTCGCTGTTCAAAAAACCTACCATTAAAATTATAGACTGATCTTTTTTTGTCAGTGGGCAAACCTACAAAATCATCAGGGTATCAATTTTTTCCTTCACTGTTTATATATAAACATTCGCTTCATAGTGTGTCCCTGAATGTCAGAAATAAAATGTGGTCACCCTAGTTCACCACTGTTCCATGTTTTCTCAATTTGCAGATAACAATTTCTGGTTCACAGTCCCAGAGCCTTAGAAATGCCTTTGTAACCCTTTCCAGACTGATTGATGTCAATGACTTTGTTTGTTTTTCATGTGTTTTTTAGCCTACATCAATTTGTAAGACAGGTTCTATTTAATTGATGTTTAGATTTAACAGGACTGTCGGTGTGTGTCTGGGTGCGTCTAGTGAAACTGAACCCAATTATTAATTACTTTTGATTTATTTAGTAATTAAGGGGGGATTTGCCACATAGGGTCAGGTGGGGTTGGATAGCTTTTTTCCTACTATACATGGAATTATGATTTAAAAGCTGCATTTTGTGTTTACTCGGGTTATCTTTGTCTAATATTAAAATTAGTTTTTAAGTGTGACAAATATGCAAAAATAAAAGAACTTTGGAAGGGGCAAATACTTTTTCACAGCACTGTATACAAAGCACAATAAATAGTCAGAAAAATGAACAATTCCCTAAAATAAGGTTTTATTGTTTCTATTCTGTAATTGAACAATTCTTCTGACATATTGCTTTCTGTCAAGAAATAACATCTATGGATAGTCAAATAAATAGATTTTATTCTAATTAAATTCATGTTCTGAATGTTGTTTACCTTAGATTCATTAACACTTTTAGAGAATCAGATTACAGGAAAGTAATAAAAAAATTATTCCAGTGCTGTTAAAAAGTAAGAATTATTAGGTAATTGTTAGCTAAAGCTTAAAAACTATTAGGTGCTGAAGCCTGTATAAGCAATCTTATGGGAGCAGGGATATTTCCTTGAGGAACTTCTTTGAGGAAGACCATGGATGACAGATAAGACAGTATCATGTGAGTTAAAATGCACCGAAATGGTATATTAAATAAATAAACCTTCTGAGTGCCAGATTGATTGACCCAGCAACATATTCTGGCTTACTGTAGGATGGCAGTCCTGGGGAAGTGGGCCATATACTCCACTGGATGATTGACTCCCTAGTGCACTGATGCTCCTTTGGTTGCTTGAGTAGATCACAGATCTACATTTTAATAGGCCCAGTTATACTACAGATGTACCGTGTTTCCCCGAAAATAAGACACTGTCGTATATTTATTTTTCCTCAAGAAGACACACTATGGCTTATTTTCAGGGGATGTCTTATTTGTATTAAGTTTGGTACAACAATCTACATTTATTCAAATATACTCATCTTGTCTGGGGGTACAGATACTCAGGAGATAGGAAAAGCAGAGATAGGCCAGCAAAGCTGGCTTGTTTATCAGGGATCCAGTGAGAACTGGGTCCAATCTGCACAGTGGAGCTGGGATGATCGCTCTGGGCTCAGTAGCAGACTGCTTGCTGAAGCTTTTCCCCTATCCCCTGGTGTTTGTGTGGGGTGAGAGAGACCCACAGACTGCTGCTGGTCAGTGCTGGGGAGCAGCAGCTTTATTGGTGTTTATGGGGGGGTGAGAGAGACCCACAGACTGCTGCTGGTCAGTGCTGGGGAGCAGCAGCTTTATTGGTGTTTATGGGGGGGTGAGAGAGACCAACAGACTGCTGCTGGTCAGTGCTGGGGAGCAGCAGCTTTACTGGTGTTTATGGGGGGTGAGAGAGTCCCACAGACTGTTGCTGGTTGGTGCTGGGGGAGAGAAACCCACAGTGCTGAGTAAAATGGCAGCCACAGCTTTACTTCTTCCCCCTGCTCCTCACTTCACTGAGGACACTTTTACTTTCACTTTCTATGTCTCCTCCCTCTATGCCTCGCTGAATAGCCACGCCCATCACTATGTCTTATTTTCAGGGTATGGCTTATATTGAGCAAATGCTTAGAAATCTTGCTACGGCTTATTTTATGGGTATGTCTTATTTTCGGGGAAACACGGTATATGCCTAACAGGTACAGCCTCCATGACACTCATCTCCTGTACTGTACATCCCCTTGAGGCACAGCACCACAATATAATGACATGTATGGTATTCAGAATACAGGAAATATGCCACACAAATCCCTACTAGTGATAGCTTCTAGTGATAGTGATTGGTGCACTGTCCTGCATCAATCCTAGGGAAACTTATTCACCACTGTGGCAATTTCATTTCATTACTTTGAAGCAGAGAATGATTTAACAGCTGGTGGCATCTTACTACAGGTGTCTTGGCTTTCCACCTTCCACAATATGGTTTCACGGTTGCTTCTTTGAGCAATATAGTATAGTGTTAGTTTGATTTGCTTGTCACAGTATCTACACCAAGATATATATACACATAGTACACCCATAGTTTTTATTGTTGTCTCTCAAAATTTCCCACCTGATTATAGACTATATTTCTCCTTCTAAGACAGATCAGGGTGAAACCTCCACCACTAGGAATCGTTCATGATTTATGGAAGAATTCCTTATCTTCCCTGATGGATTGTGACACCACAATGAACAGTACAACGGTTTCCCTGTTATAATACAAAACAGCCTAGAAATAAGCAGAGAAAGTAGCCACATGTTACAGTCAGTAAGAGGGTGCATGCCTCTTTGCTTGTAAGGAAAAGGCAAGGGTCAGAGTTACTGTGCCAGGGTCCCTCAGCCATCAACATGTAGGTATATGAAGTGAGAGACTCTGCAGGTAGTAGCTGGAATCCGTGTTTGTGGATGTCATTGTGTACACAGGTGTGTTGATGTATTTATGTAGGGATGAATACAGGTGAAAAATATTTTTTTCAATGGGACTCCCTCTTCAATTAGCTCCCTGGGCAAGAGAGAGAGAGAGAGAGAGAGAGCTATCAAACCTCCACTCCTTGTTAATTTTACAGGCAGTAATATATTTAGCTTCTGGCATAGAATTGAATGAAAATTTATACACGCACCTGAAAGCCAAGGCATTAAACAAAGATACTAAAGTCATTTCATAATTTAATTAATGAGGAGGAATTAGCTGTAAAAAAATAAAAGAAAAAAATGGAGACCCTCAGGTGACTGGTCTCCCAGATGGGAATTGGAAGACGGAAAATGAGCATCTGTTAGCTGCGTCCAGCTGAGATGCTTTTTAATCATTCCCCATAATCCCTAGCGGCGCCCTCGCAGTCGAAGTCTGAGTTTGTCTAATTTTCCTGTGCAGATTGTATATACTGGCATTACAAGTGAAACGCTCCTTCAATTCATTTCCTCACAACAAGGCTGAATATGCAATCAGAAATACATATTAAAATGTCCCTTTCTGGACAGAATTGTTTTGTAAAATTGCAGTGGTTTAGTGCTTGCATCCCGAAAAAACATAATCCTATGTTTCATGAGGAGGGCATGCAAAATATTCTTCTAAAGCCACACATCAATTGAGTTTAGCAAATAAGATTACTTAATACAACAGGAAGGGAACAGTAATAGTCTAATTTTTCAGAATACAATGTAATTGTAGACAATTAAGAAAGATATCGAAATTATAAATATATATATATTTTTGTTTTAATAATTCACTGCAATGTTTACGGCTACAGATGATATCCAGCTATAACTGTTTCGTAAAATAACGGGCAATGTGACAGGTTATGGGTTTTTCTATTGCAACCTTGAAAATAGTGTAGTCACATTGAAACAGATCAATAAGGAAATATGTTTGCTTAGGCTGTAAGTGGATCTTGTTGCCTAATGTTTCTTTTTTTTTCCAAATATATCTATCCAGGGCCCAACCACCTTTAGTGACCCACTGTTGTCGATTTCTGTTTTCTTTTACTTCACCTCCTGGGAACTCTCCAGATTATACCTGGAGGATCCAGAAATCAGAGGTGTTGACTGTGCCTCCTGGTCAGTGTTGTTTCCCTAGGAGGGAAAGTGGAGTCTGGCCCCACACAGGTCTTGTCCCTTTCAAGGCTATTAACACCTATATCCACCGCTACACATAGATAGCACTGCCTACTTAACTTTGCAGTGCCCCCTTCTTGCCTTCTATGAGGGACAGGAGAGCCCTGGTGGGAAACCCTTGGGAAGAGCATGTGACTTATTACTGCATATACAAGAAGGAAGAGTATAAGAGGTACACTAAAAACACAATTTGAGAATTCAGATCCCACTAATTGTAGTACATCACAATGACAATGTTACTGCACAGAATGAAGATACAAGTCCAGAGATAACTGGAACATCTTCTTTATCATGGTTATACCTATGGACTTCCCAGAAATTGACTAGAGGTCTCCTTTTCCTTTTACTTGTTGGGAGGGAGTGGATCTGGGTCAGAATTGGTAGAATATTTGCAATGTATCAGTAAAGATATTTAACAATATTCAGTGTCCTTTGAACCACCCTGTCCAATATTTCGTATTAAATCCAGACAAATTCCTTTTTGCGAAACCAAATCCATCTACACAAAGCTCATCCGTATACTGTGAAAAATTGTGACTTGAAAATGTAAATTTTGCACAGGAACACTAGATGGCAAAAGAGTGCTGCGGGAAGCCACGTGTTGTGTGTTTTTATTAGGAAGTCGGAAATCCAAATTAGATTGTGCTATTTATAGACACTCATGAAACTCTATGAGCGGTGACATTCAAGAAAATCTACTTGAGGTTCATGGACATCTGAAGCCAAACAAAACCATTCATACATTATATTGTACGTATTGCTTCGTCTGCTAAAGAGCGAAAGATTAAATGATAATGACTTTAATATTGGATGTTAAAAAAAGTGTATATGTGTCTACACTGACACTACAGAGTCCTCATATTTTTAGATACTATTTGCAAATAAATTAATGCAATCAGGGGTAACTTTTGGAGCAAATAAAAGACCTTGATCGAAAGGACAATGCCAAGTCTGGTATGTAACAATTGAAATCATGGTATAGTGCAAGGATATTTAAAGAGATGTCTTTGGTTGCACAACTAAACACTTTTCAGGCAGATTGAACTTGATGGGAGTAGTGTGATGCAGTAGATGTGATGCCTATGATTCCCAATGCTTTGAAAAGTTGTGAACCATCAAACTCTGTTTAGAATATAAAAGGTCTCTCTGACTCTCCACTTGAGGAACCAGGAGAAGGGGTTCCAGAGGCCAGATGCTGCCCGACTGTGTGTTAAGACAACAGGAAAGAACAAATAGATTGCTGTAAACTCACTCTGCATCACAATGGTACATTGGGAAGGGCAGATGAGAGACAAGAGGAAAGTATATGACAAGAATTGCGAATGTAGAATTAATGCAACGGACAACAAGAATAGTGAAGGAGAAACACGACGCCCAATGGAGAGAAAAGACTGTGTAAACTTACAGCAGGATCTTCTAGCAGAAGCTGCTACCGTATAAGCTGATTAAGTAGCTGCTTACTGTACAGTTGACATTGATTTATGGAGCCCCATCAGAAGATGAGGAGAGTGACCTATACGCGTGCGGCACAGATTTTTTTCTAACGTTAAATTATAATTATTTGGTTTTAAACAAATAAATTAAATGTATGGATCACGTGCCTTAGATTCTGTAAAAAAAATAAAAACTTAGGTTAGATTCCCCCACTTAAAACGTATTGCTTAGGACCACAAAAAGCTAAGGCCCCTCTTGTCTATGGCTCAGTACAGTGATGATCAGTGTGTGTGGTACAAAAGAGAATATAATAGAGAGGGAAATAAATGAAATGCCCTAATTTAGTAATGCAAAACCACAGAAATTATATGGTTCGGGTAAAACTGATAAAGCGATTCAATAAAATGAAATACTATTAACACCTGCACATTTGATATATCCATATGTTTTAGAAAAGTTATTTTATTCCAGTCTCTTAGAAGATATTTATGTATCTTACTGGCTGGTTTCAAACAAAAGGATGACCCATCATGACCATACCTGGGAACTTCTGGGCTCCAGCTACCCGGAGCCTTCCCTTGCGGGACATGGCCAGGACTGCACACTGACGCGGGCGATCTTGTGACGTCGGAGGGAGGTGCTCACGCGGCAATCTCCAGGTCAAACCTGGAGAGTTCTCAGGTATGATTATGACCAAGCAACCTTCCAACATCACAGGCAGGGCCGGACTGGCCCACCGGGATACCGGGAAATTTCCCGGTGGGCCGGCCAGTCCTTGGGCTGCTCCGCCCGGTCGGTCAGCATTCAAAGCGGCCGTAAGTGTTGTAAATACACAACACGTGCGGCTGTAACGTAAGACAGCCGCTGAGCGGCTGCGAGGAAAATTCAAAGCGGCCATTGCGCGGCTGCCAGTCCGCCTCCACCGGCCACTAATGAAATTAAAGCGGCTGGTGTGCACACAACGCGCCGCCCAATGGCCTTGCAGCTGCTCTTGCCCCCTTTTGTGGGGGTGGGACGAAGGCCATTGCGTGACGGCTGTGCTGTGGCCGCTTTGAATTTTGCTCGCAGCCGCTCAGCGGCTGTCTTTCTTATGCTGCAGCCACGTGAGCTGCGACGAAGAGCTGCGACACGGCCATTGGGCGGCGCGGCGCGGTGACACTCAAGGAGGCGGGCTCAGCCTCACAGAAGTGTTCCTCGTGACAGGGAAAGGACTGTCACGCCGTCGAGGAGAGCAGGACAAAGAACACTAAACTTTAAGTACCGGTACTAGTATTAACAAAATATAGTAATGGGGTTAAAGGGGAAAGCAGACCCATATTCAAAGGAGAGGGAGTTGCCTTCATTAAATTTTTAAATTAAATAATACAAAAGGAGGGGGTGGCTGAGGGTAATACACATGGCAATGGGGGGGGGCATCAATAATAGACAAGTGTGCTTCACAAAAGTGTTAGGGGCATCAAGGGAGGGGGTTAGCTGGGGTATCACATAAATCGATGCTGGGGGGGCAATACCCAAGGGTGTGGGGGAATAAATGCACAAATGGGGCAATATCCAAGGTTGTGTTGTGAAGGGAAGACAGTAATCAATACTAAAGAAGGACCTGGCTGGGGCATCAATACACAAGGGGATTAATGACAGGGGGAGTTAATGACAAAGCAGCGTAGAACATAGTGTTTTATGCTTCAGTATGGTAGAGGCTGTCCTGGTGTGCGTGTGTCTGGGTGTCGGTGTGCACTGTACTTACTTTAGTAATAAACTGATTTATTTAATGTTTACTTATCCAGAGATAGAACGCCCTCCTGAATTTGTAGTCACTTCAGAGGACAAAACTTTCTAGGCCCAGAAATGAGTGAGAGGAAAAGTAAAGGTATTGTGTTATTTACTCTTATTTTAATCTGCATATTTTATCACAAAGGATTAATCGCAGAAACTTGAATGGTGGTTGGGATCTTCAGAGTGAAACCCAATTTAGTTTGTTATTCCCTGGTTGGTTTCACAGTCCTTCCCCCTTAAGAGAGGACCTTTTACTTAAACAAACTGGCAGACCACTTTGCACCATGAACTGTGTGCATTAAAAAATAATAATAATAATGTATCTGGGCTGAGTTATTCATTGGATGATGCAGCGCTAGAACAGTTGTGGTGGTATTAATAGCCAAAAGTTTCTTACAAGAATATCGTGAAAAATAATGTGATCACTGTTTTGTTCCACTGAATAAAATAGAACTTTTTCATCAGTAGCAAATGTTTTGATTTCATTATGTCTAATGTATTTCATTTATTAGGGCCTTTTAACACTTTCTTTCTGGCATTTTAATACAAATAATGTGACAAAAATAATGTTTTAAAGCTCTTTGTATGGCAAATAGTGTGACTCGGGTACGTATAAGGGGTGCTTGAGGGTATAAGCGCTCGACCGCGAGATAAACTACATGGGGCCGGTCTCCAAATGTTTCCAGGGCTGCTTTTCAGTCCCAGTCCGGCCCTGATCTGAGGTCTGTGCTGCAACAGCGCAGACCTCCATTAAATTTCCACCTCCCTGGGCCGGTCAGGAAAGGTCACCTGCACATGTTTCCTACTGCCTGCAAAAAGAGGACCGTGGGGCAGCTACCTCAGACAGCAGGACAGTGCCAAAAATTGAGACTGTCCCCCCAAAACTAGGACTGTTGTGAAGTATGTGGGTGGAAATGGGCAGAACATGAGCAGGGAGTGGATGTGTCCAAAACTGTTCCTCTGCATGTAGACTGAAGACACTAACCAGAAGCCACAGTGTTTCACCCAGAAACCCAGTGAGTTTCTAGCATACCAAGTATGTGACTCTGTAATTATTTGCACATTAATACATTTGCATTACAGGTATGGAGACACATTCCAGCCTCGCAGTACAGTAGCCAAACTTAGATGACCCAGGAAAACTAGAAAGTTAGGATTTCTGACATTACAATCTCACCAGTGCAATGTTCACTGCAGAAAAAAAAACTAAACTAAACTTGAGGGACTGAAAAGGTCAAATCTGTTAAACTCCTGACACAGTTTCACCGGTCAAACTGTCCTGCCGATTATACATAACTGTTACTAGTAAACATGCTAGTTAATAAGTACTAAGACACTGCGTGACTCTTAGCAGGTAGATGTGAAAATATAGATATATATAAACTGTTTAGATTACTTGCAAATAACATCCTGTGTATATTTGTTGACTGAAATAGATTTACTGGAACATTACAATAGAATACAGGGGGCAGGAGGGGCAATTGCTGGTCCACTCTTAAAGGCTGAAGCTCAGTGGTTTGCATAATGTGTTATGTGACTCTGTGGTAACAGTGTGGCTGCTTACACAGTGTGTGTGAACAGCTATAGCGAAGCAGTCCAGGCAAGTGTGTGATTATGTGAGGTGTGATGGATAAAGTGAGGTGTGATATGGGGTTGAAAGAGTAAGGTGTGGTATTTTAGTGTGTGTTTTAGAGGGAGTATAGTGCGAGGGAGTGTGTGTGTATGTGTATAGAAGTGTGTGTCTGCTAGTACCTATGTTAGTTACATGGGGTAGGGGCCTCTCAGCTGTACCTTTCCCCTGAGCTAGGGGGTGCCAGCCCTCCTCTGATCCTACATTTTATTTATAGAGCAGCAGCAGATGCCATAATGCTATTACAAAGGAAGACTATACAAAATTACAAATTGCATTAAAATTGATTATATATCCAAACTTAATAATAATATGAACATGTTGAGACCAGGCCCGGACTGGCCATCGGGCACATCGGGCATTTGCCCGGTGGGCCGGGCCGCTGCAGGGCCGGACTGACTTAGGGGCTGATAGAGCTGCAGCTCCAGGCCCCTACCTTAAAATAGGCCCAGTCAGGACCGGACTGACTGGGCCTATGCGGCCGCATTAAGCCCGCCGCAACTGTGACCGGGTCCTCCACTCTAAGGGGCTGGGAAGCCCCCACCAGGGCCGGCCTTACGGGTGTGCGGCCTCACAGGGTTTAAATTAAAACATGGGGGGGGGGGTTGTTGTTTTTTACTTTATTTAACATGGAGGAAGTTAAAGAAAGTTAACCCCCTCCCCCCGATGTTTTCATTTAAGCACTGTGCGGCTGCAGACCCCTAAGGCAGGCCCTGGTGGGGGCTTCCCGGCCCCTTAGAGTGGCGGACCCGGTCACAGTTGCGGAGGGCTTAAGGGGCCCTGCCTTAATACGGCCGTAGAGGCAGCATAGGCCCAGTCAGTCCGGTCCTGACTGGGCCTATTTTAAGGTAGGGGCCTGGAGCTGCAGCTCCATCAGCCCCTAAGTCAATCCAGCCCTGCCGCGGGCCCAGTCGCAGTTGCTGCTTGCTCCGGCAACAGGGTAAGTAGGGGGAGGGACGAGGGTGCAGTGAGAAGGGGCAGAGGGGGTTAGATAGTGAGAAAGGGGGAGAGGGGATAGATAGTGAGAGGGGGTACATAGTGAAAAGGGGGAACATAGTGAGAAAGGGCAGATAAGATGGGGAGAGGGGGTAGTGTGAATGCGTATGAGAATGAATGAATAAATGTGTGGATGAATTGTGTGAATGCGTATGACTATTAATGAATTCATGTGTGGATGAATTGCTTGAATGATTTGTGAGACTGCATTAATGAATGTGTTAATGATTTGTGTGAATGAGTGAGTAAATACAAAGATGGTACATGAAGGGTGGGCTTTAACAAAAAATAAATAAAAATGGGCTGCTCGGGCTTAAATGCCCGGGCCTATTTTTTGTCCCAGTCCGGGCCTGGTTGAGACATATTGGTACAGGAAAAGAAGCCCCTTATGTGCTTACAATCAAGTAGGAGGCTGAGGGGGGTTGAGCAAATGATTGTAGCAAATGTCATACATTTAAACTGAGAATCTCAGTTTTTTTCCAATACTTGAGAATTATTGCCAACATGGCTGCCAAACCTAGCTTTTTACTTTCTGGTGAATCAATCAAAATCTATCAGTAGACTCACTCACATTTTTAACACAGGTGCAGGGAATTTCCACTCTACTAGGTCCCTGAGTTGATTCATTTAATTTAAAGGGACTACCATTTAATTATGCATTGTCTTCTTCAGGCTTCCAGGTGCTATAAGACCCAATTTCAACCAGCTATGGCAGGGGCATGCAACGTGCGGCCTGCCGAACTTTGAGGTGCGGCCCAGTGGGCCGGCCGGTCTGTGGGCTGGCACATAGATGCCATTGAGGCAGTTGTATGGCCGCCTGCGCCGACCGCTTAATGATTTTGAAGCGGCTGGCATGCAGGCACCATGCCCCCCAGTGCCTGAGTGAGGCTCTTCATCCCGCCCCTTTGAAGATGCGACATGACCCTCAAGGGGGCAGGCTCACACAGAAGAGTTCCTCGTGACTGGGAGAAGAGCATGTCAGAGGAGAGCAGTCTGCAGGGGAATAAATCAGTACAAAAGGGGGGGTGGCTGTTTACAATACAAATGGGTATGGGGGGGTGTTACATCAACCAGTACAAAAGGGTGTGGTGGCATCAATACACAAGGGAGGGAGGCTGGCTGGGGGCACTACATAAAAATCAATACACAAGGGTGTGGGGGCATAAATGCACAAAGAGAGCTGACTGAGGGCACAAATACACATGGGGCAATATACAAGAATGTGGGGGGGAGTACATTAATTCTAAAGGGGGGCCTGGCTGAGGCATCAATACACAAGGGGCAAACAACAAAGCAGTGTGGAAAGCATTTTTTATGCTTTGTGTAGCTTAAGCCATCCTGATGCGGGTGTCGGTGTGGCAGAGCCTATCCTGGTGTGTGTTTTTTCATCTGTTTCCTGGTACTTAACTTACTGTAGGAATGTTTTTGTGTTATTTACTCTATTTCAATCTGCATGTTTTATCAAAAAAGGATCAGTGGCACTAAATTGTGGCTTCAGGCGTCCCATGTATGATGACTTTTTTTAGTGTACTGATTACACCCAGTATCCTATATTATATGTCTCGCACTGATGTCATCTTTATCCAGTACATATCAATGCAGATGAGTTAAGATTCTATTTTATTTATTTCCATAAAATGGCCACCAAAATGCTCAGCACCAGGGCCGTGATGCTCTTAATCCGGCCCTGCCTCCAGCGTGCATCAGTCATCTTAAATCCAGCTTGTATCCACAGTGTGCTTCAGCCTTGTGCAGTTTTATTTGGCTAAACTTGTTTTAAATGGTTTGTGGACTGGCTTTGTTTTACTGTTTAAGTAATTTAGTATTGATAGAATGACATATAAAAGTTGATCAAAAAACTGTTTGTCCACTGCTTTTTTGATTATCGCCAAAGTAACCCTGTATTAATAAACATTATAAAGCTAAAAGGCCATATTTTCTGTGAAAAATGAGTGCGGCCCATTTACACATACATCTCTGATGAAGTGGCCCACTGCAGAAACAACTTGGACACCCCTGAGCTATGGAGTTAGGCTTGTAAACAGTTACTGAATATGGAAAACTATTTCTTTCTCAAATGAGGAGAATCTGGTTTTGGTTCAGATACACAAGATTATGTTCTACTTCTCATAAACAAATATGCATCCTCACATTGACCATTGGAAGTTTTGAACTGGATAGACTCCAGCATAGCACAGATCTTGTTACACAGCGTGAATGGGAAAACGGAATCAGAGAGCATGGGAGTTGCCACACTTGTTTTCGGGAAATTCTGTTCCCAGAAGAAAAAGGACACTATATTCTTGAGGAAATAAATAGAAACTTCTACAACAAAAACAACCTAAAGTATCATATCAAATAACATAACATGAAAGTACATAGTGTAGCATCCTTAAATGTGTGGCTTTAATAACATTAGTGGGAAAGATAATTTCAAGAATGAAAGGCAAGTTTCAATTGAAACTGAAACGCTTTAAAAGCATTTATAGACAAAATGCCACTTTTCAGGCCATGTGGTTACCTAGATGCATTCTTGGGCACTTATTTGGACATTTTCACCCTTTAAAAGAATTCTTATTTTCAAAAGCCGGATTTACAAATAGAGCCTGCTGACTGGACTCTTTCGGTTTTTTTCTAGAGAGGAGTGCTTAATTATAGTGAAAGTGTATTCCTAGTTTAAGGAAACCTTTCTCGGGAGAAGTCAGGCTTTCCAAGATCACATCTTTTCAATTTTCACTCTGATAATTGTAAAGAAAATGCATGAGGAACTGTCCTTTAGTGCGCTCCATTCTCCTCATCCCACCGTTTACTCCTGTCAGAAGGGAGGAATAATTACTCTTATCCTGAGAGGAGGAAGTATGACAGGGAAGACACAAAGTTTTTTGTAATTCATACACGTCTAATTCATACAGTTTAATTGATATATAGTATTCAGTGTGCTGAACTGTAAAATGTAACATTTGGGAAAGCGACACATTTTTACATTGTATTACTTAATGTAACTATTAACATTCTATTGATGTTTTAGTCTGGTTAAAAACACTTCCAGGTTTCTAAAAGCAGTGGCAATCGTGACAAAAACAGTGTTTATATGTAATACAAATAATTCTAAATACAAACCCTTAACAACATTTACACATTTAAAATCATGCTCTGCATTGTAAAATCCATTTATGACATCAGAGTAACGTGTATCTAGAGACCCCTTTCCATAAAGCGGTTCACTTCTAATCTCTTATCCCAAGCAGATAGTTCTAAAACAATAGATAAAAGAAAAAAACAACTATGTAAAGAAAGGATTGAGGGGAGAATGAGCCAGAAGTAGAATTGGTAGAAAGTGGTTGAAATCACCAGGGCATAGTTAGAAAGATCTGTAAAAGTATCTATAATTAAGCTCCTCTCCTCTGTCACACACTATACCCCTCCAGGCCACCATCGGCTCACAAATGGTCTACCTTATAGAGATATCCCTGATTCTAACCTGCAAATTCTGTATGCTCATATGCTGCTTAATTTTCACTCTTCAGTCTTTTTGCACTTGTCCACTAATAGCAGCTAGTCCATTAATTTACCAGATGTTAAAGTACTGAACCCCAATGGGTTTATCCACCTGCTTCCATTTACCAGATCACTGTCTGACTTTCTGTTACCCAGCAATTCTCTCTGTATACAATGCACTTGTTATCGGTCTGTATCTGTATGGGTATCATCATATCATAATGCCAAGCGGGTACAATCACGGCAGATCAATATTATCCGTGTATTCTGCATTATTATGACTCTATATTCTAGCCCACCGCAATCCATCCTCTCTACAACCACCCTTTTACCCTGGTCCTAAATATTCACTGGTGTCTGTACACTCATACCAGAATAAACTGCTTTAAATAGGAGTTATCCTATGGGATTTGTGATACATACAGAAAGAACATCTGCTGTGTCTTATCCTGCAAGGTTTGCATTATTAATATAATCATTACTTATATTTAGATCTTGAGAGAGAGGCACTTTATTTTAGGATCTAGTTGCCAGCTACCACTACCGATATCCTTCTTCTGTCAGGGCTCCAGTATAACCAGTGGGTAAATAGACTAAAACCATTCAATATAAGGGTCGCGGTACCTGAACTGAAATTCACGTTTAGAGATAAGGACATTACTCTGTTCCAAATCACACAAATAATATGATAACTCTTGCAAAGTAATGTTTGTTTACAACATCATATTGAGTACCAGAGGGAAAGTCCAGCTAAGAATAACTTGTTTATTTGGAATCGCACCCAGTCGCATAGCTGGTAAAGTCCATTAAGCCCAGGATGCTTGATCTTGTTTCTGCTGGTATATATGAAGCACACAAGGACGTATCCTTGAGTGCCCCAATTTACTAGATATATCTTAAGCCATTTTTGGATATTGTTTGAGTTAAGGAGTTAAATTAACTAATTCCCATCAAAAAATGGATATGGTGTAAAAATAGTGAAAGCCGTATGTACTTTAAAACAAGAAACATTGTATGCTTTACAATTATAATTAATAACTATAAAATTAAATGGCATGGTCTTTATGGACAATTCAGCTGGCAATGTGTTTTAAAATTGTAAAACCTGCATGTAAAATTGTGTCAAAGACCAGTTCTTATGATCTCTCCAACAATTCATGTCCTTCATGATTGTTACCTGTAAAATACATACCATTATACAACCGGTAGCAGTATTTGAACAGGTAAATGCCCAGTGTTTAAATGTTACTATATGATAATATTTACTAAGGCCCTTCTCAAGACATATGGTAAGGCTGAGCCTCCGTTAGCGGTCAGCGGACAAAGCCAGCGTACCGGAATTGACCATATCTTACACATTGAGCTCTTTCCTTTCAATAAACATATATAAATCATAGTTCTATATATCCACTTCCCATACAGCAGCTGATAAAACTATGGAAATAAACAAACACTGCTGAATTGTGACGATTAGTTCATTATTCTGATAATGCTTGTAAATAAAGAGAACATCCAGAAAATACATTTTCCGTCTCAAGTCTTTATGCCTGTATTTTTTATTCACGTAGTTGCACTATATCTCTGATGTACTGTGTTGTAACTCCCTCGGGCCTGATGAAGGGTACTACATCGTGAGCTGGTGCTCCTATCCACTCCATTGGCATTTATGGCTGGATCAGTGTGAAATATCCCCCCATAGACCCTTGTAAATCTTTGCCTTAATTCTTTGACTCCGTGACAGCTGCTATATGTCAGTAACTGAGTTTCTACCGTCTTCTGGATATGTGATCATCAAGAAAACTTAATACTGTACTTACATAGCTAGCTCACCGCCTCTGGTTCTCAAGCAGCAGCTGCAAAACACATAAAGGTAAATTTATCAAGGTAATATCTCCCCAGGGGCACAGAGTTTATACAGTGAACGCAAGGTGAATGTACTAGGTACCAGAACCTTACCAATAAACATCCTCTCAAATAAAAAAACAACCTCCCTTTCTTTGTCTGAGGAATAAATATACCAGAAATATATTGAAAACTGACTCCAAATGGCTGGTTTGATTAATGAGTTAATGTTCCAGGCAGTAGACTACTCTACACCATGTTCTAGGACTCCCAAGCATCCCCCTTTCTCCGAGAAGGACATTATTATTTTATTTTCCATTGACTTTGCATAGCAATAAATGATATATCAGCCGCCACTCTTTTACAAAAATGCAGTTTATCTCTTTCAGACATTGTACTTGTACTGAAATTATTTCCCATAGGACATTGGTTGTATTTGTTTGTAAAACTTCATTTTGTTAAAGCTCTGTGTGTTTAAGCTACCCTATACCCTGCTTTGGAAAGAATGAACATGACTATATTATTATTATTATTATTATACTTTATTTATAAAGCGCCGACAGATTCCGCAGCGCTGTACAAGATGAAAATGTTACAGATAACGACAAGTACAATACAGCAATTGACATAAAGATACAAGAGGAATGAAGGGCCCTGTTCCCGCAGGAACTTACAATCTAGGTGGATAAAGGGTGAGGTGAGGACTGCGTGGTAGTGAATGGTGTTAATGTAGGGCGAGATAAGGGTTGTAAGTGGGTGAGACAGAAGTTTTGATGTTTATGTCAGTGGTAGGGTTTGACCCTCAGTCTCAAGGGTTTTTGCCCCAATCTCAATGGCTGAGGGAGAAGAGCTAAAATCTCAGGGTCACACAGTCTGGAGCTGACTCCTTCTAATTCTACTCTGACAGGATCATATCTAAGACTCTCAAGTTGTGCTTTTGCTTCCAGTAATCTTATGGTTGATATGCCTGCTTGAATACAGGTGACTCAATTGTTCTTTTAAATAATGACAAGTCAAGGTTTCCATGAGAACTGGTATTAAAGCCATGTGTTAACAAGTTTGGTGAGTCACTACATAGAATCTTTGCAGTCAGCTTTGCCTCATGAGAGTTAGGTGATCCTGCATACATGCATACAAGTTGGTGATCAAATAATCAAGGTGTGCAGGAATCTACAGGGCGTGACTTGACTCAAACGCACACCATAAATCTTGAAGAATGTGAATAGACGGTGCTCCGTTATTCTGGTGCTTTAGTATTACGGACCAAGTGCTTTGCAAACCTTCACTTATTTTCCTAACCTTCCATTGCTACCCATAGCCGAATCTGCCGGAAATATCACATGGTGGCATACAATCAGTGATATATTTACCAAGGACAGGTCTTAAAAGCATGCCTTCTAATGCAGTCTCCATAGTGTTAATGGACCCATTGACCCCCCCCACTGCCTACAATGGCATCTTACAAGTATGCAAGTAAGGTTTATTGCAAAAATGGGAAAAAACTAGTTTTCAATGCTAAACCACATAGTGCTGTATTAATGCTCACAAGAAACATTTTTTTTAAATTAGACTCTACCTTTAAATCGCTATACGTATTGTCACTACTCCGGTAGCTAGTGTAGTCAGTCATGTGTCATTGCCAGATCTGATGATTTCCCTAACCAGATTATTCTAAAAAGCTGCAAACAAATCTGATGTTTCCTTGCTATTACAGCCAAGATCTCAGGGTGGCAGCGGGCACATCCAATCTGCTTTCTCAGCGATTCAGTTAATGACATTCTCAAAAAGAAGGATATGTGAAAGAGTCTGTCTGCCAAGAAGAAATAGGTGCGATCTAACACACATCGGTAAATTCATTAATATGGTTTACAAACATTCTCAGCAAAATTTCCCATTTTTGATAAGGCAAAGAGGTTTGACACCTGACTGCTGCCTGTTTCACAAAGGAGCAGAGATATATAGATATATAGAATAATATTAATAGTTTAGAGCTTCTTGATCCAAGGAGAAATCCGATTGCCTCTTGGAGTCAAGAAAGAATTTTTTCCCCTGATGGCAGAATTCAAAGTAGCTTAATTAGGGGTTGTTTTTGCCTTCTTTTGGATCAAGAATAGGAAGGTTAGGTAGAAGGGTTGAACTTGATGGACTTGTGTCTTTTTTCAATCTTATTTACTCTGTAACTATGTAACTATATGTACCTCTCAACAATTGTACCGTTCTCTCCACACATAACTGCTGACTGTCCCAGATTGTTCAGGACTTTGCACTGATGTCATACCCCTGTGCTCTTGCCAAAAAATCATTGCAAGGACAAAAAGAGAGGAAACAACATAAATATTAAAAAGCACAGATCTCTGCTCCTGGGTTAAATAGGTAGAAGCTGGGCCCCTCTGTCTGTGCCACCCCAGGCCTTGCAAGAATAGCGCTGACATGGGATATATTTGAATGCGTGTAAACCAGATTGTCCATTATGTATGTTCCTGTAGCCTATGTAACAAATAATTTGTGTAATATACCGTAATCTCGTTAAAATGTTGACATTCGTGAAACTGAATGTGCAGATCTTATAGGAAGGAAAGCCAACCTTCTTGGCTTATTGGGTTAGATGGATTGAATACATGTGTGGGGGAGCCCGGCTCTGCGGCTTTAACATTGAGACAGCATGAAGTCCCAGGTGCGTCAAAGCCCACAATGAGGCCCAACCTGGGTGCACTCCATTGTGATTTTGTGGTGGGATACAAGGGCCACCTTTGCATGGATGCTGTTGATAACATCGGGGATGCCTGTGTACCTTTCTGCTGCATAATTTCTTTTTGCCGATATATGGCACTTTGTTATTATGCTTTGCCCTTGTGCGTTGCACTTTATTTACAGTGCACATGTGTTTTAGCTCTAGTATGTGTTTTATTATTTATGCCCCAAAATATTGGTGTCTGATGCACATTTTCACTGAGACAGGCAGAAGACCCAGATCTTAAAGAATAACCTTTTTGGCGAGGGATGCGAAAGACTGCTTTCGGGTCTGGCGTTCCAAGGGACACTATATATATATTTAAAAGCATGTGTGCATATGTATGTGTATACAGTATGTGAAGATGTGTACATGTGTATGTATATGTATGTGGGGGGGGTGAGCGTATTGAAGTTAAAGGATGAAAAATGGCAGAGAAGCAAGATACAAAAGAAAACGATAAAGACAATAGAAAAAAAAGAAAGGAAAATGTCAGCGAGTGATTCCGAAGAGGGAGGAAAGAAGAGAACTGAAGAAAAAAGATCGCAAGAGGCAGAAAGCAAAGAAAAAAGGGGGAAGGGGACCTTCCTGTGATAGAGACTTTGAGACAAATTAAATATTATAAGTCATAAACAATGTTTTAAAACATGAGAATTGCATGATTTAACGAGTATTAATGTATTATTTTAATATTGTATTTACTGTCCCCCTATTCTAACTGCGCTACGGAGACTGCTGGCGCTATATGAACGTATTCTACATGTAGGCAGTGTGCAAAGCACATTAACGTCTCCGTGAATTCCTCAAATTACTTCAGTTCCATTTAAATTCAGACGGGAGCTGCTTTCAGGTTTATATAAACGTGGCTGCTGGTTATGTATAGCTTCACAGCCGTCTGCGTGCATGTCGGCAAACGTGTCTCCGAAGCGTCCAGACTCCGCTGCCTCCCATACACCGCTAGGCTGATTATGTATTGCCAGCCAGTTGCTATGGGAGTGAATGCAGAGCATGAGGGCGTTAGATAAATGCTGCGAATCATCCCGCGCACTTCACAGCGCAGCCCTGGGAACGCTCTAATCAATTATCCCCGCTGCGTTCTCGCCGCCCACGTGACTCCTTTCCCTGGCAGCTCTACTGTTACCAGGGGCGCCCGGAGCCTGAAGGGACCGCAGAAGAGTACCAATGATTGGGCGAAAGGCAACCAGAGGCGGAGCTTAGCTTCTTCTCCATTGGTTGTCTGAGTCACAGCATGAATCGGAGACAGGGTGACGTCCCTGCTTGCTATTGGCTAGAACCGGGGGTATGGCTGTGGTGTGATGCGAGCGTGCCTATTAATATCAAGTGGAGACAAGGGAGCGTGCGGAAGTCGTGAAAGGCGGCTGATAGGGGAGTGTGTGCTTGATGGGCTGTGCTGGGGATTGCTGCGCGGTTCACTGAGTTCACAGAGCAAGCGCAGAGACCTGGTCCTTATCCCATCATGGAAGTTTATCCTCCATATCACTGCTGACGCCTGAGAATAAACACTGTGGAAGCATTCACTGTGTAATATTCAACCTGCCCAACACAGGCCTTTCCGGTCCTTGAGATTCGGAAAAGAGGCAATTTTTCCTTATTAAATCTATAAAGTAGATACAATTCTGTCATAATACTCCAGATTAAAAAGAAAATGCTTATCATACATTTATATATGTATATTTTTTTGAGACCTGGTATACTGGGTTAGAGTCAGAAATAGTTAAACATTTTCATGATGAAATACAGTAGGTATACATGTCAAATATTCTGGGACCTTTAAATACAACAGGACAGGAGGGAAGTTTATTCCAGAGGAGGAGAAATGCCAGAACAAGAGATCATAGTCTAAAACTAGAGAGTCGGACGCTTACATGCAATGTAAAACATTTTACCTCACTTAGAAGATGGTAGATAAATGGAACACCCTCACAGCAGAAGTGGTAGAGGCTAATACAGTGAGAGAATTTAAACATGCTTGTGGTAGGCATAAAGCCATCCTGAATCTAAAACAAGACCAAGGACAGATGAAGGTCTGAGTCTACATCAGGATAAAGGGTGAGAATAGATGGGCTGAATGATTCTTATCTGCTGGTACATGTACAGTATATGATAGGTGCTTAATTAACGCCTTTTTCCTCCCCTCTGTTTTGCGCCTGCTACAAACTGTAATAATAAATGTAAAAATCCCATAAGCATTTGACGTGAATGTTGCTATATGTAGATTAGTAGCAGATGTATGTTATTAGGAGTCCGATATACCCCGGAGCGGCGGCCGAATGACATTTTTAACTTGCTGTAATTTTGTAGTAGTTGTATTATACAATACGTTACAAAACCTTCTGGTAGATTCTTTCGAGCACCTTTGTTCAAGTAGCATGCAAACGATGCTTCTTTTCAGTGAAAATACGTGACGTTTCGATAGCTGCAGTCTGTCCTGTAGAACAAGCTGATGGTCAAGATACTTCAACAAAACATGTTGGAATGGGGCGTGGATCTCCAAGGCTTGAGGGCCACTAACAGATCAGGATTTAGGTAAATCCATGGCTTGAACACAAGTGATTACATGGGTTCAAAGCTTCCTGACTGAGCTGTTAGTGCTCATACTGGGATATCCAGAAAATCTGGCTGGGTTCTTGTCCTCCTGCCCTGGAGCTTGATACCCCTAGCAGATGTTGATATAGAAAGCCTCCTCTGAAGTACAATATTTATCAATGTATTTAAATGAACATATGCATTGTACATGGCCCTGTTTTATTCAGTCGTCATTCGTCATTTATAGAACTTTCTTAATTTGATAAGAACTGATAAGCATGGTTTCCCGTAGACCAGATATGTCCTACTGGTTTAGTAAAGACTTTGGAGCTGGGCATCATTGAATCATATGTGATGCAGTAGACCATTTTCAACCCAAGCTTTTGAACACAATGTGACCAAAACCAGGATAAATAGCAATAATCTGAACACAATTTTTAGAATGTAACCAAAGGGTTAAAGCTGCCTCTTTTATTTTTTACCCATATCTTCCTGTCTTCTTCCCATCTGGCACACTGGGCATATGCCTGGTGGGCAACTGGCCGACAGCCCCCCATACTTACCTGATCTGCTGCTCCAGAGTGCGTACAAAAACCATAACGTGCGGCTGCTGGCTTTAAAGTGCCAGTTTCGCCAACTAACATGATACCATTATGTAAAGAATCTATTTAATTATATCCATCTACCTGTGTATATATGTATCTTATATTACTGTGACTTTCTGTCTGTCTATATTAGGTAGATTGCTGTTGATGTTCTTTATGACGAACAGATCTCTGATTCAGAATGTAAAAAAAAAGTTTACAGTGAATTCTATGTATTAATAGACTTTGCAGAACTGGGAAGTCATCCTCGGTGCCAAGAACTATTCTCCTCTGCTGAGCTCTCTCAGCAAATAGGAGGCTGTAGATTTGGTAAGGTGTCTACCCCTTACTGAGCATGATGCAAGGAGTCTGGGGGTTTACACAGCCCGATCTCCTTACTGGGCAGCTGGGACTTGGCTGGAAACTGGGGAGGAGTTAGCTATGTAAGGCAGCTGAACACAAGCCTGTGTTACTATCGGTCGTTTAGATCCCTGAACCGGCTTTATCCTGCTTTACTGCAAAGGAGGAGGCACCAGTAGTTACACCTTTCCTCTCTGCCTCAATCTATATATATATGCTAAGTGACAGTCACTGGGAAGCCGGCTGCATGCTTCATACATGAAGTGGGAGAGAAGGAGAGAGGTTCTTACTGGACTACCTTAGGCTTCAAGTGCTTTGCATTGCAAATACGTTAACTGCATTCTCTTCCTGATCTGCAAGATAAACCGATCTGGTTTGTGAACCTGCTGGTGGATGAGAGAAGTCTTGTAGCCTCTGGAGGTAGTAGCACAGAAGTGATGAGCTGGGAAAGGCTGGTGGAGCTCTAAATCAGCTTACTTGGCATTATACATCTGGACTTTTCATTTGCAAAGGATCCGATTGTGTGCCTTGGCTGTATTGTCTGGGAGCAGATCATTGCTGCAAGGAGACCACCATCACTACAGGAAAGATATCCAAACACACTGCAGAAACCATGATGCAAATATCTGACACCTACAACCAAAAGCATTCCTTGTTCAATGCCATGAACAGGTTTATAGGTGCAGTGAACAACATGGACCAGACTGTGATGGTGCCCAGTTTGCTAAGGGATGTTCCTCTGGACATGGAGGTAAAAGAAGAGGTGGTCAACAATAGCAATGGGGCAGCCAACTACTACAACAGGAGAGACATGCACGGCTACTACATCCTGCTGAAATCCATCAGGAATGATATTGAGTGGGGGGTCCTGCAGGGTGAGGACAGAAAAAAGGACAAAATAACCAGCATGGACATTAGCAGGCTGGAGGATGCAGATGGAGAAGAGGACCTGGAGAAGCAGTTCCACTATCATCTCAATGGACTCCACATTGTCCTCAGCAAGCTAACGAGAAAAGCCAACATCCTCACTAACAGATATAAAGAAGAAATTGGATTTGGAAGCTGGGGACATTGATGTCTGACACTAATTGTTGTTTCATTATTATTATTATTATTATTATTACAGGAGTGGTGGGATGCGGACTGTTTTTATATAATTATTTTTCTATGTTCTCTTGTTTTGCTGAGGGTTTAGAGTGTGCAATAGAGTAAAAGACAATGGAAACATGGATTAGAATTGATACAAAGAAACCTTCTGATTGACTACAGCTAATTTAGATTGCCAAGGCACAAAAGGGTAGGGCGGAGATCTAAACTACAAGAGTGTAACAACATTTCCTGTAATACACCCCACAGTGTGTCATTATTTGTGCAGTGAATAAGCACCTCTTCACGACTGCACCTGTTAACCCTTTGGCTGCCAAGAGGCTAGCACAATCCTTTCTGGCTAATAACCTAACGATTCTTATGTCCTTTTCTGATGCAACTGGGCCAGTGATTGCAACGGATAACACCCAAAGTGGGTTATTGAAAGGGTTAACTATACTTAATAATCAAAGTAGTCAACACACTAATCTTTAACGGAACCTGAGTTTAAGTGGAAGTGTACCTTGTTTGTTCAGTTCTGGGGTGTCTGGTTTTAGGGGAGCTGTTGGTTGCCTATGGATGGGGTGTGGTAGAAGAGAATGCTACTGAATATTGCATCAGGCAGCCTTTCCTGTTTTGCACTATTTATTTTGTATCTAAAGACAATGTATATATGTAATGCTTATTTTTTGCACTGTCCAATCCATGGTTGAATTTCTACAAGGTTTGCTATAAATGCAGATGGCATGTTCCCTTTGTGTGATCTCTTGGCAAGCACCTACCATTGTCTTGAGAACTTACAGAATTACCAGGCAACTGAGGCACCTTTATGACCAATGACAGCAGCAGCTTGTAAATTCGAACCATCTTGGAACTAAATGACACATCTAATACATGTTTCCTTAAGATGTTGAAATGTTCCTTTTACTCATGATCGTACTAACGCAGCTTTTTTTAATTTCACTGTATATTATATTTTAATAAATTCACAAAAAAATGTTTTAACTGAATGTTTGATTTATTGATATAAAGAAACATAATCCATGTAATTACAAGGAAAAATTTGGGATATACCCATTGTTCTGCGTATAGATACATAAACCAAGTATGCATTACTGGGTCCTAGTGAAACCAACATACATCTAGCTGGTATGTATTTCAATTGCATTTTGGCAGAATGTGCTATTGTGTTCTACACGAGTCTGCTGCTTTAAGGAAATCGCTTGTGCATCACCACACACTTTCTACCACAAATTAATTTCTGGGCAGAAAAGTGCTCAAACAATGGATTGTTAATTCCCACCAGCACTGCAAGAGTTAATCTAAGTACACCGGCTCAATACAAGGGATTTTCTTTGTCCTAGATGAATTGTGATGTCAATGTCCCCACTCTCAACCACATAGCTGACATTTTTTGTCATAGGCTCACTGCAGTGCCGGCTTGCTCGGTGCGCTAGATTGCTGCCATGCCTGTATGCTCAAGCTCTCCACGGACAGAAGCATATAGTCTTCAGCTGTTCATTGCCACTCCTTGCACTATAAAGAGAAATCTAAACCACAAAGTGGATGACTGTTGTCGTGTTTTGTACCGAACGGTCGCGGGATCTATCTAGCCTTTCTTCAAAATTAATTCTCACAGTCCAACAGTGTTCCTGAAAGTCTCATGGGTCTTGTATTGTTCATACGATGCAAGTTAGTTAAAAGTTACAATCCTAACACAAACCCTGCATTTTTGTGTACACCTTATAGGCAGAGTGTAGAACTCGAGCATCACATTTATAGCTCAGGGCCCATAATTTAATCTTCATAAGACAAAACCATGCACCAAATAACATTCCGATTGTTTACTATGAAAAAAGGTACATTCAATGGTTCTTCTGTAGTCTCAAATACTATGTTTCTTTATGTACAGTCATGTGAAAAAGAAGGCACACACTCTTTCAATTCTATGGTTTTACATATCAGGACATAATTATTTGTTCCTTAGCAGGTCTAAAAAAATAAGTAAATACAATCTCTGATGAACAACAACACATGACATATTACGCAGTGTCACGATTTAGTCAACAAAAATAAAGCCAAAATGGACAAGCCATGTGTGAAAAACTAAGTACACCTTATGATTCAGTAGCTTGTAGAACCACCTTTAGCAGCAATAACTTGAAGTAATTGTTTGACTTTATCAGTCTCTCGCATTGTTGTGGAGGAAATTTGACCCACTCTTTACAGTATTGCTTCGGTTTATTGAGGTGCAACACCGAGATTCTTTTCTTTTTCAGTCATTGTGTAGTAGATTTGCTGGTGTGTTTGGGATCATTGTCCTGTTGCATGACCAAATTTCGACCCATAGCATAGCATTCAAAGAGGGTGTACTTTCTACTTTACACCACTGTATAAGGCCTTATTCTGGTTAATAGTATATAATGTTTAATCTTCAATGTGATCTGTGCTCATTGATAGCCTTCTTCAGTGCCGGCGGGTGGCAGAATTCCTAGAGGTTTAATGAGACACATATGCACTGAAAGCACTCCCATTGATTTGAATGGAAGCACTTTCCTGCCAGTCAGCGGATGAAACTGGCATGAAAATAAATCACAGTAGGAGCTGCGCACTTCAGCTCTGGAGCTGCAGATACTCCAATGGAAAAAGTTTTTTCCTGTCTGCAAATTAATGCGTAATAAACTTTAATATGTATTATTCTTTAAAGGGTCTGCATAGGGTCACTTTGGAGTCCTTTCAAGCCATAAAAAAGTTCTCATTGTCAACAATGCATGGGGAATACGGTAACTCACACTTATACTGTAACTAAATAGGTGCCGCACATTAAAGAGACCTTCAGTTTGGAGAAGGTTGTGGTGCTGCCCTGTTTACAAAGCTGTTTCGACTGTATTGCATCCCCATGGTCCCCAGGTGGAAAATGATGCTGCATTTGAGGTTAGCAACAGTGGAGAGCTATGTATGCTCATACACTTACGCCAACTTGAGAATAACCTCCCGCTAGGAACCAGTATGTATCCATAGAAACCAGCTATAGCCATAGACACAAAAGTGTGTACTTGACTATAGTAAGAAGTTTTCTAACAGAAGTGTAAGTTTTGGGGGAAGGTAGACAGATTTTCCTGTTCTAGGGAGTATGCCAGAACAATTCCAAGACGTAGCGTGCCTTTGTCCATTTGTTGAGCCGGTTTGTGCTGTGGAATCATTACAAAGAAATGCTAATTTACTCAAAACCAACAGAAGGACCAGACAGCATGTCAGACCCCATGTCATGTTTTTTCCCAGGAGCTAATACTCCCAGGATTACATCTCTTGAAGCAATTTAAAGGAAACTATAGTTTGACAAGTGAATAGGTGCCTCCCCTCAGGTTAATATGCATTAAATGAACAATTATGGCTGCTAGGTTTGTTGAGAGACAGACCTGTTATGCTGCATTACACAAAACACCAGTAGGAAACCAGCCAGTTTCACTGCAGACATTCTTTAAGCCAGTAAGTGATGACTCACATTTGCGCATCAGAAACTGGATTCCCATAACTATGATGGTAAAGGCAATTAAGATAATAGGCTGGAGATTGTGGCAAATGTAGAAGGTGATCTTTCCCTAACTTTATTGCAGTTGACATATCCTGTTTTCAATACGCACACAAAATCTAATACTACATGCAAGATCTTCTGTAAATTTATATGAAATGTTTTTTTCACAACAGGTCAGTATAAACATTTTATATATATATATACAGTGCTGGCCAATGGGTAAGAGAACCCAAGCTAGACCTAAAGGTTTCAGTGGGACTACCACACTCAACGATGCTGCTAGATGGCCTGAAGCTCCAAGTGTTTCAGTGGGCAGCCCTCAATGAAGACTGAAGCCTTAAGTACATTTCAGCCTTAAGTCTCACATTAAGTCAAACTTATCCAGTAGCTTTTTTATCATGTATATTAGCATCCTTTCTATACTATCTCGATCCATCACTTACCTTTCTGAAGACCTTCTTCTTGCAGGCTTCCATCATGGTGCACCCGATCTCACTGCAGTGCCGTAATATGATGTCATATGCCGGCCCTCAGCTTTACTTGCATCGCAAGGGAGCAATGAAACGCAAGGTCACACACTCAGCAGTAAGTTTAGGCACTCCACTGTTTAGACGAAGATCAATGATCTTCCCAACAGGCTCTGCTCCTTCAGCAGTGGGCAGACCATCCCACCACAGATGCGCCTACCTTGTATATAGACAGTGCCAGCCCTGGGTGGGGGCAGCTGAGTGGGTGGGTAAAGTAAAGTGCTGCCTAGACATGCTAGGCCAAGATACAGCACTCTGGGTGAGAGGCTGTCCACATGGTTCTGCTTTTTTGGAGTGCATGAGAGGCCAGAATAACGCAAAGAGATTTGTTGGGATAGAGAGGTGCAGAAACGCTTCTCCTCCTCCACCACTCTATCTGGAAAGAACATGTCTTGGGGCAAGTTCAATTTCTTTTACTCTACTCTACATTTTATTTACATACACCAATCAGCCATAACATTAGGACCACTGACGAAGGTGAAGTGAATAACACTGATAATCTTGTTATCATGGCACCTGTCTGTGGATGGGATATATTAAGCAAGTGAACATTTCTTCCTCAAAGTTTTACAAGCACATCTGAGAAAGGATCTGAGCAACTTTCACAAGGGCCAAATTGTGATGGCTAGACGATAGGGTCAGAGCATCTCCAAAACTGCAGGTCTTGTGGGGTGTTTCCTGTCTGCAGTGGTCAGTACCACTGTAGACCGGGAACAAAAGTGGTCCATGGAATGAAAAAGCAGTGAATCAGCAACAGGGTCATGGGCAGCCAAGACTCATTGATGCACATAGGGGACAAAGGCTGGCCTGTGTATCTCAACTTGCTGAAAAAGTTAATGCTGGTTCTGATACAAAGGGGTCAGAACACACAGTTTGTTGCGAATGGGGCTGAATAGCCGCAGACCAGTCAAGGTGCCCATGCTGACCCCTGTCCACTGCCGAAAATGCCTACAATGGGCACGTGAGCATAAGAACTGGACCACAGGGCAATGGAAGAAGGTGGCCTGGTCTGATGAATCACGTTTTCTTTTAGATCACGTGGATGGCCGAATGCGTGTGCCTGGAAAACACATGGCACCAGGATGCATCCATGGAGGCCCCATCTCGAAACTTACAAGATCTGCTGCTAACGTCTTGGTGCCAGACAGCATAGCACACCTTCAGATGTCTAGTGGAGTCCATACTTCTGCACCAGGAATTTCACGTGTACAACAGTTCCACAGAATAGCCGACAATCAGTAAATTATGAGAAAATGCGATAAGTGCTGAACAGATGCCGATATTATAGATTTCTGCTCTTTCTTAAGGTTATTATTTATACATTATTAATTGATATTGCCCCATAAATTGTGGATTATCTATCCACACATGCCTAGTAGCCACCGAGCTCTGGGGAGGCTAAATGCTCTAATGAATAGTCTTTATTGGGCATTGAGCTCCATCATATTTTGAAGCTTATAAAGCGAGTTAACATACCATTAGGACGAGGGCCACCCCCATATGCACATCTCCCATATATAAGGCAGTTTTTACAATCTACACAATGTGCCTTTGATATTACCTGCACGATCCTTCCTGATGTTGACAGGCTAATGCTCTCATCGCCTAACAACCAGAGAGAATTGTGAGATAGGCATTTCTTGTTATGCTGTTTGTTGTATTGATTTTCTGCTCTTACTAAGCATCTTGTCATCTGACTATTTGTCTAGATATATAACTCCATTAGCTAATGGCAAATTAGTCACACTCTTGGTTAATGAGTCCCTTGACTTATTACAAAGCACTCATGCCTTTAGCATGTTTTTGAACCTTCCCTCTGAATTATAGAGCAATTATTTTTCTGTTTCCCACAAATGATCAACAAAAATGCTGCAATCTGCAGTAAGCAACTAAAAGGCTCTCCTTTCTGTTTGCTTCAGTAGGCATTTTTAAAATGTTTTTATTTTCTGTGTAATTATTTTAAGCATATTATTAAAAGAAATGTTAGCTTCACTGCTATTTATAAATAAATATAAGTATAAATCCATGATATGACGGGATATGTAATAGCCCATTTTGGACAAAATTGCAGATGTATAGGGGAATAAGATATAATAAAAAAAATACATGGTATAACAGGAATTATTAAAATTGAGGGAGCAACCTTCCAAGTAAAAGTAGACTATAAAAAAGGAATTCCTTTCTGCAACCAAAATTTAAGTTTCATTTAGGTATAATAAAAATGTAAATAGTTCTATTTAGCACCCATTGCTGTGCATAAAATACACAAAAAAAGCAAAAATATTAAAAGAAATGAGTAACTCCAAAATAACGAGATGCATGCTTTGGAAATTACACTGTCCTGCAACATAAACACTGCACCAAGCATACCATTTGAAAAATATTTGTCCACTATTAGCTGTTACATATTATCAGTAAAGAGAACATTAATATAGGTGTTCAGAGAGAAAGATACGCCAGTGGCCTGTTTTTGCAGGTAGCTGCCCCAATGTCTGGCTTTTGCAGCAGTGGGGATCAACAGCCCCATCTGTTTGTATGCATTGTACCCCATTTCTATGTCTTACCCCCTCAGTCAAAGAAGTTTATTTACTGACTTTCCCAAGGATTATGGGTTTATAGACCATGTGTTTCGGTTGGGTTTTGGGGAACTCCCTTTCCTCCCTGCCTCGGCCTAACCGGGACCTAGGCACAAATCCATGGAACTGTACAGCGGATAGGAATCGTGGCGATGCCCACCGAGGACGTCCTTTGTTCCACCACACAGCTCTTTTGGAGTTATGTTGTGCTCGTGGGGGGTCACCATCGGAAGTGGTTACAGAGAGGGATCTCATTTGGGAAACCTGGTTTTATTACCCATCCTTAGAACCGGGGTTTACCCAGCTGCGGCTCTGGAGCTCTGGCCCGGCTATCATATGGACTATTCCTGGAGGCACTGTCGCTCGGGGTCCGACGCAGGGTCGATTTATGGAACATAACCTCCCGGGACCCAAAGCTCTCCCCAGGTACCCTGGGATTGCCACCGCACCCTCAGGATCACACCGAAATAGTGACTCTTTGTCAGGTGGGCATTGCTAGACATAGAACTGTATGGAGGCACCGGGCTGTCTGGTAGTTGATTGGATTATACTCGTTATCTGATTATATGTGTGTATAAATATCTGCACTGTTCCCAATAAACCTACATTTGTTTGCACCCTATACAAAGTCTCAACTAGTGCGCGGGTGATCACAACGGGTTAATCCCTTGAGCAATTAAGCTTTTAGCGCCAAGGAAGATCTCTATGGTGGAGCTACTTGGTCGGAGTACGGGTCTCCGTCACATGGTGATCCTCTGATTTTCCATGACCGGCTCAGGAAGCTGTAAAATAGGCCTGTGCTATAGCTTTTGCCTTTGGTTCTGTTCACGCTCAGCTCTAGTCACCCCCAAAACTGGGGTTTAACGCTGATCAAAAATAGATGGTGGGATTCGACACCACAGAGATAGTCAAGTTGACAACTTATTTATAACATGTTTCAGATAAGTGATACATTTAAACATAATTTGTATACATTTCTTGCTTTTTTCATAATTTGTTGAATTTCATAAATTGTAGAATGAATGATAGAAATGCATGCAAGACAGTCCTAGACACAAATACTACTGGTTCTCAAAGAACAAAGAGAAAAAATATTTTAAAAATGTGTGTGGGAGGTGTAGGGTGGATCACTGCCAGGAAAAGGAAGCATAGGTTAAAAACTAGATCGAGCAACTGTGGAAACTGTGGTGTAACCACAAAATATTCCCTCTAGATTAACTAATTTGAGCAGGGCCCTCCTCACCTAATTTGTTATGCTATGTACTACTTGTTATGTCCTGTTTAGCTATATATATATATATATATATATATATATATATATATATATATATATATATATATATATATATATATAGCGCTACGGAATATGGAGGCACTATAAAAACCAATAAGTAATAATATTGTATTTTTGTTATTAAAGCCTTCTTTAAATCTTGTCAGTAGTGTACCAGTGTTGTATCATTGATCCTGTCTGTTTATCTCTCCTCGCCTTTCTGTTAATTCTACTCCTCTTTTTTATTGCACACCCTCTTTCTGTTTGCTTCTCCTCCATTCTCTTTATCTCTCTCTCTTTGGGGCTTTACTGTATTGTTGTTTGCCTGCATACATAGAATAAGCTAGAAATTTGCTGTTTATTGAGGAACCCAGAAGAAAAGTCACTCCAGTGTTATGTTATTGATTAGGCACATCCCTAGGGTCCACCGATCTAAGGTCACATTGTCCTCCAACAAGTTTTCCCTTTTTTGAGGATTAGTCTCTTTTTACCACAGGGGTGTCAAACATCTTTTTCATGCGTGTTTTTTTGTACCTTTCCTCTGAGTGATATTCTTATACCAGAAGCAACAAAAACGTTAAAAGTTCAGGAGCTGAGAATCTTAATGCCACACTGCAAATAGGCATATCAGTTGCAATATGTAAACAATAAGTATTTAAATGCCTTGACATTGCTAATGAAATAATGACAAATACACTTTTCTTCTAAGAAGCAACTTGTATCTAGACTTTGAGTGACAGAGAGTTCAAAGTCAAATCACCTAAACATGAACTGAATATATGAGAAGTGCAGGTTATTATCCTTTAACCTAAATTCCTCTCATTTTAAAAGCTGGTGTGAAATATTATGCCACAACCGATCAGTGCTAACATTTGCCTATGTTTTTTATTTATGTAGGTTGTATTGAAATAGAAAGTCCGAGAATTCATTCATTAAATAGAAACTTCCAGGCAGGTATGCAGGAGAGTTGCGGTTCAAACTCTCTAACTTCACTATGCATTATCGAGGGCTAGTCCTTGTAAATGTCTCCTGCTAGGGAGGCTTAACTGGCTCGAGATAATGCTTGCTTCAACTGGGGGGATTATTTTACCTGGGAACTGTCTGTTCCATGCATGAAACGGATATCCCTAAATAGAGAAGAATGAGGTTGGGGTCCGGGAGGCAGAGAGAGAGAGTGGGGTGTGGGTATCTACCCTTCTAAGCTTTTAGTACATCAATATTAAATTAGTTATATGTAATAGGAGTGAAAGATGTTGTTTATACTGCACATATTTTCTACTATTTGATACATTTTGTGATTTATGTTAAAATTTTGTGAGATGATTGTGTAATGCTTAGCATTAGGCAAATCCACCTTTAAGTTATAAGTTCAACACTTCTGCTTTCATGAAGGTAAACGTTAAAAGGCTTTGCAAACCATAGGCATGTCACTGTATCATCCGTAAAAAAACACTCAATTTATACCTGCCAGCAATTTTTCTAACATACTGCCTTCCGAAATGCATCAAGGTCTCAGTGACAGAGACAGATACGCATATCCAGGCAGTAATTCAAATCAAGTGCCTACCAGCATCGTAACCATTTTTATCATTTGATACATATCTCTTCCCCATAAGGACCTGACCTTGCTTTGAATACAGGTTGCACCCTAAGATATGGTTGATGATTTTAGACCACAAATCAAATTCACATACATATATAAACAAGATATTTGCCTGTGTGTACAAACAAATGAAATCTGTTTGGTTATGTACACGGAACTCAATATTTATGTAACAAGTATGTGCTCTGAACATAAATTGCCATTATTTTTTTAAAAAATGTAACCGATAACTGTAGCGAAACCAAATAAAAATCTTGCTCAATGGTAGATAAAGAGAAAGGAGTAACATGGTGAGAAAAGGGATAGAGAAAAAGAAAGGAGTGATGAAGTAAAATAGGAGGAGAAATGGGAGAGATAAGATATAGAAAAAGAGGAGATATAATGAGAAAGGAGAAGGGAAAACAGACAAGAGAGAGATAAAAAGAACAAAGATATAAAAAGAAAGGGAAGAGCTAGAAAGGAGAGATAAAGAGAAAGAGGAGGAGGCATAAGGGAGAATGGGGGAGGGGAGAGATAGGGGAAAAAGAAGAGATAAGTAGAAAAAAGAGAGATAAAGAGAAAGGGAAAGAACAAAGAGAGGGAGATATCAAGAGAAAGGGGGTAATGTGAAAGGAAAGAGATGGATGGAAAGGGGTAGATAAGACAGGGGAAGTATTAGAAAGGGTAGAGAGAGTGTGTTTGTGTTTTGAAAGCATTTGTTTGTTAGGGCAAATATGCCTAAGGGCAAGCAAGTGTGTGAATGCAAGGCAAGTGTCATGAGCAGGCAGTAGTAAGGGTAGTCTATCTGTTCCTGTTTTGGGCCTAAAGGGTGTAGAATGAATAAAGGGTGCTGGGCATATCCTATAATTGCAATTTAAGGTGGCAAAAATCCTTGCAGCAGACCTGACCCCACCCATCTGCTCAATACTTTTTGTGGGTGGTGCCAATCAATAATCTTCATGGGCAGTGCCGGTGCCACAAAGCCAGGAACTTCACCTCACCTGGAGAGACCAAAGCACAGACATTCTTGTGAAGTCTTTAGCCAGGTAAGCTGGCAAACTGTTTGGGCACAAATAGCTTCCCAATGCCACATTTGTGCCCAAACAGTTGAGGGGGAACTTAATATAGAGCGACTCCACACCTTTTTAGCGCCACATCTGCAGACTGATCATGACTTTGGCAGGTTTTTTTTTTGTTTGTTAGAAAAGGCGGATTAAGCAAGGGAGTGGGACCAAAACAAGAAGGGGTGGGGTTTACAGAGAAAAGGGTATGGCCTGGGCAGGAAAGGGTGGGGCAAATTAAGATTAGGGTGTGCAAGGGTTTAGTCAGGTCTAGGGCTGAAAAAAACCTAAATACACCACTCCGTTCCTCGAATCAAGGAATATGGTGTGCCGGAAGTTCTGCTCTTTTGCAGAAGTGCGCCCGGAGCATGGATGTGTGTGAGCATGGATGAGTGTGTGTGCATGAGATGGAGTATGTGTGTTGGCCTGAGTATGTAAGTGTGTGTAAAAATGTGTGCAAGTGTGTATGTGAGCTATGGGGGATTGGGGCTGACGGAGAGGCGCCAAATATATGATTCAAGAGGCCAGATTCACTGAGTGGACAAAGAAAGAAGAAATGGGAAGCAGAGGACAAAGAAAGAAGACAGGAGAAAGAAGAGAAAAAAGCTGCGGGAAAGGAGGCAGGGACACATGAGCGTGGTTTTGGTGGATGTGGCAGTGGTGGCGGGGCAGCATTTCATCCTCGGACACAGGCAGCACAATGTCTTGGGCTGGCCCTGGCGTCAATAAAACAGTTAAGTTCCTTTTATCAGTTTTACCACCCTATCATTAAAACATATTTTATTTTGTGCACTTTAACAAAATTATACAATGCGATTATCAAAGGTCTTTTATCAAACAGTGATGCAATTAGGTTCAATAAAATATTTTTTTGTGCTAGAAAAATATCAACCTCCTGGTAATCCATGGCATATATACTGTTAATGTGTTAAATGTCATAGCAAAATACACCATGTGTTAATTTTAATATGGGAAGCGCTGAAGGTTATTTTGAAAGCACTTTTCTTTGTAATCGCAAACAGTGCCAGAAAGATCACGCCAAAGGTCTGTATGCTTATTTCTAGGAGTATTCAATTTGTAACTCATTACATACTGCTGGGTAACCAGATAAGATACGAATCAGAATATAGATCTGATAAGATAAGAAAAATAACAGATGCAATTTAAGGGAAATTGCCAACAGCAATCTAGGATTTTTCTGTTTTCAATAGAAAGTATATTACAAGAGTATATTGTTAGTTTGTTATATATTTTCTTGTATTTACATTATTTCTATTTTGTATAATTATTGTGTATATTTTTTTATTTATATTATTCTTTACTTCAAGCAAAATAAGATTGTCCTATGCCAAGAAAGGATAAATACAGTGGATAATCAATCTTTAACTTCTGGAGCCCCACGCCAGGGAGATGTGACTCCTTCCCTTCCCAGTCAAAAGACCAGTGGGAAGGCCAAATCTTCGGTGAAAGAGAGGAACCCATGATGCCTTCAAGGGGAGATGGTGACCAAAAGGCCAGTGAATCCCTATTTCTGATAAACTGCGACTTTGGGGGACCCTGCTGAACTGCGGCCCTTTCAGTGCAGAGAAACCATCCATGTATTGTATATTATATTCTATTAAAAGATCTTCAATCAAAGAATCAGTCACGATAGTGTAATACTTGAGGGTAAAGAACATTTTAAAAAGTGCAATTAAGTCCTCAGTCTGGCTTTAAAAAAAAAATGATAGGACTGGTCAAGAAAGAGAAAATTTTGAGTCCAGAAGTTTCAGTGTATTTACCAGCAACAACCACATGCATTGAAATGATAATCATATCATAAAACCAAATATGTGTAGTAAACCCAGGTTGGACCTCCTTGGTGCCCAGAAGCACCTTAAGCAGACTTAAGGCCAGCAAACTGTGTTTCCCTCCTTCTTATAATGCTGACTTGAGGGCTGGGTATGCACAGTTGCACTGGAAATGTTAGGTCCCCAACTGCTTTTTGGTGGAGGAAGGTGCTGCTGTCCTTCTGGCTACCATCTCCTGTTTTAGACATCATTGATTCATCTCTTGAGGGAGTCCAGAGGATGTAACAGGTAGCAAGAAGGTGTCAGAAATGGTTCAGACAACACAGGAATGAGTTTGCCTAACAAAGGGATACATTCTATGGTCATAGACCAGAAAGGCTAATAACTTTATTCCATGACAGGACATACGTATTTTATGCAGGGCTGATGTCACTGCATCACGCAGCTCAGAAGAGATATTTATCGACAATGTCAGCTTAAACATAGTATTTAGAGGCAACAGGCTAATAAGTTAGGTGTGAAGGTGTTTTTTTAAGAGAACGGATAGGTTTCACAGCCTCATTCTACCTTGCATGTGAGATTAAGCTTATTTTACAGTTCCATTATAACAATATTTATAGGCAGCAAACCTGTTGTCATTAGGGAACACGGAAGAATTGGACTCTTCTGTATTAAATGAAAAACTGAATGTTTATCTGTAGTTGTAAAGCATTAACAAGTCACAAACCAACAAGCAAGCGAAAGCTATTTGCATGAATTAGAGCCATAGCAGCAGAAATAACCAGTCCACGCTAGGGGAGCTTCTACATCTGTCCATAGCAAATACCAAAGAAACGTGGCTCCTTGATTCATCCATGAGTGGACATAGGTGCCATTTTGCATATTATGCAAACATTTTTTTTTTTATATCTGTCCTTAAAGGAGAATTACCACTGTTTTCTTTTTCGTTTGGCATTTGTAGTCCATAGTAATGTGACCCTAGCCACTTGTTGTTAGCTGAAGCAGTGTGCTGGAGTACTTACCTAAAGTTTTGCATGTGTATGGAGATTTAGTTCAACTAATGAATATATATATGCATTCATTTTCTTTTAAGCTTATATTAAATTATTTTACATGTCCCTGTATTTTTGAAGACTGAAGAATAGTGTGAATCCCTTCCAGATGTACACATTCTTTGCAGCATTCCTGTTGGCTTAATGATTAAAATTAACGTTATTAAAGAGAACTAAATGGTGACTAATTACCTGTCTCTGTCATTTAATAAATGTAAGTTTTTGTTGTGTTCAGCTGATAAAAGCAGAGGCTGTATTGAAGAGATACAAGCAAGTACACATATAAAACTTCCTCTTATGTAGCCCTAATGATACATGACCATACCTGGGATTTTAACCTAGAGTCTCTGGGTCAAGACTGTTTCCTGGGTCTCTGGGTGATGTGCTGGTTAAAAAGGGGTAAAATTAGGTAAACAGGTAAAAATATGTAGAATGCAGATGTAAATAACTCTAGAGAGGGTTACATAAGGCCCCTAGGATTTGTGTTGACCCTCCCTGCACGACTCCTGTTTCCCAATTTCCACATCACTCATTGAGCATGTTGCAATGGAAGCAGTTGCTAACTTATGTTGCAGCAGAAAAAAATATATTATTTTCGTCCTTTTTTTAAAAAAATTTCGGCATTTTGCCGATAACGCCCTTTTTGGCCGATATATTTCGGCCACCGATATATTGGTGCATCTCTAATGTGATGTAAAAGAAAAACTGATTCATCAGACCAGGTCACCTTCTTCATTGCTCTGTGGTCCAGTTCTTATGCTCACTTGCCCATTGTAGGCACTTTGGCCAGAGGTCAGCATGGGCACTCTGACTGGTCTGTGGCTATGCAACCCCACATGCAACAAACTGCAATGCACTGTGTGTTCTGACCCCTATCAGAGCCAACATCAACTTTTTCAGCAATTTGAGCTACAGTAGCTCATCTGTTGGATTTGACCGCACGGGCCAGCCTTCACCCCCCCCCCCACATGCATCAATAAGCCTCCCATGACCTCATCGCCGGTTTTCCTCCCTTGGACCATTGTTGATAGGCACTGACCACTGCAGACCGGGAACATCCCACAAGAGCTGCAGTTTTGGAGATGCTCTGACCCAGTCGTCTAGCCATCACAATCTGGCCTTATCGAAGTGGCTCAGATCCTTACGCTTGCCCATTTTTCCTGCTTCTAACACATCAACTTTGATGACAAAATGTTCCCTTACTGGCTAATAAGATTATTAACATTATTCACGTCACCTGTCAGTGGTCATAATGTTATGGCTGATCGGTGTATACAAGATGCACACGAGGTCCAAGTGAAGAAGTGTGTCTTTCTTCAGTTGTAATGATGACTAACAAATTCAAGGAGGATTTATTGTGTCTCAACTGTTTGAATCACTGTAAACCCTAGGGATTTATTTTCAGAGATTAGCAAAGAGAGGGCTTGCTATCCGCTTAACCGCATTAATGACATAGTAATATCTTGCATTACAATATATAATTTCCGGGTATATTCTTACAGATCGTTTCACCTTAACAGGTCAACTCAACACTGAAGAACCAGCTCAAATCTAAATGTATAATTTGAAGTAATATCACCAGTTTTAATAAAACGATCTCAGCCTAAAGAACCTCTGATGAATCCAGGTCTCATTCTCTCCATTCTCTGTTCAACACAATCTACATAATATAAACGATGGGAATTATTTCTGACAGAATAGACAATCAATGCAAATTAAAATTGCGATTTACTTTCCTTTTCCCAAGAACTTTGCTCTTCTAGATATATTTAAATTACCATTAAAAAAAGCCCATGGGTCTAATCAAGTGGAGCAGGTTAACTATTCCACAGATGAAAAACTAAAAGCTTTGTTTCAAAGAATAATGTGCGTAATATTAATGTCATTCAGGTCAGCTTCACCTGTGGCTCCCATGATCCTCTTCAGTGCTTTACTGAGGTCACATTTTTATTTTTTAACGTGAGAATAATATTGCGATTGGTGCGGCTGATCCAGATGTTCAGTGTAGGGACTCCCATAATTCTGGGTGATAAAGATCTGCCTTAATAATGAAATGTGCATTTGATGTTGGTAGTTCTGCTAGTGGTTCTCTCTCCATTAAATGCAAGGGACCTTGGCCCAATTTCCCACAACCAGACACTGTATTAAAAGATGAGCGGAAATCTTTGTCTGCGCTGAACTATCGTGGGCCCAGGTACCCATGTCTTGGTAGCAAATAGCCTGCTGTTTTTTCACATGAAGGGGCCTGCGGCTAACTGCCCATTCTGTGCAATATGTGATTGACTCCTGCATATTGTATATCCATTTTGACTTATAATTTTACTTAATTAGCATAAAACACAAGTGATATTAGAATCATGATACTGATTTGTGTATTAAGTATGTAGACCTGATTTAACACATAGTGCTATGTTATTCAATATATATATATATATTGTGAGACTGTGAACCCCCATTCTGTGGAAATTCCATGCCGGCTTTTCCAGGAGGCTAGAAGTCTGCAGGATCCGGTCAAGGATTCCTATGGGACCGGTGTCAGGCACAGGTGCCGGGTATTAAAAACCCCTGGAGCCTGATACTCAGAGAGACTGTTGGGGGAAGAGGAAGTTTGCCTGAGCTCCCAGGGCAAGGAGAGGCCCTGAAGAAGACCATCCCAGAGCCAAGTGAGGCATTACCTGCCTGGACCTGTGTGTGCTGTCTGGGGGAGGTTTTCCAGAGCCTGGCATTGCTGGGTCTGGTGGGGACGTTGAGGTAGTGTGTGATTAGGCTGGTCAGTCTAGGCCAGCATCGTACAGTTAGAGAGGGCTCCAATTGGGAGCTAAGTGTTTCTTTTTATGATTTGGTTTTGGGGTTTGAGTTAAAATAAAGTGCTGTTTTGCAACAAGCTGGTGTTCCCAACTCTGATTTCCCTAGAGGACTGTGCTTAGGACATCTAAATGTGACATGTATGGCCCTCATGCTACAGGGTTTGTCACAATATATATATATATATATATACTGTATATACACAGTCACGCACACATAGAGAAAAGGCTAAATAAAAAAGTGACTGTTAGTTGCTATTCTCAGATCTTAGATAATGTAACTAAAGTAAGAAACATATAATCTGTTTAAATTAGTTTCAGTTGTGACGTGTTATTTCTTTAAATAGCTGCAATAGTGAGCACCAGAAAACCCATTACAAAGCTAAAACTGTAGGTGTATATGGCTAGTTGTGGCCATTTTACCCCTTTTGAGTTCCAACATTGGAAAATGGTGACCGAGGGCAGTTAAGGATTTCTCAAGCCCCAGTGCCAGCACAAACCAGATTTGTAAAATGGGAGTTAGGGGGCCATGGCATAGATTTTACCTTTTGTAAATGCCAGCTACAATTGTTGAAGAAGTAAGTTTGCGTTTTCACATTTTCATAAAGCCTGACAGTTTTTAGTGGCTGTCACTCAGCGATATGAACGTGTGACACACTGCAGTTACTAACCTCCCAGATATCTTTATCTATATTTATGAGCTAATTAAATGCAGGAAGATCTCTGCACTGGGAACATGTGTACCCCCCGACCCCCCCCCCCATCATCAACGTATGAAGCGTGAGAGCCCGGGATGGGCAACAAGCGTGACAACTAGTGTGCTCAGATAAGAGCCATTCGGCCCATCTAGTCCGCCTGCTTTCTCTAGCTGTAAAGACGTAAATCGGTCTTTTGATGCCATATGCCCATCCCTGTATCTATGAATTCCCTCTTTTGTTTGTTTTAACCTCTACCATTTCTGCTGGTCAGCTGTTCCAATTATCTACAACAAAATCTTCTTTACATTTAAAAGTAGACTCTGCACAGTGTTTAAGAAGGAAATATGATGCACAGCTGCCTTTGACTTCAAAAAAGTAATACCATCACATCCCTTAACGGCTGAATTCAAAGATCATAGGCCTAAAACCAAATAGTACACATTCAATGAGAATGTAATACTTACTGTAATAACATGCTAATATCCATAAGGCATTTGTACATGATATTCTTTGTATTAATACAATATACAAAAGTCAGCGCTGAACTGAATGACATTTCTTCAAAAGACTTAACAGTGGAATTGTATTCCGATGCGAATGAAGAACAATGCAGACATGTTAGACTTGTAGAACTTGATATATCAGGAAAGCAGCAGATATTAATGTATTTAAAGGTTAGGATTTCATGGCAGAAACCGAAAACGCATTCCAGGTTATAACAACAAATTGCTATCGAAGCTTACGTGCCAAATATATATCCACTAAATAAATGAAATATCACGCATCTTCAGATACGATTGTCAGCAGGCGGATAAGGCTGACCTCTAATTACTGTTAAAATGTATTCAAAACATGTCTGTCATCCTGCAAAAATAATATATATATATATATATATATATATATATATATATATATATATATATAGGAAAACCCATACTATCCTTCAGACAAATGCGGCTTCATAGCCAGCCATCTCAAATAGGTAAGAAATCTGGCCATGTTTATTATTATAATTTATTGTTTTATAGCTCCACCATAGCACTGTACAAGGATATGTTTAACAGTTATATATATATATATATATACACGTAATGCTGCCACTCCGTAGCAAGAATTATGGGACCACAGAGGAAAAGGGCAGCTACAAAAGCAGTACCTTTTTAAAAGGATACATATTTTAGTACCCACAAAGTACTCTTACATGCATCCATCTTTAGCGGGGCTGTGGAGCTCTTTTTTACACTTTTATTGGGTTAGTAAGGGATATATTTACGTAATCATCCAAAAGGCCCAAATAACAAGCATCCGGTTACACCATCCACGCAGATCTGGACCGGCGGCTGTCACAGGCATACATTGTGCGCATGCGCGCTAGCCGTTTGGAAGATGACCCCCCTTCCTGGCAGAGATTAGCATCAATAAAGAGGCGAGAGAGCCAAGTACGTCAGCGGGAGCCGCCGGGGTTAACCCGCCACCCTTTCACTATGGGGGAGCAGAATTGCACCTTATTCAGCCCGCGGTCCTCCAGCAGTATTCAATGCGTGAGTAGAGCGTGCGCGCTCCCGAGATATTGCAGCGCCCTGGCGTATGGGCACTCGTACGCGCTTGCGTTTAACCCGTTCTGCCCCGGTGCGGCCTGCTTTAAATGGTACTCAGCGTTTATTGCGCGCGTACTGTAAAACAACATTAACAATACAACAGCGGAGGATATACGGTATTCCCCTTTAAGATGTTTTATTCATTTACAGGAGTTCTGTTTAGGCCGCTTTATCACACAGTGGCTTAGAATGTGTGACGTCATCAGAAATATTCCGCTTACGTGTATTCGCCATCCTCATTAAACTACTGATTAACAAGTTGCCAGTTGCTCTGAATTTCTTGGTATAGAGGGGCATGCGCCCCGTTCACCCAGTTATAGGAAGGCACAATTACCATTATGTTACTAATCACATACCTCCCAAGAGCCTTTAGCAGGGACTGGCCTTTTTTTCTTCTCCCCATCAGTCAAAATTCTAAGGGATTAACTTTGTGAAATCCGCTTACACGTGTATATGTCATAATTGTATTCATTTTGCTGTATCAGGTAACTGGGTTTATCCTGTTATTAATCAGCTCTCTGAGGCATATGTATCCGGTGCAGAACTTACATGTCCGCCAAAACAAAATGAAGAACCAAACACAATGATGTATGCTAACGCTAAAAACATACAATATGCAGTAAAAATGGTTTTAAGGTGATAAGCGTTATATTGCACGTCACTCGGCGTGACTGTCTCATCCTGGGAGCATGTGGAGTCCCGGCTTAAAGGCTCAATATCCTTTGTGTGGTTTATGGTTTCTTTATATATTAATAATTGTGTTTGAGTTACAGTAAGGTTAATCACCCCAATGCCATGTAGAGTCTTTTGAACGGAAACTGTTGCCATCATGGCCAGATTAAGGAGCTTTGGGCCCTGGAGCAACTACAGGCGTATAGCATATTAACACACGCAATGGGGTCCAGATCATGGATGTAAACCGAAAATGTACTTAAAGCCAAGCACTACCTTTTTCTACTTATCGATGCATGTACTGCGCTGCAGTCGCCAGGTGATTTCCACCACAATCACTAAAATCGCTAAAAAGGCCCAAATAAAAGATGAAGTGATGTGCTGTGCCATGCTGCTATGTGTCTGTTCTCCCTTCTAACTTCTATTCGGCACTCCCCACACACACACACACACACACACACACACACACACACACACACACACACACACACACACATATAATGCACATATATACAAATACACATAAACACACACATAGAAACACGCGGTAGGATGATTGTCGCACATTGGGGAACCTGAACAGGATGAGATGTATAGATGCCGGCACCCGTCCATAAATAAGTTTGTTGAAACTACCTATAGCTTCTTTTTGTTTGACATATTTAGTATAAGAGTTGAACTTGGTGAAGATGATATCAGTCTATGGTGAGGCCAATATTATCTAATCAATTTCCTGTTCTGGAGTTCTTCCCTCTTCTCATCGTTACATGTCTGTACGTGTCTGAAATAATCAACAATAAGTATATATATATATATATATATATATGTGTGTGTATGTATGTGTATATATCGGTTTAATTATGTATAAATATAGATACACACACACATGTGTACATATATATATATATATATATATATATATATGCATGAATTGTTTTTTGAGTGTTTAAATACCATTAAATAGATTGTAAAGGACTATAAAATATAGGATTTGGGAAACATAACATTAATTTTAAAAGATGTAAAATCAAGCAAAAGATTGGTTTGATTATTTGTAACCTTTATAAAAAAAAAACAAATGCTGGATTAATGTTTTGTTTAGTAGTGAAAGTCCTTTGACTCGTTTATTTCACAATTCCCTTTTTAATTAAACAGTAAAAGTTCTGTGCACCTTGAAATGAACAGTATGACCTTCAAACAAATTTTATCTAATTCCATTATGTATCAGTTGGTAGGTGTGGTGTTGCCATAGAAACTTCCTGATAAGTTCTTTTATACCATTATAGGTGTTATTCAATGGCAGAGCGTCGTCTTTTGTTCTTGCTAATTCTTGCCTGAGGAGAGGGGTTATGTAGACACATCAAACATTTCAGGTTTGCGTCTATTCTTGTGTTTGTTTGTTCCATCTTAGTAACCTGGTGCCCAGAAGAGGTAACAAGTAATAAGTAAAGGTGAAGCTGCTCCTTGGTGTCATTTCATTGGCCAGCTGACTACTGGAAAGTACTGGACAGATTTGTAATGATTTGGTGAGAAAGCAGTGATTTTAGAGGAGTCATAAGTTAGGTGGGGGATAGAGGTATTAGTAGGCATTTCACTAGCTTTCAGTAATTAGCCTGTAGTTACTTTACTCATTACGTGTCCTTTCCCATTATGTGACCATTAACTTTATCCACTGCCCTTGGATGTTCTGACCCAGCCCTAAAAACACACTATCTCTATTGTTAATTATATATAATAAGAGGAACGATGAAAGGTTTTACTTATCCGTGGCTAACCCCACGTAAGGACGTTTTGGTTTACTGAGAGGATAAGTTGAACAGCCTCAGAGTAGAAATGGTGGGGGCCAATAGGGTGAGGAAATTAAACGTGTATGGCATAGTCGTATGGCTATCCTAAACGTGAGAGGAGTCCAAGGATTGATTAAGGGTCAAGCCTTTACAGAAGGAAAAAATCGGCAGACTAGACAGACCAGATTTCTGTTTTTCTATTTAAATATCACTCCCAATGTAGCTTTGGGAGTTTTTTAAGGATATGTATATTTTTTCAAATAACATTAGGATAATACTTAATAAACTAACTGTAGTAAAGATCTTGTATGAATTATGGTAACATTGTTATGTCAGGGATTCCTCTTTGTGATTTTCAAACCCCCCCATACTGCTGGGCACCACTTAACATGAGCTGATCAGCACTGTGTGGAAATCATTTGTGATCAGTGTGGCAAAGACTAATGCTCATACTTCCATTGACAGTCTGGAATCATTGCAATTTGCTATTTAATTGAGTCACCGACTCACAAACTTTGGACATGACTGTCGGTTTAGAATGAGTTACTTGGGTACAACCACGTGCTCTTACATTGTTAACCTAATTTTATTTATTTTCATTTTAGTTGCTTGTTGCTCTTATAAATTGTTACCGTCCCGAAGTATTCCAACTACAACTGATACACAAACTATGCTTATATTACTTATTTTATATGGTTAAAGATGGCACCAACTTAGAAACTGTGTTAAATGTTCATATTCATGGGACATTTTGCCTCTCTCTATCAGAAACTCATAATTTGAGTTGTAGATTTTTGCCCAATTTTCTGAGTAATGAATCGTCTAAGTATATAATGCATGTAATTCCTTCTATCCAGGTACTATTTAAAAGCTATAAATTATTCTTTGGCTGTGGATTAATTTTTTAGTTTAGTAATTTCCAGTTCATGAGTTCATTGGGAAATTATAGACTTTTGTGCCAATAAAAAATACATTTGTGACTCAAGAACAAAAGTTCTCCTATTTCTCCATTTGACCTATGCTGGCATGTAACTTAACATACTGAGAGGTCTTGGGGATGTGAATTTTAATTCACAACAGGGAATTTCATTTATACATATTAAGATTCGAGCGAATGACAAAAATAGGAGAAATTTATATTTTAAACAAAAAGAAACTATCCAAGATAATCAAGTATTTCATGGAATACAGACATTTTATACCAATATGTCACATGCTCTTTGGTTTAAAGTTGAATTAATTTAAAACCAAAACTGTATTCTGAGTGGGTTCTTGGTAGATGGAATCCCGTTCCACCGTGGCCATTTTCTTTGTCCTTTTAGACCAGGAGTCGAAAAAAAAATCGATATTACCACCTAGTCTAAAAGGGCTAGGGTTAGTAATAGGAAGAAAAAACTAAAGTGTGAAGAAGGATTGGAAGTGCATGATGAGCTAAGTGTGCTCTAAAAAAGGTTATTAATGGCCGATCCTCAGAAAAATGCACTTTATATCAGAAGAAATCCCACATAAAATTCTAACTTCAAAAGCAGGTTATATCTTAGCATTGCTGTTTTTTTTCAATAGGGTGACCCGGTTGGCCATTTTTTCCCCAGATCACATATACGTTTGACATGTTGCTGATCTACATAACGTGCCTTCTTGCAGTATGTGGGATGTTTATGCATGTAATTTATTACCTTCTGTGAAAATATATGCGAGTCTCTAAGGAGTTGTGGAATCAAATGCTACCAGACTAAAAATGTTATAATACCTTTTCATGTTGTAATATGTTTATATTACATCTTTAAACACACACATATATATATATATATACATGGTTTGGCAAGAAATGTGTTTTCCCTTAATATATCCTTATAAAAGGTAAACTATGCATGTTTACAATTTTACCTAAACATACTAAAGTAATCAAGCCAATTTGAATGATGTGCTTAGTAGCCTGTAGTATACACACCTTTTGTGGTAAGTATAGTTTAAAAACATAATGTAATAGTATATTTTTGGATTAGAGGACCAGAGGTGGAACTCTCTCTTATAAGAAGCCCTTCTGGCACATTGCATGCATATGTTTCCTTGTATACATTCCTGCTGCTTCGTTGTAACCCAGTGTGTTGTGTCTGCTCAATTACGAGACTAAATGATCTAATCATAATGAACTGATATTACTCTACCTAGAGCTTGTTTATTGACAGCAAGCATGGCGTTCTTCAAGTTAGAGGCCATTCAAACCTTTAGCGTTCAGGTTGTTTAGATTTCAATGAACCATGATACTGTAAATGGGAAGATATGCTTTTAACGCTCCCAGACCAGGCATACTACACAAAACGTTATATTGTGTGTAGTGTTTCATCCGACCTTTCGTTTTAATGCATTTTAAAAACATTTGTCCATCCTGTTAACTTGACACTGTTACACTGACCCCTCGGTTTTATGAACCCTCTCAAGCGGATGCAGGTAGAGAAACTAAATCATTCCCAGATGGAAGCATTTAATTAGTGAAAGCTTCAGTGTTACCCTTGTTACTTACATTGATGTTTCCCATGAATTCTGTCCTGCTCGTAGAGACAGATTAAGGATGTGCTCTGTGCAAGAATACTGGACAGCCAATAAACAAAAAAAACAAACAAACATTCAACAAATTGTAATAAAGGCGTAAAATGCCTGTGAGAGAGGTGTAGTACTTTATGGAATGTGTCATACACCTGGTTGTCTGAGGTACGGAAGCAATTAACAAAGGATGCTGTAGGGCGAGGCACAGGAGGAAAGGTTCTTCGAAAGCTTTCTAACATACAGGCCAGGAACAATGGCGCAAACCCATAAAAATGGATGGGGGCTCCTTTGGAGAGTATCCAAATATGTCATACAGGTTTCAGACAGTGACATCACCAAATAAAACAAAATGACTATTCACCTGGGGGTGTATGATTGCTATTTCATTACAAAAGTCTCTATGAGGGTGTAACTGTTGATCTTGCCTACTGGTTTGTTACGCTGAGAAACAGATATAGGGTATATCCTGTGTATACTTTGCACTTTATCCATGTGAATTTATTTTGTTACTGTGAATATTGGTTTTTTTTTTGAACTTTTTTATGTTTCTGTAAATTAATGAGGGTAACCACACAATGATTGTGAATGAGGAAGCATGTCTATATGCCATAAATTACCATAAATACAGCAGAGGCAGGAAGAGAGGGAAGCCCCTCTGCTGCAAAAGGCAGATAACCCCATTAAGCTATCAGGCACCCAGCTGTGCTGCAGATCAATCAACTGTTACAATGGAGATCTTTGATCTGCTAAACCAGCCCATTTACACTATTGAGGACTGCACCAATGTCCTGTTTGTTGCTGGTGTGGTGCCCCGTGTCAGGCCTAGGGCAGCACCCAAGTTAAATACATTGCTGAGCGTGTATATAATAAAAATGAAGAATGACACCTTCTCTAAACGCCAGTTCTGACTACATGCATTATGAAGCAAGATTCACAGATAGCATGTTAAAGTTCAGATGTATACAACAAAGCGAGGAGATTAAAGCAGAAAATCCCTTAGTAGTAAAACAAGATTTTGTTTCCTCTATTGCTATTGCTAACTACAGGACACACCTGATTATGCAGTGACTGAGAAGCAATTGACCTTTTAATCAGAAGCCTCAACGAACAGGAGAAGCATATTCATACATAAGTAATTTTTTGATTGCCAATTAGCAAAGATTCAGAAACTTGTTGTTTATTGTTTAGCAGTGTGATCTGTTCCCACCCTACAGTGATATACCTGCCAACTCTCTGCTTTAAAACAACCCATAGACACTCTTAGCGTTCGTTCACCTGAACACAAGCTACACGTTCCCTTATCTACATGCTTTAGTCCAACTCACATTATCTGCTATCTTGAATTGACTCTCATTTTAGTGAATGGGCCTGATTTAGTGCTTCCGTTTAACTCGAATACTATTAAATGAGCATTATATCACTACTTTTTTATGTTGTCATATAATGGCACATTACCCGTAAAGACAACGACTAAGATGTCTTGCCAAAAATAATTTATAACATTTAATGAATAACTGGCATCTCAATAGCTTTTAGCCATACATTAACCATATTCTTTTAAGGAAACTGCCTACAGTTTGTGTTTATTCATTGCCAAAGAGTCTAATTGTTTTAGGTGTATTTGGTCTAAAAGTCAGAGCCTGTTTTTAATCTTAAAATATCTAAACTGAGATCTGCGTCCAGAGATGTCAGAGCAAACATAGCTCATTTCTTGTCTTCATGTTATCTCCCATTTTCTTCCCATACTTTAGCAAAGAATACCAGAACCAGTTGGCTGTCACCAAATAAGGCGGTAACACAGACAGGAAGAAATAGCAGGAATGAAATATTTAGATTATTTGATTAGGATGTAGAGCAGGGTACAGTACTATGGCATAGACAGGTAAAAGGGATGGGCCATGATTATTTATGGAACCACAAATGAAGGAATCCTGAGTTGCAGTACTGGAGGTGACAGAACATTTCAATGGCTGGAACAGGTGCAGAGTTTCACCCAAGAGCAAAGATTGGCAATGTGGGAGACAAGCAGAATATAGCAGGAAAAAATGTGCTAAATAGCTCTGATTGGCTTGCAAAGCAAGTGAGCACTCACTAGGAGTCCTATGTGCAAGACCTACATTCCTATAATGTTAACCTGTTCAGCCACCCCATCTACTAAATTCATGAAATGACACCCAACCCACAGGGACTGACTTCCAGCAAATGCAGCAAGTATAAAGAAACCCAATGGGTGTTTTATGTACAAACAAGAACACTTTGGGGATTTACACAATATGTTCATGTTATGTTTCCCCTTTGGCTCTATACCATTCATGTTTCTGTAATTTTGTGGTTCTTACTCCAGTTAGTTACATAATATTTCATCAATATATACATGTGGTGGTGGTGGTGCATACCTCCCATGTGGCATATACTTATTTATTGTTACATTTTTGTTGTTTTTGCAATGGATGGCAGTAAACGTTTGTAAATTTCGGATGTATATTACTTTAACAGAAGAGTATTTAGGTCTTTTTAGCTTGACATGGTACTTTGTGAATGAGACAGCTGTGCTTCTTGGATGATTACATGAGATGCTGTTTCTATGCTACACAATGGTGGTCAGTTAGGGTTTGTACTTTGTATTTTTTATCTACCCTTTATTGTATTCTGTTTGCAACTTACCTTTGAGATTGTCAATTGTAGCAGTAACCACACAGACTGGGCTTAAATGTGGGGACTGCCTCTATCTAACGTTATAACGCCACATAGATATTGCCACATAGTCATTTACATGGTCCCTATAGTAGAAAACTATTTGCTCACACAAATGAATCTTAAAACGGTGAACGGAATACATTACACTTAAAGGGGCATAACAAAAAAGTCCCAATTTAATTCCCTTTAATGGTTAGTCATATTTTCTCTGTCAAGCTGGCTGTAAATGGCATGACTGCCTTTCATAAATCGTGCACAAGCAGGAAGCTGAGAAAGAATGGGAAAAAAAATACTTATTAAATGAAGAACAGTTGAACCTCCATGAATTTCAGCTCAATAGACCCCTTTGACACTAATGGTTTTAATAACCGACGGGTATGATTAACTCATAAAGAGCCGACAGAGATACGATTTTTATTCAAACAATCAACTCGATAATTAGTGAAACGCTTGCAGCTTGCATTCTTGGCTGGCTGCCGGAGCAGGTTTCCATGGCAGTGGATCGTTAATAAGACATAATGATTCATTCAAGAGCATCCCTTCGAGGAAGAGTTACTTGGAGAAAACAAGATTTATATTCCACGCTACGAGATTTACAAGGCAAAACATGTAGGAGACAGTCTTATTGCACAGACGGCCTCACCTGATGGCAGGTCCCACCACAGAGAATGGTGGGCTTGCTTAAGGTGTAAGCTAGCTGCTATTGGCCATGATCATTGGACCCGCGAGGTAATAGCTTGAAAAAAGAAAGTGGCACGTACGTCTCCATAGTTTTTTTTTCACACGCAGATGTCCATAAACCATTAAGGTACACAGTGATTTATGTATATCTACATCTCCGGAGTTCTATGTGACATTTTATTAGCTGCACAGTCTGGTTTCAGGGCACAAGCAGAAATGACTTTATTGGCCACATGTTTGCGGTAATGACATTAAGATGATGACTTACACCCTGTTATAATCCATTAAAACAATATATGGCATCGTCGGCTCAAGTAACAATGACTTTAAAATTAGACCACAGACGAGTCTCGGGAATGAAAGAGTTCAGTCTTAAAAAAAAAAAAAAAAAATGCTGTGAACGGGAAGTCAACAGCAGGAAATCACCCATTACCATTTTGAAATAATCAAGGCAAGGTAATAACGCAAGAACAATTTCAAAAGGTTTCAGTCCAGAAATGCTATGCTAAATTACCAAATTATTACGAATCAAGAACTGTTTCATTCCAGACAATAATTACCTGACTGTCAAACAGTAATTTATAAAAAGTTTTTATTTTTTTGCCAAATGCGTAAGAATTGATACTACCTGACAACCTTTTTTCCTCCAAAATTTATAGCATACGCAGCCTAAATGAAATATAATTTTTTTAAGAAAAATCAAAACATGAAATCTTAGCATTTGCAGAATTCTAAATGCTGCCTCTCTCACTCCCTGTGAGGTACAGTGTTTAGAAGCCAAATCCATGAATATAAAATGACTGCAGTGAGAAAGACAGAAAATAAATCGGCATATGAATAAATGATGCAACATTGAAATTCAGAATCGCTGCATTATGATCACAAGACATTTCGATCACCATACGCCTAACGTAGCAAGGAGAAAAAGGGGGTCACGTTTCCTTGTGGTCATCCATATGACATCTAATGGATATCCATAGGAAGACTTATAATATATAGCATACTAGGCTACTTGACATTGACCACAGCAAGTAATATATGGCCAGTAACGCTGTTTAATTATGTGTAAGGATTGGGAGTTAAGGTTTTTTTTGTATCCTGATGGGGCCCAATGGAACCTTAAACTGGCTCTGTCCCTATTGCTTTCGGGTAGAGCCCAGTGCCTGGATCGAGCCAGTCATTAGCAATTAATAAAATGTTCCTGCTGCTTGAACCATTCCTCTAGTTGCTATGGCAACCAGACCACACTTTACATTTTGCACTACACTCTCTGCTTATTAATAATCAGTAATGATCTCTCTAAATTACACAGGGGAAAATCCATTCATTTAAATAATCCATTGATATAAAAGCTGTAAAAGGGGCCATTCTAGTTTTACGTGACCCAGTGTGCCAATGGTTGTGATGTACTATGTAACTATTGTTGGTGGCCTTGCCTTTATTTTTTTCTTTGTTTTTCTGTTATAGGTGACAATTGCCACTGTGAAAAGTATAACAGCTACATTCTCGTTAATTGGCTGGTAAGAAGATCTCTATTAAAATACAATTTTCTGCAGTAAAAATAAGCTGTCATTGAGAATCGACTTGTAAAGATCAGGTTACAGAAGGTAGAATCCAGTATGGCAATGAAGCCAAAACTCATATATGGTTTTTGCCCATTCAGTTGCCATCCTACTGAGTCTGATATGGGAAGCAGAGGGCCTCCTAGCTGCACTGGCCATTCCCATTCTTTGCTTGGCTTATAGTTTATAATCTAGTCAGCAGTGTTTTCTGTACTTTGGCAACATTGCTCTTTTCCCCAATACCGAAGGCAGGTCGCCCTATTTGGCTTATCAGCACCCCTGGTCTGCTCTGCACAATGGGACAGTTACAAAAGAGTGATGGCAAGATGGTGGATGCGGCTGGGCCGAGGGCAGCGGTGTGGTAAATACACAACAGGTTTTAGTTCATTCAGTTTTAGCATTCGTTTAACACATGCAGATCCAAAGCACTTGAACTTGCAAAGAATTTGATTCATTCTTTATTTCTTTGTTTCCAGAACAGTAACATTTATGTTTCGACTAGGAGGCCTTGTTTTTTTGTTAAAATGCCGTATGTGTCTGGATACGCATTCTTTGTGTTTCCATGACAACTGAACGATGTACTAAATGTGTGACCAGTAACATAAAAGTGACTTTTAACTACGCACCACTATTATTCAAAAGTTTGAGGTCACTTTTGCATTGGAACACAGGAGTGATGGTTGCTGATAAAGGGCCTCTTTATGAAGATGAAGATATTCCATTAAAATCAGCCGTTTCCAGCGACATTAGTCATTTACAACGTTAACATCTAATTTGTATTTCTGATAAAATGTACTTTAATGTATTTGTAACCAGTGGATAATGATATGCAAAATTATATTATATTTTGTTTGTTACAGCTTGTGTATGCTTCTGGTGATCTGGTTGTTCAGAAAATATAATTCATTGGCTCAGGTAAGGCTATCTTAATTTGCTTTTCAGAAAAAAATGTGTTAATCAAAAAGTAGCAGGCTCAGTAGTGTACGTTGGGAAGGGCTCCATCATATGCTTGTACATTGCAGGCATGGTATATCACTGAACATGAAAACAAACATGAAAATGGGTCAGTTGACTGGCACAAGAGCAACAACTTTCACAAGTTAGAATGAAATGTTAAATTGTGTGAGAATGAAGGCTAGGGGATTGCTTTGTGTGTCATGGAGGGGAAATACATGCAGTGTGGACAGTTACAAACATGAAATAGTGCAAGTGATATTGTGAAACTAATTAGTTACATTCACCAAGATTGTACAAGGACACGAGTGTCTGTGCTAAGGCTTATGAAAGATATTGATGCCCGTGGGGGATTTAATAGGGAAGTCCCACGGAGCAAAATATTTTCTCTTAGAGTGTATAATAAGTGTTGTAATTTGAGGAAATGTGACTATGCATTTTTTTTGTATGTGTATTTTACAAATGTGAACAAAGGGGATCTAAAAATATTACATTTTAACAAATGAAATAGTTGTTCCTATTTTTTCCTTTTTTTGTACAAAACAACTTTAAAAAATGAAGTTGAATGCTGTAAAGGAGAAGTTTTTTGTAAGTCAAGCATAATATGATATATTACATTTTTTTTACATTTCTCATTAAATTGCCAAAAAAGACATTCCTTATCCTTTATTTAACTTATTTTAATTTTAGAGGAATTGGTTATTCATTTTGGATTGTGTTACATCATAAGAGCTACCCTTGTACCTTCCTGAGCTTGATTACACAATTGTTCAATATCTTCAGCTCAAATTCTGTCTCCTGGCTGCTTCTTCCATTATAGGGGTCAAATCACTGATGAACAGCAATAAGCTTGGAAATTAGATGAATTTGTCTTATAAAGTATTTAAGCTTTTTAAAGCAATTTTCGGTGTTTTTAACTGTAGTGTTTTGTAATAAGATTTTATGTTAAATCAAATTTCCATTTATGCAATGCAATGCTATTAGCATTATCAAAACATAAAAAATGAAAGTAATAGGAGCACGAATAATCGTCAAATAAATAAAAGGAGGCTCAAAAATAAAATGTAAAAAAAAACTATTTGTTCCAGTTTTCTGTAATCTAAATCAGTCTCCCTTTTAAATCTGTTCTTTTTTTACATTCTATATTTTTTGTTATACTGTAGGTATACTTATGTTAGTTGCTTTTGATTTCCTCATTTTATTTCCATTCAAAGGGACAAAAAGGAAATGATTACAAGTGCATTTACCAGTTCCAAGGAATCTTTAGCTAATATAGACATATATAATTATTATTCAATAACTGCAGTACATTTTCAAAGGTGTCAAGTTATTAGAACAAAAGTCTAATTTCAGTAAAAATAGTAATACTGTATCTCACTCCTCATTCTGTAAGTGAGTACAACTTTCCTGCAGTGAGTGCCCTCTCAGAACTGTCGCAAAAGTTTACTCATAGTTATCTATCGGTACATCAGACCCATTTCACCCACAATGACAATCTGGACCTAAAATGTTAGACCTGGTTCCTCTACAGTAGGGCTCAAGGACTCTGGCTTACCTTCATTGTTCTCATCCGTAGGGTGCTATCCTTCCGAGTGCCATGACCAAAGAGATTTATTTATAGGTCAGTCTTTTAGCGGGACCCTCTAGAGCTTTTGCCCCATTGTTAATACACCCATGGGAAGAAATCCACAAATAATGAATTATGAAACAAGAAATATGAATAGTGCTTTCTATGTTACCTGATATTGGTCTAAAAAAGTAACTGTACGTTGAACTAGAAAATCAGGACAAGTGGCCACATGTGCTGGAGAATAGCTTTGCAATGGCATTTGCATTTGACAATGGGAAATCTTGCAAAATCACAAAGCGCTCCATTCATATCTGGTGTTCAAAGGTTGAGTATGCATGAACCAGACATCCTACGGTTGAACTGTCTGTCACACTTCTATCTCTGCGGAACTGCTGAGTACGAAGGGTCATGTAATCTAAATGATAACACAGAGAAAGATAAAAAAAAAGATATAGTAGCATAAAGCAGAAGGGCGTGTGACCTCACCTGTACGTGCTACACAACAGGTAATCCAAAGAAACCTCTTGCATGCTGTCCAGCTATATGAAAAAGAAGCTTGGTTATTATTTATTTATTATTATTATTATATACTCACAGGTACATGCCACACATCTGTCTTTATTTACCTGGGGCCTTCCCAATTTTTGAGGTTCCAGTTCACTATTCAGAAATATGTGATCTTCCCCTACTATGTGCAAATCAGACCCACAATGCGGCATGTCTGAATGCATACCCACCTCACACAAGGTGCTCCAGGAAGTGATGTGTGCTGAGTATTTGACCATAAAGGGTCGGAGTCAGGGGTGGGCTGATCAGGGTCAGCCCACTCTTGGAGGTGAGAGGGCAATAGGGTCACATAATGCAATGTTATGTAACCTCCATGATAAAAACACAGCTATAATGAGGAGCTTCAGGCAAGGTAAGGGTGTGAGAGAGTACGCTGTGATTGACAGAGTGGGGTATGACTTAGAGTGAGTATGTTTTAGTATGTGAGAGGCCGTTTGTGTTTTAGTAAGTATGTGTTATAGTGAGTGTGTGCTAGTGTGTAAGTTAGTTACCAGGGTGCCAGCCCTTAACGGGTCTGGGTTCAGAGAGAATGTGCCTGCCTGGGGGCGCTGAGAAGTGTGCATGGTGTGTATGCAGAGAGGGCATGCCTGCAGCAGTGGGTCTAACATGCTTAGATTCACACCAGGTATAAGTGTGTTTAGTTAAATTTATACTGAGATTCTTATAGCCTGTGGAATGTATCAGCTTCTCACACACCATTCCTCTGTGGGGCAAATGCTCTGGAGTTTGCCTCCTGCTGTTCCAAACAAGAGCAGCAATGGCTGACTTGCATAGGGACCTGACTGTTTAGATCAGTGGTTCTCAACCTTCCTAATGCCGCGACCCTTTAATACAGTTCCTCATGTTGTGGTGACCCCCAACCATAAAATTATGTAATTATATATTGTGAAATATGTGTTTTCCGACCCACAAACCGCTGGTTTAGATGAACAGTGCCATAGTTTTCTTGTTTTGCAACAGATCAGGGAGACAGCCACTACTTCAGTGAACTTCCTGAAACTCCACTTGGGCACTCTTTGGCACTGTTCTTACATGGTACCAGTCCTTTTTCCTCCTTAAGGAAGCCAGTGAGCCATACTTAACTTACAACAGTTGTATTGTGTGGTGTAATTGTAATTGCATTCACTATGTCATTGGTTCAAGGATTGATCAAGCTAAGAAAAATTTTCATGACTATTGAACGAAATTCGGATACAATAATGTTATATGATTCTATGCACGACTGAAACATCTTTAATCAATCTGGGAAGCTTTTGACACGATAAGTTGTTGCTTCACAAAAACTATTAAGTGACCTGTCTCACTTTAAGGGTCGTCTTATATTCAGGCTTTTTCTTTTTTTCATAAATTAATATTCAGATTTTGGGGGGTCGTCTTATAATCAGGGTCGTCTTATAATCGAGCAAACACGCTAATTGTTCTGTTATAATACATTTTAAAAAAAACAGCATCAAATTTGGGGAGATTTCAGTACGATAATACAATATTTGGTCACTTTCACTAAGAGGTTAAGAATTTGGAAGAAAGGGAAACTTTGTAGCAAACAGAACAGTGTTTTCCAATAAACATGTTGGTTTCAAATGAGCAGCTTCTGAAATCATGCACAGGTACTCCCACAATACACAGGCTTTATAACCCCATACTACAGTCCGCATGCCTGGGTATTTTTGCAGCATAACAATGAAGATAGTCTGTAGACTACCCTTCTGATAATATACAGTGCCTGAATTGGGCATATGCGCACTTAACACAATAGTGACACATAATTGTGGGCAAATCATTATTTTAGAAATATGGACCTAGTGATAGATTATTGAACGTGTACAGTTAAGGGAACGATAGGTGATTCCTTTTCATGTGCTCATCTGCGTGAAAGAGATAGGCAAGCATGCATCTACCTTGGCAGAATATGTCCTATCGACGTAGCCAGCCAGAGCTGCACTGAAAATATTCATATTCAGGTCCTCTGCTCAACTAGTCACAGTTATTGCCTGATGTAGCCTGCTGCACAAGAAAATTGAAGTGCCACCATTATTAATGGCTGAGATGCCAATAGCAGCATTTAAACAGGTTTCAAATGAAAATTGTAAGCCACAATGGTCCAAGTTCTGCTCCAAACTTTTTCATGGTTATATGTCAGCAGCTTCAGAATAATCCATGATTAAGATGTCTAGCACAGGTGCTTTAATCCAAAGGGGCTTTTTGTCTTCGGATCATCTGGTTTTCTTAAACGTATTAGAAAATGCATGTTTTGCACACCACCAAACATTGATATATGTTTTTGCATAATGAACAAGAACAGGATTCCCATGGAGATGTGCAAGCCAGAGATTCCTTTCCTGGAGAATATGTGACAGCTAAAGATGATATATAGACACTGTCTGGAGAATAATTAATTATGTACCAAGATCCCCTAGAATCCAAAAAGCTACATATCAAAATCATTGACGCAGTAACCCTTCATGTAACAAAACAATAAATAGAGGTGTGTTCTGCCTCTATATAAGAAGTATCAATCTGTCATTCATTTCTGACTATTCATCTGCCCTGTTATTTTGTGGGATGCCTTCATCTTCAACTCTGTGAACCTCTTCTTGATTTTAGAGTCTTAACGTGCTATTTCTCTTCCTGGTCAATCTGTGTATATAAATCTGTATTTGCTAATGAAAACTTGCTGCAAAGTGACCCTTTGAAATAACTGCCTGGGGAGGGTATATTCAAAAACCCAAGAATCGATCTGAGGTCCCTTTGAAAAGGCATAGACTGGACATCAGAAGAATGGTCGATGGCAAGCTTGAGTGTGTAGGACCTCACACGTGTCATGTGCATGCACACACACATACACACACCAACAGAAATGATGTAGCCTTTATCAAGTCATTATGAGCTCCCAAGTCAATCACTGGCTGTAAGAATTGTTGGTTCAACAGTGAAGCTTAACACTTCTTAGGGTTTAGTGTGAATAGTTAATTTGCTTTGAATTCAGGTGTTTTTTTTTGGCTACTTTGGCAGCTCTGAAGGCAGGAGGGGTTGGTTTTGCAGCTTTGATTTGATTACAATGGTCTGTGAGGATTAAGTATGATACCTGCACTGTCACAGATCATCCACCCTTGGGTATCTATTCTAAAGTATCAATTCTGTGGATTCTTCAACATCAACATAAAGGGAGAGTTTAATGGCCCTGACATCTAGAAGAAGAAGAATGCATAACAAAGTGCTTTGTGAGTAACCCTAATCCTCTGTATTTTCATATGTATTTTCCACAACGAAAAAAGTAAAAAACAAAGCACATACCTGACACTTCCTCCATGATCTGAAATTTCTCGCAACTGATTGGTTCCTTTAGACGTTAATGTCTATGCATTAGAGGCATAGGGCCTGGCATCTATATAATAACATTATGAGGTAATAATTATTGACCCAAAGTCAACACTTTCATAAGAGACTTCATGAATGTCTATTCTTGAGGGTGTAGCATCCTTAGTGCAGATTCTTAATGCAGATGGGTCTTTGAATATGATAGGTTTATCCAATGGCAATTACACAGTCATTTTTGGTGCATTTGCTGTGAAACGTACTCTGTAAACAAAGGATGATGATTCTATACTATCAAAGAGGCAATAACCAATATCTTGTGTAACACATACTGTATTTTTTATGGGTACTGGTGCAAATCTATAATCACACCAAAGACAAGCCCCCTGGCAGTTTGACAGTCTCACCAAAGGGTTCCATTGTCACCTCCATAGTCACCTCTAGAAGACTAGTGTTACCACACTTGACTATCGGAGTCTTTACTCAAACCTTATACCTCTTGTTGGGCCAATATAGAATAAAATGTAGTGTCACATACATTTTAGCAAATTTAGAAGTCTCTCTTCTTCATTCCATCCGAACAAAAGCTCCAAGGTCCTGAAGATGACCATTACAGCTATATCCATTTTTACTTATAGAACTTGCAAATTTGTTTTTATAAAGATTTGTAAACTTTTGTATTTATGTGGTATGTCTTGGCAGAGGTGATCATTACTTTACTGTATATGTTTTTATGAAGCTAGGCAACTTTTACTGTTTACAGCATATGATATAATATTATGAAGATCAACTCGGATTTTCCCTGACATAACTCTGTTACATAATCAAGCTTAAAGGATTTAATACTTCGGTAGAGAGTGAGCACTTAAGCCAGGGATGTTTTCCATTCTCACATTAGGTAACAGCAAATTACTTTATTAGGGTTAATGGCTTTTAATCAGTCTGGTTGCTCTATGCCAAACTGAGCAAAGGGAAACTAAGACTGATATTCTGTGCTGGTGAAAGCAGTATTTCAGTGATAAAAGAGATAAGTACTCTGAGTCTACACCTTGGACCCACAGGCATTCTGTACTGGAGAATTTGTACACACCCTGTTGTCAGGCAGTATATATATTGTAGATGGAGACAAGACACATACGCATCCTCAATCAATATTTAGCATTAGGGGGCTGTGGATATTCTTCTAACTACTGTTGCATCGATCCTACATGCTTCATTTTGTCTGTTTGTATTTGAAAGGGTACTTGGACTTCTGAAATGTGCAGTAGCTGCAAGTTTACACATAAGAGAAGTAGACATTTTTAATAATAAGGATAATAATTAATAGTATGTAATAATAATTAATAACACATAAGAAGCAGTAGTGCTTGCTGCACTGCTAGGTTTGGAGATTTATAGCCAAGACTTGTGTGAATGTTATTTCCTCAAGTTCACTGGTGTACAATATTCATGCATGTGATCTTACAAATATGAAAAAAATAGTTTACATGTGAATAAATATTTACTAGTAAAACTTTTTTCTTATAGGCTAGTGTTATATTCAGGCATTTTCTTTTTTTCAAATCAATATTTAATTTTGGGATGTCGTCTTATAATCAAGGTCGCCTTATAATCAAGCAAATACGGTATCTTTAATTTTGATTTTCATTATTTAGTGAGCCAGATACAGACTGTGGTACAAAATGACTCCTATCATTGTATAATGAGCTCAACATTGATGGTGGTACAGTATAACTCCCATTACTATATATTGAGACAGACATTGACAGTAGTACAGCGAAATTCCCATCTTCTTTATTGCATTTAGTTGTTTTTCACTCTCACTCTCTCTTACTCACACTCTTTCACTCATTCTTTCACTCTCTCTCAGTGTCTGCCTACCTTCTTTTCTAAACGCTTTCACGTCCCTGTTTCCTTTACCGCACCCCCACTTCTTTTCTTGCCTCTTCTTGTTGTTCTGTCTTTTTTTCGTCGGCTTTTCCCCATGTCTTCTTTTTGCAGCTGCTTCTCCATGAACCAGGCCTCCCGGGGCACTTCTGCAAAAAGGCAGAGCTTCCAGGCACACCTCCCCTGATTGGAGGATGAGGCTGTCCTTGTGGCCCTGCCATTTTGGGAAGGACTCCAAGGGGCCAGAGGGTTAAGGCAGTGCTGGAAAATAATGGTGGCCACACAAAATATTGACACTTTGGGCCTAATTTGGACATTTCTACTTAGGGGTGTACTCACTTTTGTTGCCAAGGATTAGACATTAATGGCTGTGTGTTGAGTTATTTTGAGGGGACAGCAAATTCACACTGTTATACAGGCCGTACACTCACTACTTTACATTGTAGCAGAGTGTCATTTCTTCAGTGATGTCACATGAAAAGATATAATAAAATATTTACAGAAATGTGAGGGGTGTACTCACTTTTGTGAGATACTGTATTTATTTTATTATAGTGTGCCTTTCCTTCCCGCCCCAATCTCAATCTTCTTTGCCTCTCCTTGGCACGAATGTGTGCTAATTGCTTGAATAAATACTCTTCTGTCGTGGGGCTACATGGGAATGTCCATTTAATTTTTTTTTTTTTTATTGTGACATCCTTCATTAAATGATATTCACCAGCAGAACTTATACATATATGTTTCGAGTATACATTGGACAAGGACAGTGATTAGTATATATTGTTAACTTATATTGGGATGAAAGGAAACAAACCACTCAAAATATAGAAAATTAAAAAAATATTAGAAATGAATGGCTGTGTGTTGAGTTAATTTGAGGGGACAGCAAATTTGCACTGTTATACAGCCTGTACAAGCACTACTTTACATTGGAGCAGAGTGTCATTTCTTCAGTGTTGTCACATGAAAAGATATAATAAAATATTTTCAAAAATTTGAGGGGTGTACTCACTTTTGTGAGATACTGTGTGTATATATATATAGTGAAAAAAGATGGAAATGTGACACATCTACTTTAAAGTTTTACATAGGAACAGTGAGGTTGGGGTCAAGCATTTGTATATTTTTGTTCATTGTTTTAAGTATCCTTAAAATGTAAAGAAAAAAAAAAAACTTAATTGGGAAGGAGCACTTTCTATATTCTGTTCTATATTTTTACACCAGTGGCCAAGGACAAACAGTTGAACAAGGTTTTAGTTGCCATTGGTACTGTTTGAAAGGATAGAGACAGAGGCTCAAGGTTGCATCCCTTTTCATTATTAAATCCCACCAGTCATTTTGTTTTAAAATTACACCTTTGTTAACTTAATTGAAGCGATGAATTGCTTTGTTCACCCTGACTGCATTCTCTAATTTTGCACTTTAAAACTCCATCAAGTATCTGGCCTTCCTTTTTTATTCTGTGTTTGGAAAGGCACACACGCAGTGAATCCCTTCAAAAATATATAAAAGCATACTGGCAGTGCCTAATAGCGCACAGCAGGAGAAAAACGCTGCATCTCCTGAATGGAATGATGCCTCAAAGAACCTGTTAATGCTTTGTCCCCAGTACAGAGTAGGCTGCAGCTATTTTAAGACAAATGGGAAAATGTCTGTAACGTGTATGCCTTTTTGTTTTACCTCTTAATATTCTCCTTGTTTCAAGGAGATTTTACTTTTTTTTAAAAAATAATCCCAAAATGAAATTTTTTTTGAAACAAATGAGTGAGTTGTGTATGTAAACTTTGAACACATTTGGAACCGTGGAGAGCCTCAAGAGCACCGATCTTGTGTTTCTCTAAATCTCAGTAGAGCTATAGGTAATTTTTGTTGTAATGTTATTTAGATACTGGGAGAAGTCTCACTGAAGATTGTGGGTGTTATATTGTCCCTAAAGACCTTAAAATTAATGAAATAGAGGTTGTCAGGAAAGCCAGTAGTAGTCATCATCCTGGTGGGGTGGGAGAAGTCGTTTCCGGTTTCGGCCAAGTGCATCCTAAATTTTCGCTTGCGGCCCTGAATTTTCCTTTTGGTGCATCCCTAGAAGTAACTGGGTTCCCTGGGTCAGACCTAGGACAGCAACCTCCTCAAACATGTTACTGCGTACTTCTATGCATTAATTTGACAAAAGCCCTGAGGAAAATAGATTAAAACATTTCAGCGGCTGTGCTAACCCCTTCTAGCGGCCAAGGTTTGGTCTGTCCTAAAGGAATCCATCTCATTTAAATTCATATTCCGTACAATAACGTATATTTTTCCACATCAAAACCTGGCACCCTACATACATACACCAAAAAGGCTTCACTCTCATCTAATTCTGCATAGATGATACAAATATCAAAAACCATAGGACACATTCCCTGTGTAATACTACATAAGTAATAAACAAGATACCGTATTTGCTCGATTATAAGACGACCCCCCCCCAAAATCTGAATATTAATTTAGAAAAAAAAAGAAAAAGCCTGAATATAAGACAACCCTATAGGAAAAAAGTTTTACCAGTAAATGTTAATTCATGTAAACTATGTGAACAATTGTTTGTTAATAAAAGCTATCATTGAGAAAAATATTTTGTTTTTATTTCCTTTTTTTACAACCTGCCCCCCAGTTATGCACATCTGCTCCAGGCTTGCCACTCTGCCCCAGAAATGCCTTATACCCCCTATATGCCACTGTGCCCCATGATATGCCTTTTAACTCTCTAAATGCCACTGTGCCCCATGATACGCCTTTTAACCCTCTATATGCCACTGTGCCCCATGTTATGCCTTTTAACACCATATGTGCCACTCTGCCTCCAGAATTGCCTTATACCCCTATATGCCACTCTGGCATTTAGGGTGTTAAAAGGCATATTATGGGGCAGAGTGGCATATAGGGAGGTATAAGGCATTTCAGGAGGCAGAGTGGCGTATAGAGGGTTAAAAGGCATTTCTGGAGGCAGAGTGGCATTAAGGGGGTTAAAAGGCATTTCACAGAGCACTCTGCCTCCAGAAATGCCTTATGCCCCCCGTTTAACACTCCCTCCCTCCTCCAAACTTACCGGTGCTTCTGAGTCCCCGGTGCTTAGTCCGGGCAGTGTGTAGAGCTCTAGAGCGATTCGCGTAGACAACTTCCGCTGCAGCATTTGCTCTGGAAAAAACCTTGTCTTATAATCGAGCAAATACGGTACCACCAAGCCATACTTTGGTATCATGGGCGCTAGTCTAGTGCACAATATGAGGACTTCCAATGCTGTATTATGGTTAGATTATCTACATAATGGTGTTCCCGTCCACGCTGCTTTGCTGGATCATCTCTCAACTGTAGCATGCAAACAAGCACGTGATTAGAATACATTGTGTGGTGCAGTTACAGTAACATTTATTTTAACGGCCACAAATCCCCATATTTTACTTTTCTTTCGTGGCCGAAATTAAGAGCTTCCCCAGAGCTTCATCGAGATTTAAATAGTTGAACACTACAGAAGGCACTCCATTCAATTATGTCCTTAAGCACTGAAGCATCAAGTCGGAATGGGATGGACTGGATATCTTTACAATACTACAGAGAAATAAGGAAAGAGAACATTCAATGGCAGAAATTGGAATTATGTAAATGGACTCAAATCACTGGGGTCATGTGATTCATATAGATGTATTCTAGAATGTTCTGCAGCTGATTTCCAGTTTATTAGAAATGCATTACTTCTTCTAAGAAGAAATGATGTCAAGTCTACTACTATTAATCAAAAATATGTATCTATAGTGTTTTCGGTTTTGTGTCAGATAAATAATGAGTACTTGTATTTGTGGAATCTTCGTTTACAAATGAATAAAATATTAGTGTAATCTGGTTGCGTTTGGCAGATATTTTATTTTTATTCAGGAGAAAAATAAGACTGGTCACAAACATGATACATATAATACATTTATACATTTTTGACACTTAAAAAAATTATAGTACAGCGATGTGTATTTTCCCCGTTCCCAATTTCTTCTTTTTTTGCTTATTTGTCACATTAAAAGTTTTCAAATCATCCAACTAATTTTAATATAAGACAAAGACAATGTGAGAAAACACTAAATGCAGCTTTTAGTGATTATTGCTCATATAAAAAAGTAATTGCCGTCCTAAACCTAATAACGGGTTGTGCCACCCTTGGCAGGAACAACTGCAATCAAACCTTTGTGATAACTGGCAATGGGTCTTTTACATCGAATTTGGCCTGCGCTTCTTGGCAGAATTGTTTAAATTCAGCCACATTTTGAAGATAAACTGCCTTTTTAAGATCATGCAACATTTAAGTGTGACAAATGTGCAAAAACACACATATATATATATATATATATATATATATATATATATATATATATATATATATATATAACTATAAATAATGAAACACATATGATCAGTGTGAATAGGGAAAAGAAAAGAAAAGAAATAGGACCGTAAACCAAAATAAAATAAATGTTTGCCTTTAATCCACTGGTCTATACAAGTTTAAAGGTTGGGTTTTCGGAATAGGATTATTCATTCATAACGGATATACCTTGACTAACAAATAGTTGCAGGATAAAGCATGTGAACCCTTTGGAATTATCTGGATTTCTGCATATATTGGGCATTAAATCTGATCTTCAAATAAGTCACAACAATAGACAGACAAAACACACAATTATACATTGTCATATCTTTATTGAACGCACTGTGTGAAAATTCACAGTGCAGGGTGGAAAAGTATGTAAAAAGGCTAATGGCTTGGAGTAAGGATTCCACTAACCTGGAGTCCAATCAAGATTGAAGATCTTGCAGAATCACTCACAAAGTTTGCTATTCACCAGAAGCATTGCTTTGTATCAGTCTTGAATGAGAATGGTTACAAAATATCTTTGAATGCCTTAATGTTCATCAGTCCATGGTAAGGCAAATTATCTATAAATGGAGACAGTCCAGCACCGTTGCTGCTCTCCCTAGGAGTGGGTGGCCTGCAAATAAGAGGTTCTTTGAGAAGAATCCTAGTGTCAGCGAAAGAGCTACAAAAATCCTGGAACATACCAACATTCCTGCTCACCACTCTATTATATGTACCACATTTAGCAAAAATGGTCTTCATGGAAGAAAACAACGGAGGAAGCCACTGCAATCAAGAAAAACCTTGCTGCATATCTGACGTTCACAAAAGAACACCTTAATGTTCCACAGCACTATTGACATAAGAATATGTGGGCAGTTGTGTTTTGGAGGATTACTGTCCAAAGGTTTCAACTTATTTTTCCTGTAAGAATTACACTGAAATATCGGTTATGACATTGCACAAATCATTATTTATGCTCTTCCAACACAACATTTTGCATGCCATTTTGAAAAGATTAGGATTTGGGATAATTTTTAGTGTGATAGTTTGCCTTCAATTCAATTGAAGAAAAATGTTCTATAGCCCTGGGGGTATTTGTTGTTGTGGATTTACGAGGAAGCCTATGAACATCCTGCACATGACCCCTCTGAGGTGCTCAAAACACCTAAGCAAGGACCACGTAAGGAAGGCAGAGAGAATACTGCTGTCACGTCAGAAGTATACAATGAGTATGACCTAATGCAGCCGCATATACCAGTAAGTTCTTATGGGGCTAACACACTGGCCAAGAACGCTGTGCCTTATCAACACCTGGATCTGAACAGCTCCCCCCTGGGGAAATTACAAAAGAGACTCAATCTGTATCTACCAGTAACACAGTATGTTATAGTTAAAACTGTTCACTAGGTTAATTTCTAGGTTAATTGTTTGGTAATTTTGGATTGAATGTAAAGGGAACCTGTTATGGAGCTATTATGGAAATGTTGTAATACTGTTTGCTTATGGTAATACCACATTGGCTTATACTCGTTCTTATCTCTGACCTGGATATAGTTCTGTATCCTAACATGGTTCCTCACACTGACAGCTTCCCTAACAGTCTTCTCTTACATTTTCTCTCTACACAACCAAAGATGTAGTCAAGGGCCAGGATGGGCATGTAGGAGAATGAGCAGGGCTTAGTAAAAATGAACAGAGTGTGGTTTAGTTCACTAAAAATGTGACACCATTGTAGGAAATCTGGACTGAAGCCATTCAGTATCAAGTAAAAACTGTACAAGAATATCCATGGCTATAATATATGTCCGAGTAGCTAAATTGCTCTATAAAGAATACATGTGTACAAACGTGTATTTATGTGTGTTTTTTTGTCTATAATGTTTACAGGATTAGCATTTTTTATGATGTTAATGTGTTATAAACCCTTTTTATCATTTCATCAGCATTTATATTATAAATATAATAAATAGTCTTCCTCAGGCTTACTAATTCAGGAATGATCTTATACAAGTTTAGATATAGATTTTCCAATATATTTTTGCAAGGGTAATCTAACAACCTTTTCTCATTTACAGAAAATGATTCTGAGTTTGACGGTGGCCGCATTCTTTGACAGTATTGCTTATGCTATGGTAAGATTTTTGTTGCTCAGCATGCCTGCAACAGCATAACTAAGACATTTATTTATTTGTGCAATAAAATCACCCCCGCCACTAATGCTCATATCCCCTGTCCCATATTTTACATTTGCCTCTACGCATACCTGAGAATGTCCTAGAGGACATGCTACCCGAGCAACATCATAAAGAGACAAAGCCTTTGGTGAGAGGGAATATTTGGGAAGAGGATGTGGTCAAAGTAGACCCCCAGGAAGCAGGGTTAGAAGTAAGCCTATAGGTGATGTGTAGGGTATCCTGAAGTAGATTTCACTGCCCATGTGTTAGCTTGGATCTGTCTTCCACCAGTTGCTGGTCTGTGTGCATCGAGATCCAGAGTTCCTGTAATAATGACATGAGTCCACTTCTTGATCCGCCTGACAGGAAGCAGGAGACGGGAGATATGCAACAATGGAAGGATAGATTTTCCTGTTGTTACTCTAGATCAACAGGAAAAGGAGAACAGCAGCTATCATAAAGGTTGCCCAAACAAACATATGATTAGGGGAATGGAAGAAGAACCTGTATGTTCCCTTTTCCGTGCATAGCTGAGAAATATGAAAGTCGTCTGTCTCTAAACTGTCTTTGCCATGCAGATTAATCCCGTTAAAACTCAGACCTTCTTCCATGGCTTTGCTAATATGGACCCCACCCAGATGCCTATGTAGAATAAAACGGCATAAAAATTTAAAAAACATACACCTATGAATTCGGAAGCTTTGCTCAGCATCATATTCTTGAATTTGTAGATGACGAGGTAAACCTTAGAAACGTGGGTGGCATTATGAGCAGATTAAGGACACCAGGTACAGAGCCTCTTATTGAAGCAGGTTTTCCACTTTGCAGTCAACACTAGTACCAGATGCATTATTCTGCTCATGGGCACAATATAAACGTATCAACTGGGAGAACAAGGAGAAGAAACCCAACATACTGCAGACATGTTAATGTTATGTACCTATTTTTCCACCATGGAAACATTCAACATTTTGCCCTTGTTAGGTGTTTCTCAAGCCTGCGTTTATGATGGGATACAAGTCTCCAAACACTTGTGAAGCTACTGAGTTTCTTGAGTGTTTCACTTCCAGATCAAAGGTTAATTGCAATGTGTTTTATTTGTATTTGTAAATTCTGTGCCTTTTCCCGTAACAGGGTGAAGTTATACCAGATGGAGCGCTTTGTAACTTCCAAGCATGGTGGCTGACTTATTTTGGTGAGCTTTGACATATTTTGCATTTCATATGTAGAGTTTAGTCCTTAAACCGATGTATTAAGCACATTCATACTACCCATGTTATAAACATTTGTGACAATGATAGTTGAATTAATTTCAGAGTGTAAATAATTGTTTACAAACTTGAACACAGAATTGTTGTTGTGCCACATGGATATACCTGGAAACTTTTCAGGGTGGGCTGCCTGCCCCAGAGACGGGCATACTGCTGGGCCTGTGGGCCGCGCTCCTTCAGTCCCAGCGCCGGAATATGATGTCATACTCAGTGTATGTAAGTGTTACTGTGTGTGTTACAGTATGTGTGTGTATGAATTTGTGTGTGTGTAGGTATGCGACTGGACTTTCCCCTTCTCAGCCAACAAAGATAGCGGTGTGTGTGTGTAAGTATGGTTGTGTGTATCAGTATGTTACTGTGTGTGTAAGTATGACAGTGCTTGTGTGTGTTAGGATGCAGCACATGAAAAACAACCAACCAACAAACAAGTCATTTGGGGACCAGCAAACATTCACAGAAATACTGGCTGAACAAGTGCAGGGGACGGAATAAGTCAGGCTCTTCTTTCTTCTAGGATTAGTGGCATTAACTGCAAGTTGGATGATTTATATGCCTTATTACTTTGCGTTAAGGGAGTCATAGGAATGGGCAAACAGCAGACACCACAAATCAGCTTTCGGATGCAGTGCACGGAGCTACAGAGCAGATTTTATAGCTTGCTCTTGATAAGGATTATAGCTTTCAATATGTTTAGTTTCTAGCACAATCCCTTAAACATGTGTGGCCTGATCTACCTCTGATGACCCCCCTAGTAAAACACATGATGCACAACTGGTGCTCATTCATTAAGAGAAGATTACAAAGATGATGTGATTTTTACTGTTACTTATTAAAGGGACAGACTCACTGTGCCTATGTGGGTGTCTGTTCCCACTTTCATCTTCCTGTGCTCCTCTTGTGGAACATAAAATCCCCAACATCCATCACAGAGGCAAAGTCCCTGTTTGTCATCCATATCCTTCTGTCCTTTTTCAACTTGTTGTGTTGTCAGTTTATCACACTCCTGTACAGAAACCAAGCTGTCATATATGCATACATTGCAGAAAATGTGCTTTAATGTACTAAGCATTTTTTGTATTGGCAGGGACAACATTTGAATACCCAACAGAGGTCTGGGCATTCTCTACCACTGGTGTCACACTGGTGACACCATGGTAAGGTTCCAGGATTGAAGAAGGGTCCCTGCTTTGGGTCTCCGATTATGCTTCCCTATTGCTGTTAACATGTGACGTGAGGGCTTCATTACGCCTTACTGTGTGATCAGTACACAGGGAGACCAGAGTGGGTCAAAACTGAGGCAAATAATAATAGTAATACAAATAATAGTAAAAAGTAGGAATACATTATTATCCTGGCACCCAGTTGTGTAATCACGACATAGGGAACTTGAAAGCTAGGGCTAGTTGTGAGAGAGATCCAAGGGGGATCTCAAATCATGTTGTGCTGCTGTAGGTATATTCTATTTTTTGTTTATGGGGTAGTAGAAGTATTATTAAACACTCATCTGCAGATACCAGACAAGCCAGAAGGCTTGCTTTTCCCTCAGAAATCTCATTGTTTATGGGGGGAAATTCTGTCCATGTGCATTCCATATTCCTGATTTCTTTATTTAAGATAAGTCAATGCCCTTATCATCCTAAGTTGTGAGTAAGTTTTATTAACTAAATTTGAATTAAGAATGCTAATTTATGCCCTCCATTCAATTTCAAATTTGATTTCTCACCTCTTTTGAAAGCGCATGGATGTGAGCAGGTCACAGATTGCACGCAGCCATGTGTGACTCTGTATTGTGAACCGACTGCTGGCGACGCTTTTCAAATTACAGAAGAGAGCTCCAAACGCTACTTAGGCTTAAACAGGCTCATGTGACAAAACGATGAAAGATTTAGAAAGTGGCATGCAACGGGAAATTATTTGGCAAAGAAATAAAGAAATAAAAATACAAAACTCTGTTAACTAGCATTCCGTCTCATACGATGCTTTTGTGGGAATGCTGACTGATACACCTGCTTTTATATAACTATTCGGAAATGCAGGGATAGGGGAAGTAGTTGACATGCCGGAGTAGGTGTCACAGGCAACCATCCAGAAGTGAGTGTTTACTTTTTCAGATTATTTTATGTTAAGCGTAATTGCAGAGAAGTAAAATGGTCCGCATAGACCGTATACTAACGAGCGCTAGCTCGGCACAATGAAATAGTGTAGGTAATTGCTAAGAAAAACAAATCTATTTAAATTTGAATCCGAGGCTAAACTAGAAGTAATTCCTTTAAAATTGGGTATTATCTAGCTTAATTGCTGATCTGAAATTCAGCAATTCCATTAGGACCGATGTATTTCATTGCATGGCCTGCTGTTTTGGAATGCTATAAAGAGTTACTCTAACTTTTCAGTGGCACCAATGAGACCAGAAGAATAGAATAGAAAACAAACCATGTGGGTTGATCAACATTGCTGGTAAAACAACATTTGTTCCCGGTTGGGTTTTAATATCTAATGCAGTCTTGCCATTTGGTTTAAAAAAAAAAAAAAAGCAGAAAACAGTACAGAAGCTTCTTATGTACAGTATTCAGGGTATATTCTTTAACTTGTATGCAAGTTTCTATTCACTAAGCTGGGGGATTGTACTCACTGGCTCTGTATAATAAATACAAATAAATACAGAACTCAGCTCATTTACAACTAAATGCATCAATAGAAATATAATTCCTAGTACTGTTGAATGTCCAAAATCTTTCTGGGAAATAAGATATCCCCCTATTCATAAAATGACATCTACTTTCTTGAAAGTCACCTCTCTGATTAAATCATGCATTATACACACATCTGGGGGCTACCAGGAACTCAGCCTCTTCGGGTGGAGTGGCTTTGTAAACGGGCAGAGCAAATTGTGTGTAGGAGTGGGAATAACTCCAGTTAGACCAGTTAAAAGCCAGGGAATGGGTGTGGAGTAGGTGAGAGAGAGAATCCAGATGAAACCCGGTAAGTTTCATGCTTTTTCCATAAGCACACCTTGTAACTTCCTGGTCATGAGACGTTACTAAAATACGTAAGTCATATATACAACACTCATGGGCAACCTGGCACAAAAAGATCAGCTGGAGTGGTTTGATTTAAAAGGAATATTTCAACTAAAAAGTCTTATTAAATTACTTCCCCTCCCTGCTGATTTGGTAAAATGAAAACAAATGACTTATTCTAGCTTTATTAATTTAAAATATCTCCCTCCTGGCCTTAAATACAGTTATTAAGATTTGACTGCCATTGGCAAGTCTTGTATAATTTAGTGGTTGAGAATCACAGGCTGGGGTTTCTTGTGTTATTTGTAATTGATGTAAATAAATAATGGAACATGGTTGCCCAAATTATAACTGTGATTTGCTGCCTCTTTCTTTAATGAGGGATTATGTGTTTTTTAGATGAAAAATCTAAATGGCCATATTGTGTTATGATGTTAACTTTTCTCACTTACCTTGTTGCTGTGTTTCCAGTTTCCTATTTTTGTTACTGCACATGGTTTGTGTAAGGAAGCCATTTGTGGCATAGACGTGGGCAAATGCACCAAAGCTGACAAGTTTGTCTTGACAAAAATTGGTGCATTTTTGGCCCATTTTCGGGCAATGTTACCTCCCCATTCGTTTCGTGGAATTTTTCATTTACTCTCATTCATTCTCTTACACTAATTCATGTTCACTCTCTCATGCTCTCTAAATGTTTCCCCACCTTCCCTGCCAACCACTTCCGATTCTGCTTCCAATGCCGCATCTTCTTGTTCTTCATCTTCTATCTTTCATCTTCTTTCTTCTAACTGTGTCAATATCTCTGCGGACATAACCTGGCAAAATGTTGTCCTCTACCCCGTTTAGCGCCGTCGTTTTTGCGGTTGTTGCTCCAGGTTATGTCCGCAGAGATGCGGACAAAGAATGAAGAGAGAAAATGAAAGAGAGAAGGTAGAAGATGGAAGCTTCGTTGGCAGAGAAAGTAGGGAAACATTTAGAGAGTTTGAGAGAGTGAATGGTAATGAGAGTGTGAAAGTGTGAGTGAAAGTGCCCATGGTTTTTGTCTAAAAATTCAGCTTTTGCTATGTTTTCGTCTGCTTTGTGGGGGGGGGGGTCTGGGATCGTTTTTGGGTGTCTTCGTACAAATCACTAAATTTGCCAAAGTTTGGTAAATTTGCAATTCATATGAATCTAATAGATATTTGTATGATTACGTTGCAACCTGTGATGCAGTCAGAGCTGCCATCCAAAAGGCTTCCAACACATGATCAGATTTTTTTAAATGCAGCTTTTTGAAAAAACTAAAACTATAAAAATGTCCCAATAGCTATCACTAGAAATATATTCCGAAAATACTTTGTTGTACCCCAATCTGGAAGTAATAAAAACAAAAATTTTGGGAGTATTTAAGGGAGCAATGCGGCCTTCCAAAACATAAAAAAACTTGTGAGATATTAGTATAATTAGGGGATGCTACAGAGCATAAATTAGATTATTTTTCACTGGTGGCACATATTCTATTATAAAAATCCTAAGCAAAATTGCAAAAAAATATATATTTTTTTTAATTTAGCTTTGGTCTTCAGATATGAAAACCACTTTGCTCGGATGGGAATGATAACAATAGTTAATTATGTCTTGGAGCACAAGACTGCAATTGGGTAATATTCCAGCTCTTGAAATACCAAGCCAGACACAGATGCATTTGCACAACATATTACCCCTGCCATGAATCGGGAGCCGAAAGCCTCAACGTATGTTAAAAAAAAAAAATTATTTTTTTTAAAAAAATTCCCTAATCTCAGAGGATAGATTTAGTGATTTTAGCCACAGAACAGCTGGTAGTTTAAATCATAGAACAGCAGTTTAGTGATTAATCAGCCTCTTTAAAATGCTGAACCACCAATCTAAAATGTTTATCACTCCATGCAGTTTTATAGAGTGAAATACGCGCCTTCATAGTCTCCATGTTTGTTCTTTTGCTTCAGACAAATTTTAGAGTTGGTAAAAATTAGAATATTAACAATATGGCAGTGTGCACTCTGTTTATTCACAGCAGATCGCGGGAGCAGTTTGTAAAGGGATAGGACTCTGTTCCCAGGGCCGGCCGAAGACTTAACACCGCCTGGGGCGAAGTTTAAAATGCCGCCCCCCCCCCCGGTACTTACCTTTAAAGAGTCCTGCGGCGAGTCTCCCTGCTCTGCCACAGTGCCGCCTTGTAATGCTGAGCGCCGGAAATTGACGCCACTTCCGGCGCCCAGCATTAGTGCCGCCCCTTCTAAAGTGCCGCTTGGGGCAATTGCCCCAGTCGGCTCCATTGTAGGGCCGGCCCTGTCTGTTCCGCATCTCATTATTCCACCATTCATTTGCTCAAAAGTACAAATTACTACTGGGTGCAACCTTGAAATATCCTACGGCTAACTATAGAGGTTCGGAAAGCTTTTTTTGTTCATACACTTGGTTATTACCATATAGGATTATGTTTATACAGTATACAGCAGAGTAGGTGAAATATGTTAAGGAATTGCAGGGGTTACTGAAACAAAACCAAGGGCAAGGTGAATGAGGGTAAAATGGTTCTTATCTGCCGTCAAATCGTATGTTTCTAATTTTTATCCCCAGTCTCTTTATGCTCTTCCCTCACCACTTCTACAGCACCCTACACTTATTCAGTCACCAAGAGACCTCTGGAAGTTAGAATGTGATATTCAGCAGGAAGCTGTACCATAATCCACAAGGGACCTCTTTTCTTGTGCATCATGATAACGTCTTCCTTAAAGGAACAGTACAGTTCCCAGTTTTCATTCTTTGCCATGCCTAGTTTATCTCTCCCTTAATTCTCCACCTGGTGGCCAAAAGCCAATGGCTAGCCTTTAGAGTGCTGACCACATATACTGAAAGATATGTCGATGACCAAGTGGATCAAGGGAAGAGAACAACTTTCTGTAGTGCAGTTTGGCTGCTGAGCTGATCTGAAGCCTTCTTCCTTATCCTGTTTATATGTACAGGCAACACTTCATTTCCACAGACAGAAGCTCTGCGGAGGCTCATATAAAGGAAGGGGGAAGGCTGCTGATTTTAAAACAAAACACCTGAACAGAGAAGGAGACAAATCAAACTAATAGCTCAGAGTTGACCACAAAACCCATTAGAAATCTGCATATTGATTAAGCAAAATGATGTCACAAAGTATGGTCTCAGACAAGATTCATTCCAAATTTGTTTGATTTCATTCACCAAAATAATGCAGACAGAATTTTTTTTTGCTCTGGTCATTTTTTATTCTATTAACTGTTTTCTGGGTTTTTTTTTTTTTACGACATGGAATTTGATCTAGACAGATTTGGAGAGGAAGCAAATACAGATCTAGTATGGGATCTAGTATGTAGCCGATGCAGGTATTTAGTTTGTTTCAATGAGTGGGGCTGCTTGCTTCTACCATCAATAAATCACTTGCTAAATCATAATCCTGCTGTATTGGGCTCGTGCTGCCCTGATTATCATACATACTATTCACGTGGTAGATCTTTTTTTCCAGTTCATGAAAGGGATTGTTCTATCATGTGATTAAAGGTAATGAATCAGAATCATCACAGTCTTTACTGCTTAGCGTCACGGTCAATATTATCTTCATTGTAGATTAGCGCGGTACCAAGGTCAACCTTTCTCTAATTAACACTGTAGGCAGCCAATTAACCCGACTCTAATTATCACTTATTCCTGTGTTTTTCTCTGGAGACGTTGGCTAGCTTGGATCAATTGGATTTATTTTCATTGCAATAAAGTTGTACAGTTCAATTTTGATAAAACAGGAATTGTTAACCCATAAACAATCCATAAAAATCTACGCAGTAATATATTAATCTATTTGCATATGGAGGCATCAGCGGGGAGAACATTTGGAGGCAACTGTGTAAGATCTATGCAAAGGGAAAAAAAATATTTTTGGCATGTCAGCTTATTTAGGGATTTATTCACTAAAGTACAAAGCGAACTCACAAGAGTTTCACTAAGCTGTGCAACACACGTGTTCACTAGTTCTAACTCAACAGCAACTCTTCTTAACTGCTTTAAGTTTAACTGCTGCCCATTTAACAAATGTTAAACAGTCCCCTAAAATCTCCATCTTCAGCCCATCAAAGGAGACATCCATACAGAAAAAATGTCATCCCCTGGTTTGCATCCACTGGCCCATTATTCACTTATTATTACCGACATTATATTATTTCTCCCTTTGCGATGAGGGAATGGGGCATTAATTTGCGCAAGTTGTGTTGGACTGTTGGTTGCACACCTAAATCTAAAAAAACATTTTAATAAATTACTGATTAGCACACAAGAGATATGATCGGTGACAATAGGTGTCAGTACTGATACTTGCTTAAAAACCAGGGACATGCAAAAAAAAAACCAACTTGTGGCTCAAATGTTTTTCAGCAATTTTTTCCACCTCAAAAGCAGATAATATTTACTGGGTATCTTATGTGTTTCTAAAGATGGGGTTTATTCACCAAAGTTGAACTCCTCATCTTCACTGTCATACCTGGGAACCTGCTGGGTTTGACCTGGAGTCTCTGGGTGAAGCGTGGCTTTCCTAGGTCTCTGGGTCATTTTCTTACAATGTCCTGCCTGGGAGGGGAGTTTGGTCATCTTCACCCCACCTACCCATTTAACACCTACCTCAGATCCTCTCCAAGTCCCACTGGGGCTAGCCTTTACACATGCCAAGCCCCATCCCTATGTGGCTAGATGTATCCCCTGAATGAAGCCATACCCTCAGATGAGGGGGAGCTCCAGGAGTCTGTTGAGTGTTAGAATTACGGTTCATCATTGACGACATACTGTATCTCTCGGTTTAGAGACCATTTCTGGATTGCCAGCTTGTGATCATACTGATTACTAGACCATAACTCATTTTCCCCAGCCAACAAAACATCTATCGTACTCAAAGATAATAGACTATATCTTATTTTAACGATTTAGCTTTTTGTCTCTCGATCCTAGAATAGCCTGTCTTATGCTGGGTATATTTTACACTATTCTACAGTTAAGACCATTAAGGTAGAGGAAAAACTGTGTTTAGCTTTAAGACTATGGAATCTTGTTGTGATATATTAAAAGCGAAGAAATGCTCCCCTCTAGACATAATATAGATTGTCAAAAACCTAATAAAAGTGTCCATATTCTTCAACACATTAATTCTGAAGGAGTCTAATTCCTTCCATGACATGCTGTTTCCAAAATATGGATGATTAATGGCTCCCCCATGTGCTATTTTTCCAGGTAAGTGTTTGTCTCTTTGCTTCAGAATAACAGATTTTCTAAAATGAGTCTGCTTAAGGTGATGCATTACTTAATATGTATGATATGTTCCCACCACTGCAGCTTTTATCAGCGCGTACGATTTCGTACTCTAAAAGGTCTTATAAAAATCCACTCTGCGACACAGGAAAAAGTTTTTTTTTTTTACATCAGTTCCAGTAGTGGAAATGGATTCAAGGTATACTGAACATAGGTCAATGACTATAATAATTAGTGTATACAGAACTGTAATTTTGATTTGATACATTTAAATTTCTATTGCGCAACCATTGCTGTTAATATCTGTCTAACCTAATTTCTCAGTACTGCTTTACCATGTGCAGCCATTTCTTGTTACTGATAATACTCCATTTAATAGATGAAAATGTAGTCCTCGTTAAGAATTCTTTGACTGATGAATCCAGTTGTGTTTCTAACTTAGAAAAGTGGAACTGTTGGTCAGCAGCGGTTCCCTAACCCTACAGGGGTCCAGAAGGTTCCATGTAATAAATGGTTAATTTGGCATCCAATCTATGTTCTATATGGGTTAACTATTAATGAGAAATGGACTGGGATAACCCTTCCCCCCCTGTTCACTACCCCTCCTGCTGTGACCATACTATAAAACAATCAATGAATGATGTCGATATTGCTCATTAATTCTCATTTAATTAACTATGTTGGTGCCAAATGTGTGAACAATTGAATAAACTCGGGGGTTAAAACAGACTTAAGTACTCATCTGCATCTTGAGAAATTTTAACGACTTGGAGGGTGCAGATAAATCAGATTAGGGATGACAGCGAGGCCACTAAACTCTCATTGATTCCCTGTAGCTCCAATTACCCGGCTTCTCCTTGAAATTTGTGTTTTTTTTGCCTTAGCGGTCTACCTATAAGCATGACTGAATGGTATGACCTATTGATCTCCGTTAATGAAAATGGGGCGCTGATGGCATTTAAGAGCTGGAAAAGTAATTGGCGAACTTGTCCACTCCTGGGGTTAGTGAGACGAATCTGATGTTGATATGTGTGTAGAAAAGGGCTTCCAGTAATAACTACATTTTGTCCTGCGCTGATTAATACTATTTTTTTCTATTTAGCCTTCCTCCGTAACCAAGGATATATCCTAACGGCAACTTTTCTTCTGCGGCTCTCCAGTCTTAACCTGTCCTCACTGTGCTACTTGTATCGTGTTATCTACTTTTATAGGTCTATAAGTAGTCGTTGCAGTGATTTTGCATTTAGTGCATGTGTGCCCATACTTTTGTAAATAATTCTTTGCGCTTTGCCATAGACGTACTGGACATTGTCATGGTATATGGATGAATGCTTTTTGGTTGTGTGCACTGGGATCCGGAACCCTAATGATGCAAGTTTATAGTAGGGGAGGAGGGATGGCCATTTGCCAACCACCTCTCCTTGAAGTTCTGATGTGGACCAAGAAGATCTGGCCATTTCACTGGCCAAGAAGGGAAGGAAGGGGTTGTGCAGTATATACCTTTGGGAAGTGCGGCCCTAGAAGAAGGTTTGTGATGTGTTGCTCTGCTGTGGCCCCACTGGTTTTACTTGATAGTGTGAATGATAAAGTATTGCTTTTCCAGCTTATCTTAAAAAAAGCTTGTTCTAAGCCGGACAGTTTAACCTTCAGCTGTCTGTTGTCAACGGTCCTAAAATGTTTATACAGTAATGCCTTAAAATTGCAGGCCAATTCGCCACTTACTGGAGAATGGTGGCAACCTAATATTGTGGTAAATGCAAATTTTACTGTAGTGGAATGTCCCAAACATTCATCTTATTTTTTGCAAGTGACCCATACTTCCCCATACGTAGAAATAACCCCTACCCTTCCCCATTTACGCAAAGTTTCATTTTATTCTATGAAATGACCCCTATTATTTCTTCCACCTATACACATCTACTTATAAACACTAGGAATGGGAATGATTGTGCGTTAATCCTTATAGAATCTACTGCCCACCATTAACAAACTTGGGGAGATTAACAGAAAAGTGCTTTTTTCTATAAAGTTAATAGCCAGATTCTTAGTAAGAAATGAAGACGGAAAAACCAGGGAAAAGGGAGAATTAATCTAGGGAGATTCAAATAACCACGGCAAAGGTATCTCCTATACTATATCCACGTACACTTATGGCAGAATAAAATAGGCAATCTTTTCTATGCCTTTTAGAACTTTTTACTCTACCACGAGTATACCGTGTATTATGAGTTTAGGAACTAAAGTATGAAACATGTCAGCTAACCACAGATTATATTTACCGCTAGAGTTAAGGTCTTACGTGGCCATCAGGACTAAGAGTAGCCAACCGAAGCAAGGCCAAACAACTATGCCATAGAAACGTGTCCAATGTTCCACAACAGGAGATCCAAAGCAGGACAAAGCAGGACTACATGAAATCAGGAGATGCAGGATAAGGGAAAGCTTCAATGGCCTGGCAGTGACCCGATGCACTTAGTTTGAGAGTGTTCCCTTCGTCGTGAGCAAGCAGAACTATATTACTGACTAAAATATATAGCAATTATGCATACACAAATCGAACTGACATGGCACTTGTTCCGCACGCTTGTATTCTGAATAAATTTATAGTCGCTCTGCAGGTCTTTTTCTGATACGTCTTATAGTGCTTAAATCAGTACGTGTCTTATACGACTGTAAATTTGCGAAGCGGTTTGAAGGCAGAACTTGTGCTGTGGAATAAACAGAGTGGAGAAAAATTCAATAGCACAGGAAATGAAGATTGTCCAGAAGTGGGGGGTCCTTCTCGTTATCGACTGAGGCATGCAACTTTTTGATGTGATATTTAAGCGTGACATTTTACTTATTTTTTTTCTGTCTTTTTTGAAATGTTGACTGCGGTTGTCTGATGAGAAAGCCGATTTGCATATTCTCAATTTAACCAAAAGTAGGTGCTAATTGATTACTGTTGAATGTCTGCACGCTCTGATTACCTGCTTAGAACGCTCATGGGGAGATAAACGAGAAAAAAAAATGAATGGAATGAGGATGCATGTTTAGTCAGCAAGAAGAAATAATAATAATTAAAAAAAATGATTTAGGAAGCATTAGTGGCTGAAGACCCAACCATTTTATTGACATTTTTATCTATTTTGCGAATGGCTGGAAATTTTCAGCCAAACTAACCATTCTGAAATGTGAATAAGATATTTATTCAAGATCAATGTCGAGTTGGATTACATTACGGAGATTGTGGTAGATAAGTGGAACAGCCTCCCACCAGAAGTGATAGAGGCTATTATAGTGAGAGAATTTAAACATGCATGAGATAATAATGAGGCATAATACTAGTCTAAGATGAGATGGGGTACTGATTAAGGTCCGAGTCTCTACATCAGAAGAAATGGACAGATTAGATGGGACAAATGGTTCTTATCTGCAGATTCTATGTTTCTATATCTGTAATGCAATTGTGGCCCTGATTAGAGATCTGTCGCTAAGAGGGAAGTGCTTTCTAGTCCTGCTACATTGCAAACATGTACTGCATCCTTAGTATCCACTACGACAATGAACTTTACATCCATGGTAACCCAGTATCATCCTGTTACAATTATATTTAATTCCCTTTTGGAAATATTGGTGGGGTATCTGGAATGGATTTGCACAAACTGGTAAATTCCACCTCCTGTTTACAGCTATTTTTTCAGCACATATATTCATCAGTTCACGCTGCAAGTTTTTATTTGGATTTATAATAAATTAAAAAGAAAAATATGTATCACAAAGGTGGTGGTTGAACTTGTGTAAAATAACTGGTAGGAAGGTGGATAACCTGGAGCTGAAACAGGTAGACAATGTTGTAGGAGATGCCTCGAGCAGAGCAGCACCCTAGGCTCATGTTAAAAAAAAAAAAAAAGCTTGTTCCAAGCTGGAACAACACAGGAATATTACACCAACAAAGCGCAAAGCCAAAATGAAGTCCCGGCATTACTATAGCCAATCCAGCAGGAGATAAAGGCTATCCAAGGTCATAAAAGGTCAGCCAGGGCCAAACAACGTCAGATGTGTGCGTCTGGTGTACAAGCTGACACACTATCATGTAATCGTACATTGCTGGGTTGGCCCCCGATGTGTAGCTGACAATGCATGGCAGGGTGCTACCTCAGAGCATACATGGGGGGAAGTGGCGGGGGATGCGTGATGTTGGCGGACCGGAGCAGTGGACCAATAGAGAGAATGCAACGGAAGACCCTCGTGACCACTGAGGTTTGTCCTTACAATGTGCTGGCAGAGAAACGGAGATAGCTCACCCGCTCTGGAAAGCGCCTATGATGCACAGCCAGAGAAGATGATTATCCCAGATAAGGATATGCAAGAAAAGAATGCATGTTGAACCCCTAATAGCATTAAAGCGCTTGCTCGGCACAGGTCACATAGATTTATATTCACTACACTATAAGTCTACAGAAAGAGTTTAACATTTTAGCATAACAACATCACTGCATAATGAAAGGCCTGAGATTGCTACTCCTACAATAAAGGGACCTGCATATTGCATGGTGAATGTGAAGACATTTCAACAATGCATTATATATGGCTTACAGAAGCTCACTTGGATTGTTGAGAAGTTTGATTTGAAATGTCCAACTCACCAGCAAATTACTCAATAAACCCAACGTTTCTTAACAAGCCATTGGTGCACGTTAAGCCATGCTGGAGGTTGAGCCAGCTCGCCGTGCCACATCCAAGCCAAATTGAGACAGCCAACCACATGAGAAAACCGCAAAAGAGTAAAGCAAAAGAAGAGTTTATAGCCATCTTGGCTTTTCACGTGCTTGGCCCAGCCAGTCATTGGGCATGAGTCTGACTTGCCCACCTATACATTTGATACAACTTGTAAGGTCATTTCATTGTGTACATTACTTGAGTGCAAGTCATTCTGCAGTTCCTTCTTTTGAGAAGGTAAACCTCCCATCTTTGTTATGTATTAGTGATATGTAAAACTGCTGACTCCTTTATCAAGGAATAGCAAAGGAGAATCAGATAAAGTCACTCAGGAAATAGTTTTTGCAATTCTTTGCATATTTTTTTGTGCATGAATCTTTCCAATTGGTGTCTAGAGCTGGAATGTGAACGAACATATATAATTCGATACCATTTTGCAAAATTGTGGGAAATCTCAAATAGCTAATTAAGCATGTATAAAATTACTCTTTAGTGAGAGGATGTGTACTGTGGCAGGGCCAGGGGATCTTAAGCCTGAGGGTGTCATTCTGGAAAAAACGAACGTAGTCAAGATTATAGATAATATATAACAGGGTTGTGAGTTGAGTATGGTAGCAAATGTGATGCAGCACTCCTGAAGGACCAGTATAAAGTCTTACAGCGATTTACAATATTGGTGCAGGCAAAGTTCAACTACTGTTACCCAGCGGGGAATGGGGAAGGTTTAATAACAGAAACAAGGAGCCCATTATCCCTGGTGTTTCCCATCTCCTTGGCTAGGTGATGGACTTTCAAATAATAGTGGGGTTAGAGATGATCAGACTCCTTTCCTTAACAACTACCTCCTTGCTTTCTTTTCATTTAATAAGCCAGCATGTGAGTAAGGAAGAAAAAGACTGGTCTATACAGAAAATTGTGAGTGCAGTTGAGTGTCTTTTCTACCATGCTTAGTGTTGAACTTGAGGGCAGTGCCAAGTACCCGATAACATGTCACCATGTTCATCACACGTTCAGCCAAGTGGGCAATTGTAAAACTAGGCAGTCGGAGACCTATTTAGTACAGATATAATAATGCACAATAACTAACAGTGTTACGTTTTGTGAAAAAAATAATTAAAACCTTCAGGTTCTTTTAAATAATCAGCCAGTATTTCACTGTGCCATATGTTTCATAAGGGGTCCTACTCACGTATATATACAGCCAACAAACTAAACCGCCCATCACTGCAAAACATCTTTTAGATATGTATTAAGTACCGGAGATGGACAGCCCTGGCCTAGATAATTCATCCCATGTATCCTCCCTTATCTCTCGAGTAGCATAGGACAATTACATACATCCACGCTTCGGATACAGTGCTAGGCAGAGTGGAGCATCTCATGGGCACCCTATCATTTAAGTGTGAAAATGTCATTTCTGTGGGAAAGTGCAAGTTGCTTCACAGGCCATGATATCTTTTGATGAACCTACACATCACACTTGTGAAGCATTCTACAGAGGGATCTTCATAAGATAAATCATAAGATAATTCAAGTGTCAGCTTCCTGTTTCAGACCCTTCCCAGAGACCGCAGAGAGAGAGATACATATTCAGTTATATTTATTCAACCTATATTTTAAATTAAAACAGCAAATTATAAGTTAAAAAAAGGTCTGAAGAATATATCACAATTTACCATTCATGTCAGATTACTTTTCACTTTGTATGATATTAATGTAAAACACACAACAGTTTTAATGAAGTGTGTATGCATATTTTTTAATAAGTGTAAAGAAAGTGAAAAAAAATAATAAAAATATACAAGGAGATATGTGTAAAAAAAAGTGATTCTACTGCAAAGTTCCAAAAGAGGTCTTAGCCCCTATAACAACCAGTGGTATGATCCAGTAAGCTATAGTGATAAGAACATCTTTAAGTACACCAAAATCAGTTTTTATACATCCAATGAGTCTGTCGCTGCTAAATGTTTGCGTCAAATGAAAAACTTTAATCCACACAGCCATTTTAATAATAGTTTATGAAATTGGCTTCTTCATTGCCATGTTTTTGCCATATGCTTTTCTGAAAGAATGCTGGAGACATGGGATAGGTTACATCTAAAAAACAGAATAGTTGGGTGAAATGCTTTACTATGTGCATTAAAAACAAGCCTTATATGCAAGAAAATGTACTCTAACAATAATATATTTCTAAATGATTTCTAGAGCAACTTAAGACAAGAAAGTAAAGGTGTATTGGAAGCCACGATGACTTCTCCACTTGTAAAACACCAATGCTAAAAGCAGCAAGCTTGCCATGAGTCTTGTTACATTCATTGTCTGCGGGAAAATTACGTAATTATAAAGGCGTCCCCATTCCATTTGCAGCTTGGTACGCTACATTAAATTTGACCTTTCGCTTTATGGATGACTTATGGACAGCAATTGCTTACTCAGTCAGACAATGCGACTGTCTGACCTCTGTTAATCAAGGGACTGTAACATTTCACCCATTATACTGTATGAACTACAAATGCAGACATAGCCGGGGCTTACTAAATCTTTCTGGTGCATAACCCTGATTTCCTTTACATAGTTGGCCTGGATGGTAATCCTGTAACAAAAGGCTAAAAATAATCACCCAGTCACCCAGTGATCTTATTTTTTTTTTTTGCTGTAAACACAAGTTAGGTCTTATTGCACTTAAATGTAGGTTATATACCTTTCACATCTCTCTCCTAGATGATTTATCTTTTATTAAATTAAATATTTTATTCCATAGAGCTGTAGGGGACTGGGGAGTAGCAATAGCTGTAGAATAGTATTAAAGTATATTAACCACTAAGAGTAAGAAGCCAAATGGTTTCTGGGAACTGTCCAACCATGTTGGAAACAATGGGATCTATTCATTAAAGGAAGAGTTGGCAGGGAAGTTGTGGTAGTAACTCTCACTTCACTGTTCATTATGAAGGGTCAACACCAGTAGGTTTCTCCAGAAAGAAAGACTAAGCAGGCCTTGTGTAATGCATACATTATTGGCTGAGGAGTCTTTGGGGAAATCTCATTGATTCCAGCTGCAAGGCTCACAGAGGTTGGATGTGTTGGTACATGTGCTAGTAAATATATTAGTAACCAGGAGCAGAAGCAAGGGGCTGAGGTGCCATTCTGCTTTATCTGCCCTGATATACCAGCATTCCCCTGATTTTGAGCTCATAGAAAAGGGACCTCAATGGAAGAGATAGAGGCAGAGGGGTTTGGTCTCATAATTACATGTATCTGGGTGGAAAAACACAATAATATTGGGAACAGTTGGAACCTGCCTGAGCAGTCTCATTCCATGTTTAGATAGAATATTTAAGTATATATATATATATATATATATATATATATATATATATATATATATATATATATATATATATATATATATATATATATATATTAGTGTAGCTAATTGTTTTCTTGATGAACAAATGCACACATATCTGATTTAGACTGGGAATTTCTTAAATCCACCTTAAACTCAGTAATCCTCCTCCCAATGGGTACTTTAATGTTTTAAATATACTATATCATTGTTACTATATTACCTAAACATTTCAAAATGTGCTACAGACACGGATTACACTGAAACATTAAAATCATATGGCCATAAACAGCTTTCAAATGTGATCTCCATGTAGCTAGCACGTTAATTAAAGACAAGATAAGCAAGAGAAATCCTAGGATTAAAACCAAATTCCTTTTTCTTGTTACATGTCACTGGTTATTGATACTGGCATACATAATGCAGGGTATAAATAATGCTACATTTGATATGTATCGAATAATATATATACAGTGTGTGTGTGTGTGTGTGTGTGAGTGTGTGTGTGTGTGTGTGTGTGTGTGTGTGTGTGAATATATATCTATATATATATAATATATCAACAATTAGGTCATTACCACATATTGTAATGGCAGGGTTGGTATAGGGTGTTTGATGAATGCCACATTAACTTTAAGCTTCTAAAGGTTAACCAAAACTAAAATAAATAAATAAAAGGCTGGATCCTTAGAGTCAAAGCTATTTTTTTTTCAAGCCCTACAGTAATCAATCTAAAACATGATGGACCAAAAAAATACAAAAGTAATGTAATGGATGTCTGAGCCACAACGTACCCCTTGGTAAAAATTGGGGCAAAAGGCCTTCAAGGGACACTCCAGTCATCATGTGCGCTTTAATCCGACCTCCCCTTGTGCATCCGCCTTTCCCTGCATCCCGAACGCCTTGGCTCGCAGGAGTCGTGTTCGGCTTTGCTAGCATTAAATAAAAGCTTCCTCAAGTGTAATAAATTGCATTACGTTTTTCACAACCTAACTTATCTGAAAGGTTGCCATGCAAGTGTAAATGCTAATTGTGTTGGCTTATTGTGACACGTCCTTTCATTCTCCTCAGTAGTTTACAATTAGTAAAATAATAGATGATCGCATGTTTTCCTTGAGTACTGCTAAATGTTTCGCTCTGATAGATGTCAGGGAAAACAGACGGATTAAGGTGACACACTGTGAACATGCGGGCGCTCATCTATTCAACTGTGGAGCTGTAAACAAACATATTGGCAACTGAACAGGGGGTTACGATCTGGCGAAGCCCTTCAAGAAGTAAACATATTGGGCAATGCCATTGCTTGTAATGTTACAGGCAAAGGACATCGTGGCTTTCTCGTCCAGGGGAGCCACTAGAAGAAGCCACATCCATCTGAGTCAGATCGTATTTTGGGTCGAAAATACAATGGTGGATATTCCCTTTCCGTTCTCAATAATGTTTTTTTCTGGTCTCAAGTTGTTTTTCGTTCACTCACGAGCAGCCCATAGCTGTATTCATTATACAGCTCTCAGGGCTGATCCGGGGAGATTCGATGAGCTTTCCAGCCAGCCCATGATCCCTACTGCCCGCAAAAACTGTTGAGGTATGGTATCGGTATAATAAACAGTGTTCTAGATTGTAAGCTCATTTTAGCAGAATTAATTGTTATGTCTGAGCACACCCCATGGGTTCTACAGGAATGGCAACATGGGGGCGCATAGTCCTTAATGTTGCATGAGGGTGTTGGGCGGGTAGGGGTTAATAGGGCGGGTAGTAGCACGAGCGCATTTTATTTCAGCTGTGCGTGGTAGTTAGGTGAGCCGCTGATTGGCTATGGGTCGTGTGAGAGATTAAGGCGGGAAACGTTAATATAAAAAGCGCGATGCGCGGGTGAAATTATTTGCACAAATCTGAGCTTTTCAATTGTAAGTCTGGCTAGTAGGGCTGACTTAATGGTTAAATTATTATGTATGAAGGTATGGTTAATTTTAATTGTGGTTTTATTAAAGCCTCAATAAAATACTACAGCCTTTTTATATCCAAGTTCAGTTGTCTGTGTGTTTATTTAAGGTTATTCGCACTCAAGGGTCCATCAGGTCTGTTATATATCCTTCTGCATTAGATACGTAATAGTTCCAGTATATTAAGTTCATGCTTTTTCTTTAAGAAAAGAACTACAGGTTATTATTGTTCAAAATCTCTTGTTATATGTAAAGTCCTGGCTAGATAACCACATTACCTGCGTAATATGATAAATGTGTTATGTTGCTTTCGAGAGACAGCAGTACTTGGGCCACAATCCCATTAATTCCACCATATCAAAAATAATTTATTAATAAACCCGTGTTTACTCAAGGTAGCGTGATAGCTCCCGGCTTAAAGCTTCCAGGTAGATAAACATTTCTTCTGGAGGTTTTAATTGAAACGCAGCACAAAGCAAACATGGCATACTTCCTAAATCACCGATCACAAGTCCAGTCACTTCCGCACGTTAGTGTCACCGAGACAATTCACTCTTATTTTATAAACGGGTCATTTTGTTTAGTTTGATCAGCACATAAAGATTTATAAAAAAAAATCCTTTCCGCTAAGGCGCATATGTGGCAGGGTAGTATTTACAGTACTTTTGTGAGCGTATGATAGAAACCTAGAGTTTAAAAGGTGCTATGGGATCTATTAAAAACTTAAATATATTTCTTTTGGCCTTTTGATGTACAATTATAACTAAAACAAGACTCCAAAATGTATAACCTAATAGTGCTGTGTCTGAATAGTTCATGTTCGCTGTGCCAGAAAGTTGTAACAGAGGTACCTTGGTAATACAGACAAATAGAAAGTCAGTCCCCTCCTGGGCTTGTCTTAATTTATTCGGTGCCATTTATCTTCCTTATATAGTGGTGTCTAGGGAAGAAACAGAACCCTGTTAGCTTACAGAACAGAAATGTCTAGCTGTATCTTTAGTGCTTATGTGCAAGGCACGTTCACGACTTCTGCGGAAGGAGTTTGCGACTGTGTGTTTGTACAAAACGGTCTGTCAATTCTTTATCGCCATTGCGAAAACACGGTGGAAGTTTCCACAAGACCCGAGGCAAGACCACAGGGAATTCAGTCGGGGTTCAGACTGTGAAAACTGGAACCCGTTCCATCTTGTGGTGGATGTAAGTAGTTCCAATGACCTCTGAATCGTCTTAACTGTGTAAGGATAGCAGACGGTTCCTTCCAAAGTTTTAGAAGCCAAATACCGTATTTGCTCGATTATAAGACGAGTTTTTTTTCAGAGCAAATGCTCTGAAAAATACCCCTCGTCTTCTAATCGGGGTCGTCTTCTAATCAGACCTCAAATAGAGGTCTGATTAGGAGACTAAGATCCAGATCCCCCGCACCGCTGCAGGGGACCTGGATCCTCCTGTCTCACCCGACCCCCCCCCCGCATCACAAAACACACTTACCGGTGCTTCCTGCTGTGTTGCCGGGGCAGCGGGTTGACGTCTACGCGATACGCGTAGACAACGTCCGCTGCAGCCGGAAGGAGGTGTGGCTAGCAGCGGGGGTTGTCTGCGTCCGTCGCATAGACCTTCCCCGACTGTCAGAGATCAGAGTTCCCCGCACCGGGGAACTCTGATCTCTGACAGCCGGGGAAAGTATACGCGACGGGCGCATACAAACCCCCGCTGCTAGCCACACCTCCTTCCGGCTGCAGCAGAAGGCGACGTCAACCCGGTGCCCCGGCTGGAAGCACCGGTAAGAGAGGGGGGTGAGAGAGGGGGGAGAGAGTGTGTGTGTGTGTGTGTTAAATGGGGGCATAGGGCATTTCTGGAGTGGCGTTAAGGGGGCATTTAATAGAGCACTCTGCCTCCTGAAATGCTTTATACCTCCCTATATGCCACTCTGCCCCATAATATGCCTTTTAACCCCCTAAATGGCAGAGTGGGATATAGGGGTATAAGGCATTTCTGGAGGCAGAGTGCTCTATACAATGCCTTTTAACTCCCTTAATGCCACTCTGCCTCCTGAAATGCCTTATACCTCCCTATGTGCCACTCTGCCCCATAATATGCATTTTAACCCCCTAAATGCCAGAATGGGATATAGGGGTATAAGGCATTTCTGGAGGCAGAGTGGCACATAGGGGGTCAAAAGGCATACCATGGGGCACAGTGGCATATAGAGGGTTAAAAGGCATATCATGGGCCACAGTGCCATATTGGAGTGGCAAGCCTGGGGGCAGATGTGCGTAACTGGGGGACAGGTTGGAAAATACAAGAAATAAAAAAAAAAAAATCTTTTTCTCAATCATAGCTTTTATTAAAAAAATAGTTTACATGAATTAACATTTACTGGTAAAACTTTTTTCCTTTGGGGTCGTCTTATATTCAGGCTTTTTCTTTTTTTCCTAAGTTAATATTCAGATTTTGGGGGGGTCGTCTTATAATCAGGGTCGTCTTATAATCGAGCAAATACGGTACTTTTAATAGTGTCAATGTTGTAAGGCACAAGCTTTTCATAAGTGTAGACATTTATCGTTAGAACGAAGTACAGTGCAGTATCAAGAAAAGTTCTGGTATCACCAACAGGTGGAGAATGATGCAAAAAATCCCTTTAGGTGTGACAGATCTCTTCTCATAGATCAGTAGCCTTCTGAAAAGCCTCTTTCTGTTTCTAGCTAAGTGTGGCTTTACTCAAGCTACATGCGCCACTGGCTGCCATCATGTGTGCATGCTCGTCGGTGTGCAAAGCTCCTTCCCTCCACACTATTGGCATCATCAAAGTCCCAGGTCTCCTACCTTTGAGCTTAACCCTTGGGTAGGTTTATCTGGGTGAATAACTTCTGGGTACTGGTGGAGTGACAAAGGTAGAGTTAAATTATGCTAATGATGAGGGTTCAGCAGAGTGGGTGGGGCTTTGGGAGAGTGGGTGTAGTAAATTGTCAAATAAGTAATTGACAGCTATGCTGCAAAGTGTCCCTGAAATTTTTTTCAAAGTGCCGCTTCTCCAGTTCTCCTGTTCGCAGGAGCGGGGTCCTAACACACCACAGTCCCCGCCCATTTCCCCTTTAAATGAGGGTGTTTCCTGCTATGTCAGAAGGAACGCCCACTGACATTGATGGGAATGCCCACAAACGTTAGCCGGCGGTCCCAACCATGTCCTGTAAGGGTAGGCTCTGGTAGCCGGAGCCCACAGGTTCCCAGCCATGGTAATGTGTGCATCTATTCAAACAACAAGATGTTTGAAGAATATGCTTCCTTAGATGCTCAGATTTCATTGTGCTCTTTGAACGCAGTAGTTCAATTAAAGGCATTACAGTTATTTTTCTATGACGAGACTTGTGCCTATTATGCTTATTATATCCTCACAGACACTGTGTTTCTAGATAATTTCACTGATGGTCTTCTTTTCATTACAGACTGGTGCTCGCTGTCCTGGGTCTGCTGTATAACATTCAACCTCTACCTGAATGTTGTCAAAGAGATAAGAACTGACCAATTTGCATTGTAAGTAGTGCCATTAACATAACATTAATTATGGGTTTCTGACTATATATATATATATATATATATATATATATATATATATATATATATATATACAGACACACGAAATGTGGGAAAATGTCAAAACTCCTTGCACTCCTTGCACAATACTAAATGGGAATGAGGCCATTCATGGTATGTATGTAATGTTGTACTTCCTACCCAATAGTTATTTATTTGAGTATGTTCAAACATGCAAAGAGAGGAACTTATGATATGATTGGTTTGAAGAATGTATATATGGGAAATGCTGGACTTTGGCATATAGGTATTTGTGCTAATTTCTGATCTTTTTGGACATGTGCCGTATTTTTTTTTCCCCCATTCTGCCCGCTTGTCACCCTCTATCCATATAAATGCAAATGGTACATATGGAAACACTGGTTTATATATTGGTATAACTTCATACTTATGTCACTCTCTTTTGAATTCTTAATCCAATTGACAGTGGATCAGTTATAATGTTTATAAGAAAACAACTGATTTGGGGTGTATGGGGTGTGGGGAGAGCCTCTGTGAAGCTGTGCTGGTACTTTGAGTTATTACAGAAGGTTGCAATGTAGCCCGTATGTGACCCAAGACTGGAAAATAATAATAATAATGCAGCTGTAGCTGATTTGTTGTCTGGGGGCCTGCAAGACTTCTGGTCATTCTGCGACTGCAAAAACAAACCCCAAAACACTGACCTTTTTTAGTTCTCGTGGACTACTGCCTGGCTCTTATCTGAGTCAAGTGCTAAGAAATCTGTGTCCCGCGGGTTACAAAGCAAAAGAGAAACCTGGTAAGAGGCCAGGGGATAAACTTTGGCAACGCAGTGAATTTAGTTTTCCGTTCAGTGATGAATATCTTGTACAGAATGATTGCTAAGCCATAAAAACCAGTTATAAAACAGATGTGACCCAGGGCATTCTGTAGAGCAGGACATGATCAGAGAGGGAATTAGATTCCGTGTTACTTCCCTGACACACTTAAGAAGGATAAGCACATAATTTACCTAGCATTCTTTTTATTACCCTGTTAGATGCTCGGCATAAGGGAGAGTACATCCAAGCTCATTCCAGGCCTGGATAACAACCCCATGATGTATTAAAGCTGCCTTCAGAGTCCACGTAGGCAAACTAACGCAGTAACTTGGCCATTGCTCATCCATTACACCCTGAGTTCAAATATATTTAAAATATACTTTAAATGGGGTCCTATACTCAGATGAGTGTCCCAAAGTCTCCTGTGTTTGGAAACCATAAGAAAAAACAACTATTATATGCTTTCACGAGGTGAGGAAAATGGGCATCTAGTCTAGACTATAAACCCACATTAAATCTAAATCTGCTGAATACTATTGTGACACCTTCCTTTCTGTCTTAAAGAATGCATAATGGAAAGTACCGTATATGCTCGATTATAAGAGGACCCTGATTAATTAATATTAATTTAGGAAAAAAAGAAAAAGCCTGAATATAAGACGACCCTATAGGAAAAAAGTTTTACCAGTAAATGTTAATTCATTTAAACTATTTTTTTAATAAAAGCTATGATTGAGAAAAATATTATTCTGCCCCAGAAATGCCTTATACCCCCCTATTTGCCACTGTGCCCCATGATATGCCTTTTAGCCCTCTAAATGCCACTGTGCCCCATGATATGCCTTTTAACCCTATATGCCACTGTGCCCCATGATATGCCTTTTAACCCTATATGCCACTCTGGCACTTAGAGGGTTAAAAGGCATATTATGGGGCAGAGTGGCATATAGGGAGGTTTAAGGCATTTCAGGAGGCAGAGTGGCGTATAGAGGGTTAAAAAGGCATTTCTGGAGGCAGAGTGGCATTAAGGGGGTTAAAAGGCATTTCACAGAGCACCCTGCCTCCAGAAATGCCTTATGCCCCCCATTTAACACCCCCCCCGCCCCACTTACCGGTACTTCTGAGTCTCCTGTCATGTAGCTGGGGCAGCGTGTAGACTCACGCTGCAGTCGGAAGGAGGCGTGGCTAGCAGCGGGGGTTGTCTGCGTGCATCACGCAGACATTCCCCGGCTGACAGAGATCAGAGTTCCCCGCGCCGGTGCCGGTGCAGACAACCCCTGCTGCTAGCCACGCCTCCTTCCGGCTGCAGCGGACGTTGTCTACGCAAATCGCGTAGACATCTACACGCTGCCCCAGCTGCACACCGGGGACTCTGAAGTACCGGTAAGTGGGGCGGGGGGGGGGGTAGAGACAGGAGGATCCAGATCCCCTGCAGCTGCGGGGGATCTGGATCTTAGTCGTCTCATAGTCAGACTTTGAGGTCTGATTATAAGACGGCCCCGATTATAAGACGAGGGGTATTTTTCAGAGCATTTGCTCTGAAAAAAACCTCGTCTTATAATCGAGCAAATACGGTATATTTGCTGTGAGGATATTAGAGCCACTGTTTATGTAGAACGCTTTAGCAACAGCAGCTGCTGTACACGTAATTTTCTGCGTCTATGTGCTCATTTTTCTTCAATCACAAAAAGAGGCAAAAGGTGATTATGGTTGACCTTATTTGCATGCGCCTACCCAGAACCCCTTGTGGTTGTGGCAGCACCATGAGATTTCTGACGGAAGCCTTCTGGCTTATCTGGTGTCTGTAGATGAGTGTTTAATAATGCTTCTACTATCCCCTTAATTTGTCTTGGAATAGATCTTCTATAAGGTAGCATCTGGCTGGCTGTGATGGACAGGAGTCTGCAGTATGTTGGTGGTGGAGATCTTAGTACGCATGAGTATTGCATAAGCAAGTAACTAGTGAGGCTACTTATGATTTAATGTGTTCATGTAAACATAATTTAATCCTGGATGAGTACTAACAGCTCTTCCTAACCCTCTATTCTCTCCAGAGCATGAAGCCCCTACTCATTATCTTACCCTTTGCTTTCCCTTCCCACCCATTACACACTGCCTCCCTTTCTGTCCCGCTTCCTTGATGCTCTTTGGCTTTGTATCTTTAGCGATGTCCATCACATTTCTTTGGTATGTTCATTTTCAATAATTGTCCAGTCCCAGTTCTCACACACAATCCTCACTCCGCTTGCACAAACAACATTCTTCTGATATATGTATTATCCTTGTTTTTTTTTTCTCATTTTATTTTCCATATGCTATCATTTTGTACGGCACAGCATAATATCTTTGAGCCATATGCTCGCAAGAAAAGCGTTTATCAGATTTTTACCTTTCTGCGCTAATTGCTTTTTTTCTGAAATCATTAAATATGAAATTTTCACTTTCGTCTTAAATGAAATGCTATCAATTAATGCCAATTTTTTTGGTTAAAAAATGAGAATGCATACACATCTCCTCTGCAGGATGGCATTTAATCCTTTTAGGGTTTACAAAGCAATGCGGCCTTGTTTCGCACTGGACGTCTTATTGAAATAATGCAACGAAAAATCTTGACATTGACGAAGAAGTGTGGAATCTTATTGTGCCCTTCCAGTGGTGAAGAGGTTAACTAGGCGGCTGGTTTATGGCCCGAGGATGGCGAGTCGGTAATGTATGAGAATGGGGTAACATCCCACGGAAACGTGCCCATTTGTTATAATGAATCATGTCTGGCGCAAACCTGGGCTCCCCTGCCGGTATCACTCGCGGAATCAGGGAATGTATCACTGTCTCTTCAGAGAGCCGGAGAGCGGCTAATCCGCACCGTCGCAATTAAACGTCTAAAGACCTCAGGGAAGAAGCTCTACAGCGGCGCTGTGACCAGGAGCAAAATAATGAGCAGTGGCAAGAAGTGTCACTTTGCATTGTATCTTAAGACAGGGACGCTTTCACGAAAGTCATTTATATGTCATGCACAAGTGAAGCAGCTAATAGAGTTAATCTCTAAGGGGAAAACAAGTTGTAACGGTGTTAATTACAACATCATTTATTTATTTATATAGAGAGCGACGTATACTATGCGTGTGTGTGTTTTTATTAAAGGGTGGAAGGAAGAGGCTGGAAGCAGTTTGGGAATTGGGGAAGACAAATGCAAAAGTCCACGCGCTACTACTGATGCATCAAATTAGGAGCTCTAGGGGGAGTCTGCCGAATACAGAATGAATTCTCTAGAGCGGAATACGCATGTGCTGCATTTGGGAGTGAGAGGAGACATTAGAGGAGATGTGCACTACTTTTAAGAGTTCTAGAAAAAGTTTTCTGTAGCGCTATTATAGGTATATGCTTGAGAATGTTTGATATCTTCTCAGCTCATGTCTTAGGGAGATGCGTCACATCATTGAATTATAATATGTATGTGGCCCATTGGGAACTGATATTAAAAGTTACATATTTACCAGCTCATTCTTTAGAGAAGAAGTACACACCCAGTGCATTTAGTATTGCTAGACACTCCAGTGCCCCCCCCCCATTTTTATAGGTTGAAGAAAATCTCTTTACTGGTATTGGTAGTAGAATGCAAGAGAATGCAAGGATGTATACAGATTTGTGGATATACAACCTGTCAATGAAGGAATTGAAACATGCATGGAATAGGCATAATATCATAGTAGCATCTTACATCAAATGCAAGACCAAGGACTGATGAAAGTCCTTATATGCATCAATATGGGCAAACTAGTTGGGCCGAAGGATTCTTATTTGCTGTCATATTGTATGTATACCTAGGGCCAGATTAATGGCGGAGCTTGATAAGCAATTGCTCCAAACCCCTGCCATTTTGACTGGTCCATACCTGTCTCCTTTCTTACGGAGCAGAAATCTGACCGGGTTTCTGTGACATGCAGCAACCATCCTCCCTCGCTGACCCTGCGAGACCGGAGATGACATGACTTGTCGGCGTACAGTGTCAGGGAGCATGATTGCTGCACGTTGTGGGACCCGGTCAGATCATCCCTCAGCGAGGAAGCTGCAGACCACAAGGAACATACAGGAGGGAAGTGGAGGATACAGAAAGTACTATGTATATATGTTTGTATATGTGTGTATATATGTGTATGTGTGTATGTATATGTATGTACTGTATATGTGTACAGTGTACAGTATGTGAGACAGAATGTAGGTTAGAAAGAGGATAAAAATGTAAAAGGTAGGCAAGTGAGGTGAAACAATAAAGATAAAGGGAAAGAAGTGAGGAAAAGATGTCAGGCAGTGAGATGCAAATAAGGAGATAGAAGAAAAGAAATTGCCAAAGAGGGAGAAAAGAATAGAACAAAAGGAAAAAAGACAGCAAGAGGCAGAAAGCAGAAAAAGGGGAAAACAAACAGGTTGATAAAGGCTGTAATTGCTCCAGGTCCTAAAGCTCCTTAATCTGGCCTTGAGGACACACTGAGAACTGAAGCGAAAAAGTAATAGCTGTCCTCGTATAAGATCATAAAACAGAAAAAGGCTGGGATAGGTAGATCAAGAGGAAAAATGTGTTGTTATTTTAATGCATATTGGAGTTTATTTCACTTTGGTGGATGCACCCTGTTGTATCATTTTTCATCTCCCTTGCCTGCCTTTGCTGGAACACGGAGCATAGTTAATTATACTATGCATGCATATGCTAACGCGTATACCGGCTCAACCGCATACATAAAAGTTCAGCTTCCATTGAAATCAGCCCATGCAGCCACTAGCAACGTTGCAAGCTGAACCCTTCATTTAACTTGCATTCGTCCGTTATAGTTGTTCCTGTAGAAGCGGTAAAGGGTACTAAACTATAAACTTTCTATATTGGTCAGACTCTCGTAAGTATATATATTATACATGCAGTCAAACTGTAAAGCTGCCAGGTTTCTTTATCAACGTTGGACTAAGATGATAAAATTAACATTTTCTTTCGGATATTGCCTTTTAGTTCTTTGTCTTCTTGTTTATTTGGAATAGAATCACTTTTTTCATGCATAACCCCCATTGTGTAATTATACTAATTTAAAAAGTTCAGACTGTTTGATGCCGATTCTTTCATGGAGCAGTCTCGGATTTCACGTCTAGACCCCAAGCATTTGTTGTGATTGTAAAATTTAAGCATTCTGGCAGACTTCCTCCTCTATTTCTATTCCAAAATGAAGATGTGCTTGCTCAATGAGGCTAGAGGGGAAAGCATGTGAAATTACAGAGCAAATGTTGCTTGACTCCGGTATCTTTTATATTTACTAATGCGTCTGATTATGCAAGGCCAAAATGCGTGACGGCGGATTTCTAGCTCACCTGTCACCCAGTGGGGCAAACGTGAATATCTATGAATATACTGTATGTATACTATATAGGACCAGATTCAGGAGTCATCATGTCAGAAGATGTGCTTTAAAATAATAGGTATATAAAAAAAAATGCTTCTAACACATTATTTAAAGTAATACTTTCTTAAAACCATGGAAATGCAAAGGGACTATGCAGCTATTATATTCATTAAAATACATATATTGGCTGGAGTGTTCTTTTTTAAATCAGCCCAGGGTACGTGACGTCCTTCATTCCTACCCTGACCTGGGCAGAATGTCCCACAATTCCTAAGCTAACCCTTTCATCAGCAGATATAGGGAGGGACAAGATAGCTTTGAACTCCCTTAATGTGAACTCTTTTTCTCTTCTACCGTATATGTAAATATGCAAGTACTTCCTACCAAATGCTGCCAAACAGCAAAACAAAGTAAGAGGTTCTCCCAACTTGGGAAACAGTGTTGAATAATCAACCTGTGATCAAGTAAGTAGATACGAGAATCTTGCATTAGGACTGACTTGAAGAATATAACGATACCTATAAAGTAAAAGTAATTGGCCTATGGTGTCCTAATGTATTATTTTACTGACTACATTGGGTCCTCTCCCCAGCTAGTGCTTCTCAGCCAACCTTAACTTCTAAACCATCCAGATTCTGCAATTACTGATTGTTTTATGGCCCTAGATACAGCACATGGTGATTAATATGCTGTTTATTTCCAAATTTCCAAATGTCTGGCTGATGTGGTTAGTTCCACTTATCTAAAGTTCATAGGACAGACAGTTATGCCACATAAAATATTCAGAACAACTTGGGTGACTTGTGGGCTGATATGACCTTTCATTCTTGGCTGCCACCAGAGAGCTGGCAACATCACTAGCCCTCAGTCTTTAGTTTGTAGCTTTTATGTTTGGCTTCCATGCATCTCCTTGTCAGCAGTCTCAGGTCACGAAAGCAGAGCTGGCAGGCTGAACTTGTGCACTGTGACATTTCAAACCAATATATAAATATATATACCATATATATATTTAAATGTTTAGTTAAATTGTGATTGAGGTTTTTGATTGACGTTTCCTATTTAGACCAGAAAATGTAAACTGTCAATTTAGCTTTGCCACAAATTTTGATTTCATGTTAGCAATATCAGATGGTATAGCTCTCCTGTCTGTAACTTATACTCGCCTGTCTGATGTACAGTACTCGGTGTTGTGGAAATTATAAGATACAGTGTTCCCTAATGTTTCCACTGTATGGATATACAAAATATTGTTTTCCGCTTTGTAATTTAATGCACCACTTGTAATGTGTAGTCGCCGGTCTCTCTCTAAGATCCATGCCAGTAGGTATCAGGGGACTCAGCATATGACTTATCAGGTCATCCGTGATGCGTGTTTGGAGACTGGAGAGGGGCTGGACACGCTTCCACAATGCACCATAAGAAGTGATGATTCCCTTCTCCTTGGAGAGCAAGAAGTGCCTCCAAACCGCTGATCGGATGCAGATGCAGAGTTTAGCTACTGATAAAACCCCTTCCAAATCAATAGAACATTTTGACTGATATAATTGAATGCAGAACAATGCAAATAAATGCAATTTAAAGGGGTTACATCTCTATACATCAGCAGTTTTTTTTTATTTTGTTATTTTTTTTGCATATGACCTAGATTTATTTTTACATCTCACGTTCTGGCGCAGCACCATTGTCAGATCAAAGCATATCCCTGTTTCTGCACGTATTGGCAGTGACAATAGTTGTTTGGCAAGATCCACGATAGTGCGCAGACGGAGAATGACAGATCGACTTTCGCAGGTTCCATAATGCCAGCAGGTTAACACGTGCCCTGCTGTTAGCTCCCGACGATGTGGCTGCCTTGGGCTGTATACATTATGGATCTTGAATGCAAACCAACAGCAGCCCATATGAAAACTGTACGGAAAATAAGAATAGGAATTACCAGTCACAGTAGTAATACAGTTTACCGTAGGTTCCCACAACAATTTAAGAGTATCAAGCAGGTTAAAAGGGGAGTTAAACTACAAAGACTCGATAGAAATTTGACGTGATTAGAATATCAGTAATATATATCAGGTGATAGCTAGGTAAATCCCAAACCCATCAGAAGGAGGAAGCGGCTCACAAAAAAGAGACACTGTTAAGCATAATTCATCTGATCGGAGTATTTATTGACACATGGGCCACAATAATCTATAATAATAATAATTGATGTCTATGAAAGTATTTATAAATCAAGATTAAGCAATATTGCAACCCAAAGTTAACTATGTGTTTACAGTTTCTGCATAAAAGAAAAGAAGCAAGATAAATGTTGTGTTACTTAATGTGAATGCCGTTCTGGAGCTATCCCCAGTGAGAGACTCTGATTACGAATGAAAATACGGTATGTATTAGTAAAACATGAAACATTAAGAAGAGCTACATCTGTATGTGTATTTGTGATTTACTTAGATTAAAGTATATAACCCAGATGTACTCTTAAAAATCATATTCTTGCTGAGATCTATTTGGCAACATGCAGTTTCATGGGAATCCGAACACAGATGGCAGACAAGGTGGGGCTCTCCACACATATATAAATATATATATGAACTGCGAAGTAGCATAATACATATGTTCACGGTCAGGGCTGGCTTGTAAGGTTGTGCTGCCTGGGTCCAAGGATAAAATACTGCCCCCCCCCACACCAAAACCATGCTCAGATCCATTATATTATAACACGATTAATAAAACTAAAATGAAACTTATCATGAAGTGACATGATCATACACTTACAAACCCAGGCACACTAACATACTCAGACCCTTACACTAACACAACTGGACACACATTCGGACATTTACACACAGTAACATATCTAGACACACACCAACATACCCGCACACACACCCGCACTAACATACCCAGATACACACACCAACAAACATACACCAGCATACTCAGACATAGTTACACTGACCTATCCAGACACACACACTAACATATAAATACACATAAATGTAAGCAGGCAAGCACTAACATATCCAGACAAACATAGACACACTAACATACCCACATACACAGACATTAACATAGGGGAATAAAGATTTATGCCTACGATCACAGCATGCAGCCGTCTTTCTCGTTGGGGGAGATTACCCAGTTGCTCACCCGGATCCGGCCGTGTGCCCAAAAGACCACTGTCAAAGTGCCTCCTGGGTCCCATGTATGGGCTGGTTCTGTTCATGCTTCTATTTAAAGACATACAATATAGTAATGTAATATAATGGAACCAAATTTCCTCCTACTAAGTAAATAGAATAAATTCTTCTTAGAGATATCTAGGCCAGAGCTTGCTCTGCTGGTTTTTATATATTGTAAAAAAAAATTCTTCATTAGGTTCAAAGGTCAGATATATACCAAAAAATACAGTGGAGTATTTTTGAGATAAAAAACAAGGTTTTATGTTATTGTCTTAAATTCCTTGCGAAAGTAAACATTCAATTTTTCTTTAATTGTTGTGAGATTACTTTGTGACCACTAGGTGGCAACATAAATCAAGTGGGAGAATATGGATTTTAGATGCAGATCATCGTTAAAGGGGAACGCTCATCTTTCTATAATTTTGTTATTGTCCAAGAAGAAATATTGTACTTTTAATTTTCTGCCATTTGAAAGGCTGGTTCTCATGACCTGAAATCCTCTTGGAGACCGGAACACATCATCACACCCTACTGACAATATAGATATGCCACATACAGAACAAAATGTTGGGAGTTCCCTAATAAAAGTGTAAATATGTAAAATATATCAGCAAAAAAGTAAGGTGTAAGAAAATTGCAGGTCTACATTAGAATAGTTTAACTCTTGCTCTAGTACCCATCTGCTTTCAGGAGGTCTTGTGTCACCCTTGCTTTTAATAATATAACAGGTAAATGCAACAAATCCACCAAAGCATGAATAATGAGGTAGTATAGTGTAAATTAGAGCATATGACTGCTAAAATCTGGAAGCGTCACAAGTCAGGTCATTCAGATTCTATATACTGTATTGGCAGGCACTGCAGACCGGGGTCTCCCATCTCATCTATAATCTCGGCTAATGGCAGAGCGAGGGAATAGCGCAGGGAATGCTCCATCTGCAGGAGTGCATCTGCACACTTGTATAAACACAAAAAACTGGAGAATAAATGGAATTGTCACGTGGTACAGCCATCACAGATAGAAACATAGTATTTGATTGTACATAAGAATCATTTAGCCCATCTTTTCTGCTGTAAAGTCTCAGAGCCTAATACAGAGCTGTGGCAACTTCTCTGCATCAAAAGCATGGACAGGGCAGACACCTCAGCTCAAACAGCTGGTTACAAGATCTCTGGTCTCCAAAACCTACCCATCTTTGCCATGAAGGACATAGCACACTGTATACAGCGCTGCACATCCTTCTGAGAGTAAAATATATGGCAACTCGGGACATTTTTACACCAGAGCTAGCAAGTGTGGTGGTCATTGTCCAAAGACCATTTTGGGAAAAGCAGGTTTGCCACCATAGAAATAAAAAAAAAAATATTTTTATGGTCTATTCATGAAAATACCCTTTTGTATTCAAATGGACCAGCCACATGGGTGATATGTTACTCTCCATTGATGACCTCCGTAGGAGGTTTACAGTTTCTATTCGTATTTGCTCTATTGTAAGACGAGGTTTTGCTCTGAAAAATACCCCTCGTCTTATAATTGGGGTCGTTTTATAATCCTCCTGTCTGGAAAATAGAAGGAAATAAAACCAAAATATTTTTCTCAATCATAGCTTTTATTGAAAAAAATAGTTTAGATGAATTAACATTTACTGGTAAAACTTTTTCCCATAGGGTCGTCTTATATTCAGGCTTTTTCTTTTTTTCCTAAATTAATATTCGTCTTATAATCAGGGTCGTCTTATAATCGAGCAAATACGGTAATACTAATTCAAATTGTTATGAAAGCATCAGAGGCTAGATTTAATTTATATACTAATCTACATTTTCATCTTCCTATTTTATCTGCAATACAATGAAGTATTGCCTGGAAATAACAACTATATTATTTAAAAAAAAAAAACGAAGAAACACAAGACATTTCCCCATCTCACTTAATAATATAAAATTAGAGATTATCTGTTTTTACTAGGCCTTATACTGGATAACAAAGTGGAAAATATCAAATGTCTATTTCCCCCCCACATTCTAGGCTTTGGTATACGCGGCATGAATCCCAATAAATATAGATTCATTTCCTTCACAATTATATCTTTCATACCATTTATTCTTCTCCATAGCCTATAAAGGGACTGCAATTTCTTCAGAGTCTATTATACTGACCACGTGGAATGTTGCAAATGTGATTTGCTTAGCTTGCGAGGGAACAGCTCTAGAGATATTATCCTGTTTTTATCAATGCAAAATTATGATTAATACTACACTTAGGCCCTAACGCTATTAGCCTTGATAAATTAAACAATATTTCATAAGAGAAGCTCCCACAACATATCTGGTAAATGACATTCCTATCCTGTGGCGTTTGGCGTCATTGGCATATAATATATCAACATCTTAACAAGGGCCTATTCTTAGAACAATACATACAACCAAGTTATAAAGACACATTAAGTAATAAACACTTCTTAGGAAGCACCAGTAAAATTTAGTTAAATGATAGTTAATTATAAAAGAGAGAGAGGTAAAAAGGTCTATGAATGAACGTGGGGCAAGAGTCCAAATTATTCTTTCTTGATGCAGAAACACTTTTTTTTAACCTCAGCCAAGCACGACCATTTAAAAAAGTTAACACAAGATATAAATGCAAAATAATGGAAGATCTTTTAAGAACCCCATATAATTCAGAAGCATACGCACTGGGGCGTTTGCTATTAAATGAATCATTGTGTTCATGCATGTACACAATGAATCATTGTGTACATGCAAGAAAATAAAGAACTACTATACCCATTCCCATATAACTCTCTGCAATTGGTATTTATATATCAATATATTTTCCTTAAAGCCAAGACGAACCTGCAAATTAAAGTTACGGTACTATTCCACCTCCTCTGTTGAATTTGACACTTTTGTAAATAAATGCAGCAGTGAAAACTTCATTCGTTGTACTGCTGAATGTCCAAACATTTCCTAGGCATAATAAAATTTTGCCCCGTTCACAGATTTTGCTGGAAACACTTAATTGTCATGTGACACAAAAGCAGGCACCGAGAGGTTGTTTCCATAGAAACCGGAAAGGCTTCTCTAAAGGTTTCTGCATTTTATCACACCTTTTGTGATGACACCTTCAGAGGAAAAAACTAAAGATGTTAGGTTCTAATTTTTATTTGAGTAACATGTTAAGAGTTAATATTTAATCGAAGTGGAACAGCAACTTGAATTAAAGTCCTTAATTGCAAATGAGAGTTGGGGTTTTAACCAGCGTGGTGCTGGCTTGCAATCCTCTGTCCTTGATGGGCTGCACACAAATATTAACCTTGTAAAACAAACCCATCAGTAGCAGAACGAGTACTAGTGTTACGGTGCGAGATAAAGTGACGTTTGACACATGATGAACTCTGCACCAGATGTGATGTTTCAGGCCATCCAGAAAAGGAAAAGACAACCAGCGACTTGGGAACGGATGTCAAGCATAAGCTCAAGGGCTGAAAGGCAAGAAGTTGTGTGACATCTGCGTAGAGGTGACTTGTGAAGCCAAACAAGCTAATTAATTTGCAAAGCAAAGCTGTATGTAAAGAGAAAAAAAAAGTTCTTGTGACACTCTAACACAACTAGCTGCACTAGAGGGAGGATGATGGCAATTAAGATGTTGACGGAGAGCGCATAGATCGCAGGAGACACATGCAATAGCTCTCAAACCAGTCAACTGGGAAATTTTCATAATGGGTCCAGATCAGTGTTTATCTAGGTGCATCTGATACGGATATTCTTAAACCGTCAGCAGTTTCACAAAAGTAGAAATAATTGTGTATATTTGTTTTCTTTAATTTATATATGGATGAAAGGGAAAGTGCAATGTTCCTGATATAGAAGGATGGATATTAAAGTACACTGTGAGTGCCTTTATTTTAAAAAAAATACTAATTTACTTTAGTAAATAATGATTTATGTAGTGTATAAATGAAATAGCCCTCCAGCTCAAGTGGTCAATTTTTATACAATCAAGGGACGTATAAAACTATAAAGCCACCATAAACAGGAGATAAAGCAAAGAAACAAATATTTTTTGAGGTCTTACAGCAACTGGAAGTGGACCAGAAGCTTCTCATTTGAGATGAAATCATATGATTACAATGAAAACAATGACTCTAGCGCAAGATTCCTCTACAACCTTTTCCTTTATGATGGGGTTTCTGTTTTGATGGTTAGTGAATGGTTACTACTTTTTATATACTGAACAAAAATTAACTGACATGCCGTGTGGATTCCTGCTGGAGATGGAAGCCTGAATTTTGCCTGTTTCTCCTTTTGATGGGATATTCTACCTATCACTACCTTTAACAATAATTGAGCTACTAGGTCTTTAGACATCATTTTTCATTCGTTTGATCATACGCTGCAGTGTTTTATACATTATCATTCATTTTATCAGAATATTCTGAGGGTTGTATTTAATGGACATTTCTATAAGTTGTTGCCCGTCATCCTACTTTCCTCTATTATTTCTGTTATATGGTTATTATGTAAGCTGTCTGTATAGCAAATTGATCTGCTCAGTGTCAATTCCCTTTAAATGTGCTGTCAAATGTATATATATATGTTTTATATCTAATTCTAAGACAAGACCAAGGACTGATTAAGGTCTGAGTCTGTACATTAGAAAAAATGAGCAGACTAGATGGGCCGAATGGTTCTTTTCAGCCTTTAAATTTCATTTCTATCTTATTAAGGCACAAATGCATTTGGATAAGGTTTGTATAAGAAGATAGTAAGGCAGATTGGAATGAGACATACATGACGCACAAATGGAAGAACACGTTGCAATGCATCACAGCAGGTTCTTTTTTTTGGTTGAAGGAACCTTTGGTCCTCCATGCTGAAGGCACCTGATAGAAAGAGAAGGGTATAATGACAGGTCTGTGCTCTGAGATAAAATGAATGGTATTGTCTTGTTGCCATGCAGGAGTTAGTTAGGTTAATGTGTCACTTTACATAGAGCCTCAAAGCAAATGCAGCCGAGGTAACGTCTTAAAATAGAACCCGGCAAATTATAGTCACATCTCTATGTAGCAGCTGAGCAGGAAAGCATAAAAAGCCCAATGTGACGATGTGAGTTTTCACCGCTCTCGTTTTCATTAGGGCAAATATGTGTGTGCGCTTGTACTTCAACTCATTGATTTCTATACTTAATTTCATCCTCATTTCCCCTTTATTACAAATCAGCCCTCCATATTTCCTGACGTTCCTTCCTTCTATCCAAATCCCTACAGGAATAATGTTGTCTACGAATGTGTGACATGCATACCTGGGAACTCTCCGGGTTTCACCTGGAGACTCTGTGTTAACCACAACTTCTTTGGGTCAGTGCAGTGAAACTTCGGGCACGCCCCACTCCCCGCCCACTGCCTCTCCAACAATCTGTGTCCCACGACATTAGGACCGCTCACAATATCAGTGGGACCACCCACTGATATCTTTGGGACCTCCTACCCACAACCTGCAAGAGGGTAGCTGGAGCCAGACAGTTCCTAGATATGGCGACATGGTTTTAAAGGGGTACTCCCATCATTTTTTTACTAATATGAAAAATATTATGCTGTTTTCTTCTTAAAGCAGTTCCAGTTTTTGCACAATGCAGTGTTTTCAGGTAGTTACATTAGCCATTTGTATGTGTTCTAGCTCAGTTATCTTAGCCCAATAAACTAGGCAAACATCCTGACTCCTTATCATATTGCCTGTGGGACAACAATAGAATGTCTAAGTTTTAATAACACAGCAGGACACCCTGACTAATGAAAGTGTGTGGAGGAAAGGGACGCATTGGACAATGGGGGCTTCATTAGCATATACAGTCAACTCTGTGTGGAGTTTCAGTATGAAAACTAATCCACATAAAACCAGGTTCTTCAGTGCGAAACTATATTACTGTGTACAGCGCTATATCTAATGTTTTTTCCATTGGACTCCCCCTTTAAAGAATCAATAACAGTCCTCATAATACATTGTAAAGCCCACCAGTATGCCTGTGCCCTGTGGGAAACTGCTTGGATACCTGTCCTTTCGGTTTGCACACCGAGACCATGTGAACACAGAAGACCCACCAGTGCTGCTTAACTGATGTCCGATGCCTACCAGATGGGTTAAGTATGAGGTTCTGATGGCCAGACAGTGAAGGGATACGGTATCTGCTTTTAAGTTTTAAATAGAAGTATTCTATTTTCTTTAGAAACGCAGTGCTGGCTGCTGAAAGTCTGCTGTAGCATTGCTAGTCGGCATAGTTCAGGCACACAGGGGGTTACCCTTCATACGGTAAAGGCTGCAGGATTCATGATTTTCTCTGAGGGAAAGCTATTAACCTGACAGCAGACGGCCCTGTGATGTATTGTAGTGACAGTATTCTCTGACAGCAAATCACATTTTGCGATGCTGTGCAGTCCCACCTGCATGTTATTCCGTATTCTCCGTATTATACCAAAGATTACTATATCAGTCTTTTTTTCACACTAAAAAATAATTGTGAATTTTTGTTTGTTAAAATTTTCGATCTAACTAACTAATTCTAAATAGGTCTCTGTCTCGGTTTGATTTACACGTAGCACAGTAGGATATATATATATATATATATATATATATATATATATATATATATATATATATATATATACAAATGTGTCACACAGAATATTAGAGCGTTTGTGTCATATATAGCTAGTGTTACGTCATGCAACAGTGGCATTACATTGGTTATGTGATACCGCAATGCATCATCTACTCTTTTTTTCCTGTATGTTGTCTAGGTTGGCTTGGACTGTCCCATCAAATTCAGGACTGATTATAGCCATCTCACTCCACACAGACTAAAGACGGTCTAGGGATAATCCTATGAGCAGAAGCCTTACCACTTCTTAAAGCCTCTCCTCAAAATAGAGCTCCTGGTAGCCTACCCTGGGAAGTTCCTCGGTATGCACATGGGTTTCGGATCATCCGTTTAACAAATACACAGACACCAACAAGCCTCGTGTGCTTTTTCATGTAAAGCTGAGTGATCTTGGGTTTCACTATGCGAGAAACCAATACATTAATTTTCTGGAAGTATCGAAAATAGTCTAAACTATGTAGACGTATTGTGTTGGTGCGTTAGAATGCATTGACAAATTATTTAAATGAGAATACATTTCTTGGTGGAAAATTGCATGTAACTGAAAGTCACAGTTGGTTTTCTCATGCAATGTTAATGAGAACAGGACCACCCACGACGCTGTTAATTGATGCTAGGGTTGGCAAGTAGGTTTTTAAATGGTAGTCTATGAAATGTCCATTTTGCTAGTAATAATATGTAAGGTTAGCATGTAAAGTAAGCAGCTGTAAGAAAGGGAGCATGTTGTGTATTCATTCTTCACAGTCTTAAATGATGCTTAAGGGCACCCTCTAATCTAAACATTCATTTCAATATATATATATTGTGGAAATGCGAAAAAAATGATTCGTGCAGATTTTCTGATCAGTTTGGTCCATTTTTTTCAGACAGCAAATTACGTTACCTGCCCGTTCAGGTTGGATGAAAATCCGGGGGTATTTTTAAGTAGGGAACAAAATTTGTTGCCTGGTACCCACATTCACTCATTCATTCACACTCACGCTCTCTCGCAATCAGTCTCGTTCACTCTCTCTCGCAATGTTTCCCCACCGTCTCTGCCGACCACTTCCGCTTCTTCTTGTTCTTCATGTTCTATCTTCTCACTTTTATCTTTGTCTGCATCCTTGCCGGGCGCAAACGTCGGAAAGCGCTGTGACATCCTGTCTCCCGCTCCTCAATTCGGATGAGAGGTCGGCACCGAAAGCACCGTGAAGTTGAACTTCCATCAAAATGGCAACACTTAAGATAACGTCCTCTCCCCTGATTGGAGGGTTGGCAGAGAAGATGTCACCAGAAGTGTTACCATTTAGGCAGAAGTTCATGCAAGGTTATGTCCTCTGAGATGTGGATAAAGATAGAAGATGAAAGAGAGAAGATAAAGAACAAGAAGAACATTTAGAGAGTGTGCGAGAGAGTGAATGAGAATTTTGGAGAAAATTTTGAGCTGTTTTCGTTTTCATCCACTTTGTGGGGGGTCTGGCCTCGTTTTCGTGGCTTCGTACAAATTGCTGAATTTGCCAAAATTTGTTAAATCTGCAGTTCATACGAATCTGAATGCACAAATCCAAACATGCTAAAAAAGGTTTGCAACTCTTTATGCTACACATCATGTTGTTGCTATTCTACTGTCACTCTTAAAAGTCTTTTTGATGTCTTGCTTATTACATATATTTATTGATACTTATGTTTGGTTCTACATTGAGTACTTTAAATTTATTTAGGTGGAGAACTTTGGAGAAATTAAAATGTACATTTTGACCTGTATATTCCGCTCATTCCCCATCTACATTGACATATTGTCGGTAGTGTTATTCCGAGTGTTATCGTGATAGTGTTATTCCAAGACAAACTGGTGCAATCGCCTTGCCTCTATTAGAATGTTGGTACATATATTCTTATATCCAGTATATATATATATATATATATATATATATATATATATATATAATTAAGGGCTCTCTCCACCTACTGTATCAGTTTGTCTTAGTCTGTCAATTCTCGTCTTGTCATACCCCTTGAATTTATGTATTGTATTAAGCGCTGCGTAAATTGTTGGCACTATATAAATAAAAGATAATAATAAATATATATTTATTTGTTTTTTTTCAAGCTCACTCAAAATATAATTACCTAATAGTGGCAACTATTCAGTCACCACCGACCCTTCCAACATTTCAAATGGCCAAAAAAGGGACACTTGTTTTAGAGGTGTAGTAGAGGACACGGCTTTGCCAAGACTTTTTGTATGACCTACTGTACACAGATTAATATATAAACCAATTATAAGTTGTTTCTATGCACATGTTGTGACTATTAGTTTAGTAAAACACTGTGAAACTCCTTGAAAAACAGGACATGAGAAAAGAAACAGCCCCTCCAAAAAAAGGATTTTCCTTCCTAATGAAGGACACTTGGGAGGTATGAGCAGCAAGAAACAAAAACTAACAGGCTGACTCCCAAGAATGAAATAGAATCTGGAAATAGAATATTCCACGAACTTGTATGATTAGAGATCTATATGGAATGAAGAAAGTCTGATAATTAAATGCCAGTAGGGATCATGATGAAGTTCCTAATTAAAAACAGCCTTTTCCTTTTGCATGTTTACGTTCTTCGAGGAAAAGGCTTGATGTATTCCTAGAGTGAAGTCATGGTTTTTATTCATAGAGCTGTCATGCTATTGATCGCCGGGAAGATTCAAGTCAATGGCGGCATTGCGGGTTAATGAAGAAGCGAGAACGGTACGGTTTATCAGAGTTTGATTGCCTCCTGTGATCTATGACAGTCACCACGCAATCTTTCTGTGATGTAGAGGATCACGCTCTCGTAGATCCCAGGGAATGTGTCGAAGAATAGGTGTCTGGGATTTAAGCGTTTCATTTTATTTATTTAGGGCTATGCCTTTTAGATTTTCACAGATATATATATATATATATATATATATATATATATATATATATATGACAAGGGATTTACATAGCTTATAATCATTGTGTGGGTGACAGCGAAATTCAGGTAACGGAGATAAATGGGAATGTCTCTTGTTTTTGTGTCATTGCATATGAATGTGCTCTAGATAATAAAAGCTTGCTTTTGTATACTACTAGTCGTGCACTTTACGAGCTGACATGTTAAAAACTAAACAGGAGAATGAAATACCGTATTTATCGGCATATAACACGCACTTTTTTAACTAAAATATGAAGCTGAAACCCTACCTGCGTGTTATACGCCGATAAATCCTATGTTAATGACCCGCGGGGAGCTGCACAATCTTCCCCTGCACAGCTCTCTTGCACGCCCTCTCTGACGGGGATGACATCACTCCGGCCCCAGCATCAGCACAAAAAGTAAAACACTGGAAGATAAAGAGGACCCATACCAGATCTCCCAAAAGGTAGGTAGTCTGGGTGGGCCTCTCAAGTACTGGCAATATTAGCAATATATAAAATTCATGTGTGTGTGTGTGTGTGTGTGTGTCTCTGAGTGTGTGTGTGTGTGTGTCTGAGTGTGTGTCTGAGTGTGCATGTGTGTCTGAGTGTGTTTGTCACTATTTGTGTGTCACTGAGTGTGTGTCTGTCAGCTTTGCTGACTCACTGAGCTCCTTCTTTTTGCATCACTATTATAATAAATGTTATAATGTAATAAATATTATTCCAACATTAAGTTCAGAGCTTCCAAGTCATTTATTAAATTTTTTTTTTTTACTCAAATTTCCTTGTTAAAATGAGGGTGCGTGTTATACACCAGTGCGTGTTATGCGCCGATAAATACGGTATGTATGGATCAGAAATACACAGATCAAATACGGTAAGTCCCACAAGACATGAAGTGATACAAATTTGAAAATTCTTTTTGCATGAAGCATTCTTATTCCTGGATGTCTTTTAAAAATATTATTGCATTTAATTCTGGGAAAAAGGAAGGTAAGGACCCCTTTGGATAATGGGGAGTTGGGAGGAGGAGGGTAGCGTTTAAATTGAATTGAGTGTGCCTTGATTTGTTGAATGGAAATCTGGGAAGGTATGCTTGAGCGCATGGTCCCAATTCAACATTGAGTAAGGGAAATTCAGATAAGGGATACTCACGACTGAAGGAGGGTAGGAAAGAGGTGTCTGGCCTCTCCTGTAGTCAGTGGATCATTTCCCTGTCTCCTTTTTGGCTTCTCCCTGCTTGTTCAGGCTTTACCACGCGGCCCCAGAGCACTTCCGCTGCCTTTTCTGGACCGGAACTGCTCCAGGGAAGCCTGAACAATGGACAGGGAGCACTCTGGGTCTGCGGGGAGAAGCCTGAACAATGAAGGGGACATAGCGTTGAAAATCCCTTATGCAAAATACTTCTGGTCCCAAGTCTTTTGCATAAGGGATCTTCACCTATATTCTAAGTTCTTCAAGGCACGTCTTCTAGCCAGAGGTGGTATTCCTAAAGAAAACTGTCACATGTTTCTTAAGAAATAACTTCTAGCAAGTCAGTGTTTGAGGTATGATGTGTAGATTCAGTTGTACTTTTGATAAAACAGTTACATTTTTAAAAAAAAAAAACAAGGAAATTATAAATTCTTACTACTTTACAATACCCTGGTTAACAAAATCAAAAGGTTTGTATCAACGAACAGGATATCATTAATGTCCGAGGGGACGATTTGAATGCTTGGGGCAAGAGACTTAAACCATCCCCACTGTTGTTCCGTCTCACTGCTGCATTTATTTCACAGTTGAAAGCTTGGTGGTAGCTATGGCTTGGTACAGCTGGAGATAATAAAGGCTTGGAAGCTAGCAGCAGGAGTTAATTGTGCCCTCACCACAAGAAAACAGAACAGGGCAAATCATGTCTGGATGGAATCCAGGACTGCAGGCATCAGATTACAGAGATAGGAAATCCTGAGCCTTTGGAGTCATCTGCAAGGATCGCTACACTGAAAGCCCCCACTCCATATTTTCATTTAAACAAATATTATGCAGATTAGGGCTTGTAGATTCCACTGACTGGAACGACAGGAGGTTATGTTTTCTGTCTTATATAGTACACGATTAGACAGAAGACTGTAAACTATCAGAGGAGTCAAATCTTTATTTATACTTCATTACCTCAGAAATACTTTGTAAAACAATGACAGTGTTAAATGATATTGTGTAGTGCCCTTACCTCCACTATAGGAAACTCAAGCATAACCTGCAAGAAGTAGCTCAAGACATAGTATAGTGTTACAGAATATGATGATGCTATATACACTTATAGAACCACAAGTATGTGGACACCTGACCATCACACCTATATAACCTTGTTGAGCATCTTATTCCCCAAACTATGCTAATTAATATGGAGTCCTCCCTCTTTTCAGCTGTAACAATCTCCCCTGTTCTGGGAATGTTCTCCACAAGATGTTGGGTGTTTCTGTGGGAATTTGTGCCCAATTTAGCCAAAGGAGCATTTGTGAGGTTAAGCAGATGTTGGAGGAGAAAGCTCTGGCTCACAATCTGCATTTCAATTAAGGTTTTTGATGGGGTTAAGGTCAGGGCTCTGTGTGGGCCACTGGAGTTTCTTCACACCAAACCATGTCTTTATGGACTTTGTGCACTGGGGCACAGTCTTATGGAACAGGATAGGGCCTTTCCCAAATAGATGCCATGAAGTTGGAAGCATACAATTGTCTAAAATGTCTTGATATTCTGTAGCATTAACATTACCTTCACTGGAACTAAGGAGCCGAAACCCTTACAGTAAGCACTATGCATTGGTCGTCCATCAGACTCCCAGATAGTGAAGAGTGGTTTATCACTGCAGAGAACACATTTCCACTGCTGCTAAATCCAGTAGCACTTAGAGTGGACCGGGGCAGAACTAGCTGGGCAGAAATTTCACAAACTGACTTTTGGCAAAGGTCCCATCCTATTACACTGCCATGTTTAAAGCAACTGAGATCTTCATTACGACCCATTCTAATGCCAATGTGTGTCTATGGAGATGGCTGCCAGTGTGCTTGATTTTATACACCTGTTCGCAATGGGGGTGGCTGAAACACCTAAACTCAATAATTAGGAAGGGCGTCCACATAGATATAAAATGTTTTTTTTTTTCAGATGTATGTCAAAGTGCCTTTTACTCGCAGTGATAAGCTGTGCCTTGGTTTGCTGTATAGAAAAAAACATATCTCTTCTTCTGCTTTCATATAGCTAATTATTATTTTTATTAGTAGAGATAAAGCCATGCTAATTAACATTATTACATATTAGCTTGATCTAACCTTTTTTTTTATTTTTGTTAATCTTAGCTAGCTGTCTCATTAATGGGTTTGATGGAAGCTAACATACGATGGTAGTGATACTATTGTTTAAAGCTAATGAGCAATCTTGAAATTGTGACCATATGGGGCATAAGAAATGTGTTTGCTCGCCAGTCTTGGGCTGCGAGGTGCTGTTTCACTTAGACAAAACATTAATTGCCCTCTTTAGTATGTTAAGCAAAATCTTAGAAAGCGCAAAAACATTTAAGCAATACCCTGGCAAAAATTTACATATGAGGCAAACTCTTTGAGTGCCGGGCCGGGTCAATTTTTGTACTTTTGAAACCTTAGAAACAGCTTACACTTTACTGGTCATCTAGCAAACATCTGGTGATCTGCTATCCTTCAGCTCCCTATAGTCACCAGATCTGCCACTCTAGTGGCAGATTGGGTACTGCAGCATCGTCAGCACCTCCCTCATCAGCTGGTCACTGGCCTTAACATGCTAGGGTTGCCTCATGATCGCAACTCCAGCCCTACACTTTGCCTAGGGGAACCTATAAATAGTTTTTTTTAAGTTACTCATAGGTACATAGATGGGACAAAAAAAAACACACAACAACAATCCATTACATAGTTTTTCCAATTATTTCCTCAACAAAAACATGAACCAAACAGTAAAAAATATGGCTATGAAACAATTTCCTTAAAAACTCTATCAAGCCCATTTACCTGTAGCTCATCCAATCTCATGTGACCTCACTCCATCCACTCTTAGTTCCCATATCGAGAGCGACAGGAAGATATAGGACAACCTTAGTTGGAATTTGCCAAGTATTTCATCGAGGTATTGACCGCTGCCAAACATGGAGATGAGTGTAGGAAGAGCTTCATTTTTCTTTTCCGAGTGACAGGTCTGTCTTAATAGAGTCTGGCACTCTAGCATGCAAGCCTGAAAACCCACCCCATTAAAAAGTTAGACAGTGCTGATAACTCTTAAGCTACTCAAATCACACACGGGAGATAGAAAAGATTGACAGCGCCACAGTTAATCTATTCCACTTTCAGACACAAGGGAGTTCATGTCAGGGTAGTCTTTCTAACTCTAGGGATCGTGCTATATTTTTTTTTATATAACTTGGGCTGATAAGCTAGGTATGTGCAATCACCACAGACCCGAGCTATTAAGGAAAAAATATATGTTCATGCAGTGTCAGCTGAGGAATAGAAATTGTGAGACTGATGAAATGTAAGACTTGCAACCGTGGGGAGAATGTGATTTTCTTCTAGTCTTATATGACGGAAGAAGCAGGTCATACGGTTATATGCCAGCCACACATCCAGCTGTGATCACCACCCTCGGCATCCGGCTAGAAGGAGAAGGTTTAAAAAGCACAAGCTTCTGCCTCAGACCTTTCTAATCATTTTATTATGATATGGCTTCTATTTTTCTAATCTAGATGGAAGTCAACCACCACTTAGTGCTGTTGGGCTTATTGACAGGGAACATAGCAGGAGCAAGTGTTAAAGGGTCAGTCTAGTGCCACCATACATGTTCATTAACCTAGGAAAAAATCTTAAGGAGAAACTGCAGTGTGCAGATCTCCCATGTAACTGGCCCATTGAGCAGCAACACACCAGCTGTAGCTCCAGACATGATGGAGGTAGGTAGGACATTTGGCCAGCACCCTGATCAGTGCAACCAATTACTCTGCCCCTGGTGCCAGTGCACTAGAGTATGGTGGGGTATGACCAAGGGTTTAAGCAATGTCTGCCCTTATCCCAAAAAGGTGCTGTTAATTT